>NC_090925.1:1152057402-1152680691 GCF_040938575.1 Ambystoma mexicanum | reverse complement strand
TCAAGACTTCTCGAGACTAAGAGGTACCCAGAACATTTCGGTAAGATGAAAGCAGCAGGTGTGGGAGTTACAGTGGCAGTATATGCACATGTGAGTGTAAGTAGTCAAGGAAGGTGGCATCATAATATCCCCTTAAACAATGCTTGCGTATGAAAGGTCTAATGATTGTTTGCAACCCTTTGGCAGTTCAAATCACAATTAAGGTCCAAGGATTCATAGATCTATAGACTACAAAAAGGAGGCCCATACATGTCGGGCATACTTTTAAAAAAAATAAAGACCTAACTGGGTTCCTGTTGGAATAACAAAACTTAGAATTTGAGTTAAGTAATACATGTACATGGACTTAGAATCTCTTTCTATATTCAAAGCATTTTCCTTTGCTTTTATGAGGACACAGAACCTTGTATCACTGTCATATTCTTCATGACGGAATGTTGAATACATGGGGCCTGAAGCCCTAGCTGGAACTGAAAGCTATACAACCCGAGTGTGAGTCAGCTTTCTGGGGCTTGATGATTTGCACTCAAGAATGCAGATGGGGTTGTGGGTGTTATTAGCAGTGGAGTTAAAAGGATGACAAATCTAGAGTAGGTAGCATTTACAGGAAGCTCTCCAAAATCTGAAAAGTCACATCTAGAGACGTAGATGGTCTACTCTAGATACAAACAAATATGGCTATAAGCAGTTATTAGACAATCATTTGCAATGTGAATAGTTGATTCCACAACCTTTACCTAAATTGTTAATGTTTCACATTGGGGTTTAATAGGATTAACATATGCTTGTGACTTACCTGATTGTTTGTCAAAGTATGGTACCACCAGAAGATCCTTGTTGTCACAAAGTAGGCAGCAATAACGTCCAGTGTGTAATGAGTGTGGGTGAACATTATTGAGACCACTCCAGTTACTGATAAGAGCCAGCAGAACAGTTGGTACACCCAGAAAATGTCAGGAGAGTCTGAAAGACAATGCGAGAACAAAATCTTGCTACCATATATAAAACAAGCTTTTGTTATATATCACACTTATTAAATGAATACCCGATTCATCACGATTTTAAATACACAGCCCACTTACATCCTACAGCTTTTAGTATTAATGGAGTAAAAACATACACATGATATATGACTGTTTTTAAATGAATGTTGATATCCTGAAATTCTAACATTTTTAGCAAATGGGAAGGCATGGCAGAGAGAGCCTATGTTAATGCCACTGTGATCCTAGGGGAAGCGGGATTAGTATGGATTTTGCACGCAGAATGCCACAACTAATATGCAGGATACAGTAGACAATCCTTTAGTGTTACCTATCAGCATGGTAATGCCACATTTGCAGTTTAAGTGTTTGTGTGTTTGTGGTGTATTGTGTAGTAGACTCCCAGTTACTTGTGCATTGTGTACTATTTGTGAGCAGCATATACAAACTGAATGACATCACAGTAACACTTGTTGGTGCGAAGATGACACAATGCATGTTTTGACTACGGCTGCAAAGTTACCACCAGCCAGATTTGAAAATTATCTTACAGTCAAATGTCCAGCCTGCAAATGTGGGGTTGCTCAAGTTCCCCTCATAAAGACATCACACTGTATTCTGGTCTCCAAACTCTCCAAATTCTGTTGCCCTAAAATTGATAGGATTGCCGCTCTTCTAGTATCCCTTCTAGCTTTAATGGACAGAAACTTTGGTGATGAGATAGTTCCTTAGAATAGCTGTGAGATCTTCATTATTGCACTGCTAATGCCACTACAAAAAGAGTCCAATTGAGCCAGATGTGTGAAAATGATAAGGACCCCCTGAGCAATACCTGGTATGGCATTGTTGATTTGGTGTTTTATTAAGCACTCGTTATTCACAAGCATATGTCTCTGGAGCCGTCTGAATGACAAGAATTGCCTTCTTAAGAAATGGGATCACAATCGCAGTTTTTAAGTGGTTTACCTCACTGTATGTAAAGAATACCTGAACACATGGGCACTTGAGTGATTTATTTAACATTAGGCAGGGGCAGTTTGCTCCCACAGAGAAGACAGGTCTTGAATGTTGAGATGGAAAACTCACCCAGCACATGCAAAATGATTGAGCATTGAGAATAGAGTGAGCGAGGAGGGAGACATCTGGCGGGTATCAGTAATGTCATTGGCACAAAGTAGTCTTCACAGACCCACCAGTCAGGAAAGAAATATTGGGCACTTGAAGTTACTGTGGGCAATGAGCTGTTGGACCTTTCATCAGCCATTACCCAATATGCGGAAAGTAGTCACCAATACAAGAATGTCCTTAGGAGCATGAATTGGCTTGGTCGCTCCACATGTTGCTGCCCATAAAGAACTTGCGAAAGGTACTCATGGGGGTTAGGTAGACCATGGATAGAGTGTCTGAACCCTAAGGACTTTTTCCAAAATTGAAATCACAAGCCAGAGGAACAGAAGTTAGTTGTCTTAACCACCCAAAAAACAAAGATACTAGAGAAATTAACTGTGGGTGCTGGTGTCTCTGTATTACTAGATCCGGGTGTTGGGGCTCCCAGAAAGAAGGGATGATAAAAATGTTGTGCTATTCTGAAAGGAATTGTTGAATGATTTGCTTAAGCAGAAAATGGTATCCCCCTTCTCGGAAGATGGGACACAATATAGCCCATTGAGCAGTTAACCATTGATATGTATGGCCACATGCACAGTTATAGTCAAGATCCTGAAGTTGAATAATCAAGATACGAGACTGCAAGATGCTAAAATACTGGGCTATATGTAGGCTATACCTAGAAGCTGTTTTTTTCCACCTGTCTTTAGCTCATAACACCAACCTTTGCATATTTATAGAATGTTAAATGTTAAATATCACAACAAGAGCAGCTACTCACATGTCTCACATCTCTCCAAACATGGATGCCACAGAGCTGGGTCCACCTAAATTGGAGAAAACCTGAGGTCCTGCAAAAGCCCTTAAGTGCAAGTATGTGTTGTTATCCCAGTGAGCAATGTTTGAAAAGTCCATTCCCTGTCTCCTAAGATTCCGAGTTTGGGGCTCGTATTTAATAAAAGGATTTCCTTATGTTTCCAATTTAGTGAGTCACCAAGAACTATTTCTTCCAAATGAGGAAATTGAAGAAGGGTTTGCCAATCATAGCAGTCAACCCTCAACCGCACACAGAAAAATGGCAAAAATACCACTTCAATTCCCCTTTATGTTGGGGTCCCAAACAAAGATAAACTGGGAGCCTTCTGAGAGTGTGTAATGCTGCTATTTCACAAAACCTACCATATTTCCTATAACAGAAGGAAACCTCACTGGCACACAGATTCAATGATAATATTAAACGTAGATGCATGCATATTTTCGGAGGCACCATAGTATCTGGAATAAAGTCTTACCTTCTAATTTCTAGACTATGCTGTGTGATAAGAGAGCAGTGAGGTACACGTGATTACTATGACCAGCTGTTCCTCTACAGGGGGAAGCAAATTCTCTGTCCTAGACCTCAGACTCTGGAATAATTTGCCTGCATCCATGCTGTCCATTACTTCACATACCAGTTTTCAGAAACAATTAAAGTCACTCCTTTTATCTTTTGCCTAATCTCTCCTCTTCAGCTTTCGGAACACGTTTTGGAATAGAGTTTGGGGAAATTCATTTTGTAGTGTTTGTTAAATGTGCACACTAGCCTCTGCAGTAATTAATCAGAATTAAGACATTCAATGAAGTGAAAAAACCCATACCAGTGATGCAAATTAGATACATCTTGCTATATCCAACCAACAAAACTATTATTGATGGTGAAGGGACTTTGCTGAATTAAACACATCATTGAAGATGCAAGATAAAAAAAGTTGCCGTTTGGATTTCATTGCTTTATCATCAAGGAAACGAAATACAGAAGATGTATCGTAAATAACATCAGATTATATAATTTGTATTATAAATAGGTTATTTAAACCACTGATTTGATATTGATGTAGCTTATGTGTGAAATGACTTGTCACCTAGAAACACTTGTGTACAGGCACGTTATAAATACCAAATCATATCATATCATATCATACACACCTAATTATCAGTTTCCACGTTTCCAATGAAATGTATCAATGGAACTTATTTTTCTAAAAGCTGAAACAAATAAACACTAGTTGAACTGGGACAGATATTTCACGCAAAAAATGCATTAAAGTATCAAGATCCAATTAAGTGAAGAGACAAATGCCCACAATGCTGGACCAAATTCCAGTGCCCCTAGAGGACTCTCTCACATGGACAACCTGACCAAACAGTGATGTAAATAACAAAGCTCTTTCGGATCCTCAAGGTACATATAAACGCACAACTTTGGTGGACATCTGCTGCAGGCATGGCTACCCACACGCATGCATCAGAATGCAGCGACGGCCTACGACATTCGTTCTAGATGGGCACATAAAGAGTCACTTGCACTCATCTGACCTCCCTCAGCCCCCATCCACATGCCTGATCTCTTGGGTTGCTTGCTGAAGCCTGGCCAGCCCACCTAATTCCTTACCTTGGCCAAATGCACACACTCATTCTAGTCCTTTTCTGAGAACATACTAATGGGAAAAGGCGCAATATAAATGACTACTACTACTACTACATCTGTATTTAAGGCAATGTGTCATGTTTTCAAACAACAGAATTGCATAAATATAATTGAGTAAAATTACCAAATTGTTCTCTTTTTTTAAAGTTAGAGTGTCATATGATGGTCAGGAGGAGGAATCCAAACCATTATAAAATGTCATGATTCTGTGGGAGAAGGACAATCAAATTATTTACGGACACCTACCGTCACACAAAATTTGGGCAAGGAAACTGATACTAGAATTGTAGAAGTGCTGAGGTACTGACTCAGGAGGATTTTTCAAATTGAGACAGAGGGGGCTCAGAGGTAGGGACACCTGGTTCTCTGGATTCAGATGGCTGAGGAGAACCTGATGACTTGGAAATCCAGTAGCTTCCCATCCAGAGGACAGCATCAGTCCAAGTGGTCCAGAGGCATCCCAGAGGCTGATGCCTGTTCCCAAGATTTAATTTGATAAACAACAATGTATGTGAACGCATGATCTTAGCAATTGAATCCTATGAAAGGGGATCATTTCTCTCTTCCGATAAATGAATTAATACATTTCCTTTGCTTATTTCAGAAAGAAAAGGGCCTCTTGGTAGATGTGACGTTTTCATCCAAATTTACTGATTTGGAAAATTAATTAAAAAGTGTGATGCTCTGTGCCAGCCCTCATAAATTCAAGTCTAAAAGTAGAATGGAGGCCAAGTTTGTAAAATATTGGAGAGGGACCTGAAGGGAAAATCCAAATAAAAGAACTTGCTATCTAAAGTGATTCCTTTCCTACAAGTCACTTTCACTGCAAATGAACGTTAAAGCCATCTAGAGATGTGCCTTTAATTTATTTCCATCTTGGAAACCAAAACCACATTGGAATGCCCTGTTCATTTACTCTGAATAGTAGCCCTCCTTGTTACAACACTAGTATTCTCTGAGATTGTTTTCTCTTGCATGGTCCAGTAGACTATTTCATTTACATTTCTCAACTATTTGTTGTGAATGATATGTAATTTTAAGTGGAAAAGAAAAATGTCTGAGTCTGAATCTCCCTAATCTCGCTAAAAAGAGAAAGTACTATTGATTACAGTGTCCTCATTAATTAGAATTATATTTCCATGATCAGTTTATATATGAAAGCAATATATTTTGCTGATCATTGTTTTCCTCTTGTTGAAGTTGTATTGTCTAAGTATTAAAGTGCATTTCAACTGCAAATATTGATTTTATTATACAGAATAGCCATTTCTATCTGCGTATATATGTATGGGTGTCTGTACGAATATGTAAAGCACATTTGATGATGAATGTTTTGATAACGTTGGTTAGAGATACAGAAACAAGAAGGAAACTGTTGTAATTTAAGTAGTCTGAATTTATTTGTAGTGTTTTGGGTGACTTTTCAAGCAATATGAGTTAGGAAACCACCTACATTTGACTCTGATTATTTTTAATGAAATAGAGATATTCTAACTGAAACAGAGTGTTTCTTTTGCCAGAGTGTGGTGTGGAGTTGTTGTGGGGGGATTAGATTAATTGCAGTTCGTGATAAAAAAAATGGTTTAACAGCTGCCTTTGTAGATGCACAGCTGAAGGCAACCATTTTGGCCCATGTGATGAAGTAGTCTTTCTGAGGGTGAGCACCTGCCACAGTGTGCCTTTACTGGCCTCCAGTGGGGGGCCACAGAACCCCAGGCACCAGAAAACACCCTTTCAACTAAATCCCATAGAGGAAAGAAAAAGATAACTCTCTGTATTCAGACCTAGCCTTTTACCATGGATGAGACTGGTCCATTGTAAAATCACAAGCAGAAAGCGTTTCTGCAACCTAAACAATGGACTTGCTATTTTTGTAAATTCGTCAGTTCTGCTGAGGAAAAGCATTCAAAATCCTGCCCATCTACATTTCTTTCAATAGATGAGATAAGGCACAAGAAAATCAAAATAACCGTAGAGAACTCCCAAGATCCAAAGGGACCAACAGATGTAGAGCCGATGCCCCAGGAAGAAGAGTGCCAAACCTGGAGATGGCTTGCAAAGTCCCTAAATGGATCGAGGAAGAGCTAATGCCAAGAACAACTGTCAAAGTTGGTGATAACCTCCTGGAACACGAGAGGTTTCTCCCACCTACTGAAATCAGCATCCAAATTTTTTGCAAAAGCCGACCTTATCTGTATGCAAGAAACGTGGTTAACATGCATACCATGTGTTGAGGGATTTGAAGTGGCATTTAACCCAGCAATTAGCAAAAAAAAAAAGGCCGCCCAATGTCGGGACAACTAACCCTCATCAAAAGAAAATGTGGTTTGAGAATCAAGTCAGCGCTAAATGTATCGCCATACCTCCAAAAGATCTGCATTGAACCAGTGATCCAAACCTCGTCGAATAAAGAAAACCATCTACTTATTAAATGTGTATTGGAACACAACAATGAAAACACACTTAAAATTTGAAGATGACCTCTTAGATGAAATTGATAACATACTAGCGGAAGATCCAAAGGCGCTGCTGATAATGTGCAGAGATTTTTTTAATATGAAATTGATTGAGATCACGCAAACAAAGGCTCTAGTGAACCACAGAGAGAGATTAAAATGTGATTGCTGGTTAGAAGAAATGTCAATGAGAAATCTGGTAATGCTGAATGGAACAACAAGTGGTGACATACCAACGAAACCAATGTGGGAAAGAGGCTGTCAAAAATCAATACTAGACTACATGTTTGTTCCAGACAGCCTACTGCATGGCATAGCTTCATTTAAAGTGACCATAACACTGTGTCAGCCGAATGGAAAAAGCCCAAATTGGCGGAACGTAGCCATTGGAGACAAGAAATCTCAGTGGTTCCAGGCCGGAATAGATTGCGTATGAAAAAGAGTGACATTGTGACAGTAACAGAACTGATGCATCAAACCCAAGAACAGAGCCCACCTAAGTCACTAGATCATCAGCAGTTCCTAGAGATCTACAAAATTAAAAAGAGGTCCTCCCAGACTAGGCCTGGGTTTCAAAAGCATCAATTTGATCCGGAGGTGGCAAGAAGAAAGAGAGAGCTAAGGAAGAACGTAGGAAAAATTCTCACCTCAAAGTCAGTAGATGAGAAAAGTCAGGTAAAAAATCGAAAAATTATCATAACAACTGGTGCAAACAACATAGAGCATCGATGGAACAAAGGGACGCTGAGTCAATGTTGAACGCCCTAAATCAAAAGAACTCTAGAGGATTTTGGGCCATAATAAATGACACATTGAACTCCAAAAAGGCACTACTCTCAAACACGGTTCAAGAAAAGGAGTGGGAAAGCCATTACATAAACCTATTCAAAAAAAGAAAAAACCCAAGCCCAACTAAAGTGGAACCAAGACAGACGTGGGAAATAGAAATAAAGAGAGAGGACATCCGAGCAACCATCCAAAAAAGTAATGCCTCTCGTGCAGCAGGGCCTGACGGCCTGTCAAATGCCGATCTAAAAGAAAACATTGAAGAGTGGTCAGATTTTTGCTACACCCTGTTTAGTTCAATAACAAGGGAAGGTCGAATTCCAGCGACATGGAAATCTGGGATTACTGTACCAATCTTCAAGAAGGGCATTCGATCCGACCCTGCAAATTATCGACCAATAGCCCTACTTGATGTTGTAGGGAAAGTGTTCGCTTCACTGCTATTGTCCCAACTGACTGCGTGGATCCGCCAATAAAAAATCTATGACGAACGCCAGTCCGGGTTCGTCAAAGGAGTTGGGTGTAGCGTCAATTTGCTCATACTGAATCTGTTAAAAATTGACGCCATAAGATCAGGCCAAAAAATATATCTGGCATTCATCGATATGGGGAACGCTTTTGACGGAGTGGACAGAGAAATATTGTGGAATAAACTCAAGGAAAGAGGGTGCAATGCGAGTCTCATCCAAGCTATTAAAGACCTATACTCTGATACCTATATACAAGTACGGTTAGACTGTGAAGGAAACTTAACAAATCCCATACCAACGGAGAGAGGAGTGAAACAAGGATGCCCATTAGGAGCTATCTTATTCAACTTCTATATATCCGAAGTAGAAACAGCATTGGCATCGGTGGTGTCATTCCCACCACTTATAAATGGAGTTCAGATAAACCATATCTTGTATGCAGATGATATGGTAATTCTAGACCGTACGCCAATTGGGCTCCAAAGAAAATTGACAGCTCTAAGAACCTTCATTGAAGATCTGGGTCTGGAGATCAATGTGGCGAAATCGGAAATTCTAGTATTGGAAAATCAAAGAGGAAAGAAGTCCAATAAACTAAAATCAACTTGGTCGATGGGGACAAAAAAATAAACAGGGTGCCACACACAAGATACTTAGGAACAATCTTTAACTCCAGTATAAATGACGATCCAATGATGAAAAAACTTCTAAATAGTTGCAAATTATTAACAACGCAAGGCCTCATCATACAGGAAAAATATGGGAAATTCTCTTGCGAACCTGTAAGAAAATTCTACCAAAGCAAAGTCACTCCGATTCTCACATATGGCGCAGAGAATATGTTTGGGTGTGACCATAAAATATGGTCACGGTGTGAAGGCCTTTTTTGGAAGAGAATTCTACAGTTTCCACAAAGTACACCAACAGCATGTGTTTTGTATGAAGTGGGGATCTCCTCACTCAACGCAAGAATTACTTGGAACAAATTAGCACTGTTCAGGAAGACATACAAAGAAGCAAATTTGCCCTCTGTCCAAATCTTGATAGAAAAGAAGGTACAAAGGCAATCAGCGTTGATTGACTGGAAGTGACAGTGCAAAGAGATCCTAACACAATTGGGGTCAGACGAGTGAACTCTATGGTACAATCCAGACTTGGTGAAAAGAAAACTATTAGACTTGGATTGGATAGAAATTAGTGAGAAAAGATCAACTCAAAAATGCATGCAAAATACTCCGCCAGAAGCCAAAAGATGCAACATGCCCTCAAATTATTTAATCCTATCACCTTGCAAACGGCTAAGAAGATTGTATTTAAAATTTCGTCTGAACATCTACGAAACAAAAGAAATCTTAAAACATCGAAGGATGATTTCAATAAGAAATTCTAAATGCAAGATGTGTGCAAAAGAAGATGAAAATTTAAAACATCTGGTCTTGTTCTGTGCCGAATTAAAAGACCAATGTGAAAAACAACGTGGAAGGAGAGGAATCGATTCTAGACGTACAATTCTGAGGAATGGTGGAAGCATCTTCATATTGGTGAAAGCAAATCATTGATAATTGCAGTGATGAGATTCTTAGAACAATTACAAATTCGATTAGAGGCGACATCAGCACACTCCAGATATGAAGACTCCTGGCAAGATGGAACTGAGGGCTGATGACGAGAAAAAGGTTATAAAAGTCAATCACCACGTCTGTACAGATTAGAAATGTTCGATGTTTACAGAGTTCTTTAAACAAAAACGAATCAGACGAAATTTATCATTTGTTTTAAGATATGGAAGAAAAGTGATGAGTCTGCTTTTTTTCTTTTTTTGTATTGTTTTTTAAAATTTCAAAAGTTTGTAAAAACTAAATTAAATAAAAAAAATAAATAAATGTATTTCTTATTTTTGAAAAACATAAATCACAAATCAAACTGCCCCCCTCCCCAGAACAAATTAGATTCAGTCTGACCAGTACAACTCACTGGTATTCTCAACCATGTATGGAAGTAGGTTTACAAAATTACAGTATGTACATACTATGAGAAACCAAAGGGTGTCTCATCTACTAGTCCCCAGGGATCTCTCTCAGATGGCCAGGGCACGGCCATCACCTTTGGATCCAGACCCTGGGGGTGGACCAGTGCGGGAGGATCACCTGGGTAAGGGGTCTTCAGGAATTGGGGGTGAGGCGCCTGATGGTGAGATGCGGTATTGCCTTCTTTCCCACACCCATGACCCCTCCTATTTCATAGGATTCTGCGATCTCCCAACTCCCCCCCTTTTCACACAAACACTGGGCAGAGGTAGAGGGCGACTTAGAGTAACAAGACTAACCCTTACATATCTCATCGGACATGTCCCACTAATCGGGTCATGCAAAGTCAGGCACTTGACTTTAATCACATACATCTGATACCCATTAGCTCTCCCCACACGGATAAAAGGCGGAACATAGAGAGACACTCTGAGCAAGGTGGAACACAAGAAGCAGCAGAACTTCCAGGACAAAGGTAAACCTATTGGAGCAGAGCGATGGATCGAGGCACAAGAACCAAGGATAAAGGAACCCAGGAGTTCCCTGCAGGA
The DNA here is from genome assembly GCF_040938575.1 of Ambystoma mexicanum. Lineage (NCBI taxonomy): Eukaryota > Metazoa > Chordata > Amphibia > Caudata > Ambystomatidae > Ambystoma > Ambystoma mexicanum. The sequence goes on along the minus strand of NC_090925.1, from coordinate 1,152,669,844 downwards.
GGTTGCTGCCTCCAAAGAACCATAAGAGATACATGGAGAAGGCCAAATCCCAGACAAGAAAACTGCATTGTGTTTCAAAGATGCGTGCGATCCTCCTGGGTAAACGACAGAGTTAGGGAGGCAAGGCCAAGACTGAGGTACTAACCTCGACTCATGAATTCAAACGGCGAGGACAGGAAAGGAATTTCACACAGCCGGTGAGTTGGCAAGCAAGATGTGTGTGTCAAAGAAAGATTGAAGTGGCAACAATATATCTTAAAATTGAAGGCTGCACACGCGTCGAGGAGATGCAAAGAAAGGCAGACCTGAGGTGAACTTAAAAATTACTGATAACTGTGAAGCCCGTGAAACAGAGTAGCAGAGTGGTCCGGCGAAAGGAAGTAGCCCACTCGAAAGTCTCCACGAAATGTAAAATGTTTTTGTTATAAAGCCATGAAGTGAATGAACATTAAAAAGCATGATGATCAAGATTGACCCTGGCAAAAGGGGAAGTGGAAAGTGAACATTGAACTCTTGTGCTTATGTTCTTGAACTACATAGAACAAGAAACACTGGGGCAAATAACACATGAGTGCAAGTTGAAGGGAAAGTTGAAGTGCTCCTGTGAAGGTCTATAGTAAAAGCTTTGCACATTCGAAAGTCATCGACATCGGGAAAAGGTCTGAGCCCGATTTAGGGAGACCAAAAGTGTTATAAGTTAGGGTAAGGGAATCCCCAACAAATGTGAATAAAGCTTGGACAAGGGAACCCCTACAAGTGCTGTGATTGAGAGGTCCGAGCCCAACAGACGGAGACTTACGTGAACTTTTTGTTTGTACTTTGAGAGGTCCGAGACCGACAGTGCGAGACCTACGTGAATTTTTACGTTGAGAGGTCCAAGCTCGATTGAGGGAGACCTACGTGAACTCTTTTGTTAAACAGTGAACTTTTTGTTGAACTATGAACCATTTTGCTGAACTTTGAAGGCACTTTTTATTATTATCTATTAATTTGTATTTAGTTCAAAAACCTTTACAAACTAAAAACATATTTTTGACATCACATTGGGTCAAACAAATCAAAATACACAATACACAATATATTTTCCCCATAACGAAATTCCACATATTCAATCTGTTAGGGACTATCCCGGCCAAGTTTTCCCATCCGACGGTGTACAACAACAATTAGTGGCTCCATCAAGTTTGACATCACAGAAAGATACTTAGTATTAAATATAATTCACTGCACATGTTCCGTAATGTCTTTACAACCATACAAACTAAAAAAGCTAAAAGGAACTATTAGTACAGTTCGGTCAATTAGATAGATCGATTAACATTCATTGTATGAGAGCAAGGGAAAATTGTTACCATACACACAGATGGTTATTTTTGGGCAATAGTTTCTTTATAGTAAACCAAAGTCTATACAAGGCTAGCTGTACCGGTTCGCTCTCCGTATTGAGGCAACATTTCCAATATGCATCCTGCTTTATAGTCATAATTATGCACTTAGGCACTTTTGGAACGCTGGAAAAGTGACTTTAACGTCGAAGGCCAGGCGGGACTCGGTCCATGTTTTGAACTACTTTGTTTTGAGAACCTGAGCCAGAGTGTGTCATCCTATCTACGGTGACTGCCTTACTACGTGCTGTCCAATGTGGTGAGGAGAGCTGACTCAGCCACTTTGATTCTTTATATTCTAACACTGATTTTCCTTTGCATACATATTCCCCTTTGCACAATTTGTGAATGAGATATAGGGCAGGCATTTGATTTTGTTAGTATAGGTTTTGAATGGCAGAGACTGACTAAGACTGTGTTTTCATTATTGTATGATGGTAGAGACTACTCCCATTTTAGCCATAGAGCAACATAAGAGTGTTTCCAAATCCTGAGAATTAAATAAAGGTTTTACAAATTGTACCTTTTTTGTCAGTGTCATACTTGTGATACTATGCATCCCTTACAATACTGCGATCAATCCATAATACTTTGTGACCACTCTCGCTTCCTCCCTTTTTGGTAGATGTTCCTTTTTTCCCAGTACCATCAATATGCTAGTGCATCCCAATTCATGGTGGTTTATCATCCGGTGAAGTTGTGAGTTTGTTCAGGGACAGTCTTCAATCCAGCTCCATGTCCTCATTTCCATCTCTTTGAGACTGAAATTGTACCACCCATTGTTCAGCCACCACCAAGTGTTGCACACCTCCAAGCCATTGCCCAATCAATGGCCCTCTGTTGCACTTACATTCTATTGCCACCCTCCTCTTTGCCAACAATGCCAAAAAGACATCTATTATCCTCAACCGATTTGTGTGGATGCATTGGAACCAGTTTCCCCTTTAGTGAAAGCAAATAAACAAACACTGACAGCCCATCCTAGGGAAATCCAATCAGAAGCTCCTACAACATGCAGAGATATGTTATATCAATTCCTCCCTCTGCCAAGAAAAAAGAAACAAGCAGAAGCTGTGATAAAATGTATCAGCAGTTTGCTTTAACTCAGGCAAGTAATGCTATTTTCACCTACAAAACAAAATGAAATGAAAACAAAAGTAACATTCACATCCCCAAGTTTGCCACAGATGCCTCAGAATGTTTATCTAAGGGAAATACATCCTACGCTTACCAGACCATGCAGATGAAAAAAGCAGCCTCACAGCACAGGGTTGAGAGCGCACACACATCAGAGGCCAGGATTAAATCCAAAATAGCAATGACCTTTATATAGCTTTAGGCCTGCCCCCGATCACCCACCTGCCCCACCATCAGATAGCCCAATCAGGGAACACCACCAGCCCTGTCACACAGATACAGCCTGTTCCATTGAAGTCCATCCTTAAGGAGGAGCAGACACCAAATAAAATGCAGTCAGCCCAAGAAGCCTTTGTCAGTCTTCCTTTCCCTGGAAGTAATGTCAGTAGAAATGTCAGAGTGCAAAAAAAGACCCCAAGTCAGGAGAATTAGCAGCAAACCAGCAGATTAGAAAGGAACTGGCCATAGGTGGAGCAGCAGACCTTGGGAAGCCTGGTCAATGGAGGGTTCACTGGAGAGTGTGACAGTGAAGCACTGCAGGGAGGAAGCCCTGGTAGGAGGCATAGTTGGAGAAGTCTGGGAGAGTCTGGAGGAATTGGTTTGTGTACAGCGAGTCCCTCGAAGGGAAGGTATCATCTTTGTGTGGGAAACAATGGGTACCATATGAGACCGGAGTGAGGGTTCAGAACAGAAGAAAGACTTTAAACACATAGGGAAACAGTAGAGATTACTTTGAAGAATAGGGAAAAGGATACCAATTTAGAATGTTGAGAGATACCATCTGGGAATTGGAAAGGCAAGCAGGATAGAAGAGAAGCCTGAGGTTTACAGAGTGGGAGAGACAGTTTGTGAAGAAAGAAGGACAGGAACCTCCTTTAAAGAGAGAGAAACATATCTCCTTGGAGAAGGAAGCAGGGAAGAGAGTAAGATCACACTGGTCTTGTCTCTCTAATAGTTTACTGGAGAGACAAGAGAGCAAGATAGAGGGGAGTTTAATGAAGAGATGGATTGGAAAAAGATCACCAGAAAGGAAGGCCAGTCAAAGTGAGAGGCTTGGTGGTACAAGAAGTCCAGGTGAGAACTCCTTGAAAGAAAGGAAACATAGGACCAAGAAAGTGAAACCTTTCATTGGGAGAGAGAGGAAGAAGGGCTGGCCCTGCTACATTTAAACGTATTTATCTCAGATATATATGAGACGTTAAGTAAGGCCATATGCTTCCTCCCGCGTAGAGGGGTACAACCAATTAGTCGGCTCCTTTATACTGACAATGGGTGTTAATGTACCAAACACCAATAGGGTTCCAACATCAATTGTCCGCATTAGCTAAATATGCAGAAGATAATGCTCTATCTATAAATGTTGGAAAAACAAATATTGTGGTAATTCACCCTTGTAAGAAGGTTAAAGAGAAGATGTACACCTGGTTTCTAAACTGAAATATCTTGGAAAGACTGGACTCATTCAACTACGTTGGGGTTTGTATTTCAGGAACTGCTACACTGACAATAATGATAAATACACTGACGCTAAAAACAAAGTGTTTAGCTTTACAGACAGGTATAATAAATAAGATATTTGGAAAATTCTCCTTAATGCCAGTAATACAATTGTACAGATTAAAGCTTATTCTGGCCCTAATTTATGGTGCAGAATCTCTAGTTGTGCCTGTATTCAATCTTTGACTGAGCTTGGAAGGGCTGTTTTGGAGGAAGCTTTTGGCCCTCCCAAATGGGGTTCCAACAAAAATAATCAGATTTGAGTTAGGCCTGGTATCAATTCAGGCTATGATAAAGTGGAGATTAATTTCCATGTTCAAAAATGCCTAATTGCAGCATAATGTACTGTGTATACTTACCTATACAAACAATGTTGTAAGAAAAGGATAAATGCCTCGTAGAGTGGATGAAAAAGGTATTAAACATTCTTATGCAAATAAATGTAACTGTTGATACATTATTAAATAATCTGTTAAATAGAAATTATATTGGAATTACTGGATTGAGACGTGTGTGGATGTAAAGTGTTACAAGTTATAGTATCATTTTAATAGAGAGGTGAAACCTTTGAAAATGATACATAGATATCTTTTAAAAAATGTCCATGTCCAAAACTGCAAACTCAACTTTTAAGATTTCGATTAAATTTGTTACCGACATATGAAGTTATTGGAGCCCGTTTAGGTATTCCTAGAGAACTGAAAAATGTTAGACTTCGTAAACAGACAAATAAGAAAGTCTGGAACATCTGTCAGGATTTGCCCCTGGAAGTTATGGAGTGCCTGGCGACTCTAATGTCCTTCTACAGAACCAACAGTCCAGTCTAGTGCTCATCCAAGATGGCGGCACATCCTTTAAATCCTGGCCACAGCCCAGCGCGTTGTATCTGTTTTCCTCTGTGTACTTTCAATGCTGTTGTGCTGCTGTGTAGAGTTGTTTTTTCTCTACGTATTTTATAACGCCTTCTATCCCGCCTTGTTGCTTCCCTCTCGGTTTCCTACTTTTGTAGGTACCTCTCTCTGGTCATATCCTTCTTTTCTGTCATTGCTTTCCTCCGTTGCCTCCTTTTCTTTCTCCCGATTCTATCCGGGAATTGAGTTTACTTCTGTACTTACCTTTCCGTCTTCCCTATCTCTCTTCTCTACCTTTCTGCTTCTCGCACTATTTCTTTTTACACACTTGTGGTTTCAACAGTTTTTCTGTTTTCCGGCTCGTTGTTCCAGGTCGCGGTCGCAGAGCTTTTTCCGTCATTACCGCTTCCGCGACACTTCCTACTTTACTTACCTGGTGACATCCCAGTTCGGTTCTCTTCTCAGGTACATGGTTTACTTTATCTGCCATAGTAGCAGCTCTCTTGCTTCTTTACTCGTACTCCACTTCCCTATTTCTATCCTTGTCTTGGTCCACTTTTGTTATTTCTTCCATTTCTATCGGTGCAGACCTTTTTCTGTTTACCGCCCATATTTTTGTCCTACACTCCGTGCTCGCCATAAAGTTTCTATTCCAAAGACCCTTGCCATCAAACTGCAACAATCACCAGTTGGAACCTGAACACAGATCAAAGGACTAGACTCAAGAATCCACTACCGATCATCCTTCATTATCCGTTGAGGAATAATATACTGTTGGAATTACCAGGGTTTTTTGCCCAGGAGGCTTTTTCCCTGTTTATTGGGGTCTGGCTACTTGGGGTTCCCCTTAGGCAGGTTCCACTCCCTGTCAAGGTGTCAAGGTGGCCTCTGAGGAAGCCAGACCCTACTTACATGATAAGAAGAAGAAGCCATCCAAAGAATAGCTGATACCCGACCATAAGAAATCTAGGAAGAACACAGCTACTGATTCCAAGGACAGTTCGTCTGAAGGTCCAGGCAAGGAGGAGGTTGGGGAGGTACGAACCCTATCTGACAACATCTGATGGTCTATTGTCAGAGTTTACTAAATCAAAGACAGGTTCACTTTGGTATTTTTAACTCAGTACAGGACACCTACACCAGAAACTTGGTGGTCTACGTTGCTAAATGCTTAGAAACTGTCTGTGGTTTTGACCAGGTACAAATATTTAAATGAGCTTTTTATTGAGATTTTACATGATTCATTTAGAACATCAAATATTGTAAGGTTTTCACTTGGTTTTTTTATGATTTTATAGTGATAATTTATACTAATGCCGGTAAGATAGCTCAGCGGATTGAGCGCTCGCTGCTGCTATCTGTGTGTGACCTGCAGGTCACAGGTTCGAATCCCAGCATGGCCAACTCAGCTTTTTATCCTTCAAAGGTCGATAGATGAGTACCAACTTCAGTCGTGTGATATTGTATGTATTTTTGATCTCTGTAAAGCACTTAGGCGTAAGCGATATATAAGTAACACATCATTTATCATTATACATTTTTATAGATATTGCTATGTTGTTTGATAAAATGCTTTGTGATAATAATGTATGAAACAATTACACATTTCTTGTGTAAAAGTGTTAAGATGATGTAGGTTTTGTGAAAGATTTGTGAATGCAAATCAACCACAATAAAGAAAAAAAGAAGTGAACTATATAATGGGAGGATAGCGCCATAGGATCAAGGAACAGGAGGGAGGGACAAAAGACAGACTCATAGCTTTCTGAGGGCCACATTGATCCAGAAGAGAACATAGTAGTGGAAGGAGGTTTGAGAAAATTATACTATGTTGGGGAGAGGCAGCAGGAATTTGGAAGAAGGAAGGGAAGAAAGGCAGCTCTGGAAGTGACATAGGCGGAAGAAGGGGCAGCTAGAAGCAGTGCCCTGATTTTCCATCAAAAGCCCTCTGCACCTAGGGTCAATGAAACCTCCCGGAAAGTGAAACCCTAAGCGAAGGCTGAGCAAGAGCACTAGAGCACTAGACTGAAAAGGTCTGGGTGACCTCTTAAGTACCTCCCTGCCACAGAGTGGTGGTATCAAGGCAGAGACCATTTACAGGACAAAGAAAGGGATGAAAGGGGAAAGCTATTTTACAGGTGCAGCAGGAGGAGTGAAGACATTCTTCTTGACATACTTGATGTAAAATACTTTTGTTTTGGACACTGGTGAACCTTTGTTGAAATGTGGGATTTTGGTTGCCACAGTTTGGCTCCTTCTTGGAGTATTGGAATACTGGACATTGCTGCAAATAAACTCTTTGGCATAGAGAAGGGAAGGCCTGTGCTTTATTTTTTTAATGAGAAACTAGCCTCACTTTAGGGTTGGAGTTGTCAAGCATTATTTATCCCTTTACTTTGCAGTACCTTATCATCCCAGCCAATGTAATGTTTACATTTTTAAGAAACACTTCAAACGCATCTTCGGTTATCAGTCTCTAACTCTGGTGGCACAAGTGACGGGGAGGCAATCCCACAACTGACAGTTCACATAATTGCTATTTGACATTTTTTGAGAAATGGAAGCTAGTTTAGCACTGAGACTGAATGATGAGTAGACCTGGTGGAAGATCTATCAACAACAATGAGCAGATATAGTAGTATAAGTTATGGGGCGTAGATGGCTCATATGTCAGGTGATTTTACCATGGAAAAAGATTACTGAAATGCCACCGGAGCTGAAGGGAGTCAGGGAGGGAATGAGTGCAATTGATCAGGAATGAAAAAGGGCACAAAACAGGGGACAACAAGACGGCAGGGTTTAACAATTTGTGTGGAAATGCAAATGCATGCTGTAATAAACCACAAACCTAGTTTAATTTAGGTTTAGAAGAGAGGGACTCACCATATTATGTGGTGTTCCTAATTATCATACTCGTAAACAATGGAGATGGGGGAATGGGACAAATTGTGCTTTGCTTACCTTTCAATCGACTGAATGTTTCTTGTTTAGTTCTCGATAAAGGGGTTTAGCGATCATAACTTCTCCCTATCTTAAGAGGGAAGAAATTGAGAAGGTGATATCAGAATATCAAACAGGAAGTACATGAGTACATATGGTTGAGGTACTGTTGGCCTGACCACCAGCTATCCGACAATAGATGTAAGTTATGGGAGCAAGGAGGGGCGGTAGGATCTCATATGGGATTAAGGTAGGTGCGCAATATTGATAGGGGCATTTTTTGTTGGGTATGTATCTTGCCAACCTGGTGAAGAAACAACATGTCTCTGGTAGAACAGGGGCATTACAATGTAAGATGTTTCGAGCACCGGGCAGAGAAGTCTACATATGTTCAATCGAAGCACATGGAGGGTGTGTGATAATAGTGACAGGGGGAATTGAAGTGTAACTAGAAATGGTGGACCCTCATCACTCACCCCCCTGAGCTGTCCATGACACATCCACATGAAATGTTAGGGCATGAACAGTTAACAATGGGAAATTGAGAGTGTTGATATTTGCAAAGAAAATATATAAAGCTTGAACTGCAACTCACAATTAAATAGCATGAGAAACCACTACACATAGAAATGGGCAACTCTTTAGATCCTCACAAGAGATATATATGAGGGGCTGTAGACGTTTAAGGGAATGTGTGGGGTTGTTTTAGGGTGTTTTGTGGAAGACCTCGATTATATGTGTGGCAGTTTGATTTGAACTGTATAATGGATCGATTTCTGGATATGGTTAGCAAGACACCAATCCCCAAACTAGGTGAATCAGGGAGAAAATATCTGACCATAGATTGAGGACTATTTGGAGATTTCAACATATGATGCATAAAGTTTACTCACACTACTTTATAATGCATGTAGCACACACTAAAACTGATATGGTCATTGTTCGGAGAAAATAGTGCATGAGTTTTGTGGATTTGAATATATAAAGGTATTGTCTGAAAACGCACCCTGTATTTGTAATTTAGAATGATTTGTGTAAGGCCCCTAATGCCATCCTGAATGTGGAGGGTAGATATATTAACTAAATTAACTGAGTGAAATTTCCTATGAGCAATACACAAGGCCATTAAAATAAATTTCATAGAAAATTAGAGGTCAAACAAAAACAAAGGAACCATCTTAGAGTTGTTCAGAGTAGTTATTAGAGATTTCTATGCAGTGTGAAGGCAATTTGGAAGCATGCAAGGAAAGGGCTATTGGAAAAGTGTTAGAAAAGAATAAATTACTTACCCTTGGTAATGTTATTTCTTATGGATGTTCCTCCAATGGATTACTCATCTTAGATATATTTGCATCCTTCTTTGAGTGTCACAAAAGAATTTCAACAGCAGCATTGACATTGATGCCCCTCGATGGTTACCATTCATGCGTGCGGGCCTGACATCGATGACAATAAAAATAGTACCGTGCCCCGTTGCCTCCGTTCCTAGTTTCTCCTCTGTTCCTGTTCAGCCGTCTTGAGGAGTTGTGCAACCCGTATGGACGCTGAAAGAGAAAAATGTGCACATTCAGAGGGGTAGGCTGGGAGGGCGATGAGGAATCCATGGGAGGAACATCCATCAGAAAGAACATTACATTACCAGGATTCTAGAACTATCAGCTCCAGGGATGGCAGCTTAACTGCTGTGCTCCTGTGCCCTATGCTGTTTCCCTGAATATGTATAATATATAATTTGGAAATGTCAACTCCAAATACCCCAGAAGCTAAAAGACAGAAGGGAGTGGAGAAAGAAGATAACAGAGATGATAAACTTTTTGATATGCTGAGCAAAATGACATTGGACATTGGAGAGATCAAGGCAGCTCTTTTTTGAAATCAGAAGAAAAGTTTGCAACAGTTGTCAAAAGGGTGGACTCTGCTGAGGAACATTTAAATGTAGTAGATGGGAGGACCCTGAAATTGATGGACCACATCAGAGAGCTGAGATTAGCTAATGAAAGGATCACCTTGAAGCTGTCTGAACAGGAACATTTCTCACGGGGGAACAATCTACGCTTTGCTGGTTTTCCAGAAAATGCAGAAAAAGGAAATGCCATTGATTTTCTACACAAAATCTTGCCAAAAATGTTGAATTTGGATCCAGCTACATCATTGGAAATAGAGAGAGCTCATCGGTCACTTGGACCCAAGCCATCTCTGGGTGAAAGGGCAAGGCACATTATTGTCAAATTCCTGAGATTCCCCGTAAAGGAGCTGGTGCTGAGGAAAGCTCGGGAGCTAAAAGACCTTGCCTGGGGAGGCAACAAAATAATGGTGTTTGTGGACCTAAGCGAAGATATAATGGACAACAGGAAGACTTTTGTTGGGGAAAAATTAAAGGCCCGTGAAAAAAATCTAAAGTACTACATAATCTACCCTGACATTTTTAGAGTAGTGGTGGAAGGTCACCTACATTCCTTCACTGAGAGCAAAAAGGCAGAGTCTTTTTTGACAGACCTAGATCTTGACCCAATGGAGGGAACATTGTCTAGTTTGGAAGCTAATGGTATACTGAAGGAAAAAGGAAGGTCTGACCTGCACTGAAAGGCAGATTGGACTTGTAGATGTTTGGTGTATATATTTATTTTTATCTTAATGTTTTTTTTAATTTATAGCAATTTATACATGTGTTTTTTTCATGGCGTATGGGTATGCAACAATATGAAGCACAGAAAAAAGCACCTTGAAACGGAGCCACGTTACGTTGCGGTGAGAACGTAATGGGAAGTGTTGTCGTACAAAGTGGAATGGTGCCCCCTCTTTCTGTGGCTGCTGGAGACCTTTGGCTTTACCGGGACATGCAGTTTGGATTCTCACCTCTGGGCTTGACTGACGAGAAGTACTCTAGACTGAACTGTGTAGCGATTCAGAGGTGGCTTGCTGGTCCTCTGCTCTGGGAGTCACGGGTGTTGTCTCCCTCATTTGGAGTGGAACTGCCTCTCTTCCTTCTTTGTCTCGTTGCGCCGCACTCGTAGCTGTCATGGGAGATCCCGATACCTCTGATGAGAGAACAGAGAGAACTTCCCCCAACGCACTATGTTTGCAAATTCTGGATGAAAAAATAATAAGTGGGCAAGCAGAACGCTATGCTAGGCCCCTTCCTCTAGCCTTTTTTTAGGATACATGGCCTTCACTTCGGCTGACTACGAGGAAGGCTGGTGGTCACGCACCCTACAGGAGTTATTAGGCGCGCTGTGGATGATTACTATTATATTAATTAAATAGTTTGCTGCCTCACGCTCATATTTAGGGTATAAAATGCACCTGATATTACACGCTAGGAGTTACTGTGATCAAAGAAAAATGCAACAGGCAGCATTCGGTTGAGATATGAGAGTTCAATGGATACAGCTGTAATCGTGGGTTGTGGGAAGTGCCGGAGGGCCATGTGTCAAGTGAACAATGGTGATGCTTGATGTAACGTTACAGATGTGAGGGAGAGACACATGCTTTCCGCCTTGGTGATTTATGTAGTGAGTTAGACACTTCTGATTGTAGTCTTTGAATTTATGCATAACAGAATTCTGGAGAATGCATTAACTGAAGCTCAAGGATTGGGTCACATGTTGATTTGAACTCACTACAATGAACTGACTGGGTGACGTGTCATGAATGCTGCTTTCGTGTCAGGAAAAACATTTGATTATAGCAGTACATAACTGTATTGACTGTTATATAATAGTAATCCATATGGACTTGTGACTGGTAGCTATATATCACTATGCCCTGATAACTATGCTTACAAGGGTTTAAAAGCATGGTATGATAGTGACCTGGAAATATAACGGAAGACTAATGGCGTACTGTAAAAAAGAAAAAAACGGATTGACTGTTGCTTAACCTATATGTATGTGTAGGTAATGTTATATGTTATATGTAGTACGTGAGGAAGAGGAAATTATATGAAAGGTTGAGTTAAAGAATGCTCATTTTTATTCTTTGAGTTTACTGTTTTAAATTGAGTATGGTGTTGGATTATTTATAGTTGCCCTACTCATTTGATTGTTACAATTCATTGTGTACAAGGCTGAATTGTACACACGTGTTTGTGGTTGATTCTAGATGCTCACTTTATTACTGGGAGTATGAGGTCATCGGTTGATGGAGATGTAAACTAATGACATTTGTAGTAGATGATGAATTTGGACATAGATTTGATAAAAGGGTATGTTAATTGTGTTGATGGTTCCTGGGTATTTAGAATAGGTGATGGAGAATAAAAAGATAGTTGATGATGAAAGAGCAGAGAATGTGGTAGAGACGATGCAATTGGTATGTGGCTAATGTAATAAATATATAGTGCATTACCATATGTGGGGGGAGTGTGATCAGTGATTAATAGGTTGTAAGTAATGGGGGGGTTTACATGGTTATAGATAGAATAGGGTTTGTATTGATTATTCTATTCATGTTTGTTACTGCGTGGCGTTTCTGGTGAGTGTAGTTCAGAACACGATATTTGATGTACATATTTCTGCTTATTTTAAGTCTGATGTTTATCAGACTGGAAAAATTGCACAATGCTCAAGCTTTATGTTTGTTTGTCTTTGTATGTGACTTTTGTTGTTTCCTCGCTGGGCAGTTTTTTCTCTCTCTCACCTTTTCTGGACCCTCCCTCCTGAATGTAAAGGTTGCTATATGGCTCTATTTAAATAGAGTATAGCAATATGGCTCCATTGACTTTCATTTCATGGAATGTTAAGGGAATTGGTAATGCTATGAAACGACGTAAAGTCTTGGCAAGGTTATGGAGGAGTAAAGCTGATGTGATTTTCCTTCAGGAAACTTATTTGAATGACCAAAGTGAAAGATATTTGTCCAACTCAAAATACTGTCAGGTAATTTCAAATTGTTATGATTCTAGGTCTAGAGGTGTGAGTATATTATTTAAAACCGATTAAGATTGAGAAGACGGTTTCAGATGGGTAAGATCAAATTTTGTTGCTTGACATATTATGTGATGGCAGTAAATTGACAATTGAAACTGTATATGCACCATGCTCACCGAACACGTCTTTTTTTGCTCAAATAGCATTATTACTAGATGGCATGGAAGATGAGTCATTAATTTTAGGAGGTGACTTTAATATAGTGATGGATAGTACGATGGACCGGAAATCTGACTGCAGATATTATAGCGAAAAGGTTAGTGAAGAACTGAGGACATTGTGGATGTATGGAGAGAACTTCATCATAGTGAAGAGGAATATTCATTTTTTCACCTGTATATAATTCGTACTCAAGAATTTATTACTTTTTTGATAGTAATACACTAAGTAGCCGAGTAGTGACATCAAATATACAGGAAAGGGGTATTTCTGATCATGCTCTTGTAGATTTGCAGTTGTTTTTGCAGAATACAGGTGACAAATCTAAAAGATGCAGAATGCAAGCTAGTATACTTAAGGATAATTCAACTACAATAGGTTTGGATGAACTTATTAAACATTATTTTGAGGAAAATAAAGATTCAGCAGGAATCAAGACTGTTTGGGATTGTTTTAAGGCAGTATCAAGGGGGCAAATGATAAGTAGGACCACTCATGCAAAGAAAAAAAATCAAGAAGAGGTTAGAAGATTAGAAGGGGAAGTTAAAAAATTGCAAAAGGTTTGTACAAGTGACGATTTAGACCAAAATAAGTTGAAGTTGAAAAAACTAGAAGCAGAGTTGAAGAATCATGTACAGAACTTGGCTGGTAAAGGCATGTTTTATTCGAAACAGCGGTTTTGGGAATTTGGTGATAGGAATGGCAAATTATTGGCTAATAAGCTTAGAGGGTTAATAACTGATACATGTGTTTCTTCTCTTCAAACGGAAGAGGGTAAAACTTTGCATAGGGATGGAGAAATCTGCACATACCTCTGGAGTTTGTATGAGAAACTCTATAAGGAAGAGCTAAATCCTACTGTGAATAGCATAGGAACATTCTTTGAAAAGATTTCTCTTTCAAAATTGACTCTTGAAAATCAAACCTTGCTGGATTCTAGGATTGAGGTTACTGAAGTATGTACTGCCATATCACAAATTGTCATGATGCCTACCTCCAAGGAGCCAGATCCGACCCAGCGACCCCAGAGGCAGGCATCATTTCCCCCAGGGGAGTGCCAGCGGGCCCAAGCTGGGGCCTTTGGACGCAATCCTGGCGCCTTAGGCACCAGGCTCATGTTGGACCTCTGTCCTGGCGCCTTAGGCGCCAGGCTCATAAAGCTAGACATATGTTCAAATGTTTTAATGTGCACTTACCTGATGCAGACCATGCTGCCACATCCAGGCCCTCTTGAGGCCTGAGTGGAACTACTTTACCTGTGGGACTACTTTCCACCCGGGTGTGGTCGGGGAAGGATACATACCTGATCGGAGGAAGGATACATACTTGGGACTTCTTCCAAAGCTATTTAAACCACACCCGATCAGCAACTCACGCTTCGCGTTGTTCTGCTCCTCGCAGCTTGACGCTCACCGTGTCAGCTCCTGCATCTGGACTTCAGCCACGCCTGTCAGCATCCTGGGTCACCTGCAAAGGGAGACAAGAGACCTACCAGCTAATCTGCACCACGGAGACATCACCGACGATCCTGAAAGGGAAGACATCATTTTTAAAAGCATTTTGTTACGATCGCTAGAGCGCTGCATTTCACTCACCTTTCCTGGGTTCCTCCATCTTCAGCAGCGATCATCCGGATACACAGCCACTTCCCAGAGCCTAGAGAAAAAGACAAGAATAAGAGGTGAGAGAAGGAAGGGAATAGGAAAAGCTCACTTTCCTTCTAAGACTTACCTGTTGGGTCATTCCCATTTCATTTCGGGTCTTGCTGCTTCCAAGCAGGACCCCGGCCCCTATGGGGAAAAAAGACAAAGACATTAGATGAGCGAATGCAAAAACATTACCTGAGCGCTCATCTATGACTTACCAGATCTTTACTGGAACTGCACGTTTCACTTCGGGTCGGCGCCATATCTCCGGCATTCCGAACCCCAGCCCCTATGGGGAAAAGATATCAACATCAGCGCTTTATTGCAAGGAGTTTCCAAAGGAATCTTCATTCATCACCTGAAAAAAGACAATGAACATTATTATTTAAAGCTTGAACTTTTGAACTTGCAACAGAACTTTTACAGCGCCTTACCAGTATAATCAAGCTTACCTGAACTCCCATCCAACCTCAATCCAGTGAAGTAACTGGGTTCAACGCGCCCCTGCGTCAGAAGCAGGATGGAGAGCTCGTCCTTTCAGACCCTAAGGTGAGACTTCACGGGGAATCGTGGAAGGGTATCGTGGAGGGTTGGAAGAGAGTGGGAGGCTTGAGCATAACTCAGTCAGTAGGTAATACTCCCTTTTCACGCACAGGGGAATATTCCTGCGAGCCGGAGAAGCCAGAGTAGAGGGCCCTTCCTGTCCATCTGCAGAGTCCCGAAGCCAGGCCTGCGCCTCCGTGGGAATCAGGTGAGCGTTACAGAACGCGAAGCCTACCCACAATTTCCCACCCGGGCGCTATGGAGACTTCCGAGACTGACCAGCTGGCCCAGCTTTTGGGGGAATTACAGGCAGAGGTGCACTCAGCCGGCCAGGAGACTAACGCTCTCAAAAGAGAACTGATCTTATCTAAGGAAAGAACTGATGACCTAGCCAAAAGGTTATTACAGGCCCAGGCAGGGCACACTCCTTTACCTAATTCCGGAGACATTTCCACATCAATGGGTTTGAGTAACCCGGTACAAATTAATCTACCTGGACACATGCCTTTGACCTCGCCTGAACGTTTTGCGGGGGATCCCAAGAAATATGCCGTCTTTATGAACCAATGTCGTTTACACTTTCTATGCAGACCCGGAGCCTTCCCTAACGACCAGACCAAGGTAGCCTTTATACTATCTTACCTCAGTGGCAGTGCTGCCGATTGGTCTATTCCATTGGTAAATCAGGATGATCCCATTCTCCAGAATTTTCAGGGCTTCCAGGCCAGCATGGAAAGATTGTTCGCTCGACACTCTCAAGGACAGGCCCTTGATAACGAACTGCTATCCTTACGACAAGGTAATCAGGATCTTCTGTCCTATATAGCCACCTTTAACAGACTGGTTGTGGAAACTGGATGGCCAGAAAGCAAAAGGATCACATTGTTTCATCGAGGCCTGCGCGGAGAGCTTAAGGATGTTCTAGCTCAGATAGTAAACCCACCCCAGGTCTGCGCAGACTACATTGACTTGGTGGTTCAACTTGATCACAGACTTCAAAATAGAAAAGCAGATCGGTTCAAGTATGAAAACCGAGCACCGATCCAAACCCACGCTACCTCCAAGAGTACCGACGTATCTGAACCTATGCAAATCGGTGGTGTTAAAGGACCATTAACGCAGAAAGAACGAGAAAGAAGGCGGCAAATGCAACTTTGTCTGTATTGCGGGACTTCCGGTCACTTTCTTCGAAAATGTCCAGTTAAACCACTTAAGAAGGTGGTTGGAGCTACTGATAACGAATTAGTGACACCTGATTCGGGAAACGACCTAGCCCGGCAAGCGTAGGGGTCAGCTTGCCGAGCTTGAAAACTAACTCTTTGACCTCGCATTTCGTCATGCCAATGGTGCTCGTGGACCCAAAACAGCCTCAGCAGTTGCATGCTATAAAAGCATACATCGACAGTGGAGCTATTGGAAATTACATAGACCGTGAATTGGCTTCCAGGATTAAGCTTCCTCTCCGCCCGAAAGTAACCCAAGATGTCATTACTACAGTAGATGGAACCGAAATAGCCTCAGGGCCTGTAACGCATTCCACTGTTGAAGTGACACTGGTGGGTCAGGATGGACATCGGGAAGCAATCGTGTTTGATGTGATCAAGGCCCTACAATTTCAAGTAATACTTGGAATTCCTTGGTTAGAAACACATAATCCCAGAATTGACTGGCGAGCAAAGAAGATAAGTTTTCCTGATTGTGAACCAACTTGTTATCCAAGAAATCCAGCTAAGGGTCTAGCCACAGCAACTTCCACCCCTGTATAGCTACCGTCAGAATACCAAGAATTCCAAGACGTTTTTCAGAAAGAACAGGCTAACACGTTACCTCCCCATCGGTCTTATGATTGCCAGATCGATCTGGTACCCAATGCTCAACTACCTTGTAGTAGGATTTATGCTCTTACGGAACCTGAGAACCTGCATTTGCGTCAGTATTTCGATCAGTACCTAGCCAATGGTTTCATTCGCCCGTCCAAATCTCCTGTCTCTTCAGCTCTGTTCTTCGTGCCAAAAAAAGAAGGCGACCTTAGAACGTGTATAGACTATCGCGCCCGAAATCAAATAACGATTAAGAATCGCTATCCTCTGCCCTTGATCCCTGAGCTTATCGACCAGGTGAAAGACGCTTGTGTGTACACCAAGTTAGATCTCCGAGGAGCTTATCACCTGGTGCGCATAAAAGAAGGCGACGAATGGAAGACTGCATTCCGCACCAAATTTGGGCTCTTCGAATATCAGGTGATGCCTTTCGGTTTGTGCAATGCACCTGCCGCCTTTCAGTACTTTATGAATGATGTTCTTCGGGAACTTATCGATGTCTGCGTCATTGTTTACATTGACGACATCCTGGTGTACTCTTCTTCAGAATCTGATCACAGAAAACATGTTAGGGCAGTTCTTGAGAAACTGCGCCAGCACAGACTATTTGCAAAACTCGAAAAATACGTTTTTCATACCACAGAAGTTGAGTTTCTCGGATTCATCCTGACACCTCAAGGAGTCCGAATGGACTCGCGAAAGGTGGACGCCATCCTCAAATGGCCATCTCCAAGCTGGTGAAGGGAGTTCAGAGCATGCTCGGCTTTGCCACTTTCTATCGAAGATTCATCCCGGAATTTTCCTGAACAGTCCAACCCATCACCGCTCTCCTAAAGAAAAACAAACGCTTCGAATGGACTCTTGAGGCCGAACAAGCCTTCCAGGACCTGAAAACCAAATTCACCTCTGCACCTGTATTGAAGCACCCGCACCCAGATCTCCCGTACATAGTGGAAACCGATGCTTCCAGTTCGGCCATGGGAGCTGTCCTGTCGCAAAGAGACCCAAAAACTAACCAACTACACCCAGTGGCCTTTTGGTCCAGAAAATGTTCTCCTCCTGAAATCAACTACGCAATTACCGATAAAGAGTTACTGGCCATCAAATCTGCTTTCAAGGCTTGGCGTCACTACCTTCTCGGGGCAAGACACACCATCACCGTAATTACGGACCACAGAAACTTACAGTATTTAAAGACGGCCAAAGCTCAATCTTCACGACAACTCCGATGGGCTCTATTCTTTGCGGAATTTGATTTTGTAATTACCTATCGCCCTGGCTGCAAGAATGGAAAAGCAGACGCCTTATCCCGGATTGGCATGGAAGAACCTAATTCGAGCTTAGAACCTGTGCCCATCATACCTGAGCAAAGAATCTTAGGCTTAACTTCATTGCAATCTATTGAGGATATCCAAAAGCAAGTAAAACAACTTCTAGACTCTTCAACCTTACTGGAATGAGTCAAAAGGGTCCTCATTACACCGTTAAGGATGACTTACCCTACTTCCAGGAGCGGTTGTTTCTGCCAAGTAAAGAATTGCAAGAACTTGTTATTGCCCATCATCATGAATCTTTAATGGAAGGACACCCTGGTATCGCTAAAACGGAGGAAAAAATCAAACGCCACTTCTGGTGGTCTTCATGGAGAAAAGAAATAAAGTCTTTTGTACTGTCTTGTGGAATTTGCGCCCAAAACAAGGCTCAAAAGAAAAGGCCAGCCGGCCTACTTCAACCTTTGGATATTCCTCCGGCGCCATGGCACACCCTGTCAATGGACTTTATAACAGATCTGCTTCCTTGTGCTGGTTACAACACAATCTTTGTAATTGTGGACCTATTCTCCAAAATGGCCCACTTTATCCCTTTAAAGGGTTTGCCTTCAGCTTCCACCTTGGCCAAGGAATTCCTGGAGAATATAGTTCGCATACATGGTTTCCCTTCCATATTAGTATCGGATCGTGGAAGTCAATTTATCTCACATTTTTGGAAAAAGTGTTGCCAACTAGCACAAACAGATGTGCGGTTATCCACCAGCCACCACCTCCAGACCGACGGACAAACCGAGAGAACCAATCAGACTCTCGAGCAATATCTTCGGTGCATGTTACACCAATCCGAGTTAAATTGGAAAGACATCCTTTGGATCGCAGAATATGCATACAACAATTCAGTGCATTCAGGAACCGGACAAACCCCCTTTTATACTTTGTATGGTCACCATCCTCGGACCTCTGACCTAGATCCACCTCTGACCCTGGAAATGCCCGCAGTAAATCATCTGCATTCCACAATAACCCGAGCCTTCAAAGAAGCTGCAACTCATTTACAGCAAGCCAAGAAAAAGTATAAAGAAAACGCTGATTTGCACCGAAGTAAAACTCCTCTTTACGAAGTAGGAGACCAGGTATGGCTAGCAACTAAACATTTACCCCTCAAGGGCCCGCGAACCTTCAATCCCAGATTCATAGGACCTTATCCCATCAAAGCTATAATCAACCCAGTGGCCTTTAAACTGGATCTACCGTCCAACATGCGTATTCATCCAGTTTTTCATGCATCACTTTTGAAGCCAGTACAACCAGGAACCCGATTGTCCAAGCCTCCAGATCCAGTTCAAATTGAAGGCAAATTAGAATTCGAAGTTAAAGACATTTTAGACTCCAAGGTGGTTAAGTCGAAACTCTTCTATCTTGTTGACTGGAAGGGATATGGACCTCAAGAGAGATCGTGGGAGCCTAGTGACCATGTCCACGCACCTCGATTAGTACAAAGGTTTCACCGGAGATTTCCGAACAAGCCCAAACCCCCGGAGGGAAGAACCTTGGGAGGGGCCTTGAGGGGGGGTACTGTCATGATGCCTAACTCCAAGGAGCCAGGTCCGACCCAGCGACCCCAGAGGCAGGCATCATTTCCCCCAGGGGAGTGCCAGCGGGCCCAAGCTGGGGCCCTTTGGACGCAATCCTGGCGCCTTAGGCACCAGGCTCATGTTGGACCTCTGTCCTGGCGCCTTAGGCGCCAGGCTCATAAAGCTAGACATATGTTCAAATGTTTTAATGTGCACTTACCTGATGCAGACCATGCTGCCACATCCAGGCCCTCTTGAGGCCTGAATGGAACTACTTTACCTGTGGGACTACTTTCCACCCGGGTGTGGTCAGGGAAGGATACATACCTGATCGGAGGAAGGATACATACTTGGGACTTCTTCCAAAGCTATTTAAACCACACCCGATCAGCAACTCACGCTTCGCGTTGTTCTGCTCCTCGCAGCTGGACGCTCACCGTGTCAGCTCCTGCATCTGGACTTCAGCCACGCCTGTCAGCATCCTGTGTCACCTGCAAAGGGAGACAAGAGACCTACCAGCTAATCTGCACCACGGAGACATCACCGACGATCCTGAAAGGGAAGACATCATTTTTAAAAGCATTTCGTTACGATCGCTGCAGCGCTGCATTTCACTCACCTTTCCTGGGTTCCTCCATCTTCAGCAGCGATCATCCGGATACACAGCCACTTCCCAGAGCCTAGAGAAAAAGACAAGATTAAGAGGTGAGAGAAGGAAGGGAATAGGAAAAGCTCAGTTTCCTTCTAAGACTTACCTGTTGGGTCATTCCCATTTCATTTCAGGTCTTGCTGCTTTCCCCATAGGGGCCGCCCTATGGGGAAAAAAGACAAAGACATTAGATGAGCGAATGCAAAAACATTACCTGAGCGCTCATCTATGACTTACCAGATCTTTACTGGAACTGCACGTTTCACTTCGGGTCGGCGCCATATCTCCGGCATTCCGAACCCCGGCCCCTATGGGGAAAAGATATCAACATCAGCGCTTTATTGCAAGGAGTTTCCAAAGGAATCTTCATTCATCACCTGAAAAAAGACAATGAACATTATTATTTAAAGCTTGAACTTTTGAACTTGCAACAGAACTTTTACAGCGCCTTACCAGTATAATCAAGCTTACCTGAACTCCCATCCAACCTCAATCCAGTGAAGTAACTGGGTTCAACGCGCCCCTGCGCCAGAAGCAGGATGGAGAGCTCGTCCTTTCAGACCCTAAGGTGAGACTTCACGGGGAATCGTGGAAGGGTATCGTGGAGGGTTGGAAGAGAGTGGGAGGCTTGAGCATAACTCAGTCAGTAGGTAATACTCCCTTTTCACGCACAGGGGAATATTCCTGCGAGCCGGAGAAGCCAGAGTAGAGGGCCCTTCCTGTCCATCTTCTGAGTCCCGAAGCCAGACCTGCGCCTCCGTGGGAATCAGGTGAGCGTTACACAAATGAAAGATGGGAAATCACCAGGACCGGATGGTATGGTCTCAGAATTCTATAAGAAGTGTGATACTCAATTGGCACCAATTTTATGTGAACTTTATAATGAATTTGCATCAGGTGTAATGTGTGATTCGATGGAAGAGGCACTGATTATCGTGATCCCGATACCTAATAAAGATCATAAGAAATGTGGGAATTATAGGCTTATTTCTTTACTAAATGTAGATCTAAATTTTTTTTACTAAAATATGGGCTAATAGATTAATGTCTTGTATAGGGGACCTGATTGATGAATCACAGGTGGGTTTCATTCCGGGGCAGTTTGTATATGATAATATAAGAACTGTGCTAAATGTGATTGGAGAACATTATGGGAAAGACTCGAATAATGTTATTGGCTGAAAAAGACTTTGATAGGGTTAATTGGACATTTATGGAATACACGTTATGGGATTTGGGCCAGTATTTATGAAAATGGTAGAATGTACACATCGTGATGTTAGAGCACAAGTATTGGCTAATAAAGTGATTTCTAAATCATTTCCGTTGTCGAAGGGCCCACGACAAGGCTGCCCATTATCACCATTTTTGTTTAATTTGGCACTCAAACCTCTTAGCATACATTAGTCAATGTGAAATGATAAAAGGAATTATGGTTGGGAAGGTTGAAGTTAAATGTTATCATATGCTGATGATATGCTACTTTTGTTGTCGAATCCTGAAAGCTGTGGGGATATTATACAGGAAAGGTTTAAGGAGGTAGGTGAGTTATCGGGGCATAAGGTAAATTGGGATAAAACTGAAATTTTTACTACATTGTCTAGAATGTGTAATAATAACATTTTGCACTCATGGAACTGTGAGTGGTCACCAGGGGGCATCACTTATTTGGGAATACATATTATTGGACAATTGAATAAAATATTGCAATATAATTTGGAACAAGTAACCTTAAAGATATCGTTACTGATAAGGAGATGGGAAAGGTTGACGTTGAATTTGTGGGTGAAAATGAATGCGATTAAAATGGTTCTCTTGCCTAAGCTTGTATATGTTATTCAATCCATCCCTTTACTGTTATTTAAAGAACAATTAATAAACATTGATAAGCTCTTCCAATCCTTTTTGTGGGGTCCTGGGAAAAAACCTTGGGTGCCAAAGTACATATTAATGCAAAGTGTTGAAGAAGGTGGGTTTGGGTATCCAGACTTAATGAAATACTACAGAGCCTTTTTGCTTAAAAAGAGTTCATATTACTTTAGAGAAAGGAACACTAAAAAAACAATTTGGTTGCACATTAAAAGAGAAATGTATGCTCCTTATGATTTAGGAAAAATCTATAGCATGGGTAAATTACAGTGTACAAGGTTAAAACTGATTCCAGTGGTCGCAACCAGGCAGGTGATAGGGTTGTGGTTTAGAGAAAATAGACAAGGTTATGGCTTTAGTCATGATGCTTCTATTTGGCATAATGAGGCGTTGCAAATTGATAATAAATGTCTGAACTGGTTGAGTTGGATAAAAAGGGGAATTCTGAGGCTAGCGGATGTGATGGATGGTGACAGATTGTTGTGTTTTGAGGAATTACAGCGTAAATATGACTTGGGACTGAGAGAAATGAATAGGTATTTGGCTTTAACTTCCATGATTAATCTGAGAAAGGATATGGCTGGTGGCTCAGTTGGGAAGAAGCCAGAGATTAGAAAATTATTGGAAGGACAAGAATACAATGTACAAACCTACATGCAATTCATGCCTATAGAATAGAAATAAAACATCATTTGGCATGGACTAGATTGAAAGAAGTCTGGTCACATGATGTTAATAGGGTCCTCTCTGACATAGATTGGAGAGGTGTTCTGAAGGTGAATTTGAATTTGGGAGTAGATATGGGTTTGCGTTTGATACGACAGAAAGTAATTGGAAGGCTGTATTGGACACAAGTTAAAATGTTTAAACTGGGTCTGCAATCAAATGAATGATGCTGGTGTTGTAACAATAATAGAGGTACTCTTTTGCATTTACTATGGGAATGCCCGAGAGTGCAATTGTTTTGGAGAGAGGTAATTGATAGGATTGATTTGATCTTCGTTATACACTTGAAAAGATCTGTAGCTAACATAATTTTACTCTCACATCAGGAAAGATGTGTGCGTGCTAGAAGACATTCTTGCTGGATTGATAGGGCTATTATGTTGACAATTAAGCTAATCCTCAGGATTTGGAAAATGAGAAAAAAACCTAATATTGAAGAGTGGTTAACGGAATTACAGGTTTTATCACAATATGATAAGGTCTCATTTAAAAATAAAGATAAAGAAGATGATGTTATGGGGACCGTTTATGGCTCTTTATGATTGAAATGGTGTTAGAATTGTAAAAATGGCTGTGACTTTTATGAGAATACTTAGGGTGAGTTAAGGGAAGGTCCATTTCCCCCCCTTTTTTTCTTTTCTCTCTTCTCTTTCTCTTTCTCTTCCCGTTTATATTGTCTTTGTGTTGTTTTGTATATATTTGTCAATATGTTCATTCAGTTTTATAGGATATTGTTATTATATTAGTATGTAGAATGTATGATATTTAAAAATACTGCAATTTTGGTTGTTACTGGTTAATATGAGACATTGTTTACTTTGTATGAAACTATTGTTGTTTATTGGAAACTTAATAAAGGGGTCAGTAATTTGTTCTTCTAATAGATTGTGTCCTCCCACAGATTCCTCATCTTAGATAGACTCCCATTGACATTTTGGAGATGGAGGTGGGAGAAGAGGATTTTTGTGAAATTTTAATTTGCACATGATATTCCGCAGAACCACTCTTCCAAAGCGAGCGTCCTGGCCTGAAAGGCTACCTAAGCAGCAATGCTTTGAGAATGTATGTAGCGTGGACCACGTTGCAGAATTGCAAATGTCCTGCGCTGGTACACCTCTTTGTAGAGCTGAAGTAGTTGCCACTCCCCTGGTGGAATGGGCTCTTAAATTATTAGGGACATCAATGGAGTAGCATTCTAAAATGCATAAAATGATCCATCTTCATACTGTTTGCTTGGTCATGGCTTGGCCTAACTTGCGACCAGTGTAATCAACGAATAGTAGAGCATCCTGTCTGAGAGCTGACATTTTTGACATGTAAACTGTAAGTGCCATTTTCGAGTCAAGTCTATGTAACCTCTCTTCATCCTTAGAAGGGTGAGGAGGGGGATAGAAAGCTGGCAATGTAATCTTTTGTGCTAACTGAAATTCAGATACCACCATGGGAAGGAAGTAGGACAAACCCTTAGAACTACCTTCTCCTTAAAGAATACTTTAAATTGTGGTTTGCATTGTAGGGTTGTAGCTCACTAACTCTACAAGAACAGGAGATGGCTATTATAAAGTTGGTTTTCCAGGTTAGTCACCCAAGAGGACAGGAATTAAGCGTCTCAAAAGGCGCCCTTATTATTATTAAGGACTGAACCAGAAAAGGGGCCAATGGGAATGTATTTGTCAGTTCTTTCAAGAATTGTATCACAATAGGCATCTTAAAATAAGAGTGTGCGTTTCAATATAGATAATGCCACCAAGTATTGCTTACCGGTTGCCACCTGCAACCCCTGATGGGCCTTAGGTGCAGTAAAAAAGAAAGCACTGCAGGTGTATTACAAGAGGAAGAATCTATATCTTTAGCTGTACACCGTCTGCAAAACTTGTTCCAACGGCAGCAATATAGGGCTTTTGTTGCTAGTTTTCTAGCCGAAAGCAACACCTCCATAACATCTCCTTGGCAGTCACAATCTTTATATTTTAGCCTATCACAAACCAAGCATGTAGGTTCAGTGTTATGATTCCTGGGTGAAGAAGACGGCCTCCCTCCTGTGAGAGTAGATCCACTCTCTAGGGAAGATGGAATTGAAGGTAGATGAACATGTCTAAAATATTTGGGTACCATGTCCTCCTGGCCCAATCTGGGGCAATCAGGATCATGGCTTTCCAGAACTTCCTCAACCTCCTGATGACATGAGGGATGACGCGGACTGGCGGGAATGTGCACAGGAGTGGAAATTCCCAGTCCACTACAAATGTGTCCCAGCTCCTCTGTTAGAACGTTCCCTCCAGCAAAAATGGTTGCATTTCCTGTTGATACCGGACGCAAACAGATCCACTGGAGGGGTTCGCCAAAGGGCGAAATCTCAGACACAACTTTCTGAGTCAACTCCCACTCGTGGAAGATCGTGGTCGTGGTAGTGGCCTTACACCTCCTCTTTTGTTGAGGTAATACATGGCCACCATGTTGTCCATCATTATTGGAAGGATGTTCCTTCCCTGGATGGAAAGCAAAAAGGTCATCAGCGCCAGTCTGATCGCCCTCGACTCTAACAGGTTTATGTGTAGTCTTGATTATGATAGGGACCTAAGTCTGCTCATCGTCAGATGGCTCATGTGTGCTCCCCATCCCATGAGGGAGGCATCCATGACTACAGTTATCTCTGGCCATGGTTGCCCTATCATCACGTATCATCACCCATACATTTAATTGTGCACCTTTTCAACATACACTCACAAAGGCAGCCACCTATACATTTAAGTGTGCACCCTTTCACCATACACTCACACAGGCAGCCACTCATACATTTGATTGTGCACCCTTTCACCATACACTCACACAGGCAGTGACGTATCCATTAACGTGTGCACCTTTCACCATACACTCACACATGCACACGTCATGGGGTTGAGGGGAACCCTATTACTTCAAAAAGAAATGATTTCCGTTAAGGACCGATCTATAATGGAAATAATTTCTTTATGAAGGCAAAGTGACTTCAAAAATAATATATTTCTTTTTGAAGTCATAGAGCTCCCCCCCTTCCATGACATGGAGTCCTCCAGCCTATAAGATTCCATGTCATGGGGTTGGGGGAGCCCTCAGACTTAAAAAAGAAATAGTTTCTTTTTGTTGTCACTCTGCCTTCATAAAGAAATTATTTTTGTTACACTGTTATAAGTTACGCCAGTAAATGTGGTGGTGGGGGCCCCCTTTATGCTAGTGGGCATCATAACGCTTATCATCCCTATCTGGAGGGATGGTGGGATAAGCTGCAGCTTTGGATGTTGAAGTAGCAGCCTGTACTAAGCTCTAAGGTGTAGGATGCTTAGATAGAAAATCAGGTTTCACAGAAGAAGGCTTGTAATTCTTAACCGACTACTTATTCACAGCAGAAGTGGTGTCTGTTTTTTACCATAATACCAAATATCTAAGATGTCCGTTAGATCATCTTGGTTAATGTACTTTGCAGTATAACCCCATCCCAAGTATTCTATCACCCCGTTCATGACAGTCATATAGGCTGCATTTGGGTGAGAATGTACATCTGCAGGGGAAGTACCTAGGCCACTGGAGTCTTTGAAACATGAGACTAGGTACTGCAGCCATGATTCCTCTGAAATGACTTCTTCTGGAACATTTGGTGTTCCAAAACATTCATAAAAGGGATGACATCATCCTCTTCTTTTCCTGTTCGAAAATGTATCCTAAGGCTTTTTAAAAATCTGTTTTTGGTTGTTGCCATTATTTTGAAGTCTAATCCAAGGTCGGCGTCGAGGAATTCTGTTGGATACTTTACGGCTTTGTCGGCATCCACCATCGTATCAATTAAGTTGTACTCAGTAACCTTTCCCAGAAGCATATCCCAAATCTAATCCTAGGGCCTGCACCTCAAATGTGTTCCTCATATCGGGACCAGTCCTTCTACGGCCACATTGATGTGTCGTTGGCTTCAGGCAACCAGCTCATGTGTGAAGGTGCTGAAATCTGGGGAAACGGGTGGGGCATCCAAATCTCATGTATCTAGTAATATCCGGAGGGTCCTAACAGATAACTATGTCAAATTTGATGCAGATTAGTGAAACAGTGTGGAATTGTATATGGAACAACGCTTCGCCAAGCCACCAACACACACATTTTGACTTGTGCTGAAATCTGGGGAACAGGGTGGAGTTTCCAAATAGTATGTAGCAAGTAATGTCTGGAGGCTCTTAACAGGTAACTATGCAAAAGTTGGTGCAGATTGGTGAAACGGTGTAGAATTGTATAAGGAACTAAGCTTCACCGCAAATCCTGTCACAAACAAATATTCAATTTTACATATATACATTACAATACATAGCAAATAGCTCAGATAGCTCAGCAAGATTGTAGAAAGGGTTGGCCGAGATAGAGAAGTTAAATCCAAAAAGCACCTTGAGTGGGGATCTGTCAATCACCTAATCCAGTGTACAGATAGCATTAAAGGTGTAGCACTGGTAGCTGTACACTCAGTCTCCTCTATCAAATATTGAGATAACAGACCTGCTAACATGCATGGACAACACACTTCGTTAATGATTGCAGCGCTTATGCGTAAAATGAGCTAAAACAACATGGCCCCGGTGCGTGGCCATTTTGGACATTCACTCCCATCACTGCAATGAAAGCCTACGTTTTCGTGGGCTCAGTAAGTAAACATGCATTTTTGCAGCAGAGGCAAGGTCACATAATGATGTCAAATGCACTAACCGTGGAGCATAGTTGTTGTATTGTCCACTGAAGGACGAGCCAGAAAGGGAGTCGGAGCACTCTGGAGGTGCAGTGATAAGGGGTACTGGGAACGCAGGCAAGGAAGAGAAGCTGGGTTTTTCCACTTCTAGCTGGATTTTTCCACTCTG
Organism: Ambystoma mexicanum; assembly: GCF_040938575.1. NCBI lineage: Eukaryota > Metazoa > Chordata > Amphibia > Caudata > Ambystomatidae > Ambystoma > Ambystoma mexicanum. The sequence continues at coordinate 1,152,641,978 of NC_090925.1, read as the reverse complement.
TGCTCCTTATGCTTGTGGTCTGCTCTTCAGCTGAGGGCAGTCATAACCAAGAGGGGTGGGGATTCCCCCATAACGGGAAGCAGTAGTCCTCTTGGGAAGACAGTTAGAATTTGGATCCCCGGGTGATGCAGTCTCGCTGAGAGGTAGGATGCGCCGCTCCAGACCCCGTTAGCACGAGTGATATCTCTGCCTACCTGCTCTGGGACTAAGCAGTGTCTTCTGCAACCATTATAACAGTGATACATTTTCTTTATGTTTATATATAAATGAATATATGTTATGTGTTAGTTATGTGTGTATGTATAAGGTGTGAATAAAAGGCCTATAACAAGCCATTTTCTTTTCTTATATCTATTGGTCTAAGTGTGATTTCTTGCCTATCTGAGTCCACTTGTTTTGTTAGGGTCTAGGGGGACGTAGGTTCGAGGTCCCTCCACATGGCCAAGCAAAAGCAAAACAATGATAGGAAGCAATGGTAGCTGTACACTCAGTCTCCTCTATCAAATATTGAGATGATAACAGACCTGCTAACATTCTAAGACAACACACATCATTAATGATAGGAATGGTAAACTTGTGGAACCAATGACAGGGCAGGAAGCAAGGTCAACAACTAAAGATTGGACCACAGGAAAGACCCCGTTAGTCTAGGGGTTATAAACCAAATTCTACAAGGAATGTGGGGACATTTGAATTTTCAGGCTACTACAGCTATGGCTGGACTCAGTGAACAGGTAGATTCTCCCTTTACGCCAAGAGATGTGACACACACTGCTGTTCATCTCAACCCCATTTAAATGCTGAACATGGATGCTAAAATCCTGAGGTACCGGCAACTAGATTGCACACTAGATTGCAAACAATAATCAGGGCAGTGCTCCAACAAGATGAATCTTGATTATCTTTGGGAAATGGCCTGCAAACTTAGATCATCAATTACAGACTGCTATAAGATGTCTAAGGGCATCACATTTAGTATCCTTATATGAAGGTGGCCTGTTGATGTATCTTAGAAATATGAAATACATCTTAGAAAACTCGAGATTGCCCACTGCTAGAGAATATGGAAACCTTTCAGTTAGTTTTGGAACTAAGAAGAGAAGTAAGTCATGCTTATTTATTATCTGCGTGTAGAGGCATCATTGGAAAGGGCTAGAAATAACACAAGAAGATGAATTGCTAGCCATGCCCTCAAAATACCTTGGTATAAGATGTGCTACTCTTGGAATGGCCTGTTGAGGAGTTTCCCAGGCACAAGTTTCAAGGTTGTAGATGAAGGAATACTCAATGGGACACAATGAGGCCCTTACAAACAAAAGTCAAGGTATGCACTTTTGAAGTACTTTGATTCAAGTTCAACTAACCAAGTAAGCGTACCTGGAACAGTCAGAAGATGTTTTCCTTAATAGTTCTCGATATTGTTATTGACCATTTAAATGACACACGCAACACACATAAAGGCCTTCCCAGACTCTGGCAATCGGTGTTATGAACTATGAACAAAAATGCATTAATTTTATCACTTTGGCACATTGTTAAAATAAGACCATCAGACAATGAATGGCATTGAAAGAATTTATTTTTCACAATGGCTGTCAAGTCAAACTCTAATATTTATCTCACTTGTAGCCTCAATTCTTGTCCTCTCACTTAGGAGCAGGCAGGATATTGCTTTCACGTCTTAGTAAGTGATCTAAGCCTCGGTTCACTTTATCTCTTCTGTTATTTAGGAACTTTGCTATGAAGTTCCAGAATTTACTGCAAAATAAAGCTTGGACCTTTGATTCCAAGTTCTGAGTTTTAACTCTTCTCATTTAACTCACTTCTTCAAATTGCATGAAGAATTTCGACTCGAGGTGCCAGGATTCAGTGCTTCTCACATGAAACACTGTCTCAAAGGAAACTAAGGATTTTTCTTTACAAGTTCTAGGATTCAGCACTTCTTAGTTCAGTCCCTTTCTCGAATTGCACTAGGAAATTTGCCTTTATGTTCCAGGTTTCAAGATCCAAGTCTCTGGCCCGTTTTGTCATCATCCTAAGCATTCCTCTTCACAACAGCTGCCAATCGTGAAAAGCCCTCTCCACTCTGGTCTGCTCCCCACCTGGTGACTCACTCAAACACACATTTCAGTCAGGGAACTCACCAGTGATTCTACATCTTCTTAGAACCTGGTGTTGCTCCTCCTCCTTTCCCTCTTGGGATATCTGAAAGATGCCTTGTTTGCCTGACATCTGGTTCTTGTTCTCATCTTGACCTTAGTGCTGCGCATTGGTTCCATATCTGAGATTGGTTGCTCCTCCCACTCTCCATCTGACCTCTGGACTTCTCCATAGCTTCTCTGCATTGTCTAGCAGTGTATCTCCATCAGGGCTCTTTGTCTGTCTGTCTCTTCAGGACCTTTTCTGAACTGTAGTGATGTGGTCCAAATCACCTGATCGAGGAAAATGAAAAAAAGACTCAAGATTCAGGATCATTACCCAACCATGCTACCTCACAGGTAGTAGAATCTGTGACCTGCAGACTAACCATTGCTCTATGCACTGGGTGCAGTAAACAGCTGAGTTAACCTGCTAGGATCCCTCCAAGCTATCTTCATTTAATTGTAACATTTGCTTTAAAAGCCACATACCGATTTGTGGTGCAGGTGCATTAACCCACATTAATATATTAATGTGACTTGAACGTGTGAATTGCAGATCACACAAACATATATACACGCACATACACACAAACACACATACACCCATCATTGAGCAATCCTACTGGGAATAACATCTCTGAGGCCTATCTGCTCTTTTCCGGATTCCTGCTTGTCTCTCCACACTGAGCAAGGCTAATTTGTCATAATTTATCTCAATCTTAATGTCTTTCACGTCATGTGAGAAACATATTTTTATAGAACCTATGCCCGACATAACACACACTTTGAGCAGAGTAATATTGCCTGTGATTGGTTTGGGACATTTTAATGATCTTGACTGAATCTCCCTTGGATATTGTGGCACTCTGTTTTGTCTTTTAAGATCTGAAAATCTTCCCAAATAGACATCTGTGTATGTCTTGTCACAAGGCAGGAACAGAACACACAAACAAGTTCACACACCAGGAAACATAAATAATGGGATTCAGATTTGTTTGAGCGATATCTTTCTACATACACTATGAAATGCCTCCTGAATCACAAAAGGCCTAGCTCAGTTACCCAGCGAGGAGATGGAGGGTTCTGTGGCATTTACAGGTTTCAGACGTTATGGCTTTGCAACTCCCAGCACTGCCTGATGTCATCACATGCCTTCTATGCTGCGGCCTGGAAGCTTAAATGGAGAACAGAAAAGCTGGTCTCAGCTTCTCAACGGTTATTTTTCTGTCTTGTTTGGCTATGCTCTGACATCCAACTCCTTAGCTTCTCCTGCTTTCTTGGCTCCAGTCTTCCTCCTGCTGTTCAACAACTGTATTATTTTTCTTTTTCTGCCCCTTTCCATTGCCCTGAACCTACCATCTGGATCTGCTCCCTTCTTCTGGATCTTGCAGTATCACTGCCCTGAGTGTGGGAACTAGCGAACCTCTGACTGTGATTTCTTTGGATATTACCTTACCTCTTGGAGCACCTTGGGTGGATTTTTGGAATTTTGAATTACTACAGACTTGACCTCGTTTCTGTCACAGGATTGCTTTTGCAATGCTGTACATATACTTCTTTCCATCCTCCAAGTTCTAGCTTTGCCTGTAAAACTGCCTGGATAATGGATTTAGTTTTGGTCAAGCCCTCCTGATTCCGGTGGGTTGTTGTTCTGGCGCTCCAAGATGACCTCCTTGCACCTAGGTGTACTCACGCATCTTCCAGGTAGAGCTTCCAGGAAGCCGCTTAATTCAGCAAAAAAGGAACTACTCGTCCTCAATTGCTTACGCCTCTCTCTCTCTCTCTCTCTCTCTCCTTACAGATAAGGAAATAGCCTGGTGCCATTCCTCCTGACCTTTCACCTAAGTCCGTGGTGTAGTGAGTTCTTAGCGGTATCCTGCACCGCAAGGTTGGGAGGAGGCTTTTACCCTCTTGAGGAGATTTGTTGACCTTTTGAGTTCCACTCTGTACCGAGTCATAACACTGGGTTGTGAAGGATGCAGTCCATCCTAGGATCTAAGCCTTTTGACTCAGCTTTCTGTGTGGGTTATAGAGAAATGTCTATAGAAATAGGGGCAACTCTACAAAAGAAAAATGGGGAATTCGCAGCAAATAGTGAAGTGGGGTGGAGAAATCAACATGTGGTGCAATCCATTACATAAGGGCCTAATGTCTTGAGTCCAATTCCTAAATACACAAAGAAACCATGGGCCTCTTTGCCCAGGACAGCATCTCCCAAATATGAAAAGTCTTTGGGGCTTTTTCACCTGGGAAGTTTATCACAAATCTAACAACATGTTTTATTTAATTTGAATTAGTTACAAATGCAACTTTACAAATATTGTTTCATAAAATGTGAATAATACAAACTAAAAACAATCAATCAATATAAAAGCATTTCATTTAAGATTTTCTATTTTCCAAAAAATGTTTGCTATACAAAAGAAGAAAAAAGGAAACTTTAAGTTAACACGTATGGGATACATTACTTACCGTAATCATATTTCATATGCTTGTATCTACTTAGATTCACATGCTGTGCATAGGCCGACATCTAGTGGAAGCTGCGGAGTATTAGTTTGTTTTTCGAAACTCAAAAATGGGCGTTGACACAGGGCGTGCCAGTAATACTATCCTTAGTGTGACGTCCACTGTACCCATGATCCCTCACGCGTGTAGGACCCTCAGATTGTATTTTTTCCTGACATGAGGTAGCATGAGGAGAAACGTGAGTACAGATGATCCAAGCAGATATAAAGAAAGGTAAGACTACAAGCGTCCATGCGCCTTCTCTCAGAGGGGAGGAAGGGTGGGTCGCATGTGAATCTAAGCAGATACAAGCATCAGAAATACGATTACGGTGAGTAATGTATCCCTTTTGAGGCTTATGGAATCTGCTTAAATCACATGCTGTGCATAGATTAGTGAGCAGTACCTGAAGAAGGAGGTGGGATGTGAGAAGGATCATGAGCAAATAAATGTCTTAGAACCGCTTGTCCCACTTGGGTATCTGTCTTGGAATGGGTGTCAATGCAGTAGTGCTGAGTAAAAGTGTGAATAGAGCTCCAAGTAGCTGCTTTGCAAATGGTGTCAAGGGGGACATTTGCAATGAAAGCCAGAGTGGCGCCAATGCCTCTTGTAGAGTGGGCTCTTGGCGTGAAAGGCAGAGTTTTTTCAGAAAGGGAGTAACAGCTGGATACAGTTAATAATCCACTTAGAGATGGCACCTTTAGAGACGTGATCCCCCTCTCTGCCTGTAGCTACAGAGACAAACAGTTGGTCTGTTTTCCTTAGCGGTCTGATCTTATTTACATAGTAGAGGACCGCCCTAAGCACATCTAGGGTGTGTAGTTTCACCTCAGCCGAGCTCTGTGGGTCTTGGAAGAAAGCCGGAAGCTCGATGGACTGGTTCACGTGGAATTTAGAAATAAACTTAGGTAAGAACCTAGGGTGTGTGCGTAAAACCAGTTTATCTTTATGGATAGTAAAGAAGGGATCTTGCACTGACAGAGCCTGAATTTCACTGACTCTTCTTATAGATGTAATTGCTACTAAGAAGGCCGTTTTGTAAGTCAGGTGTTTGAGACTGCTTTTGTGCATGGGCTCAAATGGGGGGCCCATGAGCTTAGATAGCACCACGTTAAGGTCCCATCCTGGTGGTGGGTTTGAAATAGGAGGGTGAAGTCTCTTTACTCCTTCCATGAAGGCTTTAACTACTGGTACTTTCCACCACGACACCTTGTTATGGGAAGTGGTGTATGCCGACAGAGCTGCCAGGTGTACCTTCAGTGAGTTAAAAACCAGTCCTGCATCCAGCAGGTGGTGCATCTATGTAACAATAATGGAAGGAGTGGAATCAACTGGGTTGACTTGTTTATTCTGGCACCAGATAACAAATCTCTTCCATTTGTCAAAGTAGCAGTGCCTCGTGTTTGGCTTCCTAGATTCTTTTAGGATGTCCATACACCTCTGTGGTAAATTGAGATGTCCGAACTCTATGACCTCAGGAGCCATGCTGCCAGGTTCATTGAGTTGGGTTGAGGATGCACTGTTTGACCTTGGTGCTGGGACTGTAGGTTGTACCAGGCCGGAAGTTTGATCGGTTCGCACACGGCTAATCTGCATAAGTGTGGGAACCACGGTTGTCTCGTCCACATTGGGGCAACCAGGAAGAGTGTCATCGACTCTCTGTTCATCTTGTTGACCACCTTCCTGATGAGAGGAGTTGGTGGAAAAGCGTACGCAAACATTCCTGACCAGTTCATCCACAGGGCGTTCCCCTGGGAGTCTGGTTGGGGGAACCTGGATGCAAATCCTGGGCATTGTCTGTTTTCGCTTGTGGCGAAAAGGTCTACAGTGGGGAAGCCCCACTGAGAGAAGATATCTTCTACGACTTCTCTGTGTCGACACCATTTCGTGTTCTTCTGGGAGGGGGTGTCTGCTTAGAGCATCCGCTAGAGAATTGAGATCCCCCGGAACATGTTGCGATGACAGGAAGATGTTCCGTCTGAGTGCCCATTTCCAAATTTTCTGGGCAAGCTTGGATAGATTTGGCGAATGAGTCCCTCCTTGCTTGTTCAGGTAAAACATGGCTGTAGTGCTGTCCGTCCGGATTTGCACTGACAGATTTAGCAGGTAGGGCTCGAACGCTTGAAGCGCTCTGAATACTGCCAGAAGCTCTAGCAGGTTGATGTGATTCTTGGCCACTGAGTGACACCAGAGACCCTGAGCTGTGTGGTGGAGATGGTGAGCTCCCCACCCTGTCAGACATGCATCGGTTGTGACTACCGCCTGTATCTCGGGATCGTAAAAGGGTTTCCCCTTGGACAGATTTTCTCTTGTCCACCAGTTTAGGCTTTGTACAAGTGTTGGCGAAACGACCACTGATCGTCCCACTGACCACTTGCCTGAGACCACTGTTTCGCCAACCATTCCTGCATGGGACGCATGCGCAGGCGCGCGTCGGGGACCAGGTAAATACATGACGCCATCATGCCCAGCAACCGCATTGCTTTGCGTACCGTTATCTGGCGACCGGACTGATATTGCGGAATTTGCAGCAGTATATTCCGAATTCTTTCCTCAGAAGAAAAAGTCAACCCCTCTTGAGTGTCTAGGTTAGCTCCTAGGAACTGTTTGGAGGTGCTTGGCACCAGACTTGACTTTTTTTCGTTTATTGAGAAGCCCAATTCGAAGAGGAGGTTGATTGTCCTTTGAATGTTTGTTCTGCAAATTACTGGGGTCTCCCCCGTGATGAGCCAGTCGTCCAGGTAAGGGTACATCAGGATTGCCTCCCTGCGTAGGTGTGCTGCCGCCACCGCCAGTACCATGGTGAATACCCTTGGAGCCAAAGCTATCCCGAAGGGCAGTACCTTGAACTGATAGTGCCGACTGTCCACCTTGAAGCGCAAGTACTTTCTGTGCGCTGGGAACATGGAAATATGAAAATAAGCATCTTTCATGTCCAATGTTGCCATGTAATCCCCCTTCTTTAGGAGGGGCATTACCTCTAGGAGAGTAGTCATGCGAAATTTTTGGGGCTTGACATACTTGTTTGCAGGCCGTAAGTCCAATACTGGGCGCATTGTCAAATCTTTTTTTGGCACAAGGAAGTAAATTGAATAAATACCCTTGTTTACCTGGTGTCCCGGGACGAGTTCTATTGCGTCCTTTGCTAGCAGATTGACGATCTCCTCGAGGAGGATCTTCTGGTGTTCCAAAGAATGTATTCTTTGTCGTGGAGGATGGTTCTATGCAGTACCCAGCGGATACTGTGGACAGCACCCATCTGTCTGATGTGATCCCTTCCCAAACTTGGGTGAAGTTGGAAATGCGCCCCCTTACTGGGGTTGCGTGAGAACAGAGCGTCACTGTTTTGGTGGAGGCGTGCCGCCTCCTTTACTGGGACTGCCTCTACCCTTACCACGTCCTCTTTTATTACCCCTGCCGTAACCCTGGGTAGACTGTTGGTTATTATTGTTCCACGGTGTACCCTGCCCCTGGGAATAGTTAGATCCTCTCTGGGAATTTTGGCCGCGTGGGCAACGAAAATTGCCATTCCCTCTCTGATTAGGGGGTTTGTTGGTTAGTTGGCCTAGGGATTTGGGTGTCTCGACCGCCTTACCAAAGAACAAATACGGCTCCACCGGTTTATCTAACAAAGATGCTTGGGTTTCAGCTTTGAATCCAGACTGCCGTAACCAAGCGTGTCTCTTGATAACAGTTCCTTCTGCTATCAATCTGCTGGCGTTATCCGCGGCATCAAAGGTTGCTTTTATAATGGAACCGGACACGGCTCTTCCCTCCGCCGCAATTCGTGCCAACTGGCTCTTTAAGGGTTCTGGGGCGGAGTCTATGAGTGCCGCAACTTCTTCCCACTGATGGCAGTTGTAGCTGGCCAACAGGGTGGTGGAGTTGGCAATCCTTGCCTGGTAGGCGGAAGTGGAGGCTACTTTCCTGCCCAAACCATACAGTTTCTTGCTCTCCTTGACGGAAGGAGCTTCGGATGATGACAAGGGTGTTCCAGCCCTCTTACGGGTGTTAGTAACAACCAGGGAGTCCGGTTTCAGATGCCCCCTTATATACAGTGGGTCTGATTGGGCTGCCCTGAAAAGTTTCTCAATCCTGGGGTTCACTGCCCTGCTGAGGTTAGGATTTAAAAGTGAAGGGTCTATTCTTCTCTGAATAGACTTAAGGATAGGGATGGGCAGAGCAACAGGCCTCCTTTCTCCCACTAACTCTTCTGCAAAGTCCCTCTCCTCTTGAGCACCCTGGGTGTCAATGTGGAAATGTTCTGCCACTCGGGACAGAACTTCATTCAGGAGAGGTTGATTGTCAACAGGGGAGTCGGTAATCGGGGGTTCTTTCTCTACCGGGGAATCTACTCTGTAGGTCTCCGGGTCTTCCTCTTCCTCTTCTTGGTCCTCATCATCCCCATAGTAGCCCATACCAGTTTGCTCTTCCAACATGCCGAAATCTTGATCCTCACAAAAGGATGTATCCTCTTGATATTGGGAGTAGGGCTGTATATAGAAGGGGTCCGAAGACCGTGTTGGGGCTTCAAACCGGGACTTCTTACTTGGGGGTTTTGAATCCTTAGAGCCTGAGGGTGCTGACCCATCGGGAGTATAGGAAAGAAAGTGTTCAGGGTTCTTTGTGTAAAAATCTGCCAATGAAGACATCCTTGACATAACCTTGCCTATGTCATCACCAGACCATTCTCTAGAACTGGGAATGATCCTTTCTGGGGCTTTCTCCGCCTTATCCTGACTAGACTTACTGGTTTTAGCAGGTGTCCTTGGGATAACAGAGGACTGGGACTTGTCTATCTGTTTATGAGGAGTGGGAAGTTTTTGAGGTGTGTGAGGAGGCTGAGACTGCTTCCTCTGTTGTTTTCCCCCCTCCCCATGGGCGGAAGAGTGTTTTCCCTGTTTTTTTGCCCCTCCGGAGCCTTCCGACGCCTGGCATCGAGGTTCGGAGGTAGTGTCCCTATCTTTAGAACGTGGAGGTAGGGACTCGGGAGCCGCCGTTACGCGGTCTGCGGGCGCCGACTCCTGGAGTGCGGTCTGGGGATGGAAGTCGGCTTCGTCTTCAGACGATCGAACTTCCGTTACACTGGGGAGCGAGGCACTCTTGGCAACAGTGGATGATTGCCTGGAGTCATGCGGCGATCTAGATCGAGAACGCCCATAGGACACCGATTCGGACCGTTCTCTATATGCCTCTTTCCGAGAACTCGACGTGCGCGTCGAGTCTCGGTTGGACTTCATGTGCTTTGTGGAAGTGCTGTGGGTAGCGCTTGTGTCGCCGGGGGTCTTCCCCATAGCCGCCTGCCGGATGACCTTCCGAGGTCGGGGGACTTGCGCTCGGCTGTCTTTTGACGCCACGTTGCCGTCGCCGTCTGAAAGTACGGCGTCGCTGCCATCGCTGAAGGCGCCCTCCGCTGCCATGGCCTCCTGACGCCTGGCGTGGTGGGCCCAACGCTTAACCGAACGGTCCTTAAGTGTTTTCGGTTTAAACCTACTGCACGCTCTGCAGTTCGCCTCGGGGTGGTCCCTCGGCAAGCAGAGATTGCACGTGGTGTGCCTGTCTACCCAAGGGTACTTGCGGTTGCACTTGGGGCAGAATTGGAAAGGGGTACCCTCCATACGCACCTTGTGGGAGTGGGCTAGTAAGTGTAGGAATATATAAGAATGTACCTATATACCAAAAGAGTGGAGAGTATGTCCACCCCCCACTCTCCCTACTTGCAGGGCCGAGGCCAGAGGCCTTCCAAGGCCCGGGCCGAGGCTGGAGGCCTTCCGAGGCCCAAATCCGTCGTGCAGCTGTCGACGGTCTAATTCTTCTCCGGGCCGGCGTCGAGTGTGGAAGTTCGGTGACTCGACGTTAGGGTGGAGAAATGGGTAAATATAACAATATTTAGCAAAAGTATGGCTAAGGCCAGGGAACTCTGCGAAATGCTTCCGACCAGTGTGGTGGAAAAAAACAATCTGAGGGTCCTACACGCGTAAGGGATCATGGGTACAGTGGACGTCACACTAGGGATAGTATTACTGGCACGCCCTGTGTCGACGCCCATTTTCGAGTTTCGAAAAAAAAAAAAACTGTAATACTCCGCAGCTTCCACTAGATGTCGGCCTATGCACAGCATGTGATCTAAGCAGATTCCACAAGCCTCGGAAATATATTTACAATTGAAACCATAAAAAAGGAAAAACACTAAATGAATACTAACATTTTCACATTTCCTATTTATAAGGTCAAGGACACATGTAAGGTTGTCATGCCATTTTTCCATTTCTCTTTGTTTTTCTTATATCAGAGCAATCTAATTATGGATTTTGGCTTCATTACATTCTCCATTTATAATCTATGTAAGTAATTTTTGTGTCTCACTTAGTCCGATCTTGGTTAAATATCTTGCAACCGCTAGGTTTAGGGACATATGTTGTGCGTGGCACATCATTAACCATACATCATTTTGCGTGATTAATTTATATTCTTTAAAATGTTCCATAAAATCTTCACATCTCAGGCTTATGAGCCCTTCACATTCTTTGCCTGATATGTTTTAAGGTCTCCTTTGCTGTTTCTTTTTTGCAGTATCGGCACCTCACATCTGATTTTCTGTTTCTGTACCAGCTTGCTTTAACTAGTTTGGTAGGTACCAGATTAAATCGAATTCTCATTGCCTGTATACAATACTGTATGCTAGGGTGTTTTTGCATGTAGCCTGGAAGGTTATTTAATTTTTTCATCGGAAAGTAGCCTGTTTTAAAACATTTGGATCTTTCGCAATGCCTTCTCGCTTTTATGCAGTCTAACATTCAAAGTTTTTGTTTAGCTCTTTCTGGATTATTTGTTAACAGAAATTCACTAATGCCAGCTTCAACCATGTTTTCACTGCAACTGTTTTTCCAAGAATATATCATGTTTTTGCTGTTATTTGTGAACATCTGAGCGATGGTGCTAATAACTGTTCGTTCATATCTTTCCATCTGTTTACATTTCCCATATAACAACAAGGAGTTCCAATTGACGACAGCCTGTAAGGAGGTGAGTCCCAACTCGTGTCATATGATCGGCATGGGGAAACGTTTCGGTAGTTTTAAGATTGTTTTCCAGTATAAACACTCCAAATATGACCAATTTGGTTGGTCAGTCGTCGTCTTGCTAGACGCTTCATATGTAACGGTCGGAATGACTTTTTGTCTATAATGCATAATGTTTGGAAATTGTGAATTTACAGCATTTATGTTGCACTAGCTTGGCTTGCAAGCATGGAATTAGCATTTTGGGCCTCATCACGAGTCTGGCAGTAACCCTTAAATGCGGCGGCACCTTGGCAGATTTCAACCCCAGCTCTGAGCTGGGGGGAAATCCACAGCAAATTTGCTGATTTTCGGCGCTATTACCGTGTAATTATGCATTCCTATCAGTTACAACATGCAGTGAAGAATTCTGTTTGAACTCGGCGGTTGATATCATATTTCCATTGGCAAGATTTTTTTCATTGATAATGAAAACTGTAATGTGCAATGAGATGTGCTGCTATATGTGTAAATATGAGTACCCATTGCAGGTTCCCTTCCCTTTGCTGTCTGTGTTATACAGTAACCCGTAAGAAAATATGGGCGGATTAGAAGATGTTTCATTGAATGCCACACAGGTTTTATGCAGTTTGAATTACACCTGCAAAATTGATATGCACGGCTACCGCCAAACTCGTAATGAGGCCCAATTGATTCTTAGTTTTTTTCGTCTGCCTGTCTCTTGTTTTTCTTTTTTTCCCTGTCTTTTGTCAGTTGAACAAGTCATATACCTGCTCGTCTCCCTGCGGGTTGCTATCTGCTATCTCAGTCACGCTGTTTTCAATATCACCATCAGAGGTAAGATCCAGAACAATTTTCTCCTCACTCTCCAGAACCTCCGCTAAGAGATCTCTATGTGTCGAATCAACTTCCATATTTCTCTATTCTGTTCTTCCAGACTCATCATATTATTGTAAGTGGGGGCATCAGCGATGCTCAGACCGCTCCCGAGATTATCATTTGGGGTTCTAGCCTCCAATTGACACTCACAGCTTATTTTCAAAGCGGATATTTGAGTTTTTATCTTTAATAGTCTCAAATTTGTGTGATTAATCAAATTAAGCTCAATTTTATCATGAATAGCAATCAATGATGTCGAAGTTGTCTCAGTTTTCTTTTCAATATTGTTAAAAAATGTTGAAGCTAAAGTTATTTCATACACTGGAATAATGGCGTTCTTAAACCCAAAAGAGGGTCTCGGGGTCGGTCTGATGAATGACATGTCAGATGATACAATAGAATTCATAACATCTTTTGGAGAACCTGAATTAAGGATCAGAGAGCCTGAGATATTCGTATTATTCATCCCATTAGATATAGAATTACAAACATTCATTTGTGTCTCAGGTACCATACCAACCTCTCTGTGTCTTGAATTCATCAAGACAGGTTTTACCACAGAACTACTATCTTTAGGCTCTCCAGATGTCCATGCCAGGACATTTCCCACTTCTTTCAAGTTAATGTCCTCAACACAATTCTCTATATTATTGCCGATTAACTCACACAAGCTGTTTTCAGGTGTCGCTTTCCCTACCAGATCTTGCTCAGATACATTCTGTTTTTTACAATCCAAGATTTTTCTATCTGAGGACGCTTTAACAACCTCTACATTGCTCTTTATTTCTTTACAGCCAACACCACTAGCTTCAGGTAAATTAAATAGGTCTTCACCTGCGATGCGTTTATCACCTGTGACAATTTGAGAATATAACCTGGGGACATCCAAATTTTCACTAGCGTAAATCTCTATTTGCTTGTTAAGTGCAGGTAAAGGTGGATGATCCACGTTCACATTTGTATGAATAGGAAGCAGCAGCGGCATACAACTATACGGTCTTGCATCAGACTATAACCCTTGAGTATTGAAGGCTAGGATTTCATGGTCCGTTATATGCACCAACGATTTAGCAGCAGGTTTCAATAGGGGCGTGCTTTCAATCTCCTTTTCTTTGCAGTGGCTTTTTTTAGGTATTCCCTCACACAAGGTTGTTGCCACGGCAGGTTGAATTTTTTCCGGTAACCACATTTGTCAGATGTCTGCACCAGCTGATTTAAAACGTGTCAGACTTTTTTTTGTTTATTTGCTTTTCTAGTGCGTTTCTTTGTTGTGGCAACTCAAGTGTCGAAGTCCGTGCTAGATCCATGATATTCTCAGGCATGGGCGATTTCAGTGTATGCATAAGAGTACTCTCTGATGAGAATTAGCAGATAATACACAGTCAAGAATAAAAAAAAGCTCCTTGCAGAAGTAACCTTACCAATGGATTGACCCAGTGAGAGCCTTTCGGCTGCCTCAGCTTCAGCTGCCACGCTGCACAGCTGAACAGCCGAACAGTCACCACTCGCAGGAACCACTCACTCAGGAAGCGCACGCGCATGAAGTGCGCGCATGAAGCGCGCGGCCTCGGTTTAAGTGGGTTTCTGGGTATAGTGGGAGGGGCCTTGCCCTGTAAATATACAAACAGCATTTTAGAAATCGGTATCAACATATAAGTGCCCAAACGTCTTTTGTATATTCAGTGTATATAGCTTCTTGAGTAAATCATACTAAAGTCCTTCCAAAAATAGAATTGGAACATTGATCACAGTCTAATGGTGTATAACCTCCAGCCGAACAGTCACCACTCGCAGGAAACATTCACACAGGAAGCGCGCGGCCTCGGTTTAAGTGGGTTTCTGGGTATAGTAGGAGGGGCTTTTCCCAAAGTCCTTCCAAAAACAGGATAGGAATGGTTGATTACAGCGTAATGGCATATCTCCTCCAGCCGAACAGTCACCAGTTGCAGGAACCACTCACACAGGAAGCGCGCCTTTAAATAGTACGGTCCACTTTATTTGGATGATTGTAGACTTGGCTTGCTGTGCCCTGATGCTGAAGCCTGTTGTTGTCCTCTTTCGTTTTGGACCAATACTCCCCCTGGGAGGGGTTGCCATCATGCTCTTTCACAATGGACCAATACGCAGTGCTCCAGATAAGATTTTGAAGTGGGAGTGTTTTACTACCTATTTTTGAAAGTTGGGAGTAAAATGTTTTTTTAAGGAGTAAAAACAATGGGAGTATTTTATAAACGAGTAAAAATATGTTTAACTGTAAAACAGAAATATTTTTGTGAGAAATACTTCTATTCATGCACATTAAAAGATAGAAACAAGTTTTTGGCAGAAAAAGTCACTGATCCACAGCACTTGTATATCACAAAAACTTACAAAGAAAGTACGACAAGGCTGCAGGTATCTGGGAGGTGTGGTTATACTGCCAGTATAGGTGCACTAGGAAAGTTCAAGAAAACCAAGAGTAAGTCCCAGTCTCTCTGCGCCAAGTAATGGTATGGATTGATGAGTGGTTTCAATTGAATTTAATGGAAGCACGAAAGGAAGCCTGACACGTGTTTCGCCTGGGCGCCTGGGCGCGTTGTAATCCTAGCAGACACAAATTCACGGCCGCCAAGCTTTTCCGCAATCACGAGGCATTTTGAGAATTAATCCTGGCAGTGTCCTAAACTAGATCAGTGAAGTCCATTAGCTGAATCAAAGCCTCTGAAGAAGAGCTGTTCTTAGCTCGAAACATGTGTCAGGCTTCCTTTGGTGCTTCCATTAAATTCAATTGAAACCACTCATCAATCCGTACCTTTACTTGGCGCAGAGAGACTGGGACTTACTCTTGGTTTACACATTAAAAGATAAATGTTCCCTCTTCCATAATTATATTTGTTTCTTCCTGTAGTACTACATGAACTACTGGTCCAAACACAACATATGCATCTGTTTGGGTGTAACCAGGGGCACAAGCTCCTATGTGTCCATTTCCCATTTTTTATTAGGAGCATTTTTACTCCCTGTTTTTATTTTTGGGACTATTTGCCTATTTCTAAGGAGTAAAAGTGGCTGATACACCCCTTATCTGTAGGGCTGCCAACACCTGTTGCTTCGGTTCCATGTCTTTATCTCGAATATTAAAGGCTGCACCAAAAAAGACTGATTTTTTCTGGCCGATTTTGGGCGGCCTTTAATATTCTTAACACTTGATAACCTCTCCCTCTGCCCCCCGAACCTCCATTCAACCTCTCCCACACACCAACCCTCCCTCATACTCACACACTTTTTTCTCCCAGTACCCCCTTACATACCAAAACACTCAGAAACACACACAGACACACTTCTTCCCCCAAACCCCTCCCCACCACAAACACTGTCCCCTTTTATACACACAGGTATGGAAACACTTACTTGTAACCCTTCTTCCACTGCCCATCTCAGTCCACCTGTCATTCCTGGCATGCACTCTTGTGCAGCAGGGGCGTGACAGTTCCGATTTAGCGTTTTCAGAGCAGTCTTTCTAAATCTTTTTATTTAGTCGTTTTTTAATAAAAAAGGTATTTTGACCTAGAACAGCTGCTTCCTGGGAACACCTTTTACTTCTTGGGTGGTTTTGGCTTGTTGATGTAGCTGTGGGAGGCTCAGCCTGTCGGAGTGGTACAACAACTATATGGGCAGGATTGTCTACCATTTCTGTCTGCCCCTTACTTGGGACTTAAGCATCAAAAGCTCTATAATTGGACTTAAGGGCTTGCCAATGCCACCAATGCTTAGGCTATGGCTCCCAGATAGCCTCTCACTTCCCTGTTTCTATTTGCCTCTCTTTCTCCCTATCCCTCTCGCTCTCTATGGATCTTTATACTTTTGGTCCTACCAGTCTCTGAGTCTGGGGCATCAAGGCTCTCCACTTCTTCTGCCACTGTGGGCCCCATTGGCCATGCCACTTTTCGCTTGGCACCCTTTCCTCATTACTTTGGCCCTATTGACTTAGTCAAGGGACAATAGTCTCTATACTGTCGCCTTAATGGCTTGGTCAATGATAGTTTATGTGCCTTCACTCTGTTGGCTTGGTCAATGGTGTTTCTCTACTTTTGGTTGCTCTGTCCTCCTGCTTGCATTGTCCTCCTCCTCATCGTGGTGCCCCTGCGACAACTCCAACATTTCTCTCTATTTCTCTCCTCCATCCGCAGATAGTTTGATCCCTTTAAGGTTCTGTGCTTTGGCCAAGGTCCGAGTGCCCATATAGTTCACCAAGAGAGTACCAGTGTGCACACCTGGTGTGTTCCCCTGCAACTCCCCTATCTCATAAGGGTCTGCCAGGAGAAAGAACCAAACATATTGCTTACAGACTCTGTAGACAATCCCAGAGAGGTTATCACAGGTAGTGCAAGAACGAGAGAGCAGGCGGATGCCAAGAGAACGTAGCTTCAGCAGTCCTGTCGCTCTGCACACACGCACAGGAAACAAAATCAATATAGTGTTCTGGATCTTTATCGATTCTCACCCGAGATAAGGAGTAAGGGGACAGGACCTAGAATGAGTGCCATCCAATCAGGGTCTGCACATCTAAAACTACCCCCCACCTGTAGTCTGTTAGTCTACAGAAGGCTGGAGAGGTGCAGTATGGGTCCTTTATAAAAATACGAATTGTGAGAAACTCTCAACCGAGAAGGAACAAAAGTTATAATGGCCTGTTTTATAGACTGTGTCCCACTTGGGGGAGTCACAATCACATTTTAGCTCTCCCTACCTTTCATAGAGGATAATATACAATTGCATTTCAGTCTTTTTCTACACATAAGCGCAGCCCAGCGCCGAAATTCTCACCAGTATCCTCTGAACTGCAGTACATCCATCAACCCCAGATGCATGTTTCAGCCTGTTGGGTGTCCTCAGCAACTGAGAGCAGGGAGTCCGCGTCTGATTTACCACAACACATCTAGGATGAAACCCCACGTGCTACATATGAAAAGAAACTCTCAATCAAGAACAAAAGAACAAGAAAGTGCTATAAAAGCCTTTTCTATAGGGTGCGGGCCCATTGGGAGAGCTCTCAATAGCTTTCGCAGGGTAGATAGCCTGGATTTAGGTTCTGGACTGCACTTGTCAGGGGATCCATACTGATATGCAAATAGATATTCTCCCATGAAAAGGGTACTGTGCAGAAGTACCCTCCATGGTCCCGTTTGCATGGCAGGAAATTGTGACATTAGATTCCATGTCAGACCTCCCGATTCTGGTTTCCAAAGGCTCATGCGGTGCCTCTGGTAATTTTAGGAGAAACCCTAGCAGGGACAGGGGGACTGCTTCATGTGATTCCTCCACGTGCCTGGAACGGCCAGGGTCCATGGAACCATGCCTGAAGTTTGGAGGCTGCTAGCTCCGACTGCCTGACACAGGGTGTCTCCTAACACATACACATGGCCCTCCAGAAAGATACTGAAATCCAAAATGGCCACCAAGCCATATATCCTTTTATTCTAGCCTCTTTCCAGCACAAATGACCTTATGCAAATCAACAAATTCTAGGTCATCCTCACTACTTCCAACCTACTCCTTTTGACATGCTCCACCTGTGATCTCCGATCTATTCCCAAACCTCTTCCTTCTGATACACTCCTGTACCACCAGCTTCCTCCTTCTGTCCAGTCTCTACTCTTAACCATTTCTGTCTCCAGTTCTGGTTTCAAACACTCTGTATCCTCCTCTGTCTTCCCTGCTGGTCTTACAATGTCTCCTTCCACCTCCAATTCCCTCTCAGGTCTCACAAACTAACCTCCGGCCTCTGTTGCCTCTTTTTGCACAACTAACATTTCTTCGCCCTGAATCAGCTCTTCTGGTCTTAGCAACTATCATTCTGGCTCTGTTTCCCCTCAGGTCTCACAATCTCTCTCCCGCTCTCCTCGTCTGTCTCAACCACTTCAACCTCCTATGTAAACTCCTCATCATTGCCCATAACGGTCCTTCTAGCTATGCATTCACAGCTGCCTTCCCCTCAGGCCTCAAAAACTCTCCTTCCTCCTCCATCTCCCTTTTTAGTCTACTATCTCTCCTTTCACCTCTATCTCTCCCTCTGGTCTGAAATGTTCTCTCCCTCTTTCTTATCCTCTGGTCTCTAACTGCTTCACCTTTCTCTGTAAACTCTTCATCACTGCCAATAATTGTGCACCTTCTCCCTTTAGCTCCAGCCTCTTCTCCAATCTCCCACAATGTTCCTTCTCCAAACTCTGTCCTCTCTCAACAGCGTCCACTGGCCCTTTCCAAACTCATTTCCAACGACTTACCCTGACTCCCTGCGGCCCAGGGCTTATGTAGTCTAGAAACAATCCCAAATGGATAAGCACTTCTGTGCTTTTCACAAGTGGAACATATCAAAAAGGGTACGTTGGGAATACCAATGAAATAGGAGGCAGAGGAGTTCATGATGAAGAGATTGTGTACTGAGTGGAGACTGGATATACAGAACATAAAGAGGAAGAGGATGGGAGACGTGATAAGGTAGGTGGCAGAGAATGCCAGCATGAGGAGGTTGGGAATAGCAAGGAGAGTGGTGGTGAATAAGTCCAAGAGGAGAAAGTGGAATAGAGAGGAAGTAAGTTGCAAGGAACATCAAGAGGAGGAGGTAGAATGTAGCAAAGAGGTTAGCGGAGAAAGATACCAGAGGGAGGAAGTTGAGTTTTGGGAGGAGATTGCACCAATAAGGAAGTCCACCAACAGGGGATGGCTATTGAAGGGAAAGGAACAGACTGAACAGGAAGTCTTAGAAAGACAAAAGTCGGAGTAAAGAGGTTGGATGGAGAAAGCGAGTGAGCAGGCAAAAGGGTAGCATAAGGGTAGTCTTCGGGCAGAGCCCACTTACTTTGAAGAGAAGATGTAAGTTGCAGGCCACTAGGATCCAGCAGAACTAAGGAGTACAAAGAAGTTGTGCTGCTCTTCAAAACATGCATTCATCGCGAACATGTCATAAACTAATGATATAAGGGCAGTATCCAGACAATCCCAACTTACTTAGGAGAGCTGCAGAATGAAGGAGGACAGAGGAGACATGCTTATACTCTAAACACTCGGTCACTGCGAAAGAGCTACAAAAGGGGGGCATGATGGCAGTCTCCAGGCAGCCCCTACTTTGGAGAGAAGATGCAGGATACAGGCCACTAGTGCCCGGCAGAACAAAGGAGGACAGAGGAGACATGCTGTCAAACATAAAATGCATTTAGCGCGAATGCACTGCAAAAGAGTAGTATAAGGGCACTCTCTTGCCAGTCTACATAGGGGCTGCACCTGCTGGTAAAGTTTACCTTCAATACTGAGGCAGTCAGAGACATATAACAAGGTGGTCACCCTCATGGAGAGGACCTGAAGACTGAGAGTTACAGCTGCTGTGTTAGCTGCATCAGTAAATCATCCAGGAAAATGAAGTCCAGATATTACCGCTGCTGCATGTGGTAAAATGGGACATGAGTGATGATTCAGGCCTTACCGCTATGCAAGCGCTAACAGTAAATTCTGCATGCAATAGTATACAGACACTGCATGTGATAATTACCGTCAATACAACACAACTTGCGTAAAATACCCGAAATGCGTCCACTTGCCGTTTCCGGAAGCCGGATGTATAGAAAAACATTGCCGACCAGAATTACACTCCATTTAAAATCTAGCCAACCGTAAGTCATCCAATAAAATGAGTGGCACATAGGACAGTGGGGATGCTGCAGGTGGCAAGGATGCAGATTGGTTATAAGGAAGCCAAAGTTAAGCCAGAAGGAGCAGCCCTGCCAGAGGAGGTAGCCAAGGTGGCACCTAGATTGGTAGACATCCCTATTGCCAAAACTGCAAGCATACTGTGTGAGAGCTGTACTCACATAACCCCAGAGTACAAAGGGCTCCCACAACTGCTGGGATGACCTAAAGATCTGAGTGCGAGGCATCTTGGCAGAGCGTCACAAGGAATGCATGCCCATTGGTGGTAGGTCTGCACCTGACCACTTCATGCAACCCTGATAGCTAATGACTGCTTCAGTAGTGGACATCACGGGAGTGGCAGGGTCAGGAAATGCAGAAGTCAGAGCAGCTTCCCAGATACCTGGCAAGTCCAACCATGTGACGGGCACCGACTGGTGGCCATATGCGAAGATGTCACATGAAGGTGTTGCCTAGTTATTTGTTTGTTTAACACTGTAGTCCAAACAGCAAGGTTGACGAATTTGAAACTGGTAGTCTATGTGATCTGGTGTCCTTGCAAAATGATCGATGTAGGAAAAACAGAGAGAAAGGTTAAAACACGAATCACGGTACATAAAAGCTGTATTAAAAACAGGATTCACACGGCACCCCTGGTAGGGCATTTTATAGAAAAAATACATAAGGCAGATGAACTAACGTGGTCTGTAATATATCAAGTCAAACCAAGTAATGATAGCAATACAGACAAAAAGAAACTCTTGAAGAAAGAAAAAGAACACATTTTCTCAACAAAAAGCATGGAGCTTGGACTAAACGAGAGACCAGAATGACATCAATCTGAAATAAAAGTGGTGAAAAAAAGTGAGTACCTAAGCTATATTTGGAGTACCAGTAGTCTCTGGATTAGATCCAGAAGAACATATACGAACCTAGGAGGCAGTGGTAAATGGTGAATGTGAGTGCAGCAAAGCATCTGGAATGTATAGACACATTCCTCCTAGTCAAGTACCAACAATTAACGGTGGCTAAAAATTGCATGGACAAAAAGATATATTTATTACATATACAAATACTTGGATGGCATTTTGCAAACATGCCTCATTACCTTGACGACCTACAGTGATATTAGCTGGGATAAGAGTAAAGGACCCGAGACTAATGTTAGGTGACATGATGATGTCATAAGAGCGACTAAGGGAACGAGCGAACACTATAAGCAAAGGATTGTCTGAAAGCCGCAGTGAAACTGATGGAGCCAGACGTAGTACGACCGGAGGCAGCATACCAGGAGAAGGAACCAGAGTGACTGTGATCCGGAGTAGCACCCGAGATTGGAAACAAGCGTGCAACCGCCCCATAATCCTCAAGTAAGGACAGGGGGCGGATTAATTCAAGATAAACGCACTCAATGCAGAGAATGTCAAGAAAGAGGCACAAACTTAATTAAGATTCAAAAAGTGAAATGTTGTTAATATTCCATCTAATAGACTGAGGCCCAGTTGAAATACAAGCAGTGTGGGACTAGGAAGCTAGTGGTGTCATCAGAAGATACTTGATAAGGATACAAAGCGTATTTGTCGGAGTTTGACAAACATATGAAAAGAGATATTTCATTTAACCAAGACATAGAGGTAAGGTGGCAAACATTTAGAGGTAGCACGAACCTAGAATAATAAGTGAAGCTGATGGGATAAAGGAAGTCCTATAAGAATTTCTTGGTTTTAGGTCATTGCTGCATGGGAGTAATTAGAAGAACAAAACCTAATTGACGGATATTGATGGGACCGTCTAAAGCTACAGAAGATAAGAGTGTGGCAGTACAAGGGTCATAAATAATACACAAGACCAACTATTGAGAATAAGGTAATTTAGAGACAGGTGATATGTTCCCCAATACCCAACCAATGACAACGGTGGGGATAGGGTGAAAGAGAAAAGTCAAAAGAGAACGTTAATGAAAGAACAAGTTAAACAGTATCATGAAAGTATCATAGTGAAACTCGACCCTGTACAAAGCTGAGGAGATGTAAGATAGGTATTAGGAGGGAGGAATAGAGTTATTTGTCCTCCTCCACTATAATCAAGATATAGAAATGTTGTAGTAATGGAAGTACATAAAAAGACTGGTTACTAATTAAACCGTCTTTGTGTTTACTTGCTTTTCACAGACCATCATCCGTTGTCTGGTCCAGAGCTAAAATAGATGGGAGTGAAACAGAAGATAACATTTCAACTACAAGGGGAAGATACGAGGCGGGCGGTAAGGGATTACCGGTACCGGTAAGGGCACCGGTAATCCCTTACCGCCCTATTATGAGTTCCCTTTGCGGGTCCTCCCTTAACGCCTGGTTACCAGGCGTTAAGGACGGGACCCGCAAAGGGACTTTGGTGCTAATAACGGCACCGCAATTTGCGGTACCGTTATTAGCGCCTTAACCATTCCCATTGAGCCCTATGGGAGCTCAAATGGGAAAGGGGAAGGGCCCTGGTGAATGGGGAATTACTGCACCCGCCAACCTTGGAATGGGGTGGTAATAGCTCCATTCACCAGGGCGGAGTCGGTAAGGATTTGGAGGCAGCCATGGCGCTAATAGAACCTCCAAACTCCTAATGAGGCCCTAAATAAACAACTGTTGTGTACTTACCCCTGCAAAATTTCCTGGCTAATTGTGTGAGATTGGAAATGAGGAATGAAACATGTTGGGTGTGTTATGGATGTGGAATGATCTGATGATTGATTGACTATCACTAGGAAGATTGAAGGTGTGGGACTACTGTGTTGGTCTGCCAAATGAGACAGGCGCATGGACAAGATATGTTACAAATAGGTATGTTATAAATGGAAAAAGAAAAGAATTGAAGTGCTATAAGACAGATTGTTTATGTGATTGATTTGTTAGACAAACAAAGCTGTTTTACATATTTTTGTATTGTTTGAGTAAAAAGAAAAACTATGAAATCTAATGAAGTTTTTTAAAAGTGATGTTCTTTTATAAATGACAATAAATTGATATTTTTGATTAAAAAAAGTTAGAAGTGGTATGTTTGAATACAATAGCATATGACATACAGGTTTGGCCGATCATGGATGGGTATTGAAAAGCAAGGGACCCCTTAAACATTATTTTTGTTTATTTGTGTTGTGTAAAGAGGGTTGTTGTAAGGTGGTCCATTTAAAGATTTCCTCTAGTCTCTTTAAGGTGTGAGAGTCCAAACACCAATGCCACACTCAATGCCAACCCGTTATGGGAGTCATGTTGGCAGATTTCCCTGAGAGGGGCAAGCACTTCACACTCCATGTGAAAGGTCACTGAACTTGGACACACAGGAAATCAGGTGCGTCACAAAGAACACAAAGGTACACACCATGACCCAATAGACAGGCAACCAGCCATAAAAGATTGCCAGAATCCACTAGGTAGCCCAAACATGCAGGATAGTGAGGTCACAAGGCTGGCCATGAATCAAGAGAAGGCATGCTTCTTCTCAACAATGTTGGTTATATCGACAAAGTAATTTCAGCCCTATTTAGATTACGTAGATCCTCTAAAAATGTGTTGAGATAGGAATCGGGCTCTATTCTTTGCGGATGATGCCATACTTTAGGCAACTTCACTGCAAGGGCGTAAGGCTACCTTGGCAGTATGTATGAAGAAATGTGGGGGTCTGGAACTAGTGTTAAACACTGAGAAAACGAAGACCATGAAATTCACCAAACGTCATGAAATTGGTATCAGAATAGTGGGCTGTAGGTGAGAACAAGTTGTGTTTTACGAATATTTAGGGAGCAGTGTATAGACTGTAGGGGGGTATCTGTACTTCTGCCCCCTATACAGTTGGGGTAGAAGCACAGGGCACCCCATCCAAGGTTCTCTGTATGGTAAAAATGGACGAGCAACCAAAGACTGAGACTCAAGGGAGGTGATGCAGGCTGGTTATTATGTACAGTAAATCCCCAAGCCTGTGCATAGCAATGTCTACTCACTATGTTATGTGATATGCTGTTTTACATACAAATTAATTGATTATGTTTTCTTGCTTGTTTTTTATCTCTCTGTTTGATGTGTGTGAAGTTTCAATTACTGAAGCTAGGTCACACAATACATAAATAAAATAAATATATACATCAATAAATAACACATTTTGTACTTGGTAACACTATCCTAATAATAATAAATATATATACATCTATGTGGTACCACAATATACTTTAGATTCAATTTAGAATGCACCAACTGCTGACAGCTATTAAAAAGCATATGAATCCTAAAGCACTGGATAATAGCATAGACATTACTGGAGAAAGGCAGGTTAGATAAGGAACATTGGCAAAATGCTTTCTTTAAAGTGCATAGGAAATACCGTCTGAGGATCCCCCCACCTGGGCAACCTGTAAGGGAAAAGTTAAGGTGTACTTTATCATCTATATTACAGCCCAGTCCAAATATGTTCAATAATGCTCTGCTTCCTTTTCTGCAGGACCCACTTCCCCAAAGTACCTGGGAAGTCACTCCACTTCAGGCAGGGACCCTGGACCTTCTCCGGCATGGACAAGTGGATAGATGTCATGGCAGGGATACCCCTTGAAGGATTCTTCAGAGATCTGTAACTCTCACAGCTCTGAGTGTCAAGAAGCATTATGCCAGGGTACCCCCTCTTCCAGGCGATACTCAGCAATCTGGCTTCCAGCAGTCACGAACACTCCTTCAGACCCTGGGCTACACCAATTAACTTCTTAGCTTCAAGATGTTCAGGCACTCCTCTTCTGGACTCACGAATATCCCTTTGCCAGATGGCAGGCACACAGGATGCATCCAGGACATTTCGGGTGAAGAGCAGCAGTTGCACAATGTTCCCTCTTAGCTCAGAAAGTGGTCGCCTACCCAGGCCCTCTCTGGTTCAGTTCTTGAGTCAGCACAGAGGCTTTCGAATTTCTTGAACATTTGCAGCCGCAGACTTCTTCCTCCAGCTGGACTCCAGGATGCAAGCTTAAGATGAGTTCTATTCAGGTTTCTTGGTACATCTTCTGAAAAGGAGGTGAGTGTGAGGCCACCTGTTACACTAAACACTCCCCATTCACTCAGGCGGAGCTAGACAATCACACAAAAGTGCATTCATGCATACAGCACCCAATCAGGCTCACAGGCATTCAGGCTATTCACCAGAAACCAGACACCCACAACACAGAATGTGGATTGAGGGCTACTGCCCAGCCTTTCAGTGCACCACACTGCATTCATTCCAGTTTCAGTCAGGACTGGCTCAGGCCTTGAGTCACACAACCAAAACAAGACACCAACAACACAGAATGCATATTGACTACTCACTCCATTCAGGTAGGCTCCACCCCAAGGGTGCACCCACAACAAGCAGTCCCTCGGAATGCTCCAGCCAGTCTGCCAGGAGGCAGTCCCAGAGCCATATATGGTCCTACCACCCATCAACCATTCAGGGAAAGGGAACAGAGTCAGGGCTTCTCAGGACTTTGAGAAACAAAGGGGCAAGGCAAAGGAAACCAAGAGGCCACCAGTGGCCATCTTGCCTTTGGGTAGGAATCCATTGATTCCTATGACAGGGGCTGGGTATGCCAAAAATGGAGGATACCGAGAGCCACTGTCACAGCAGCATGTAGGGCCACCAGCCCAAACAGATGTGACTCCTATAGGGGAGGTTGTGGCTTTTAGACAGGTCTTGTACTGGTTGAAGTTCTGCTATACTCTGGGCTTAGAGAAATAACAAAAAGCATCATCTCATGTATTGTCACTGAATGGAGAAATGAGTATTCCTTTGGTGAAACATGTAAAAAACACACTAAGCATCTTGAATGAGCGTGCATTATGGTTGTCTTGCATGAACATTGACACAACGTTTGCTAATAGGGCTATTGTTATTTGCTTTAGGACTAAAATGGCTGAAAAAAGTAGTAAACAGTTATTGGGCCCAGGCTACATAGCAAATAAAATAGACTTTGTGTTCAAAAGGTTTCTTGACATTGCCAATCCTCCCTATGCACGAGCATTATACCTGGGGTTCAGGATGGACATTTTAAGGGTTGCAGCATTTACTAAATCATGGACCAATGCTGGGATATGTACCTGCCTCCTGTGTGGATTACATGAGGAGACTATTGTTCATTTCATGTTTCTTTTTCCTTGGCTAAGTTCATTGAGCAACTTTTATTTGAAACCAATCCTGAGAGCAGAAGGCTCCCGGACTATAGCACAGGCTATGGTATTATGTAAGAGCACCAACGACTTGTCAATTTTCAGTACTATAGCGAAATATATCCATCGGGCATGGATGCTAAGAATGAAACAGCTGAGGGCCTAGAAATGTGACAAATTAGAAACCTTGATGATATATTTTAAATAAGCCTTTTTGCCCAATCCTTTCATTGTTATGTCGTAACTGCTCTAAGTTATATACATTGGAGTTTATTCCCTGGTGACTATGGTAAATGTGACTTAAAGGGGTTTTGAGTATCCTCCCCTTCGAATACATAGGTTTCCTTTTTCTATGTTCATTTTATAGAGACACTCAATTGTGTGTTCAAGGGGATGCAAGCATTCCCTCCCCTGGACACTCATTTTCCTTTTATCTAATTTTTTAGTTTTTAGATTTCAGTATATTAGTATATTGATGTGGTTTTGTATTTTACTAAATGTACATTTTGTATAGCATTGATGTTCTTGTCTTTGTGGTACTTTTCTGAATAAAAGCAATTGATTGATTGATTGGTAACAAATGAGGTTTTATAACCTTATAGATCGAGGGTGAGATCTTTATTGCAGGATAATGACCAGCCATAAATTGGGGAAGGTTCATTATCCCAAGCAATAATGATCCCTCCCAAGCTCTATAAGGTTATCAGCACATAGTGGTGCAAGGAAATCGTGTTTTGGAGTTTTGGTGATGAAGTAAAAAACGTCAGTTTAACAATAGGAAAGTAAATTGACAAACTCAATAAATTCAATGTGGTTATAATTTGTGCTATTTGAATAACAGGGTTGTCTTCATAGGTTAAGCATTTCAATTGTAAACTTGATTAAACTGGAGAGGATTGAACATGAGCATGCATTAGGAGTCACGTAAAAGTAAACAGTTTCTCTATAAGAAACTGAAAGCATTTTCCAATGTTTTAACTTTCTCTTTGGTGTGTTAAATATGATGTTTCAGTGAAAAAACAAATCCTGGTAAAGAGAAAGTGTCTTGTTGAAAGGCATCTTCCCTGGTAATTGCATGTTTCCTTGTATGCTTTTGTAGGTATTGTACGTTTTTACCGTATCTAAACGGTCGAAAATTCAAAAAGGTCTAAAAATGCTCAAACCTTTGGTGGCAGCATTGCAGGTAAGTAAAAAAAAAAGAAAAAAGACTACTGTGTGGTATAGTGAGTGGGGTGCTGCGGGGGACACCCCCATGAAAACATTTTTTTAAAAAGAGGAATAATGGAGGCTACGGGGGTATCCCCTGCAACACCCCGCTCACTATACTTCACAGTATAGTGAGCGGGGGTTGTTGGGGAAAGCCCTGCAGCCCCCGTAAAAAAAAAAGAAAACAAAAAAGAAAAGGACCCTGCAGCGCCGGTTCCCGATCACAGAAGTGAAAGGGAACTGGCAACGCAGGGACTCCGCGTGAAGAAAAAGGTAAGTGGGGTTTGTTTATGTTGGGAGTGTGGGTGGGGGTGTGTTGTGGGTGTGGGTATGTACGTGTGTTTTCATGAGAAAGGTGCTAACTTTTTTATCTACCTTGTATCCCTTGTGGGCCAAAAGGGCAGTAGAGTGATGGAATCTTTTCTGCATTGTTCTTCTCCTGTGCTACACACTAGGAGATCATCCACGTATTGAATGATCGTGTTCTCTACCATGATATTGCCAAGATCTTCATTGAGTATTCTGTTAAAGATACTTGGGCTCTCACAGTATCCTTGGGGCAATCTGCAGTGTTCATATCTCCTCCCCCCTATCGTGAAGGCAGTGAGGTATGGGGACTCTGGGACGAGGGGTACAGAGAAAAAAGAATTTTTTATATCTACCACTGTGAAATGGGTGGCGTCTTTTGGAATACTGCACAAAATGGACGCAGGATTTGGGCCAAGAGAGAACTCTTTTTGAACAATGTCATTAAGGGGTTGAAGGTCCTGGATCATAAGCTACTCCCCTTCCATCGCTTTTTGATAGGATAGATCGCAGTATTACATGGGGAGTTGGAGGGGACAATGATACCCTGCTGTACTAAGGCATGTATTGTGGCTTGTATCCCTTCCTCTGCTTCTCGTGACAAGGGATATTGTTTCACTCTTGGGAGGACTGCGCCAGGTTTTAGTTCTTTTCCCACTGGGTTCACTTCTCTGAGTAACCCTACGTCTTGGGGATTTGTGGTCCACAAATATGGTGGCACGTGTTGCAAGTCTGTGTCACAAAAAGATGGTGGTGCACTGACAGCGGCTATGAGAGGGTTTGCCACTTCTCTTTTCTCAATCATTATATCACAAGGCATACAAATGTCTAGTATAATCGCCACATCAGTGTCGTTGTCAGTGAACGGATCTTCATCTGTCAGTGTCCTTAATTGAATGCTTGGATCAATGCACAGTACTGTCCTCCATTCGCATCCCTGTGTGTCCAGGCCAATTGCTACAATGCGTCTGGCTGACACTTGCACCCCCTGCGAATCGAGGGAAATCACTGTCCCTAGTATTATTTCTGGTGTAGCTACAGGGCGAAAAACAAAATCGGAAGGTACTTTCCACTCTTTTCGTGTTATTTCAGGTACTACTCGAGCTAATGCTTGTATCCCATAAATAAACAACTCAGTGTTTGTGGGTATTTTGTGCACTGTTGTCTCATTTGCCAATGTGTGTATTAATAAAATTGCTCTAAGTGTGCACATCCCTAGGGTAGAGCATACTATGCCTCCCTCAGTAAATGCGATGGTCATATTCAACTTACTCAGCAGATCTCGATCTAACAAGTTTATGGGAGACTCTTCATGGTATAGTAGGGGTGCTCGCACCGTTTTACCCCCTATTCTGACATCCAAATCTTCTGTGTATGGAACCGTGACCACTGCCCCAGAAAAACCTTGCATCTCGAGATTTTTACCAGAGAGCGGAAAATTGCCTTCACGTAAAAATGATTTTTCCACCCCTGAGTCCACCATAAAGATGAATAGTTTGTTCCCTATCTCTGCCCTTATCAGTGGTTCCTTAACTGGTCGTAAGGTAGTTGATAGTACGGGACACGTAACTGCTCTCTGTGGGCTGTCCTAGTTGGGGTGGGTGTCTGTCCCGGGGTATGTGAATAGATTATCACTGAGCACACATGTCCCCTGGAATGGAGATGGTGTGCAATTAGCACACGTGGCAAATCTGTTTGCATGCGTGTGTGTTATTTGGTTTTGCTGGGTTGGGCGACTTTGCATACAGTGCAGAGGATGTCTGAATGTACTATACCCTGGTGTGGCCTTGCTTTCTGGCTGCCCATCACTTTCATTGTTTACCTTGGGCAGACCATAAGGACTGCCCGGGTGGGGGTGTCCGTACTGTTGTTCATTTTCATATCTTGCATTGTTCTGATAATTCCCCATAGGCCTACTTCGACATTCTCTTGTGAAATGCCCCCACCTTCCACAAGACCAACACTGTCCCGGGACACCCCCCAGGCCCCTTGGTCCTGTTCTGCCATATCCTCTTCCTCCTCCCCGCTGTCCTCTGTACCCACCTCTTCCTCTATCGGGCCTTCAATGTCACTGGGGTCCCGTGTAACGCTCTTCTCCGCTCCATTGCTCCTGTCCATTATCTGCCCATGCTGAACCCAACCTAGCTTGTATCGCTACAGACACCTCCCTTTCTTCTCCTTGAGGCTCTGGGGTCTGCATTGCTGTTACTGCTGTGACCTTCACGTACTTGCTCTGTATCAGCTTTGCCTCCTCTGTCAATCTCCACTGAGCCGTTTCTTTTCCCCTTTTTTTGTTCCTCCTGCAATGGTGTACTATGATGCTTTGTATTTCTGGCCAACCCTTGGCTTCTATCCCAGCTATGTTATCAAGCGCCTTCTGTACTTCTTTAGGGAGGCCTCTTTTGATAATGAAGTAAAATAGGGAGGTGGATTGGTCCCAAGCTGT
Source organism: Ambystoma mexicanum (assembly GCF_040938575.1). Lineage (NCBI taxonomy): Eukaryota > Metazoa > Chordata > Amphibia > Caudata > Ambystomatidae > Ambystoma > Ambystoma mexicanum. Next base: position 1,152,611,641 of record NC_090925.1, on the reverse strand, counting down.
GCCAGTCTCCACCCGCCACATCTCCTGCACCCGAAGAATGTACTGCGCAGCATCTTCCTCGTCCCCCATAGTGCATTGCATTATTGAGTGTAAATCGGGGGTATCAGGGAAGGTTCTCCGCAATGCATTCCATACCTGCGCTCGTACATTATTAAAGGATGCACCATCATGCATATCATTCCCCAACGCTACTCCCGGGAACCCCGCCTGATCGAGTATGCCTGATCACCCATTGCTGTTACTAAAAGGCTTTTAACATATCCAATTGCTAGTGGGACCCCTGCGGTATTCTTTTCAAATGCATAGATCCACTTCCCACACCCCCAGAAAGTGATGGGAGGGCCTTGAGGAGATTGTTTTTGTCCATTAGTGCCCAGGGTACATAATGGAGCCTTCCCGCTCCTCTATGAATGAGTGCCATCTGTAATTTCGTCCTTACTTTTTCTCTACCCACTTTCACTGCTTTCTTTTTAGACAATGCCATCCTCCCAAGCCTATTCCTTAACTTCCCCTCCCATGCTGCTTCTTCCGCTACCCGTGGGGTAGCCCAGTGTATATGCGGTATTGGCATCTCTCCCGCAGCCCTTCCTTCGTCCTCATCCAAATCGCTCCAACATTCTTCATCCCTCTATGAGGCCACAGTATCATAACTCACGCTATTTCCCTCCCCCTCTCTTTCTACCCGCACCATTTTAATTGGTGTACTGTCTATCCTAAAGAGAATCTCCCCGGATTTCCACTTGTCTTCTGTCATTAGGGGCAGGCTTTCTCCCAGCGGTGGTTCTGGCGTTTGCACTTCCCCTTTTATTGACAAAGGTGGTTCACATAATGCTCGCAAGCAGGCCAATTCAGCTTGAGTAGATGTTAGTACTCTCTCTAGATCTCTATTTGTCGGGCCAGTGGGGGCAGAGGGTACTGTTAGTAGGGCATAAGGAGGGGGCTGGGCCACCACTGGAGTCATGGGCACACTGACCCCCAGCACATACACTGGGTCCGCGTAACCCTTTGTGGGTTGTGTTAATAGCGGGTATCATTTTATGGGCTCTTTATTCTCCTTTTCCCCTTCATCCTTACCATTCGCCTTCTCGGTCATACTCCCCTATTTGTCTTTATTTTGTTTGACGGGTGCTTCCTCAAACATCTTCCCCAGGTCTAAAACCTCTCTTCTATTTTGGAGTGTCTTTCCCGTATGTTTAGTCACTAGATGGATAGCAACATGGTCTAGTATTCTCTTATCGAAGGACCCCTCTTCAGGCTAAACACAAGTCCTCTCTCCCCCTTCAGTTCTGGCAACCACTCGTTATACTTTTTTTTGTATTTAAAACAATTTTTATTAATTCCAACCTGATAACCATACAGTATAACAGTCAATATGCATCTATATTCTCGTGTACAGTTTAATGTTGTTTTCACCCCTCCACCTACGCCCCTCCCTTTCCGAGCCTACCCCACTTCCCAGCTTTCCACACCTTAAGGCACTGTCATCCTCCGGGCTTTCCTGGTCAGACCCAGACAGTGTGGCCAATACCTGTTTCAAGGCTGTCAACGTGATGACTTCTTCCTCCTCCCCTCTATTTGCTGCTTTGTTCCATACCACTGTCTCAGCATTTGCCCATTTCAGAAGATCGTGCCATCAAGCTTCTGCTTTCGGTCTCCTACATGCCTTCGAACTCATCGCTATCCTACGTTTAGCCAGTATATACGCCAGAGTTTGCTCACATGTTTCAGTTTACGTGGCCTGGGGAACCCCCGTACCATGCACGCCCACAGAGTTCACTTCCAAGTTTATCTCCTTCCCCTCCATGAGATGGGCTACCTCCTTCCAGAATCCAATTATTTCAGGGCACGCCCAGAACATATGTACCATTCCTGCGTTCACCTCCCCACATTTTGGGCATGTCTGTACTCCCGCATTTTTGAACTTGGCTATCTTCTTGGGGGTCATGTATGCCCTATGGGTGACATATAACTTAAACTGCTGCAACCTCGCGTTCCTTGACACCTTTTTGTGGTGTCCCTGTACCCTTACCCACAGCCTGTCTCCCACTGAATCCCCAGCCTCCTCTCCCAATCTCTTCTCGTCTGGATCACCTCCTTCCCCACTTTAGATATTAACAGTTCATATATTCGGGAGACCTTGTGGCCTCCATCTGATATATCATAAAATGTTTCTATGGCTGTGTCAGGCTGTTGCGCCAGCACCGACTCCGACCATGTGTTTTTTATCATCTTCACCAGCCTAGCATATGTGATGTATTGTCCTCGGTGTAATCCTGTATCGAATCTCAGTGTGTCAAACTCCCTCACCTCACCATCTTGCCACACATCCCCCAGGGTCGCTATTCCGATTGGCTCCCAATGCCCTCTGATGGCCTTCCTCATTTGCCCATCCATCCCTTCCAGTGCCACTAGCGGCATCTGCAGGGAGCACAGGAGCAGGTTCTCCATTACTTGACAGGCTCTTCGCCACACTTCCCCCCCAATTCTAGCAATCTTGTCCCCTTATCTCGTTGCAACTTCGGCAAGCATATCCATTCGTTCAGAAAATAAGGAGTACAATCTGCTTTTAATAGTTTATACTCTGGTGTAGGGTCCTCCGACAACCACCTTACCACATATTGAAGTTGGCTTGCTAAATAATAGCCTGGGCAGCACCACCATCTTTAACAATGCCACTCTCCCCATCATAGTTAAGGGGAGGTTTGCCCAAAATGTCATACTGTTTTTGATTCTAGAAACTGCCTTCTCTGTGTTTTGCTTGTGTTCAACTGAAACACTGTGGTAGACAACTATCTGCGGGTACCGGCACATCTCAGTTTCCCACTTTATCTGCAGTATCGGCAGTTTATGTTGTGGTACTCCTAAGTATTTACAGAGGGGGAATATGCTAGATTTTTTGGGGTTAACTGTTATACCGGACAGTTTCGCATATCGCTCCATTTCTTCCAAAATATACTGTAGGGTTTCTTCAGGATACTTCAAGTACAGCAGCATATCATCCGCGTACATCGATATCAGATGTTGTTAATCCCTACTTCTCCATATTGCTGTCTCAAGTATATCGCTAGGAGATCAAGGGCCAAAATGAAGAGCATTGGGGACCATGGGCATCCTTGCCTAGTACCCCTGCTGAGTTGCCACTGTTTAGATATGATCGCTCCCGTTCTGACTTGCGCTAGCGGTTTGCTGTATAACAGTTGAACCCACTTCAGATATGAGGGCCCGATACCATATTCCTTCAACACTGCCATTAGCCATGTCCATTTGACCGAGTCAATGGCTTTGACCGCATCCAATGAGATCACTGCCACCTCTTGGGAGCTCCCCTCTGTCTGTTCCATAACGTGATGGAACCTCCTGAGGTTGTCGGATATGTTGCTGCGTGGGACATACCCGGTCTGATCAGGATGTATGAGTTTATTTATGACCGGCCTCAACCTATTGGCCATCACTGCCGTCAGTAGCTTGCTATCCTGATTAAGCATCAACAGTGGTCTATATGATCCGCAATCTGTACTCAGTTTGTTGGGTTTAAGGAGTGGAATGATTATCGCCTCCCTGAGGGATACTGGCAACATGCCCCTATCAAACGCCTCGTTTAGCATTGCTAAAATCGGATGGAGCAATTCCGATCTATATGTTTTATAGCATTCACTTGGGTCTGTCTGATCCTGGGGTTTTATTAGAGGGTAGCGTCTTAATCACTTGTTCTAATTCTTCTAATGTAATCAGGGATTCTAGGTTCTCTCTCTCCGCTGCCTCAATTTTGGGCAGATTCATTTCTGTTAATGTTTCTATCGCGTCAATATCTTCCTTCTCCATTACATCTGTATACAGTTGCTTATATTATTCGAAGAAGCACTCGTTCACACCTTCTTCAGTGTTGTGTGTCTGTCCACCCATTCCTTGCATTAATCTAATAGGTTGTCTGGGTGTCTCGCTTTTATACAACCAAGCCAGTAACCTTCCCGGCTTATCTCCTTCTGGGTGCTGCCTTTCTACGTATTTTCTGTAGTTTAGGTTGCATAGTATTTCCCAATGATCCCTACAAACTTGTTGCAGTTGGTGCATGGTCTATACCCCCTCTGGGGAGCTCACGCCTTCCCGCATTCTGGTCTCCACTTTCCTCTCTGCACCGTGTAGTTCTTGTATTATCCCATCTTGCAACCCTTTCGATTTCGATATTGCTGCCCCTCTCACTACACCTTAAATGCCTCCCACAATGTGCCTGCCGATTCCACACTACCGGTATTGTGTTAAAAGTACTCTCGTATTTCCTTCCTCAGGTCTTCTCTAAACACTGTGTCTTTCAACACATCGGCTCTGAGTTTCCATGTCGGGATTCTCGCTCTATGAGGCACGATCTGCCAAGTTGCTATCAATGGCGCGTGGTCCAAGAGGACCACTGCTTTATACTCTGCGCGCTTCATTTCTCCCATTAGACCGGATGCAATAAATATATAATCCAATCGGGTATGTAGGTTTTGCGGGGCCAAATAGTGTGAGTATTCCCTGTCTTATGGAACAACTAAAGTCCTCCCCCACCCCCCATATAACTGCCCCATCCATGTATGGGCTAATCCTGCCATACAGGTTCTTAAAGTAGACGATGGTATCCATGGTTCGGAGCATAAATGTTAATGATGTTCACCTCCTTGTTTTCTACCAGCCCTCTAATTAGCACCATCCTCCTGTCCTTCTCTATAGTGGACCGTAACAGCTTAAAGGGGACGTGTGGTGCTATCCATGTTATCACCCCTCTTGCATATGCTGAGTATGTTGCTCCGATGGTGGTCCTTTCCACTTTCTCGTCACCACCTCTTGCTTATCTTTGGTCAAATGCATTTCCTGTAACAAAGCAATATCTATTTTCTGTCTTTTCAGGTACAGCATGACCTTATTCCGTTTAATGTAACTGTTTAACCCTCTCACATTCCAGGTCACTATCTTTAGGTCTCCCATCTCATCCGATTCCTACTCCACCTGCCTCCCCCCCTAGACGTAGTGGCTTGTGACTGTAGGCTCGTCCCCCTATAACACTCCCAACTCCCACCCTACCCCCCTCATAAACTTCCCAACTGTCCCACCTTCCTCCTCCCTCCCCCGCAATTGTTGCCCAGCTCCATCCCTGGATCTCAGGCTACCCCACATCTCCCTCCACCCCTGCAGCCACTAGCGATCTGAGTGCAGTGGGAGGATAACGTACTACTGGTATCCCTACTAACCTAACTACTGGGGGTATTAATGTGTTCCACAGTGTCGCTTACATTAAGCGGCACCCGTATCTCCTGCTATTTGTTGTCAATATAGTACAGAGGCAAGCTACATAGCTTCAATCAATTTAACACAGTTGCATATTTGTAGCTTAATCTGGTCTATAATTTAGTGGCATAGTCTTTAACTTTTAATTGAGTTCTGTGTGGCCCTTATCAGTATGTTCTATAGTGTACATGTTGAAGAAAACGCGGGATCACTTAGCATCTCCCATCTCCTCCCGGTCTTCCGCGTCAGCTGGGCAGTTCACAGTGTCCATCCATCTCACCACATCTTCCTGGCTCACGAAAAAAAGGGCCCTGCCTTTGTGCAAGACTTTCAGTCACGCCGGATACAGCAGCATATATTACAGCCCCGCCGTCCGCAACCTTTTTTTTTTATAGCCACGTAGTTCAGTCGTTGTCTTTGCACTTGGAAGGTATAATCCGGATACGGCGTGATGGATGCTGATGCCTTGCTTATCGTCCCTCCTTTCCGAAAGTACTCCAATATCTTGTCTTTATAGTTTAAGATTTTCACAATGATCGGTCTGGGAGGGGATCCAGGCGGTGGTTTCCTAATCAGAGCTCTGTGCGCTCTCTCTACTGTGAACCCCTGGGTGAGCGTCCCTGCACCTATCCCTTGCAGCAGCATATTCTCAATGTAATTTGTAGGGTCTGGGTTTTCTTCCCCTTTTGTGAGTCCCACTATATGTATATTATTTCTGCGGGCCCTCCCTTCCGCTTCTTCTGCTCTATGCTCCAAGTTCCGCACTTGCTGTTGAAATGTGATGACTTTTCTAGTGTTATCAGCGCAAGTGCCTGTATTGGCTTCAACTTCCTCCTCCAACCTCCCTGTGTGCTCCGCCACCCCCTTTACAGCTTGTCATAGGAGGTTGACATCAACATTAACTGCATCGATTTTGCACTCAAAGGATGTTCTAAGCTCTGCCATGGCTGCATCCAGTTTGGTCTCCCAGGCTCTTGTCAGGCTTGTATCTCCTGTTGCATCCTGTCCACTTGATTTAGGGGTATCCAGCCCCTGCACTGGTTTAGTGAAAATATCCAGCAATACTGTTTTGGCTTGGCCTTAGCCTGTTTGGACTTCATTTTCAGCTCTGAGGGCCAGATTACTACCACTTTGTCACCAGGTTCTCCTGTCGGCCAGGTGTACGTATAGACCTCACTCAGGATCGCTGGCAGCACCTCTCCGATGTTCTCTAATACCGCTAACTTTTCCTGCTACTTTGTTTGTGCAAGTTTCTGTTGCCTTCATTGTAAGCTTCTCATCTGGCCCCGGAGTACTGGTCGTCTGTAGGATGGATTTCTAGCGTGCAGGTCAGTCGTCTCTCCTTAGTTATTGCTGTCCACAGGTGAACACACTCCCGGCAAGGTTTGTTCCGAGTTTAGCTGCTGTGCCTCCAGGCAGCGTTCTCCAGGGTCTACCCAGTGTTATGTATCACAACTTGGTGCCTCCTTTTAACTCACAGGGTTCAGTTCATTCCTGGGTGGTTCCCTCTTGCTCCGCGCCTATGTGGTCACTTTATCTTCCACTCCCACCACTGGAGCATTCCCCTGGATATTACTCTCCCCCACTCTCACAGGTTCCAGGGATGGTCTCCTGCGTGTGCCCCCTCCTTACTGGGCGCACAGGTGATACTCTGTGTCTCAATGGGCTGCCAGTCTGACCATGCGCTGCATCCCTATAATAATGTCTCTGTCTGGATATGTGCTTGTCCCTCCTATTACTTCCTTATAAGCTTATTCCTCTTGTCTCCCAGGTTCCATGGTACAGAGGGCTGGTCATGATACCTTTATTTAGTACTGCTGAGTATTTCCGGCATAGCCGGTTCTCGTTGCATCAGCGACAGTTTACATGGGCAATCATCCTTTGCATGCTCTTGGGCCCAGTGTGTGCCGTGTCGTGCGCGTGTCCCTATTGCCTGGGGGTTCATGCATTTATGGGCACACTATCCCCTCGGCATGCAATATTACTGAGTGTCCTCCGCCGCATGTGTGTTCAACATCCATGGGGCACGGCTTCAGTCCCTCCGTATATTCAGGCAGGCCACCTTCTCCCTGGAACCGTCCTGGCTTTCTTGTTGCGTACGGGTTGCAATCTGCCCTTCTTCCGCCACCCGTGAACACTCATTCGTGCCAGCCCTGGGGCTCCATTGTGTCGCTACGGGCAATCCACTTACAACACGGCCTCACCAGTTAGTGTCTGTGATGCGGCACAGGTTCAGCACTCGTCCAGTATGTCGGACCTGCTTTGATCTTGTTCCTACTGTGCGCCTTTCTTCTGTACTAGACTCGTCCACGGCCCTTTGATGTCTTCTCCGCCGATCTATGAACCGCAGAGTCCGGGGTCACTGGCGTTTCTTCCGATGGCAACATTGTTACCATTTAGTTGCAGTCCCATGGCTCAGCTGCTCGGGGAAGCTCCGATGCTTCGTCGGCTGCTCCATCCTGCAGGTCTCTCACATATGTGCCTCGCAGCAGTCTGTTCACCCCTCCTCTTCGGCCGTAAGGTCTCCAGCTCTCCCTTTCCACACGTTGGGGCTCCCAATGTGTGTGCCTCGTCGCTATGCTGCCGGACTTGATGTACTGAGTCGTCAAGGCCGCTGCATCAGAGGGTGCCGCAGCCGTAATGCTCACACTGATGCCCTTGTTTCCAGCCTCAATGCAGTTGCGGTCTAAGGCCCAATGTCCGCTTCATTGTCCAGTCGCTTTGTTCCCGTCGATCGCGACATTGGGACCGCTGTATTCGGTCCGCTGCAGCCTTCTTTTGATATTATCTCCTGGAATCGTGTTACCGGTCCGGTGCAAAGTGCCTCCAGTCGTGCCTTATTACTTCAGAAGCCCTTTTATACAATTATTTCAGCTCTAGGATCTCATGATGTCTGCCTTCTGGAGGGGGGCGTGGCTAGCTGGCCATGGAGTAGGACATGCTCCTGGGCAGCAGCTCCTGACGATCCGACAACGATCCGATACACCGCACCTAAATAGGATTGAGAGTTCCAAAAATAATAAGATAAGGCGTCGGAAGGTGTGCCCCACGGCTGTTGCAATTTACAGAACAATTGGAGTGAGCGGGTGTCATGATCTCTGCTTCCAAAAGATCAGGACTTGCCTGACTCCCTTGGAAGCAGACCCATAACCCCGGTTCCGAGTGCCAGCCAGTCCCAATTGGGACCTTTTGGACTCTGTCCTGGTGCCAGTGGCACCAGGCTCATAAAGATGCCCAGTCCCAGCGCTGGAAGCGCCGGGCTCATAATGCTTGGGTGGACTTACCTGCAGCAGACCATGCTGCTTACTTACCTGCCAGTTGAACCCCTGATCCTCTTCTGTTTGGGATTACTTTTCCTGTTGGGTGGGGCAGGAGCCACTCCCTAGGTTCAGAACACTGGAACTCTTCTGGAAAGCAGGAACTCTTTTCTTACCTAGGCGTGGCTGTGGAAGGAGACACCAAAGCACTACATGAGGCTATTTAAACCACACCCGATGGATGAATCTTGCTTTGCGTTATTCTGCATTCTCTGCAGCAGAACGCTCATTGTGTCTTCTGCTTCTGATCCTGGGCCTAAGGGAACAAAGGCTTACCATCCTGGAATCCAGTCTTCAGCAGCACCTGTAAAGACAAAGAAAGAACAGGTTAGCACTACGGTCTTCAGTGGCAGCACATCTCTTACCTGGTCCATCGGCTGTCACCAACGCCTCGCGCTGCATTCCGGCATCTGAAAGACAAAGGCTTACCTACTCTTCGCATGCTCCGGAGATCTTCGCACTGCATTCCGGCATCTGAAAGACAAAAGCTTACCAGCTCTTCGCACGCTCCGGAGGCCTTTGGCGCTGCATCCCGCATCTGAAAGACAAAAGAAGGTGCGTTTAAAGACATTGGGCAACTTTATTACTCACGTGCCATTACTCCTTCCCACGCCGAATCCAGTGGGTATTCCAGCACCCTTCAGCTTCTCTAAAGCTCAGAACTTGTACCTGCAAGATAAAAGGGACAGTTAGTGCGCATCGTGAAGCAGGCTACAAGCGCTTACTTACGTGCTTCCAGGCGCTTCTATTCCTCACGCGGGTTCGATCCTCAACTCTCATCAGCCCGCCATCCGCCATCGCCGGAACCCTGCAAAACAAGAGATATCATTACAAAAGACTTTTAAGACATTTGAAGTGCCTAGAACTTACCGTTCGTGCAGTTAACGATGGACAGCAGTCCTCTGAGGTCAAGAGGCCTGCACCCTTATCCAGTGAAGAAACTGGTTACAGCACCCTGCCCCGAGGCAGATGGAGAGCTCGGCGTTCACTTACCTAAGGTGAGGGTGTTAACCTTTGGGGCTCTACAGGAGAAGAGAAAGGGAAGAGGAGAGAGGCACCCAATAACCCCAGTTCATTAATCCCATATTTTCTATCTGCAGACATCTTACTCTTCGAGTCAGACATACAGTGGACAGAGGTCCAGCCCAAAGAGCCAACCGTGTGTTACACATCACCTTTGAAGATACGGCATTCACCCAGTCAAGACCGGCACCTCTGCGGGAATCAGGTGAGCGTTACAGAACGCAAAGCCTATCGCAAAACTCCCACCCAGGCGCTATGGAAACCTCGGATACCAACCAGCTAGCCCAGTTACTTGGGGAACTAAGAGCAGAAGTGCATGCAGCCCGTCAGGAAACGAATGCTCTAAGAAGGGAACTGATTATTTCCAAGGAGCGAACAGATGATCTCGCTAGACAATTGCTACAGTCACAAGCCGGACAAACTCCGTTACCCGCATCAGGGGCAAATCTTCCTTCAACATCCTCTACGAACCCAGTGCAGATCAACCTACCTGGGAATGTACCTCCGGCTCCGCCCGAACGATTTTCTGGTGACCCAAAGAGGTTTGCAGTATTTATTAATCAGTGCCGGTTGCACTTCTTATGCCGGCCAGCAGCCTTTCCAACTGATCAAGCTAAGGTAGCTTTCGTGCTTTCGTACCTTAGTGGCAATGCGGCAGACTGGTCGATCCATCTAGTTAATCAAGATGATCTGGTTCTCCATGATTTTCAAGCTTTTCAGCTCAGTATGGAAAAACTGTTTGCAAGACATTCACAGGGGCAGGCCTTGGATAATGAGCTCCTTTCATTGCGACAGGGTAATCAAGACCTTTTGGCTTATATTGCGTCTTTCAACAGACTGATAGTGGAAACTCGATGGCCTGAGGACAAAAGGATTACGCTGTTTTATAGAGGTCTACGTGGAGAGCTCAAAGACGTGTTAGCCCAAGTAGTGAATCCCCCGCAAGACTGTTCGGACTATATTGAATTAGTCGTTCAAATTGACCACAGACTGCAGAACAGGAAGGCCGATCGTTCCAAGTTTGATGCTCGTGTATTTTCCAAACCACCAACTCCTACCAAAGGAGTAGACTCCGGGGAACCCATGCAAATAGGGGGCCTGAAAGGACCACTAACACAAAAGGAGCGGGAAAGGAGAAAACAGCTGCAATTATGCCTCTATTGCGGAAACTCGGGGCACTTTCTTCGAGACTGTCCGGTGAAACCAGCCAAGAAGGCAGTAGGAGCTGCAGTTACCAGGGTCACAAACTCTGAGCAGGGAAACGACCTCGCCCGACAAGAATAGAGGTCCTCTTGCCGAGCGTTAAAACCAGTTCCGTGACCTCGCATTTCGTGATACCTATGGTCCTCATTAGCCCTGAACATCCGGATCGATTACATGCGATTGAAGCTTACGTCGACAGCGGTGCCATCGGCAATTATGTGGATCATGAAATGGTTTTGAGGATGAATCTGACTCTTTGTCCAAAGGCTGTAAAGGACGTCATTACTACGGTGGATGGTACGGAGATAGCCTCCGGACCAGTAACGCATACCACCCAAGAAGTGACGCTAGTAAGTCAAGATGGACACCATGAGAAGATCGTGTTCGATGTGATCAAGGCCCCCCAGTTCCAGATTATTCTAGGAATTCCTTGGTTAGAGAAGCACAATCCTCAGATCGATTGGCGAGCAAGAACGATTCAGTTTCCAGAATGTGTCTCTACTTGTCACCCTCGACCTGGTGTTGCACTGGCAGCAATTTCCTCGGAGGCTCCTCAGTTACCTCCTGAATACCTAGAATTCCAAGATGTTTTCCGGAAGGATCAGGCTAACTCTCTACCTCCTCATAGGTCTTATGACTGCCAGACAGACCTGATACCTGGATCTACTCCTCCTTGTAGTAGAATTTATGCCCTCACCGAGCCTGAGAATCTTCACCTCCGACAATACCTGGATCAATACCTAGCGAATGGGTTTATTCGTCCTTCCAAGTCCCCTGCTTCCTCAGCTTTGTTCTTCGTTCCAAAAAAAGAAGGGGACCTTAGAACTTGTATAGATTATCGCGCCCTGAACCAGATCACCGTTAAGAATAGATATCCGTTACCTTTGATCCCTGAACTCCTGGACCAAGTCAGAAAAGCATGCATATATACAAAGCTGGACCTTAGAGGAGCCTACCACTTGGTACGAGTAAAAGAGGGCGATGAATGGAAGACGGCCTTCCGCACCAAGTATGGGCTATTTGAATATCAGGTCCTACCCTTCGGACTTTGCAATGCCCCGGCCGCCTTTCAATATTTTATGAACGATGTCCTCAGAGAGCTCAGAGATGTGTGTGTTGTTGTTTACATTGACGACATCCTCGTTTATTCTTCATCGGAAACTGAACATCGGAAACACGTGAAAATGGTCCTCGAGAGATTGCGTCAACACAAACTTTTCGCTAAGTTGGAAAAATGTGTTTTCAACGTGACTGAAGTTGAATTCTTGGGATTCATATTATCACCTAGCGGAGTGCGTATGGATTCAAAGAAGGTCGATGCAATTCTCAAATGGCCATCGCCATCCTCCGTAAAAGGTGTTCAAAGCATGTTAGGCTTCGCTAACTTTTACCGCAGGTTTATCCCCGAATTCTCTCGAATAGTCCAGCCCATCACCGCCTTGTTAAAGAAAAACAAACGTTTTGAATGGTCTACCGAGGCGGAACAAGCTTTCCAGAATTTGAAGACTAGATTTATCTCTGCACCGATCTTAAAACATCCTCGCCCAGAACTCCCCTACATCGTTGAAACTGATGCTTCGAGCCTTGCCATGGGGGCGGTTCTATCACAAAAGGACCCAGTAACCAATCAGTTGCAACCCGTGGCATTTTGGTCCCGCAAATTCTCACCTCCTGAAATCAATTACACTATTACTGATAAGGAACTTCTAGCTATCAAGTCCGCCTTTAAGGCTTGGCGGCATTATCTTCTGGGGGCCCGACACACCGTTACTGTGATTACAGATCACCGAAACCTGCAATATTTGAAAACCGCAAAAGCTCAATCCTCTAGGCAACTCTGTTGGGCACTATTCTTTGCCGAGTTTGACTTCATAATTACCTATCGACCTGGTACAAAAAACGGTAAAGCTGATGCCCTTTCTCGGATGGGAGTGGAAGAACATTTGATCAATCCTAAACCTGTACCTATCATTCCCGAACAAAGAATTCTAGGTGTAATCGCCACACAATCCATAGAGGAAGTTAAGGATAAAGCCAGGCTACTGGTAACTCCAGCAGACATACACTATTGGCATCTGCAGGGAAAGGACTTTACGGTGAAGGACAACCTATTATATTTCCAAGAACGGTTATACCTGCCCAGCACAGATTTACAGAAAAAGGTAATCTCTTGTTATCACGATTCTTTAATGGAAGGACATCCCGGTATGACCAAGACCTCGGAAAAGATCAAGCGCTACTTCTGGTGGCCGTCTTGGAAAAAAGATATCAGAGACTTTATAATGTCCTGTGGAGTATGCGCCCAAAACAAGAGTCAAAAGGAAAAACCAGCCGGCCTCTTACGCCCTATTGACATCCCGCCTCGCCCTTGGCATACGCTTTCTATGGACTTCATCACCGATCTACCTCCATGCTCCGGATACAATACGATCCTAGTAATCGTGGACCTATTCTCCAAGATGGCGCATTTCATTCCACTCAAAGGCTTACCAACAGCAGCAACTCTGGCCCGAGAATTTCTCGAAAACATCGTCCGACTGCACGGTTTTCCTTCAGTTCTAATTTCGGATCGAGGTAGTCAATTTATTTCTCATTTTTGGCGAAGTTGCTGTCGGTCGGCTCAAATTGATGTGAGACTTTCGACCAGCCACCACCCTCAAACCGACGGACAAACCGAGAGGACCAATCAAACTCTGGAACAGTATTTGCGCTGCATGCTACAACAAACTGAAAAAACTTGGAAAGATATCCTTTGGATAGCCGAATATGCCTACAATAACTCTGTCCACTCGGGAACTGGGAAGACCCTGTTTTTTCTTTTATACGGTAGTCACCCTCGAACCTCGGAGTTGGATCCACTCCAAGATCTTGGAACACCAGCAGTAGACCACCTGCATTCTACAATCACCCAAGCCTTTAAGGAAGCCGTTTCTCACCTTCAAAGGGCTAAAGAACAATACAAGAAAGGAGCAGACCAACATCGGAAGGAAGCCCCCCAATATCAAGTAGGAGATCAAGTCTGGTTATCCACCAAATATCTACCTCTAAAAGGACCACGCACATTCAACCCAAGATACCTTGGTCCCTATTCCATCACTACCATAGTAAATCCAGTAGCGGTCAAGTTGGACTTGCCCCCTCACATGAAGATACATCCGGTCTTCCACGTCTCTCCATTAAAACCTGTGCAACCTCAAACCCGACTAACTACATCTCCAAAACCTATTCTAGTTGATGGAGAACTCAAGTTTGAAGTCAAAAGCATCCTGGATTCCAAGATCTCCAAATCTAAACTATTTTACCTGATTGACTGGAAAGGCTACGGTCCCCAAGAAAGATCCTGGGAACCTGCAGAATATGTCCACGCGCCTCGTCTAATCAAAAGATTTCATCGAACATTTCCTAACAAGCCCAAACCCCCGGAGAAGCCCGGTTTGGGAGGGGCCTTGAGGGGGGGTGCTGTCATGATCTCTGCTTCCAAAAGATCAGGACTTGCCCGACTCCCTTGGAAGCAGACCCATAACCCCGGTTCCGAGTGCCAGCCAGTCCCAATTGGGACCTTTTGGACCCTGTCCTGGCGCCAGTGGAACCAGGCTCATAAAGATGCCCAGTCCCAGCGCTGGAAGCGCCGGGCTCATAATGCTTGGGTGGACTTACCTGCAGCAGATCATGCTGCTTACTTACCTGCCAGTTGAACCCCTGATCCTCTTCTGTTTGGGACTACTTTTCCTGTTGGGTGGGGCAGGAGCCACTCCCTAGGTTCAGAACACTGGAACTCTTCTGGAAAGCAGGAACTCTTTTCTTACCTAGGCGTGGCTGTGGAAGGAGACACCTAAGCACTACAGGAGGCTATTTAAACCACACCCGATGGATGAATCTTGCTTTGCGTTATTCTGCATTCTCTGCAGCAGAACGCTCATCGCGTCTTCTGCTTCTGATCCTGGGCCTAAGGGAACAAAGGCTTACCATCCTGGAATCCAGTCTTCAGCAGCACCTGTAAAGACAAAGAAAGAACAGGTTAGCACTACGGTCTTCAGTGGCAGCGCATCTCTTACCTGGTCCATCGGCTGTCACCAACGCCTCACGCTGCATTCCGGCATCTGAAAGACAAAGGCTTACCTACTCTTCGCATGCTCCGGAGGTCTTCGCACTGCATTCCGGCATCTGAAAGACAAAAGCTTACCAGCTCTTCGCACGCTCCGGAGGCCTTTGGCGCTGCATCCCACATCTGAAAGACAAAAGAAGGTGCGTTTAAAGACATTGGGCAACTTTATTACTCACGTGCCATTACTCCTTCCCACGCCGAATCCAGTGGGTATTCCAGCACCCTTCAGCTTCTCTAAAGCTCAGAACTTGTACCTGCAAGATAAAAGGGACAGTTAGTGCGCATCGTGAAGCAGGCTGCAAGCGCTTACTTACGTGCTTCCAGGCGCTTCTATTCCTCACGCGGGTTCGATCCTCAACTCTCATCAGCCCGCCATCCGCCATCGCCGGAACCCTGCAAAACAAGAGATATCATTACAAAAGACTTTTAAGACATTTGAAGTGCCTAGAATTTACCGTTCGTACAGTTAACGACGGACAGCAGTCCTCTGAGGTCAAGAGGCCTGCACCCTTATCCAGTGAAGAAACTGGTTACGGCACCCTGCCCCGAGGCAGATGGAGAGCTCGGCGTTCACTTACCTAAGGTGAGGGTGTTAACCTTTGGGGCTCTACAGGAGAAGAGAAAGGGAAGAGGAGAGAGGCACCCAATAACCCCAGTTCATTAATCCCATATTTTCTATCTGCAGACATCTTACTCTTCGAGTCAGACATACAGTGCACAGAGATCCAGCCCAAAGAGCCAACCGTGTGTTACACATCACCTTTGAAGATACGGCATTCACCCAGTCAAGACCGGCGCCTCTGCGGGAATCAGGTGTGCGTTACAGCGGGCCCGAGATACATGTGTTTATGTATGCGACTTGGTGGGCGTGCAGCCCTGCAAAATGGCGGACAACAAAGGAATCAGGATCCTCGACAGTCACGGAGCTTGATTCTACATTACAAAACGAAACGCTCGCCCCGGGCGAGGCGCTCGATGGAGTTTTTTCCTGCCGCATTGCAATTCGACTATAACAGCTGATGTGGGGAAGCCGAGGAGCGATGCATGGCGGATACATTCTTGTGCGGGCGGGGCTCCCCCCGGGGGAACCATCGTTTGAGTGGCAGCGGTGATCTGGTCTGATGCTGTTGAGCTCTTCAATGGATAATTGCCGCGCATCCAGAACGAAAGAAACATTGCTGCAGAGTTCGATTATATATTATAAAACGGAACGCTCGCCCGAGTGGGGCGCCCGACGCAGTGTATGCCTGCTGGATCGCAACCTGAATAGAACAGCTGATGTGGGGAAGCTGGGGAGCGGCGCACCGTAGATACATTGTTGTGCGGGCGGGGCTCCCCCGAGGAACTCATCGTTGGAGCGGGCAGCAATAACCTGATCTGATGCTGTCGTGCGCCTCAGTAAATACCAGCCGCGCCTCAGGAACTAAAGAAACATTGTTGCGGGTGCTCAACGCAAGGCAAACAGCTGATGCCTGTAATGGATACGGCATTTCGGGACAGCTGCTCGGGAGACGATAGAACGTGTGAACCGAGCTAACAAACACAACGTGGAGTTTAAGCAGCATGGGCAGCAGAGGTAAATGAAGGCTGCTTATGAAGTGATAACGGCTGGTAGTGTTAGAAATGAGCCCCTGGTAGAAACAGCTACCGGAGGACACAATCTAAGACAATTGAACTGGTAGCAAGAAAGTACTACATGGTACCGAGGGACAAGGAGAAATGCAGTAGTGGGAGCGGTGGATGCTATGTGCAGTATGCAAAGAGCCTGGCAGACAGGTGATTATAGCAAGTGAAGGTGTAGCCTCTAAGACGAAATAAGACAACTCGACACGTGGGAAGCCACAATCCATTCCAGGAACAGCCCAGCAAACACAAGTCTGTGCCGGGGCTCTTCTGGGATAGCTGCCCCAGACCCGGGGAGATGCACTGGTGACGCACCAACTCTGAGGAGCAGGCTCAACACACCTGAGAATAAGCAACATAAGGCGCGTAACTGAGGCCGCAAGATGACGGGGCGAGGGGCCGTAGGCAAGAACAAGAACAAGCAATCCACATTGGAGGCATTTGCCAAAACACAACAGTCTCCTGCAGCCATAGCACTCAAAGGCCTGACAGCGTCAGGGGAAAGCACCGCAGGCACTGACAACCACCAAATATTAGCTGCCATCACGGAGCTGAGAGATTCATGGGGGACAGCGATGTCGGACCTGCGCACTTCACTGGAGGCCAAAATAGACGCAGTAGGCATAGAAGTCTCCCTGCTAAGGCAAGATGTTAGGGCGTTAGCAGAGAGAACGAGCAGACTGGAGAGTGCAGTGCAAATCAACACGGACACTAGCACCAATAACGCTAAGGAGGTTCATGTGCTGAAGCAACAGGTAGCCAATCTAGAGAACCGGGCGGAAGAAGCGGAAGGGAGAGCCAGAAGGAATAACATCCACGTGGTCGGCCTGCCGGAAGGGGAAGAAGGACAAGACCCGACAGACTACGTTGAGAACCTACTCCTACAAGAAATAGGGGCCGAAAAACTCTCGCAAGGATTTGCAGTGGAATGTGCGCACAGAGTCCTTATGAGGAAGCCGAAACCTGGAGCTCCTCCCCGGGCGCTAATCGCGAAAATACTGAACTACAAAGATCGTGAGAAGATACTGGAATATTTCCGTAAAGGGCGAACTATTGAAAGGGCTTCAAGCACTATTACGGCGTATCCTGACTACACAATGCTGCTCCAGAGGCAACAGTACAGCTATGTGGTGATCAAAAGGAGGCTGCGCATGGCTGGTATAAATTACAAGCTTTTGTACCCCGCGAAATTGAAGGTGCTTCACAAGAGTAAAATGTACTTTTTTGAGACCCCAGAGGAAGCAACGACATGGCTGGACCTGCAGGGCTGCCCGGAAGGGGATACGGAGCAGTCTCAAGAGAAACGTGATTAGTGACTGGGAAACTGTATGTATGTTTAAATGGCGTAGAGCGAGCACCCCAGCAGCGCTTATGATAAATTTAAGGCTAAGGGTAGCCACTAAGTAGGATTGATATTAGACTGGTATACCATTGACTGTAACGAACTTAAGGAACTGGAATATAGTAGCGCGTATACATACGCAAATTGTGTAGCAATGTGCGGTTAAACTGATGCAAGATAGGAGCGGCAGGGCGAGAGCACCCTACCCCCGAACAGTATTTGTAGTTTAGGTTAGCCAATAGGGTGGCCTCACCCTGCAGAGCTTCGAGTACAGGCTAGGGCCGGAAAGAGCTAGATGCGGGGGTGCCTGAGATCCAGGGATGGAGCTGGGCAACAGTTACAGTTGGGGAGAGTGTTGTTGGGTTGGGAGTTTGGGGGAGGGGAGGGAGGCGGGGAGTTTGGGATGTACATAGTTATGGGGAGTTTCAGTTTAAACAAGAGCCTTTGCGCAAGAATTAGAGTCTGGAATCTGTTTTGGGTGGGTGGGAGAGCTGATTGGAAGAGAGAGCGGGAACTATTAACGAGGCATGGGGGATCTTAAGATAATAACGTGGAATGTCAGAGGACTTAATCTAGATAGTCCTAGTGCACTCCCAATGCATTCAGTGACTTTCAATCTTTAAATTTTCTATATGTACTGTAATGGGGTGCAGGGGAGACAAAAACAACCCTGGCACTGGGTTGTGGTACTAAGATACAATACAACAGATGTCCACAACCTTGTGGATCTCTCCCGTCCCCTGCACACCCAATGTTTATTGTAAATACAACCAAAAAGTAATGTTTTTTGTAGGTTCAAACCTTATTATAAACGTAAATTTAAAAAAAATAGTATCAAACAATCTTGTGATGTATTTCATCAATCAATTTATAGTAAAAAGAACATTATTTTCCAATCTTCATTGCTATTAAAACAAAGTGCGTTTCGAGATTAGTATTAGCTTTTGACTTATGTTTTGTTTCAACATAGTATGGATAAACAAATTCAAATCATTAATATCAGATAGTTTTTCATTCCTTTCAATAATACTTCTTATTGAACATCCAATATTAGATTATGTGTCTCTACGTGTTTCGGGGTATTCTATCCCTTCTTCATGCGAAAAGTAAACATGCTCACAAAGGGGGGGGGGGTGGGAGTGGGGGAGCAGTGACTAAGACTAAAAATGTTTAATTGAATTGTCGCAAATTGCACTGCATGTTTGGTTTGTATTGTTGTTTGGTTTGAATAAAATAAATAAAAACATTTTTTTTAAAAAAAAAATGTTTGCCTTCTGTTCGGAAATGTGCAGGATTTGCAGGAGCTCCTGTGGATGCACGTCTCGCTACATGGCTCCCAAGCCGCGCCCCCACCTGTTATAATACTTTTTGATATTATCTTGATATAAGGGGAGATTTTTATAAATGTGTGACAATGAGGTATCCATCCCCATGTTTAGTGAAAATGGTCCTCTTCCTTTCTCTCCCACTTGTTAACCTGTTTGTACCTGGGTGTAACACAGGGGTATGTGTATCTTACTTCAAACACCACTTTAATATTCTCTCTCTGTGGTACACATAAACACAATGACCCACAAAGCTTTTTGACGAGACACAACCTACAAATAATTAAACAATAGGAAACATTTAAACACTAAGTACACACTTTTTTACCCTGCCCAACATTCCCTTGACCCCACTTTCACACGCTCTTCATGCACACTACCTATGCCCCTCCTGGGCCCTCTTCCACAATTCAAAGCACTAAAGAAAAAAGAAAAACTAAAACAACAACTATTGTTTACTATCAAGCCTTTTCCTTATATGAGGATTCTATTTCATTCTCTTATTCTCTGTTAATCTCTGTTAATCTCTACACTGGTCGGGACAATGTAACCCAGTGCCGGCTTCTATCTCTTTTCAGAGCTAGGTTCCTGTGTCTCTTCTCTTCTTCCACTTATTCCTTCACATATATAAAAAGAAATGGCCATACAAAAAAGAATACAAATTCTCATCTCAGTCACTCACACTCCAACCATGCATGTTCCTTTCCCCTTATAATTCAACCTCACAACTATATATCTTTATTTGTTCTTCCCTTGCAATTAGTACTCACGTGCCGGTGTTCTTCCAAGAGCCTCCGTTCGCGGTGAATCCCGAGGGGACCTCCCTGTGGCAGGCCCTGCCTAGCTCTGGCGAGCAATTGGATATTTGCAAAGCAGTGACCCATAGGCCCAGCTCAGGAGCGTTTGCTTTTGTAGAACGTCTGCCAACCGTAGGTAGTAATGGCCCTCCACGGGTAGCCCCGGATCTTGTCGCAAGTACGGAAGTATCTCATGGACTGTCACGCATAAGGGGGTCACCAAATGAAGGCTAGCACCTTATCATTCACATGTCCCAAAAGACAGAATAAAGTACACACCCCACTAGGGAATGAGACCAGGAGAGTAATTGCAAGGTAACCAAAATTTAGTAAATAAATGCCAGCAAAGAACTCTGCTGCCCGAGAGTGCTCTGCAGACAGATACACTGGCAGCATGTTAAAAGGGCACGAGGCGTCATAGATGACATCATATATAAGAGATCATTTTCCAAACATGATTAGCTAGGTACATATACCATTCCCAGGAGCTGGGAAGTCCTGGGGTTGATTGGTAGTTGACTCTCCATCAGTCATCGTACACGTGGTCGGCTGGGTTCCTCCTTGCAGGGTGAAGGTCAGGCGAAGTTTGCAGGGAGGATGTTGTGTTATCTGACTAAGCTAAACAACAAACTTGGCATGTAAGAAATAACTGTCCTAAACCATTATATCAAAGAAGGCTATTAGTATAAAAAAGGGGCATTCTAACCCATGTTTTTATGGGAAGCATGGGTTAGGGGTCGTTCCTTCAGGTGTCTTATCTGAAGGGGCAATCTTTGATTTGTGGTAGCTGGAGCCTTATGATTTCAAACACATTAGAGATGGATGTTTGTGTTACCAGAATATATGACCACTCTGGATTAGGTATGTGGTAGGTGACTTGGAGGTGGTCCGGGGGAAGGGTCTGGTAATCAGATGCATTCAAAGGGAACCGGGGGCATGGGTTCAGAGGATCGTGGCTTGGCAGGGAGGGGGTGGAGAGGGCATGAGTAGGTCAACAGAGACAGATGGGGCACTGAGGGTGGAGCAGGCCTTGGTCCCACATTCTAGGATGAGCACATTTTGTCATGGTTTGATACTTGTCTATTGCAACAATGAATGGCTGTGTTTCAGTGAGAACAGAAGTCACGCTGAGCGGACACAGGGTGGAGGTGGGGGGGTGGCTGGCTGTGCGCGGCGTTGGGAGAGGGAGAGTGGACATTACGGCAGAGGGGATAGAAAAAGAAGACGTTTGGAAAGACAGAAAATAGAGTACAAGCTACAGGCTTTGATATACCGTTTATTAGCTATTCCTTAAAATGGAAGATGCAAATAAGTACAGGAGGGGTGGAGATGTTTCCTCCCTTAGTTTAAACAACTTTTACCTGGTGCGGGAATGATGCAGGGGGGCGGTATATACCGTCTCTCCCCAACACTTCTCCAACAAAAGATCATGAAACTGCAAAGCACTGCATGCTTTCAGCCTCACTACAACTGAGTATGCTTGCTCGGACCTCAACGCCTCGTTCCATGGCTAATGAAGAGGACGCACTTCCATTTGTACAAACATGCATAAACTTGTTGAGAGAGGGATCTATTACTAAGGGACGATCCACTTTAGACACAGGCAGAAATATGCCCGTTGTCTCTGGAGAAAACCTGGAAGAGTGTAACAGTACATCTATTCAAAATCGGAAAGAGATTGTCATCTCTTTAGAGTTGCCTTTTTCAAAGTCTGCAGAGACAATTTTGAGCTGAGAATAAAGGTCCTTAAATGGGCTTCACCTCTTTCATAAATCAATGGTCAAGTTAGTGAAGAGGTGGAAGAGCATGCGGCTACATTTGATGTAATTATGACACTATGACATAGCGCAGATCCACCTGTTTCAGTGAATACAAGTTTATTCTCCACATTGAAAACAATGAAAGGGCATATAGATTTTACCACGCCTTAAAAAGCTTTCTGCCTCCATATTTGGGGGATAATTGGGAGACCACAGGTTTTTGATTTTTATTAAATAGCTAGCTGACATACCCGCCATTGCCTGGGATTTTAGTTTCTTATGGGTACTATTTGTTTAGAAATACCTTAAGGTAGCTTTACACTTTTCCGAAAGGCTCCATAAGAAAGGTGAAAAGAAAAATTCACAACATTTTTCGATTATTTCTCATTTTAAAAATGTTTTCTCATAAAGACTACACAACACAATTTATTATTCTTCTTAAAAACGAATTCTGAAACATAACTGTACGTGAGAACAACATGGAGATATCTGTACCAAAGTACATGTTCATTGTAAGGCTTGTTTATAAACAACATTTTTTGTTTCCCTTCATAGTGAACACTGTGGCTTCAATTACGTTGGGCAGCAATTTGTTAACGCATAGCCTTGTGCCATTACACAGTCTAGGTGGGTTGAGATTGCCAAGCAGCATGATGGTTGACCCAACTTTCAGTCGAATGTGATGTGGGGCATTCCCAGGGAGTCGAGTGAGTTGAGGAATTCTGTTGGATAGTTTACGGCTTTGTTGGCATTCACCATTGTATCGATTGAGTTATACACAGTAACTGTGCCCGGAAGCATATCCTGAATCTGATCCTAGGGCCTGGACCTCGAGTTTTGTTGCTCGTGTCGGGACTGGTCCTTCTACGACCACATTGATGTTTCGTCGATTTCAGGCAACCGTCTCATGTATGAATGTGCTAAAATCCGGGGAGAGGGGTGGGTTGTCCAAGTGTCATGTATGTAGTAATGTCAGGCAACTATGCAAAATTTGGTGCAGATTGGTAAAACAGTGTGGAATTGTATAAGGAACACCGCTTTGCCACAAACCCACAAACACATATTGACTTTTGGTGAAATCTGGATAAAGTGATGGGGTGTCCAAATGTCATGTAGCCAGTAATGTCCGGAGGGTCCTAACAGGCAACTATGCAAAAGTTGGCGCAGATTGGTGAAACAGTGTGGGATTGTATAAGGAACAGAGCTTCGCCACAAAAACTTGCCACAAACAAATTTTCACTAATATACGTATAGATAAAATGATGCAGGTATTTCCATCTCTGAAAGGGAAATTTGCTAATCAGATTCCCCTTTCATAGGCTCTATGCCAAAAGCATAGTGTATACCTGTGCCCTGCTGTATCAGTATCCTGATTCACAGCGCCTGGTCTACCAGTGCCACAAAGCAGGTTCAGAGGTGACAGGTGTCCACTTGACAGCTGCATTCACAGCTAAGTCTCTGTGGCACAGGGGCTGCATTTAAGACATGCAACCACGAGTCTACCATTATCGTCACAGATGAACAAGTTACTTACCAACTGTAACGTTCTTTCGATTGGATGTTCCTCCCATGTATTCCTCACCTTAGATATATCCTAACCTTCAGCTTGCTGCTTTTGAAAAAAAAAATCTTCTCTCCACCAGAGGACGCTACGCTCGAGGTTGCGGGGTCGATGTCCCTCAGCGGCATCCGTCGAGCACCGACGTCATCCTCTGTATAAGAACCTCGAGCGCGCCCGTTGGCTTCAGTTCTGTTCTTTCGTATATTGTAGTCCATGGATTGTAATTAATGCCGTGCCTCTCTAGACCCAAACCTTAAAAGAATTTAGAGTGTAATTCACGTAAACTGTACTGTGGGGTTGGATGGGAGGGTCGATGAGGAATACGTGGGAGGAGCATCCAATTGAAAGAACGTTACAGTTGGTAAGTAACTTGTTCTTCCAATGGATTGTGTTCTCCCACGTATTCATCATCTTAGATAGACTCCCAAAGCAGTTTTGTCTCAGAGGTGGGAGTACAGAATTTTTCTAATCGTGTACAGAATGGAGTACAGATTTAGCAAATAGACTTCCTTGAGAAGAAGTCGAGTCCAGGGCATAATGTTTTATAAAGGTATGCATGGATGACCATGTGGCTGCTGCACAAATATCTTGTACAGGGACACCCCTTTTGAGTGCTGTTGAAGTTGCCATGCCCCTGGTTGAAAGAGCTCTCAGTCCATCTGGTGGTTCTTTCCCAGCCAATCTATAGCATTCTGTTATAGCCAAAATTATCCATCTGGATAATGTTTGTTTAGTTACAGCAAGTCCCAATTTGCGGCCAGTGTACCCTACAAAAAGTTGATCACACTGATGTATTTTTGCCAATCTTGAAATATAGAAACTACGAGCTCTTCTGGGATCTAGTCTATGTAGTCGCTCCTCTTCTTTGCTTGCATGAGGAGGAGGGTAAAAAGAAGGCAAAGTTATTTTCTGTGACAGATGAAAATCCGAAACAATTTTTGGCAAAAAAGATGGTTTAAATCTAAAAACTACTTTATCCTTATAAAAGATGGTGTGACGAGGACCGCTAGAAAGCGCCTGTAACTCACTTACCCTGCGGGCTGATGTCAATACTACAAGAAGAACAAGTTACTTCTTACCTTGTAACGTTCTTTCGACGGGATGTTCCTCCGACATATTCCTCATCTTAGATATCTCCTTCCAGCTCTGCTGGCCTCGGAACATTTTTTCTCTAGAGGGTGCTGCGCGTCGGCGTCCTCCAAATCGATGTCCCTCGACAGCCGCCATATCGACGTCAACGTCATCCTGCCTATAAAGGCCGCGCGCAGCGTCCATTGCTCAGTTCCGTTTTGTAGCCCACAATAATACTTTCTGGACTAACTAATCACCCTGAAGGAGCGTAAACTGCAACAACAAGGGAAGTAGAACTGCGGGGATGGATGGGAGGGTCGATGAGGAATACGTCGGAGGAACATCCCATCGAAAGAACGTTACAAGGTAAGAAGTAACTTGTTCTTCGAAGGGATTGTGTCCTCCGACGTATTCCTCATCTTAGATAGGCTCCCATAGCAGTATTCTATTATCGGAGGAGGGAGTACTGACTTCACGCTGTCTTCTATTGATGAATAGAATGCAGTACAGCCCTTCCAAACTTAGTCTCTTGACTGGAGGAGGAATCCAAATTGTAAAAACGTGTAAAGGTATGGACAGACGACCATGTAGCGGCCGCACATATGTCTTTAACCGGCACGCCTCTTTTGAGGGCCGATGAAGCTGCAATACCTCTGGTCGAATGAGCCCTAAGGTTTTGAGGGGGGTCTTTCCCTGCCAGTTTATAACATTCCAGAATGGCTAGAATGATCCATCTGGAAATGGTCTGCTTAGTTATTGGTAACCCCAGCTTGTGACCTGCGTAACCTACAAACAGCTGGTCTGCCTGTCTTATCCTGGCTAGTCTACTGATGTAAAAACTTAAAGCCCTCCTAGGGTCTAGCCTGTGTAACCTCTCTTCCTCTTTCCCCGGGTGAGGAGGAGGATAGAAAGATGGTAGGGTAATCTTCTGAGTGATATGGAATTCAGAAACCACCTTTGGGAGGAAATTAGGCTTCACTTGCAGGACAACTTTGTCTTTGTGAAATATTGTGTGAGGGGGTTTACAAGAAAGAGCTTGTAATTCGCTCACCCTTCTAGCAGATGTAAGTGCTATTAATAAAACAGTTTTAAGGGTAAGGAATCTTAACGAACAAGAATGGAGAGGTTCGAAAGGTGTACCCATCAGGAAAGTTAGTACTAAGTTTAAATCCCATAGGGGAATTTGGAATGGTCTTGGGGGATAAACATTGGTTAACCCCTTTAGAAACTGTATTAACAAGGGTAATTTGAAATAGGATGGTTCTTCCACAGTACGCTTAAAGATGGATAGCGCTGCGAGATAGCCCTTAATGGTGGCAACTTGAAGGCCTGAATTTGCCAAATGTAGTAGGAAGGACAAAACCATTGGTGTACCACATGAAAAAGGGTCGATATTCTGTTCTCTACACCAGCTGCAAAATCTGTTCCAACGGCAGCGGTATAAAGACTTTGTTGCTGGCCTCCTTGCCGAAAGCAACACCTCCATAACATCATCAGGGAGGTCCCAATCCTTGTACCTCAGCCTTTCAGAAACCAAGCGTGAAGTTTGAGGGTTTTGATGTCTGGATGGAGAACCTGACCTCCCTTCTGTGAGAGTAGGTTCTCTCTGAGTGGAAGTCGAATTGGAGGGCAGATGGACAAGTCTAGAAGGTCCGGGTACCACGTTCTCCTGGCCCAATCCGGGGCAATTAGGATCATGGTTCTCCGGAATCTTCTCAACCTCCTGATCATTTGAGGAATGACAGGGACCGGTGGGAACGCGTACAGAAGCGGAAGCTCCCAGTCCACTAAGAACGCGTCTCCCAGAGCTCCTCTCGGGGGAAATTCCCTTGAGCAGAACAGGTCGCATTTCCTGTTTAGGCTGGTGGCGAACAGATCTACCTGAGGGGTTCCCCAAAGGGCGAAGATCTCTTGAAGGACTTCCTGAGCTAGCTCCCACTCGTGGGAGACTGTGTTCTGCCTGCTCAGAGCGTCCGCTGTCAAGTTCTTCTCTCCGGCTAGGTGAACTGCCGATAGAGAGATTCCTTCTTGGATTGCCCAAAACCAGAGCTGCATCGCCTCTCTGCACAGGGGTAGTGATCCTACGCCTCCTCTTTTGTTGAGGTAATGCATGGCCACCGTGTTGTCCGTCATTATCAGGACGTTCTTCCCTTGTACAGCTGGCAGTAACGCCTTCAGCGCAAGTCTGATGGCTCTCAGCTCTAACAGGTTGATATGTAGTCTGGACTCCGATGGAGACCAACGACCGCTGATGGTCAAGTCGATGGCGTGGGCTCCCCACCCCGTGAGTGAGGCATCCGTGACTACTGTTATCTCTGGCCAGGGTTGCCAAAACTGTTCTCCTTTCAGAATGTTCTCCTGACAGGCCCACCACTGAAGGTCTCGAGCCACCCTGCCGGGAACTTGAAGAAGATCTGTCATTCTCCCTGAGAATTGTGACCACTGAGTCCTCAGTGCCCACTGGAGGGATCTCATTCTCAGGCGAGCCTCTGGCACTAGGAAAATGCAGGATGCCATGAGGCCTAGCAACCTCAAAAAGTCGAAGGCTGGGAGACGTTGGGCATGTTGGAACTTGGTAACTATCTGTAGAATATCTTGAGCCCTCACCTCTGGTGGCGAGGCTTTTCCCAGGGAAGTGTCCAGGATCGCTCCTATGAACTGGAGTCTCTGCGATGGTATCATTTGTGACTTCTTTAAATTGAGGGAGAAGCCCAGTCTGTGAAGGAAGTGGCACACGTGATTTAGCTGGATTTGAGCTTGTTCCGGAGAAAAAGCCCTGATCAACCAATCGTCCAGGTAGGGGTAGACGTGAATCCCTTCCCTCCTTAGACTTGCAGCCACTACCGACATTAACTTGGTGAAGACCCTCGGGGCGGAGGTCAGCCCAAATGGCAGCACTCGAAATTGATAGTGAGAGTTGCCAATTGCGAACCTCAGGTATTTCCTGTGTTTGAGATGGATAGGCACATGGAAATAAGCGTCCTGAAGGTCCAGAGATACCAACCAGTCCTGGAACTGAAGGGCCTGGAGGATCTGAGAAAGAGTGACCATCTTGAATTTGTCTTTTCTGAGGAATTTGTTCAATTCTCGCAAGTCCAAGATGGGTCTCAGTCCTCCGTCTTTCTTTGGAATGAGAAAGTAAGGGGAGTACCAGCCCTTTTCCTCTCCGCTACAGGTACCGGTTCTATGGCACCTTTCTCTAGCAGGTCCCAAATTTCCTGCAAGAGGAGCGGATCTGGAGCTTTCTGAGAGCTGATCCCCGGTGGATGACTCTGAGGTATACGTAGGAAAGGCAGGCAGTAACCTTGGGCAACTGTTTCCAATGCCCAAGCATCTGACGTGATAGCCTGCCATACCGCCAGATGTTGAGTCAACCTGCCTCCTACAGGTGTCCTGTGAGGGAAGTCCTCAGAGTGGTTTTGGGGCGGCTGATGCAGATGCTGATGGTAAAGAGGTACCTGCTGTTGCTGCGGCTTTTGAATATCTACCCCGTCCACCTCGGGTAGTTCTTCTTTGTCCCCTTTGAGCCGGTCGTCCTCTACCTCTTCCGAATGCGGAGTAGAAGCGAAAGGACTTGAACCTCGCAGAGGTCCCTGTGGGACGAAAAGGAGTCTGACGGATTGCAGCTCCTAGGGATTTTGCTGCTGCTTTTGAAGTTTGCAGTTTCTCTAAACTATCATCCGCCTTTTTCCCGAACAAAGAAGAGCCATCGAATGGCATGTTCAAGAGCCTGGCTTGCACATCTGGGGCAAAACCAGACTTTCTCAACCAAGCGAATCTCCTGGTTGATGTACTTGCCGCCATTGCTCTGCTGATACTGTCAGCCGAATCAATGCCCGTCTGGAGGGATTTGCACATAGCGTCTTTACCGTCCTGTATAATATTCAGGAACGCATCCCTTTCTTCTCCCTCCGGGATGCAGTCAGCCGCTGTAGAAGCACACTCCCAAAGTGTATGGCTGAACCTAGCAAGGGTGCAAGTAGCATTAACAGATTTTAACGCCATGCTACATGCTGAAAAGACTTTCTTTGCCATAGCATCATATTTTTTATCGCCCTGTCCTGTGGGACGGTAGGATAAGCCGTCTTGACATCGGTAGAGGATGCTGCCTGTACCACCAGACTTTCTGGGGATGGGTGTTTAGACAAAAAATCTGGGTCTGTAGAAGATACCCTGTACTTTGTAGACAGTTTTTTATTTACTGCTGGTACTACATCTGGGGTTTCCCAGTTTGTCATGATCTTTCTCTGAAGAGCCTTATGAAAAGGCACCACAGGATCCTCCTGTGGGCCTTTGTCAAGAATATCTGTGAGGTCATCTTGTTGGAAAGATTGTGAAGGTGCAGACCACCCCATGAACTCTGTGATCCTGGCCATTAAGGCTCTATAGGGAGTTTCAGCATGCTCCCCCGGGTCTGGCTTAACAAACTCCACCTCAGGGGAAGTGTCTAACCCACTTGCCTCATGTAAGGAATCATGAAGATCCTTTAACCTGCGCTCTTCAGAGGAAAATTCCTCTCTAATTGGGGTTACAGGTCCCTGCAACTCAAATGTGTCTTCCTGTTCAGACAATTCACCCTCTTCCAAAATTGAGGACATAGTTCTCAATTGTTCTGAACTCATAAAGGGAGTAAATCCCATTTCCAAGGCAGAGGGTGCCGAACTTGTCATTATCGGCCTCGAAAACGTCGATGTCGTCGACGCCCACGTCGAAGGCTTCGAGCGTGACGTCGAAAACAAAGGCGGAGGCCTCGAAGACCTCGACAGAATTGGAATTCTACTCGACAATCTCGAAGCCATCGACGTCGAGGACCTGGGGATAGTCACTGGGTGTGTCGTAACCGTGACTTTTCTTGGCGTCGACGCCGGTGTCGAAGCTGGCGTCGAGTCGACAGACCCGTGTGTCGAAGGTCCCTTCGACAACGGCGTCGAAGACATCGACCTCGACGGAACCCTCGTCGATGGCGTCGACGGAACCTTCGAGGAAGGTTTGGAGGTCATAGTCCTACTCGAGGGTTCGAGACGCGCTCGAGAGGTTTCCTTCGCCGGGTACTGCGACTCGCGGCGTTTTTGACCTTCGGTTCTTTCGACCAGAGCATCGCTCTCGGCAGTCTTCGAGGGGGTCGAGGCCGCTTTCTCGAAGACGCTCATCATATTTTTGCAGAATTCCTCCCATTCAGCCCGGGAGCTATGTTTCGTGGGGCAAGGGATTCTTTTTGGCGAAACAGAGGAAGAGGAAGACGGAGAAGGGGATCTTCGACGTCTCCTCTTCGAGTGCTTCGATCTCGAGGAGTGATGAGACCCACTCCGAGACCTGGAGCGCGAATGGTGACGAGGAGACAAATGTCTCGACTTCGTCGACAAAGAAGAAGCTTTAAAAGTCTTACCTTTCTCCAGCTTCCCCCTACGCTCCTTCAGGGCCTTAGCTGTCATGGACATACAGTCCTCGCATTCCGAACAATGGTGTTCAGCTCCAAAACACCACAGACAAACTCTGTGAGGGTCAGTCAACGACATCTTTTTCCCACAATCTCAACATTTCTTGAAGCCGGATCGAGGAGTTGTCGGTTCCGACGAGGAAGCCATCGAGTACGGATCGAATGACTCGAGGTAAATAGGATTAATCTGACGAAGAACTGAGCAACGGTATTCCGAGGCACTGAGTAAGCGCGGAAAAACGGAACTGAGCAACGGTCGCTGCGCGCAGCCTTTATAGGCAGGATGACATCGACGTCGATACGGCGGCTGTCGAGGGACATCGACTGGGAGGACATCGACGCGCAGCGCCCTCTAGAGAAAACATTTTCCGAGGCCAGCAGAGCTGGAAGGAGATATCTAAGATGAGGAATACGTCAGAGGACACAATCCCTTCGAAGTATTGTTTTTAGCATAAGGAGCCTTAACGGACAAGAGTGTAAAGGCTCAAATGGAATGCATGTGAGGAATTTCAGAACTAATTTCAAATCCCACACTGGAACCTGAAAGGGTATTGGTGGAAATACATTATTTAAACCTTTTAAGAATTGAATTATTAAAGGTATCTTGAAGTAAGATTCTTCCTCTGAAGAGCGTTTAAAAATGGATAGCGCTGCTAAGTATCCCTTTATCGTACCAACCTGGAGCCCCAGATTAGCTAAGTGTAATAGAAAAGATAAAATTGTGGGGATATTACATTGAAATGGGTCCACATTCTTTTCTCTGCACCAGTTACTGAACTTGTTCCAACGACACCGATACAGAGATTTGGTTGCTGGCTTTCTGGCCAAAAGCAAAATCTCCATCACGTCATCCGAAAGATCCCAATCCTTATATCTCAACCTCTCAGAAGCCATGCGTGAAGGTTGAGTGTGTTGACCTCCGGATGGAGAACATGACCTTCCTCCCGCAAGAGAAGATCCTCTCTTCTTGGAAGACGTATTGGAGGGCAGATGGACATATCCAGAAGGTCTGGGTACCACGTTCTCCTGGCCCAATCCGGGGCAATTAGGATCATGGTCTTCCTGAACTTTCTCAACATCCTGATTACTTGAGGGATCACAGGGATTGGAGGGAATGCATACAGGAGTGGAAACTCACAGTCCACCACAAACGGGTCCCTTAGAGCTCCTCTCGGGGGAAATTCCCTTGAGCAGTACAGTTCGCATTTCCGGTTGATACAGATCACAAACAGATCCACTTGAGGGGTTCCCCAAGGGGCAAAGATCTCTTGAATGACTTCCTGAGCTATCTCCCACTCGTGGGAGACTGTGCTCTGCCTGCTCAGAGCATCCACTGCTGTGTTTTGCTCTCCGGCTAGATGAATTGCCGATAGAGAGATCCCTTCTTGTATTGCCCAGAACCAGAGTTGCATTGCCTCTCTGCACAGTGGTAATGACCCTACTCCTCCTCTCTTGTTGAGGTAGTACATGGCCACTGTGTTGTCTGTCATTATCAGGACATTCCTTTCCCGTACAGAGGGCAGGAAGGCCTTCAGCACTAGTCTGATTGCCCTCAACTTCAAAAGGTTGATGTGTAGTTTGGACTCCGATGGAGACCAATGACCGCTCATTGTCAGATCGTTGTTATGGGCTCCCCACCGAGTGAGTGAGGCGTCCGTTACTACTGTTATCTCCGGCCATGGTTGCCAAAAAGATTCTCCTCTGAGGATATGATGTCTGCAAGCCCACCATTGTAGATCCTGTGCTACTTTGGCTGGAACTTGCAACAGATCAGACATTTCACCTGAGAATTGGGACCATTGAGTCCACTGAAGGGATCTCATTCTCAATCTGGCTTCTGGCACTAGAAAAATGCAGGATGCCATCAGGCCGAGCAACCTGAGAAAATCGAAGGTCGGAAGATACTGGGCATTTTGGAATTTTGTTACCATCTGCAGAATGTGGTGAGCTCTCTCTTCGGGAGGCGAGGCTTTGCCCGAACAAGTATCCAGAACTGCTCCGATAAACTGGAGTTTCTGTGCTGGTATCATGTTTGACTTTTTTAAATTCAGAGAAAACCCCAGTCTGTGAAGGAAGTGACAAGTCCTGGATAGATGATCCCTGGCTTGTTCTGGAGAGCGCGCCCTGATCATCCAATCGTCCAAATAGGGGTAGACATGAATCCCCCCTCTCCTGAGACTCGCTGCCACTACCGCCATTAACTTAGTGAAAACTCTCGGACGGAGGTCAACCCGAATGGCAGAAGTCAAAATTGATAGTGAAAATTGCTGATCGCAAACCTTCTGTGCTTGAGATGGATTGGCACATGAAAGTAAGCATCCTGAAGGTTCAATGATACCAACCAATCCTGGAGTTGGAGAGCCTGAAGGATCTGAGAAAGTGTGACCATCTTGAACTTGTCCTTCCTTAGGAACTTGTTCAAGTTTCTCAAGTCCAAGAGGGGTCTCAGTCCACCGTCTTTCTTTGGAATGAGGAAATATGGGGAATACCAACCCTTTTTCCTCTCCGCTACAGGTACATGTTCTATTGCACCTTTCTGTAGCAGGGTTAAGACTTCCTGCAACAGGAGCGGATCCGGATGTTTGACGGAGTTGTATCCCGGAGGGTGATTCTGAGGTTTCTTTAGAAAAGGAAGGCAGTAACCTTGGGATACTGTTTCCAGTGCCCAAGCATCTGAAGTAATGCCCCGCCATACTTCTAGATGATGTGAGATCCTGCCTCCCACCGGGGTCTTGTGGGTCAAAACCTCAGAGTGGGTTTGCGGCAGCTGCAGCAGCGGCTGAAGGGACAGATGCTGTTGCTGGGGCAGGTCTAGCACCTTTTCCTCGCCCCCCAGGAAACTGTCTTTGACCTCTCTGACTGGCCTGTCCTCTTCCTCTTCCAATTGAGGAATAATAACTAAAAGGACGACCCCTCCAGGAAGATGAGCCTGTGTAGGGGCGTTGCTGAGGTTGTTTTATAGCACCACTGAGAGATTTAGCCGCCGCTTTGGAGGTCTGCAGCTTCTTCAAACTTTCATCCGCCTTGCTGCCAAACAACCTTGTGCCGTCAAAGGGCATATTAAGAAGTCTGGATTGCACATCCGGTGCAAAACCAGGCTTTCTTAGCCACGCAAATCTACGTAGCACTGTGCTAGTTGCCATGGACCTACTGATACTGTCAGCTGTGTCCAAACCTGATTGAAGGCATTCTCCCAAAGCCTCCTTTCCATCCCTTATTATGGCCAGAAAGCCATCACATTCTTCACCTTCTGGGATGTGTTCAGCTGCCGCTGACATGCAGTCCCACAGGGTATATGTGAACCTTGCCAGGGTACACGTTACATTAGTAGACTTCAAAGCCATACTCCCTGTTGTAAAAATCTTCCTAGACCATGCATCCACCTTTTTATCGTCCCTATCTGGAGGGATTGTGGGGTATGAAGCATTTCTTGTGGAAGTGGCTGCTTGTACTACCAGACTTTCTGGAGATGGGTGTTTGCTCAGGTATTCTGGATCAGAATTGCTGGGTCTATATTTAGATACAAACTTTTTATTAACTGCCGGAATGGCTTCAGGGTGTTCCAATGCAGAATTAACCCTTCTTTGCAAGGCAATGTGAAATGGAAGAATGGGGTCTTGTTGAGGTGTTCCTGATAGAATATCAGTCATATCATCATCCTGATAGACTGGTGAATTTCTACCCCATCCCATAAATTCAGTAACTCTATTCATAAGTTTTCTGTATCCCACATCAGCATGCTCTGATAGGTCTGGTTTATCAAATTCGTACTCTGGAGAGGTGTCCAGACCACTTGCTGTTTGCAGGCATTCTTGTAAATCCTGAATTTTTGATTGAGGATCAATTAATTCCTCTGGAACAGGTCTTGTGCCAAATTTAACGCCAGCAGAGGTGATTTCTTCATCTGCTGATGATTCTCCCTCGTAGATAGATGACATGGTCCTACAAAAATCATGTCTACTCTCAGGTTGAAAAACCTTTTCGGGTAATGTAGGTTTTTCCCTTGTTAAAGGCTTGTGCATCAACGAAAGTGTCTATGCCGTTACAACACCCTTCAATGTTGTCGAGAGAACCTTCGATGACCTCGAGGTAATCGTCGAGGGAATTGTGGAAACCTTCGACACTGTCGAAGGAATCTTCGCAGTTGTCGATTGTGTACTCGACACAACCTCTTTCGAATGAGTCGTCGACGCCTTGCACTTGAGAGCCTTCGAAGTCTTCAATGGCGTTGATGTCGACTTCGATAGCGTATGATGTTTCGACGCCATTTTGTTTCCCTCTACCTCCGATTTATTTACCGGGAGGTCTTTGTCATGAGGTGATCGGGAAGAGTCCCTGGATGACACCCTCGACAACTTTTTGTCGGATTTACTTGTTTTGGACCTTCCTCTGTGGCATGGTCTTCTTTACACTTTTTTGAGGGGGTCTGAGCTGTGTTCTCAAAAATCTTTAACATGGAAACTCGAAAGGCTTCCCATTTACTCGGGGAGTCATGCTTGGAAGGGCATGCTATCACCTCCTCCGAAGACGTCAAGGAAGAAGAGGGAGATCAATGTCGTCTTTTCTTTGTCTTTTTGGATGACGAAGAAGAAGACTTTCCGGATCTACTCCTCGATCTATATTTTTTATGATGCTTTTTGAAGACTCGGCCGAGTCTTTCCTCTTCGAAGTAGACTTCGATGAACCCTCCCCCATCACCAGTTTACCTCTGCGTTCTTTTAAGGCCTTATGGGTCATCGACTGGCACGAACCACAGTCTTCAATTCGGTGGTCGGAACCGAGGCACCAGAAACAATTCTTGTGTGGATCAGTCAAAGACATTTTCTTCCCACATTTTAGACATTTCTTAAAACCCGTCTTCGGTGTGGAAGGGTTCGATGAAGACGACATTGTTTTTCTTTCATGAAAGACTAAAGAACCGTTTGTAACGATCCAAAGTGAAGCTAACGGAAAAACGGAACTGAAGCCAACGGGCGCGCTCGAGGGTCTTATACAGTGGATGACGTCGGTGCTCGTCGGATGCCGCCAAGGGACATCGATGCCGCAACCTCGAGTGGAGCGCCCTCTGGTGGAGAGAAGAAAAAAATTTCCGAAGCAGCAAGCTGAAGGTAAGGATATATCAAAGATGAGGAATACGTGGGAGGACACAATCTGAGTTATGGTATGGCGAATGGTACTTCTCATAATCATTACAGCACGGCAACCTGATATCACACATGTCAGCCTGTGAACCCAGCTCTACTGTGAAGGGATTGTGTGTATTCTTACCAGGCAAAACTGTCCCTGCCACTGCTAGCAGGACAGTAGCCTTGGCGGATTGCCTCTCTTTGTTTCTTTGTGTGGGTAGGTAACACCCTCTCACAGAGTTAGCCACTCCACAGGAAGCTGGTCTGGGAGCAGGAATCAAAGGGCACACCCATTCACCAAAGGCTTGCCCTCACACCAGGGTGCGGTATATGTACAGGCATATGATTCTATTCATCAGGGAAGGGGTGGGGTTAGTGCAGACAGAGAGATCTCTTTACAGCTGTGGGAAGGCTCCACCATCTTGTTTCTCTCTGCCTCTATCTTTCATTCCTGTCCTCTCCACTTCCAGTAGGACAAAATACTTTGGGTGTGATGTCAGAGGGCAAAGTCCACTTGTTCCAAGAACCAGGATTGGACCCTAAAAGCAGGCTACCTTTAGTTCAATCACCTAGGGGATTTTGCCTTTAAAAGAGGCCCTCTCGTACCACTATTCATCATCTTTTAGACTTAACACTTGAAGGTGTTGTTGGACCTTGTTGGGAGAGCAGTCCTTTCCAAAGTCCTCCAGTTGTGAGGTGAAGATATGTGCTCCAAGGCAAAGGCAAGCTCTGTCCCCTAACCATCCCCAGGACCATTGGGGGAGAACCTCTAGCAAGACCTGCTACTCGGCTAGCCACATTGCAGCCCAGGATTTCACCATGTTGAAGGACCCCTGGAAGGTGTGTGCCAGCTTCCTACATGTTTCGTGACCAGAAAAAAGGACTCATCTTCCCCTCAAACCCTGGAGTGGGACTCACAGCTCCTGAGAGCCAAGACAGCAATGGTTCCTGCTGTTTTGCCATCAAACCAATGTGTGCCATGATTCAAGCGTGTTCAACCAAGTTCGAACCACCAGGACCCTCAGTAACTGCCTTTAGCCCCATCACCTTTTGAATCAAAGTCTGTCCGTGTAAACCATAAACCTCTTCAACGCTGATTGAGTCAATGATTGAACCGCTGCTGGTGTTCTTCCCCAACCCCATCCTTCACATTGCATCGAACCGTCTCGCCTGCGCATCCCATCGTCAGCCTGTCTATCGACATACCTCGATCGTCGAACCAAACTTGGTAACATCCATGATCCACACTGCTTGAGCCGCTTCGACCTGCAGCCATCTTCCAGTTCAACCCAACTTCGACACACGGGCCGCTGATGGGTGTGCAGGCGAGGCGCTTTAGCCTCTGCTCCTCCTTGTACTGCTGCAGCGCAGAAGACAATTCATCATAGTAGTACAACAGACATTGGCCCTCATTAAAAGGTTGCTGGTCTGGAAAAAAGCTCCGGTAGCAATGGTTATCAGCACCTTTTCTGGACCGGCAAACTACATGTTTGCCAGTAGGAGCAGTGAACTACCAGCAGGCCTAACCTGCCGGTAGTTTAAGCCCCTACCGGCAGACTTTTCACTGAAGCACCGGCACCCATACCAACGGTGCCAGTGCTTCAGTGTTCCTATTCCCGTGGATTCCTATGGGAGTCCACGGGAATGGGAACTTACCGTTCTGCTGCCGCCCGTAATATCTCGGTATTACCGGGATATCGGGGAGGTGGAAATGTTAAGGTGAGTATGCCAGTAACCTGCCGGTAGCACCAGCGGGTTACCGGCAGACTCATAATGAGGGCCATTGTCTGAGTCCAGACTAAGATGAGATATTCAGACTAAGGGCCTCATTCCAAGTTTGGTGGTATCGCGCCGGTAATTCCAGCAGGATGCCACCAAAACAGAATTAGCATTCCCGCTACCTGATATCCTCAACCTCAATCAGGGAAAAGACTCATTGGAAATCAGTTTGGGGAAGGAAGTCACCTCACTAATCTTTATTTCAGAAGAATTATTCCCTGTTAAGAATTCTACACCCCTAAATAGGAGCCATATATTGCATGTACTGTATAGGATCCCGGCCTTATGTGTAGTCAATACACTGCCGTTCGACCTAGTGGAATTTGCAGAGCCAACAAACATGCAGAAAGTGAGGGTAACATGTTCTTCACATGTGATATCAGACTTCATATTGATGCAAACTGTGAGCTATTTACGACTAGGCAATGATATTACTCCAGCTGAACCGCTGTAAGGTACAGAGGTGGGCAATTAGATAACATTCATGATCAAAGATTAAACCAAGGAGCTACTGAGAGACGTTGCACATTAAATGCAGGTGGTGCACAGAACACACCAGGCCTGTTCAATGGAAAAGAGGTGAGTATAAAAGAGACAAGGTTAATCCTCCAACCAATCATTTGTCCACAACCTGGCCACCCTCTGTCCTCCGGGCCCAGGTACCTGCTTACCGTGCCACCCTCCCGCACTGCTTCTGGCCTACCCCTTGCACTGGGGTCTGTATCTGTACCCATACAGTCCCCCCCTTTTTCTTCCTGCATGTATCAGACCTACCCTGTCTGCTGCCTTAAAACCAGCACTTGTCACTTGCTGGCTGCACTACCACTGACTGTTTGTTGCCTTTATTATTTATTTATTATTATACACTGTTTCTTATTTGCTCCGCACTTTCCACTTCTACCCCCTTCCATGCACTTTTCCCCTCCCTCTCTCCCATGCACTTGTGCATTCTCAATGTCACTGGGCCGAGTAAGTTAGTTGTTTTGCTCTCCCCTGCTCCACTCCCTTGCCTTGTTGCGCTCTGAAACACTTGTGTACGAGCGCAATATGATATCATATGATAGTTTATTTATATAGCGTCTATACACAATGTGTTTCAAAGCGCTTCAAGGCAAGGGAGGGAACAAGGGAAAAAACAATGACTTTCTTACAGGCCATGAACAGTAAGGATGTGAAATTAACTATCGTATTCGGCCTGACGACATTTCAGATAGTGCAAGAGCTAAGACATGGATAAGGAAGGGAGGGGGAGAGTGGGAAGGAAATGGAAACAGACAGGCGACTACCGTACTAGGCCTGACGACATTTCTGGTAGAGCCGAAAAAAAACAAGAGGTGAGGGAGAGGAGTGCAGAAAGGTAGGGGAGGAACAAAACAAGCGACTATCATATTAGGCCTGATGGCATTTCAGATAGTGCTGGGGGGGGGGTGAGGAGGAAAAAACCAGTAAGGGGAGGAAGGAGTAGACAGATGAGGTTGCTATCATACTAGGTCCAGGGACAATTCTGATAGAGTAAGTGCATAGACGAAAGTAAGGGGAGGAGATAGGAAAAGGGAGAAGAGAAAGGAGGAGAGAACAGAGAGTTAGCAGTCAAAAGAGTGGAGAAGCAAGAGGGGAGAGTGAGTACAATTGCAGAAGTCAGAAGATGGGAACAGCATGATTCAGGGCCACCATGAGTACAAGATGCAAAAGAAATTCAGCATGAGAGTTGAGAAAGGGTGACGCACCATGAATTAATGAAGTCCATAAAAGTCAAATCCAGCATTGTCCACAAGACGGTGATGGTGAAACCAGAATGTATCAGGACAGACTCCTGCAGAAGTAGGCTTGAGTGGGGTGAGGGGGGAGCAGGGTAGAAGAATCAAGCAAAACAGGCAACACCTGTGTGCGAGAATGGGGTGGCACAAGGGAACATCACGGGGGGACCAGAGGGAGTAACACATGTTGGTGCATGCCTACCTGCTGTCTGAGGAGGGGGTCGGCCCTGGGTCCTCCTGGTCCGAACAGGTCCAAACAGGAATTCCCCTTTTCTTCGTCTGCCCTTCGCTGCAGACGCCTGGGCGAGAGATGCCCTTGATCTAATAGTTAAGAGCAGGAAGGAAGAGTCAGGGCTAAGAAGGTGGGAGTGCTTGCTAAGTGGTGAAAAAAAGCAGCAAACAGGAAGGCACCAGGTGGGCGGGGCTTGCTAAGTGGTGAAAAAGAGCGGCAAGCAGGAAGGCACCAGGTGGGCGGGGCGTAGGCCAGGTGACCTAGATCCACTTGCACCTGCTCCCCATCTGCAAAGGAAAAGAGGCTGGAGGGCTCCTTAAGTAGGGAAAAGGAGCGGCAAACAGGAAGGCACCAGGTTGGCGGAGCTTGCTAAGTGGTGAAAAAGAGCGGCAAACAGGAAGGCACCAGGTGGGCGAGGCTTGCTAAGTGGTGAAATAGAGCGGCAAACAGGAAGGCACCAGGTGGGTGGGGTTTGCTAAGTGGTGAAAAAGAGCGGCAGGCCGGAAGGCACCAGTTGGGCGGGGCTTAGGCCAGGTGACCTAGATCCACTTGCACCTGCTCCCCATCTGCAAAGGAAAAGAGGCTGGAGGGCTCCTTAAGTAGGGAAAAGGAGCGGCAAACAGGAAGGCACCAGGTGGGCGGGGCTTGGTAAGTGGTGAAAAAGAGCAGCAAACAGGAAGGCACCAGGTGGGCGGGGATTGCTAAGTGGTGAAAAAGAGCGGCAAACAGGAAGGCACCAGGTGGGCGGGGCTTAGGCCAGGTGGCCTAGATCCACTTGCACCTTCTCCCCATCTGCAAAGGAAAAGAGGCTGGAGGGCTCCTTAAGTATGGAAAAAGAGTGGCAAACAGAAAGGCACCAGGTGGGCAGGGCTTGCTAAGTGGTGAAAAAGAGTGGCTGGCAGGAAGGCACCAGGTGGGCGGGGCTTAGGCCAGGTGACCTAGATCCCCTTGCACCTGCTACCCATCTGCAAAGGAAAAGAGGCTGGAGGGCTCCTTAAGTAGGGAAAAGGAGAGACAAACAGGAAGGCACCAGGTGGGTGGGGCTTGGTAAGTTGTGAAAAAGAGCGGCAAACAGGAAGGCACAAGGTGGGCAGGGCTTGCTAAGTGGTGAAAAAGAGTGGCAAACAGGAAGGGACCAGGTGGGCGGGGCTTAGGCCAGGTGACCTAGATCCACTTGCACCTGCTCCCCATCTGCAAAGGGAAAGAGGCTGGAGGGCTCCTTAAGTAGGGAAAAAAGAGCGGCAAACAGGAAGGCACCAGGTGGGCGGGGCTTAGGCCAGGTGAACTAGATCCACTTGCACCTGCTCCCCGTCTGCCTAGATAGAAATAAAATATCAATATCACTATCAACCGTAAAATTGATATAGAGTTTACAATGTTATTCTGGAATTCGGTGCGTCATAAACAACTTCTAAAACAAGAGACTGCACAGGAATTTATTAGTAGTTTGAGATAGTAGTACTCCAGAAGGTATGGTAAAGTGAATCTCCCGGTATAGATAAAATGAGTGTGTTTCTTTAGTCCATTATCAACAGTGCCAGAGGTAGAGCAAGTGATGGGGGGCTGTAAAAACGTATAAAAATAGCTTTCAGAAAATGCCATGTGACCCCAGCAAACAGTCTCAGAACGTTCTGGCCGATCATATTTCAAGGGTACAGTAGTAGCCTAATCCTGTTGAGTATATACAAACTCGTGGGGCAGTTCTGACTAAAAAGTTGAAAATCAAGTGGTCAAACTCCCCACCAAGACTACAGACATTAAACTATTGGAGAAGTTCCTGCTATGCTTCATCCTCCTAGAAGAGGCATCACAAATCTTTAGGTCAGGGGAAGACCTGGCGATAGAAACGGAAACAGTGTGGAAATGCTAAAACCAGAGAGTAAGACTTTTTATTTGGTTGTTGTACTTTCTTTTGGTGCACTGTTTATCGACAGGGTACAGGGACCCCTGGAAAACCTGCAGACTGTGACCCTCTCAATGGATCTAGAAGACACTGGCTCCCAGTGCCCACCCCGGAATAGGGTAGTCCAGGAGGTAGAAACCTTCAGGATTTCAGATATTTACCTGCTCGTTATCTTTTGACAGTCTTATGTTAAGTCCCCAAACCTAAACTTGAAACCTTGTGTGTTTAAGCTACAGATCTTTTTCTTGGCTTGTGCTTCACTCATCACACTATATGACAGTACTTAAAGCTAAAACATGAATGAGAATCTTCCAAGTGGGTAAAAGCCCTTCGACCAGGTTAATTAGTTTTTGTTCATTCTTGTTTGAGAGTTGCTCATATTTTATGTTTTAATGTGTAGCACTTGGGCTTTCATCCTAAGTGTATTGGGGTAATCCACAGGTGGACCACTAGTTGTAGTTGCCTACTGTTAAGGATAGGTTTGGATATTAGGAGTACCAACACCTACAAAGAATATCAGCGTAAAAGGATACACGTAGGATCTATTCAAAAGGATACACGTAGAGTCTTCCGGAGATGACTCGATGTACAGCGTAATCTGTTGAATTCAGACCTTCCAACTGATGTCACTCTTTGACTATTAAGAAGACAGTCAAAGGGAGGAATCAGTGGAAAGGGTGTGTAATGAATAGGAACCACCAGCCTGTTGGAGGAAATACAAAGGAATTTTAGGAATTGACTCGGAATGAAAGAAAACAATATAGTTCTGTCTGAAAACCACTCAACTGCTAACTAGGATTGTCACTTTGGAAGCTCCAAAGGTCTGCAACACGAACCAACGACAAGGAAAGGGAGTTAGTAAGGGAACTAACCCGAGCTGAACGAGGGCCACACTAGATACGGGGTGGTGCACACAGGGTAGTGCCCATGAAGTCTTACTGCACTGAATCCTGTAGCTTTAGAGTGAAAGAGCGAGGAGATGGAGAACAGGGATATCCTGAAGGTCCGTGGGACCCGGAGTGCAGAAACAAGCAGAGGCTGGTAAGTCGAATAGCTGGAATTGGAATATGACTTGAATTGAAGAAAAAGGCCTAGACAAAATGGAGCAGGATCCGCCCTCACCTTAGTATGAGTAGTAGCATCCCCTCTGTGGATACAGCTGGAGAGGAGCGAGTGTTGTGAGGTAAAATGGTGATGCAGTCCCCTCCGTGGATACAGCTAGTCAGGAGCGGGTGTAGAGAGGAACGGCGGACGCAATCCCCTCCGTGGATACAGCTGGTCAGGAGCGGGTGTAGTGAGGAATGGCGGGTGGTCCTGTACCCGACTGCAGGAGGACAGAACAAGAGCAACTGCAGACAGGCGAACGGCGCCGTCAAGTAGATCCACAGGCAGCAGCAAAGGAGAAAGCTCCGGAAGTTCGGTAAGCCTCTCCCAATGGTGTGGATGTCGCAGAGTAATGCGGAAGAGTGATGGCGGCTCTGTAGAGAATGAGCAACCAGATGAACGTTCTGATAAAGAACGCTGAAAGAAAACCGGAAGAACAGCAGCTCCCGAACGCAGAAAACAATCAACGATCAGAAGCGCCGAAAACCCGGAAGCTTCAGGCTTAAGTACATGTCAGCTGATGATTGCGTGTAACGTGAACTAACGTTACATCAGCTGACAATCGCGTATGCCGGATCAGCCCCCTGACAGGCATTATGCGCATGTAAGGTGGACGTTCAATGAGGTAGGGATGAACACAGTAAAAGAAAATGCGTACATAGTAAAAGAAATTGCTTAATAGTGTTAACGTGATCTTTTGCCAGGAAGTTTTTCCAAGAGCCGCCAGCGAGTGTAGAATGGCCTGGCTGTCCTCTGGGCTGTGCGATAAGACGTCGGAGAGAGGCCAGGCTTGACAGGCATGACACCCACAGAGTCAGCTGCACTTTTCTGATGGTGCCCAACAGGCAGAAACATGTGTTTAGGGTAAAGGTTGTACTCGTGAGTGAATTGGCTTGTGTTTTGGTGCTGGACTGCCCTTACGGGCGGGACTAGATTAATATGCAAATGGATATTTGCTCTATTTGAGAGGCACCGAGGGCTTAAACATGGTGGAGACTCTTCCATAAGGGTCATAGCCCATAGAACAGGGTATTTTATCTTTGTTTTGTTCTTGGTTGACAATTTCTAACATTTGTTTTTTAATATGTAGCACTTGGGATTGTATCCTCAGTCTACTGGGGTAATCCAAATATAAACACCTTGCTCTTATTTGCCTAAAGATTCAGCTGCACTTCACTGATGATGTCCCACAGACAGAGGCAGGTGTCTGGGGTTGCACCTTATTCAAATGAGATTGCCAAGCAATTCAGTACTGGGCTAGACTTCTGCGTGTGAGCAGAATGACTTGTGTGAAGCCATCATGAAACAAGACAAAGACAACAGATTCAAATGTATACTCAAAGTTTTATTTAACTCAAAAGGCAGGATGCAGTAAGGCGTAACTTGCCCTATGTTAAGGTGGGATTTCCCCACCTAAAGAAAACTAAGGCTAGTCTATGTCGGGATGTCCAACTTAAGTCTTTGTCTGTGTCCGAAACCTATACTTGCCCTCGCAACTAACTGCATACAATGTGTAGGGATGTTGGTTTCAAAAGAAAAGTGTTCAAGAGAAAGTTCAGGGCTTCTTCCAGCTCTTGGCTTAGGATCAGATTCCTCAAGTTCAAAATAGTTCTCAAAATATTGGGATTCCCTTCCCCAACAGTTCAAACCTGCTTGCTTCCAAAATAACACTGTTCCTTGGGACACTTCCCAAGACGGTGTTTACTTTCACCCAGAGTTCAAACTTCCAGCTTTCAAAATCAACACAGTTCTGTTTCTCAACTTCAATCTTTCAGAAAAAGATGTAGCAAGACAAACTTGACTTCACATATGAGTTCCTTGGATTTTCAATTTGGCCCTCGGTCTAGGCGCAGTTGTCGGAAAACACAGTCCACCCATTACAGATCACAAACCAATACCTTTCTGACAACTTCCATCAACACTTAGCCACTGGTTCCATCTGACAGTGATGCTTAGTTGATTCCTCAGTGTCACTTTCTCCAGAAA
Organism: Ambystoma mexicanum; assembly: GCF_040938575.1. Lineage (NCBI taxonomy): Eukaryota > Metazoa > Chordata > Amphibia > Caudata > Ambystomatidae > Ambystoma > Ambystoma mexicanum. The sequence continues at coordinate 1,152,567,928 of NC_090925.1, read as the reverse complement.
CTGTCCTGTGGCTGCTTTAGCCACCATCCTCTTTATTATTCTTATTTGTATCTCTCTGGCTCTTGCCAACACAAGTCTCTCTCAATTTGCCATGCCTAGGCCACTCTGGACTTTGGGAAACTATTTAGTTTTCCATCTTTGTACCTCAGTACTCTTTTGACTTTGTTTCACACACTGTATTCTTTGACTCTTGTTTTATACATTACTTTGCTTTTGCTCTCCTCATGAGCATTCATTTGACTTTGTGCGGCTTTCTCCACTGCGTTCAATACTTCTTACTCTGTGCGGTATTCACAATGGCTTTCAATCCCTTTTTAATCTGTATGGTATTCACAAGTGCCTTCAATCGCTTATAGTTAATTCGAGCTCTGAATAATACTTGTTCCGCCATTCAACAATACTTTCAATCTCTTCGCCTTTCATTCAGCAGCTGCAAAGGACTTTGCTAAACATTACCAGAGCGCCCAGGTCAGAGTGCATATTATCTCCACACTCACCAGTCGCATAAAGCAGCGTTCTTCCTCCTGGCGTCCTTTGCAAATGGCTTCCTCAGGCTTCTGCTGCTTCCTGGCTTCTCCCGATTCTGCCTTCCCCTCGCGGTCAGCACTGCGCGTACCGCCCGCTCTCCTGGCTTCCTTTGGCGGCAGCTGCGGTAACAGGGAGCTCCACCGCTTCTCCCCACCAGACCCGCTTCAGCGGATCGCAGCACCTGTGGACCCTCACTCATCTGACCACGGCTACGGCATCCCCTTCTCCTGCAAAGCACGGCTCCAGCCTCCCAGGTCTCCAGCTTCCTTTCCTCCAGCCCGTTTCTCTTCCCTCAGAACGGCAGGCATTTTTATATTGTTCCGGTTTGTTAAATTACCCCAAGTGTGGGTCGTTGAATTCTCATGCATTAGGCAGACATGCCTGGTTGTTCCTCTGGTATGGCTACATACCCTCTTCCTCGTCTCAGTACCAGAGTGGTGTTTGACACTGTCTGATTTAATAAAGAAGGCCTTTTGACCTCTGTTTGGTCTCTGAGGTTTGTGTCCGTGAACTGAGGATGTGTCCTCCTAGTTGGTCTCTTCCTCGTCCCAGTTCTAAAATGTTGTTTATGGGGAACAAATTGAAAGGACGATAAGGGACGGGGTCAACAAGATACCACAAGGACTTAAGGGCTCATTGTGAAAGGGAAGGGGGGATACCATGTCTCACCTAAGGATGTCCTCTCCCCATTGGCCAAGTTCCATCCATCCAGGTGATCCTCCCTCCAATAACCACCCCAGGGTCGGGATCCAAAAGCGATGGCGTTTCCCTGGTCACCTCAGAGGAAGAGTCTAGGGAAAAAGAGGTGAGGACACCCTCAAGTTCCTCACATACTTCTCCTAGGCAAGTTGGACCTAGATGTTTCCCATGGAAACTGGGAGAGAAAATCGACATTGCAATGATTGCGACCCTTCCGGTGTTCTACTGTGAAACAATATGGTTGAAGGTACAAGAACCATCGGATAACTCTCGGATTGGACTCTTTTCTTTGCTGATCCACACTAAGGGAGAATGATAGGTGATAAACCTGAATTTGCGGCCCAGTAAGTAATATCTGAGATGAAGTATGGCCCATTTGATTGCCTGGGCCTCAAGCTCTATGACTGAATAGTTCTTCTCTCTGGGAAACAACTTCCTACTGATGTAGAGTATAGGGTGTTGTAATCCGTCATGATCTTGAGAGATAATGGCTCCTAGTCCCATTAGAGAGGCATCTGTTTATAAAATGACCTCCTTCAAGAAGTCAGCTACCTTCAACACAGGGTTCTAACAAAGGGTCTGCTTTAAGGTATTATAACAGATTTCATCTTCTTCATCTCACCTGATTTTTTGGGGCTCAGCGTTTTTCAGTTTATCTGTGAGTCTTGCAGTTTTGCATGAGAGGTTTGGGATAAAATGGGGATAGTAGCCGATTAGCCCTAAAAAGGTTTTAAGATCTTTCTTGGTTTTTGGTCTGGGGGTATCCAGGACAGCCTTAACTTTGTCCTGTTGAGGCTGTACAGTGCCATTGCCCACAAAAACCAAATATTTAACTGCAAATTGGGCCAATTTACACTTCTTTGGGTTTGCTGTCAAAGCCTGCTTTTCTCAACACTTGCACGACTGTGCAAAGGTTGTATACATGATCTTCCCAAGGCTTACTGTGTATCAATGTCATCTATATAGGGCCCACAGAAGTCATAGTAGGGCTGTAAGGTCTTATCCATTAATCTTTGAAAGGTTGAGGGGGACCCATGTAGACTGAATAGTAGTACTTTAAAGTGGAAAAAGCCTATAGGCGTGGCAATGTCCGTTTTCTCTTTGTCAGGACCGTATAACGGGACCTGCCAGCAGCCTTACATGAGGTCTATCGAAGAGAGGTAAACCGCATTACCCAGCCGGTCAGTAAGGTCATCAATATGGGGCATTGGGTAAGCATTGAAGGCAGAGATGGCATTGACCTTCCTAAAGTCAATACAAAATCTCCAACTCCCATTAGGTTTTGCCACCAACACGATGAGGGAAGACTAGGGGCTAGTAGATGGTTCAATGATGTTCACCTCAAGAATTTGCTTGAGTTCCTGAATGATGGCTTCTTTTCTACACTCGGGTAATCTATATGGCTTTAAGTGTATCACTTTGCCTTCTGGAGTGTGGCTGTGATGGTAGATATCTTTTACTCTCCCTGCTTCCTCTCTGAATACATCAGTGAATTGTATCATGAGGTCATATAGATCTTGCTTTTGGTTGTTACTAAGTTCAGGTGGAATAAGGACTTTGTTATCACAATCTTCAAGTAGCAGACAAGACTAGACAATGGCATTAGACTCTGAATGATTATACCTCCTCTCTTTTAAGAGTTTGACGTGAAATACCTACTTTTTAACCAGCAGTCAGATTGGCAAATGGTGTAGTTACAAGAATCTGTCTGCTGAAAACCTCACATGGTCCATGCCATTTCGATATTTACTTGTTTTCAGAAGTGGGCAACAGTACAAACACCTTTTGGCCTACCGAGAAAAACCTTAAAACAACTTTTTTTTAATCATAGGAGGCCTTTTGTTGTTCCTGGGCCTTGGTCATATGGGTTTGTACCAAAGACCTAAAGACTTTCATGTGTTCTTTTAGTCAGTTGGCAGTTAGGCAAAGTGGGATTGGTGCTGCCTCCTGTTCTGTGTTGTTTCTCGCAGCATATCCAGGATATTGTGAGGCTCCTGTCCAGTTCCAACGGGTAGTACCCTATAGAAGCCTGAGGGAGGAGGGTTCCTAACTACAAATAAAGCCCAAGAAATAATTTCATCCCATTTTCGACCATCCTGCTCCACTAACTTTCTCAATATAGCTTTCAGGGGCTTATTGAATCATTCTACACGGCCGTCTGTCTGTGGGTGGTACACTAAGTGGTAATATGCAATATTTGTTTCACTTACCCCATTAGTTTGCTCATAAAGATAGAGCTCGATCTGTGAATATTACTTTTAGAAGCCTTACCCATGAAAAGAAAGGAAGTAGGTGTTTTAAGATCTGTTGATTTGTATGGGCTCTCAGGGGAAAGGCTTCCGGATAGCGAGTGGCACAGTCCACTATTACCAAAATATACATGTTCACTAACTTCAATGTTTCCAAGGGGCCAACAATGTCCTATACCAATTCTTCAAAAAGGAATCTCAATTATTGACAATGGCTGTAAGGGAACTGGTGGTGGTATGTGTGTGCTGGTCTTTTGACAAAGGGCACAAGTTTGACCATTTTTAATATCTGCAAGAATTCCGGGCCAGTAGAACTTATTGAGAATTTTGGCTTGTGTTTTTTCTGTCTTAAATGACCTCCTGTTAGTGGGGAATGAGCTATTTCTAGAACTTCTTGTTTATGACTTTTAGGGACAAGTAGTTGTGTTTTTATTAGGCCCTCTGGAGTAGTGTCTCCCCGGTACATTAGTCCATGTTTCATAAAAAAAGGGCCTCCTCTCTGATGACCCTCTTGCTCAGGTGTAATTTGCAAAAAGGTTTCAGCCAACAATGGGTAGTTCCTTTGGGAAAATTCCATATCGGGAAGAGTGCCTGTTACTTCTTCTGGGGCTTTTCTGGGCTCAGGGTCTTGAGGAGTTTCAGGTGGATTGTCAGCCTCTCCAAAACCTCGAGTACATCAAACTGTTATTTCCTTCCTGACCTCTGCCTTTATCTTAGGGAACCCTGCTCTCTCGAGCACCCATAATACCATTGTATCCCCTTGGTGAACTTGGAAGGGATGCTTTTCATGGGTCTGTAATAACACTTTGATATCCCCTCTTAAGTCTGGATCTATGACTCCTGCTAGCCCATCAATTCCACATCAATTCCAAACCACCAGCGAGTCCTGATTTGTGAGCCAATCTGATGTAGGAATCAGGAGAAGGAATTAGAATCATGTCAGTGGGTATTAGTCTTCTCTTAGGGGGCAGATGCTCTGGGATGAAGCTTTTCAAATGTGAGGGTCCCCCAACATATATTGGTTGAGCCACATCCCACTTCTGCCACCATTTGGGACGGCCTCATGAAGAAAGACACAGACAACAGATTCAAATGTATACTCAAAGTTGTATTTAACTCAAAAGGCAGGACAGGATGGAGTATGGCCTAAATTGCCCTATGCTAGGGTGGGATTTCCCTACCTAGAGAAAACTAAGGATAGTTTGTGTTGGGTATCCTACTTAAGTCTCTGTGTGTGTCCAAAACCTATACTTGCCCTCACAACTAACTGCATACAATGTGTAGGGATGTTGGTCTCAAATGAATAGTGTTCAAAAGAAAGTTCGGAGCTTCTTCCAGCTCTTGGCTTAGGATCGGCTTCCCCTTCAACAAGTTCAAAATTGTTCCATCTGACAGTGATACTTTTAGGTGATCCCTCAGTGTCACATTCTCTGGGCACTGTCCTGTATCTGCTTTAGCCACCATGCACCTTATTATTCTTGTTTTTATCTCTCTGGATCTTGCCAACACAAATCTCTCTCAATTTGCCATGCCTGGTGCGATATCCACAATAGCTTTCAATCCCTTTTTACTCTGTACAGGATTCACAAGTGCCTTTATTTGCTTTCAGTTCATTAGATCTCTTAATAATACTTACAGTATTCAACAATTCTTTCAATCCCTTTGCCTTTCACTCGGCAGCTGCACAGGATGTTGCTAAAAGTTACAGGAGCACCCCGGTCAAAGTGCATATTGGCTCTACACTCACCGGTCGCGCAGGGAAGCGTTCTTCCTCCTAATGTTCCTTGCAAAGGGCTTCTCCAGGCTTCTGTTGCTTCCTGGCTTTTCCAGACTCTGACTTCCTCCAGCGGTGTGCACCACACGTACCATTCGCTCTCCTGGCTTCCTTGGCAGCACCTGCGGTCATGGGGAGCTCCACTGCTTGTCTCCACCAGACCTGCTTCGGCGGATCGCAGGACCTCCGGATCCTCACTCAGCCGCCCATTGCTACGGCTTCTCCTTCTCCTGCACAACCCGGCTCTAGCTTTCTGGGTCTCCAGCTTCCTTTCCTCCAGCCCGTTCCTCTTCCCTCAGAACGGTGGGCATTTTTATATCATTCAGGTGAGTTAAATGACCCCAGGTGTGGGTCGTTGAGTTCTCGTGCCTGACTGGTGGACTCTATTAGGCAGACATGCCTGGTTGCTCCTCTGGTATGCCTCAATAGTCCTCTTCCTCATCTCAATACCAGAGTGGTGTTTGAAACTGTCGGATTTAATAAAGAAAGCCTTTTCATCTCTGTTTGGTCTCTGATATATGGGTGTGTCCATGAAATGAGGATGTTCCTCCTAGTTGGTCTCTTCCTTGTTCCAGTACTAACATGTTGTTTATGGGGAACAGATTCAAAGGAGGATGGAAGGGGTAGACAACATCCCACAAAGGCTTTAGGGATAGAGGGCTCATTGGGCCTCATTCTAAGTCTGGCAGTCCAGAAATAAAGGTGCCGTTAGCAACGTACTGGCACCCTTTCCGGACCGCCAGACTACGAGAATGCCTGCAGGGGCCGGATCTCCCAGCAGGTCTGACCTGCCAGCAGTATCGGCCGCTGCAGGAAGTTTTCTCCTGGAAGCACCAGCACTGTTAGCGTTGCCGGTGCTCCCGTGTACCCATTCCCATGGGACTCATCAGGAATGGGGACTTATAGTTCCCGCCACGTGACATCCCGGGCTGCCGCAACTTGTAATGTCCAGGTGGCACTGTGATGTCAGGCAGAAAAACGGTATTACGAGGTCGGTGGCACCCGCCCGTAGCACCGGCAGGTTACCGCCGACCCCGTAATGAGGCCCATTGTGAAAGGCAAAGGGGGGAATACCATGTCTCACCATAGGATGTCCTCTCCCCATTCCTCACGTTCCCTCTACCAAGGAGATCCTCCCTTGCATATCCCCCGAGGGTTGGGATCCAAGAGCAATGGCCTTTCTCTGGCCACCTGAGAGGTGGAGTCTGGGGAAAAAGAGGCGAGGACACCCTCAGGTTCCTCACACATGCAAATGAATATTCTCCTCTGTGAAAGGTACTGGGAGCTAAAATTCCACAACCTGTATAAAAGGCTATGTTAGATTTTGTTTGTTCTTAGTTGAGAGTTTCTCACATTTTGTGTTTTCAGAACCCTAAAAAATGTCAGGGCTATTGCAGAAGTGTGTAAGTGTTTGGATAATTAGATTATTTGCAAGTGGATGGAGGAGAAAGCAGATGGAGTGGGAGCAGGAGACCAAGATTTGAAGAGAGAGGAGGTGGTGAGAAAATAGGAAAGGAGGAGAGGTGGAACACCAGGAGCTGGAAAGAGGAGGAGAAGAATAAGAAGAAAGGAAAAAAATTGGAGAAACATGATTTGGGGAGAAGAAAAGTGCAAGAAGAGAGGAACGAAGGGGAGGTCAAACATCATGAGTTGGATAAAGAAGAAGTGGGGCAAGAAGAGTAGCAAGAAGCAAAGGTGGAACAACAGGAGTTAGAGATAGCATAAGGAGGGAGAGAAGGAGGGAAAAGAGGATGGCTGGAACATCAGAGGGAGGAGAGGAAGAGGAGAGGAGGATGCTGTGTGCAGAAGAAAAGGAGGAGAGGAGGAATATTATCAGAGAGGGAGAGTGCTAGTGGTTGCAAAGATGAGCCATCAGGCCCAGAGAAGTATAAGATGTTAGTAGAAATAAGGGCAAACCCTGGAACCACCAAGGGGGAACCTGGGAACAATGTGCATGTAGCAAAGCATGAACATGGTACATGCGAAGCCGGCGTAAAGAGAGGAGAGTAGGGGAAGAAAGAAAAGGTCCCAAAGAATTGGCCATATGTTGAGACAAAGAGGAGGAGAGAGCAAGTGGGCTGGTTTGCCTTAGAGCCAGAAGCGAGGAGGTAGTGAGAGGCCTATTGAAAAGCCACTGGGTAGCCTCCAGTCTGCAGAGAGGTCTGGGCCTTAGCTCAAAGTGGCTCAGACTAAAGGTTTGACACAGACCCAGTATGCAACCACTATTCGGGACCCGAGACCCCAGAGCAGGTCTTTCTCATCATGCACAAGGAACCCAATCTCCCAGCCAAGAAAACAGGAAGTTAAAGATAGATACACTTCACCCAAATATTGCTAGTAATGAAGCAGGGCACTGCCTACCCAAAAGAGACAATTTTTCACTTTGAGTTCTTTACATAATCGCTAACCTGAGGATATCCCACATCTGTTTTGTCATGTCATGTCACTACGAGTGAAAAGGGCCTGCTCTTGATGAGAGCTGGAGGATTTTTGCTTTTGACAATTTCACCCTCAACTAGACACACTGAGGTGGTCAACCATTCTGGAACTGACGCTGGGGAAATAAGAACATCTAAGTGAAGCACTGTCTTGGTGAAGAGTACATTTACTTGTGTGTGTATATGGTGTTTGTTCACCCTGATGAGAAAATCCCAATAAAGAGGTGTTCAGAAAAGATTGTTCCGGTCAGACCTACGATTGATCCAGACTTGCTTCGTGACTGCCTGTGAGTGCGCACATGTGAATGTGTGTGCATGTGTATCTGTATCCATGTGAGATTCCAGTGTGTATGTGTGTGTGTGCATGTGTGTGTAGGTGTGTGCTTGTGTGTGTGTGTGTAGCAGCAGTGTGCATGGGCCTGTGGAGCAGGGCCGGTGAAAGGGGTGGGTCGGACTATGGAGCAGGAGAGGGTATCGCCCTGGGAAAGGGTTTTATTTAAGATGGCAATTCCCACAGCAAGCATGACAATGTCTTCGCACAATGACTAAGAAGCCACTGTTGAGAAAAGATTATGTGAAGGGTTAGAAGATGATATTGTATTTATTTGATTTGCATCACGCTCATACATGTGTGTTTCAGAGCACGACGAGGCAAGGAAGGGGGTCAAGGGATGACACAACAGCGATCTTACTAGTCCCAGTGACATTGATAACGCGCAAGTGCAGGGGAGAAGGAAGGGGGAAAGTGCAAGGGGGAGGGGAGAGGTGGAAAGTGCTGAGCAAGGGATAAAAAACAACAACTGGTAGTGCAACCAGTAGGATGGCAAGTGCGAGGTTTAAAGTGCAGACAAGGGGTGTCTGATAAGTGCAGGTAAGGGGACTGTAGGGTTACAGATACAGACCCAAGGGCAAGGGCTGCAAGATGGCAGTGCAGGTGTGTGGCTGGGTGGGCAGGGTCCTGGGCCCGAATTCAGAGGGTAGCCAGGTGCACAAAGCAGAAGCAGGCAGATCAGCAGGGTAGAGGAACAGAGAAGGCAGAAGCAAAGAGTAAGGTCTTGAGGTGCTTCGGGAATCAGAGATGGTTCTCCTCAAGTTTCAGAGTGGCAGGGAGGCTATTCCAGAGGGAGGCCACAGCCGAGGAAAGAGATCTACCCCCAACTCGTTGCTTGGAGAAGCGACTCACCCTGAAGGAGTTGGAGGTGGAGGAGCGAAGCGCTCGAGTGGGAAGGTATTAACGGAGTGAGAGTAGAAGGTATTTTGGACCCAGGCCCCAGAAAGCCTTGCAGACAATGCAGAGGGTCTTCAATTTAACCCTTGTAGCAACTGGGAGCCAATGAAGAGATTTCAGGGCTGGAGATATACTATCCCAGGGCTTGAGGACAAGGAAAAGTCTTGCAGAGGGCAGAGAGTAGGAGCAGGCAGATTTAGAAAGAGGCTGTTGCAGTAGTCTAGCCTAGAGAGAACCAGAGCTCTACAGACAGTAAGCTTTGGGGGGAAGGAGGGGAAAGGAACAATACCTCTGAGGAGGTGCAATTGATAGTTTGACTTCTTAGAGATGTCAGAGATGTGAGGCGAAAATGAGAGTGTTGAGTCGAAGATGACCCCGAGGTTCTTAACCTCACAGGTGGGAGCAGGAAGAGGTCCAAGCGAGGCCTTGCCAAAGAGTGACAGGAAAGGAGGGTGCAGGTGTGCCGATGAAGAGAATCTCAATCTTACTCGCATTAAGGCAGAGATCATTGGTGGCACACAACTCCTGGATGGCATACAGACAATCAGAGATGCAGGAGGGAGAAGAGGTGGCGGAGGGAAGCCTGAAAACGAGCTGAGTGTCATCGGCATAGTACTGAAATTTGGAGCAGATAGCAGCAATGCGGTGGACAAGGGGTGCCAGGTATTGGTTGAACAGCCAGGAAGAGGCAGGTTAGACCCATGGGAAACACCACAAGTAGAGATTGAGATGGGGGGAAAGGAAGGACCCAAGTTGGACCTGGGAGGGTCTTTCAGAGAGGAAAGATTCCCAGGTTATCAAAGAGACGGTTGAGCAGGTTCAGATGGTTAGGGAGCCTCTCCACAACCTGATCCTTTTTGGTAGATTTTGTCAGCCCTGTATCTCGGACATAAGAATCATGTGTTGTTTAATTGGATGAGTGAGCTTGCCACCAGGGTCTAGGCTATTGCTCCAAGCTTGTACCTCACTTCTCTCCCTCGCATTATCACTCTCTATTCGGTCATTAGGCTGTGGACCCTGCCATTCTCTGTGCCCTGGTCAACAAGGTTCTTCATCTGCTCTAGTCATGTGACATATTCTCTCCACTGCTGAGTCCACAGGTCTTTCCGCTTCGCACCCTGGCACCTTTACTATGGCCCTGTAGTCTTGACCAAGGGTGGTTTTCTATACTTTAACCCTGTGAGATTGCCCAATGATGGTTGTATATATTTTGGTCCTGTTAACTTGGCCAATGGTTGTACTCTACTTTGGGCCTCTCTGTTCTAAATGTTCTTCTCTCCTCCTTTCTGAAATATTTCTTTCCCACCCCCAAATCCAAATGTTCCAACTCTCTGCTCCTTGTTTAGGCCTCTTCTTCCAAATCCTGTTTTCCCTCTCATATCTCTCAACTCACACGCTCTGGGCAGGTGCCACCTGCCATGGAGTTAGTTCACTCACCACCCAAATGTTCATAGATTTAAATGGGATCTCAACTGACAAAAACAAAATCCTTGTTTTCAACCTCCAGAGTGACTTCAAAGGTTGAGAGGAATGCCATCCTTGAGCATCAGCCTCTCCTTGACTCTGTTACTCAATCCTTCATCCTCTCCCTCAAAAAAACAGCTGCCTTTCATATGTTGGCAAAAGGATGATTGGTTCAACAAGCACTCTGATTGGCTTCCATGTTCCTTCTTATGTTTCCCATGCCTTGTTTGGCCCTGGACCTTGTGCTAAACCCCTGCCCTTAATGGTAAACTTTAACTTTAAATGTGGGGCCCCTTCCACAGGTTTACATCATTTTCCCACATTTTTACGATCAGGCAAAGTTGACCTGGTTGCCTCCTAACCTATTATCTACCTGGATGTTTGTGCAGAATTTAAGTCCCAGTCTTTGATTTTATGCTTCAAACTAAGTGCCAGATTCCTGTATCTTTTGGCAGGGAATTGCGAGCTTTAGGTTGCAAGCGGTTGTCTGTGGACTGCTGGGGGTTGGGCAGGGGAAAGAACGCTTTGGGGCAGTTCCATATACAAACTTCTGGGGTCCCATTGCAGAGTGGGTGGTTGGCTACCTCTCCTCCATTTAAGCTGCTTCCCATATGTGAATTTGTCAAAGTTTGCAAATCATTAAGCAAGGGATTTTCATAGAAGTATAATTTAACAACAAAGTAGTGGACTTGGGGGTCAGTGGGTAAGGGGACTTTTTTCATCTGCAAAGGTAAAGTTCCTTAAAGGGAACTGGCTCCATTTCCCTCCTAAGTTTGCAGGAGAGAGGGGGGACTGTATCATACTTCAGGGGTTTATACTGTAGCTATCAGTCCTGATGAATTTTAGTGAGCCCCAAGGATGTTTTGGATCCAGGTATTGCATAGTCCGTGTAAGATGATGAGTTTCCAAGACATGTAGCCAAACCATGAAATTCCTTGAGTGTTGGAGTGACGTGATAGAATGTCTTCAATGTTGCGATGAGGGGGGCTGCGGTGTGCTAGACAGAATTTTGTGGGTCTAGTGTTGCTGCTGGTACACCTGTCAGGTGGGCATTAATACAATAGGGGTGGGAGGCATAATGGTTGGATGAAGGTTCTTAGGTCTTGGGTGAGGATGAATGTCCTGATTCTGCACAGTAGCAGTAGCAGATGCCAGACTGCCCGTGACGTCTTTGCAATGTGTTTTGAAGCAGAGGTCACAGTAAATGGTGAAGCCAGGGGAAATCGGCAATGCGCTTGGGAAAAGATGTGGGGAAAAGCCTTTGAGTTCCATCTCTGCTATCCAATTCTTGATTGGAATGATAGCGTGTTGGCTCCCAGGATGATGAACACTAACTTAGTTGGGTGGGGTTTGAAATAGGCACTTGACTTCCAGGGTTGAGTGATGAAAAGGCAGTGTTTCAACTGATAAATGTCATAAAAGCAGTTGAACTTTGGGAAGTGTTGTGTGTCACAGCACACTGGTGGATTTTGATATTGTGTTTGTCGGCAACAAGTACACCCTATAACAGAGGTTGAAAATGACTGGATCTAATATGGAACATTGTGAGGGTATAACTGGTATGTGTAGGTAGCCCTCTGAATGATCTGGACATGATTTCTGAGGTAATACTTTAACCAGCAGAAGGCTGAGGTATTGGAACCCATGCGGGTGGAGAGGGGATTGTGCAGTGCTCTGTAGTTGACCATGTTGAACGAGGCAGAGTGGTTGAGTAGGACAAAGAAGAGGTCTCTTTTGTCAATGATGTGGAGTGCATGATCGATGATGTGGATGGTAGCATTGTGTTTGTTTTTGATTTTGTTCTCTGCCATCATGGCCAGATGTGACATCTGAGGGCATCATGAGGTTTTCCACAAGTACATTCTAGGAATTTCATATAAATGTGGCAGGAAGATGGCCATTTATGGTTTTCTTTCATCCTCAAACCTGATATGGCATTTTATATTGCTGTAGAGCCGGTCCTCACTCTTTCAGTTTATACAACTATTGCAAACTAATAGTGGAGTAACATGTGTGCTATCCAAAAATCTAAATTAGGTGGAAGGAGGGAAAGGACTGACTTTTCACTGTAGTACAATATTTTTTTCAGATCTGCCCCACTTTCACTGTAATGTCTCTACGAGATGCTTATAATGACCCACTGGTATCCAGTAGTTGTATTTATGCGAACAAACAATGTACACCCTTTTGAGATAAACAAAAATGGAAGTGGGGCAAATAATACCAAATGGATAGATACATTCACTGGATTAGGGTCGAAACTCTGGAAACAAAAGACCGATTTTGCGGAAGGCAGCCGCAAAGGTCGCCCCCGCAAGGCCAACCTTTTGCCTCCCTTCAACTGCCCCTGTCAATTTCAGGGGGTTTTCCCCACACCGACTTCCCGCTGCACAGCTCCGCCGCAACACTCACCCCACCCCATCATTTACTGCAACCAACTCCGGCAAACTCTTCCAGCTTTCCTGCAGGCCATGCCACCTATAGACAAATGTGCATAAACTTGTGCAATTAGACGCAATCTTCTATACATCGGTCCTTATAAGGCGCAGTCTAAAGACCACAATTGTGATTAATGACATATAGCCAGATTCTCAAAACGATGCATTGTAAAGGTGCAGAAGGAGGAGACTGACACACAGGCGGCATAGTGATTGCTCTAGACTTTTATTAGTCCAGAAAATAAAGAGAAAACCTAACTTTCCCTATTTCTAAGAGGAGTTTCCCTGACTCAACTAAAACACTAAGGGTTCTGTCGGGGAATGACTCCCTTCCCCTGGTCTCTTTCCACTTGGTTGCACAGTTCAAAACCACCAGAGTGAATAACTTCCTTCTTCTGGCCTCTCGTTCATTTTGGTTTCACAGTTCAACAATATCAGTGGGAATGACTCCCTTCCCTTGGCCTTTTCTTAAAGTCCGCAGAGCACAACACCAGGGGTAATAACTCCCTTCCCCTGTTCTCTCTTTCATTTAGTCAGGGGGAATGACTCCCTTGCCCTGATCTCTGCGTTACCAGGAGAATGACTCCCTTGCAATGTATTTCAGCTCCACAATTCAACACAACCAGCGGGAATGACTCCCTTCCCCTGGTCTTTGGGTTACTGGGAGAATGACTCTCTTCTGCTGGTATTTCTGCTGCACAGTTCAACACAACCAGAGACCCCTGGCCTTTCTTTCACTTGGTTTTGGGGCAACTTGGTTCAGTCGCCTGCCAAGCCAGTCACAATTAAAACAATTTGCTGGTCTCCCTGGTATTATGTGCGGGTCCCATACCCGTATATTTCCCTGCATCCCGTGCTGGGCAGACTTGATTTACTCGCCTGCTAAGTACTGCCAGGAGGAAGATTATGGATGACTCTTCCTTGGTTCTCTTTGTTTAAGCAGGGGTTTTCAGGATTCCCTTTCATTATAAATTATATTTCTCTCATGGCTTCTGCGGGATTCCCCTTCGCTACGGCATCTCTGCAGCTTGTGGGTCTCTTGTCTCAGTCTCTCGCGGCTCCCGCTGCCTCCTCCTTCGCTATGGCAGCTACACAGCTGTTGGCTCCCGGCAGTGCGTCAAAACCATATGGTCCACCTCTTCTCTGAGGTCGGGTTACTACCCTGCCGGTTCTTGGCAGTATCTTCCAACATCAGACCCCACCAAGACGCGTCTTCCTGCTAGACAGCGTCCGGTCTGCAGGCACTTGAATCTATCGTGCCGAACAGTTCCTCCGCTCTCTGTGCCTCCGGGGATGGCTTGACAGCCCGCTTGGTGAGGTATTGAGTCCTTCTACACTTTTTATGTTAGTTGTTGAAACAGTTTGACATGAATGACTAGAATGTTCATTTGAGTTTCGCAGAGCATTCTTCACTAGTCTGTGTCTCCTCCTTGTCTTTCCCACACAAGCCTCCACTGGGTAGTCACAGCTCTTCCTCGTCTCAGTGGATGCCATACTGGCTGCCCCACACATATACATGGGTTGGATGAGTATAGTATTGGGGTATACATGGTAGGGGGGTCAAGAGATGTTGGGCTGGAGTGGCCATGCCGCGTTCTCCCGAGATGTTCTCCATGGTCCCCAGAAGGCGAGTCTCTCACGATGAGTCCTCCTGCTGAGTACCACCCCCACGGGGACTGCGGGGTAGCGGCCTCACCACGCTGGCCTCATGGGAAGAGGTTCCCCCTTGGGGAGAAGTGACAACATCTCAGAATTTGTCACAGCATATCTCAATGAGAGGCGCAATGGTGCAAATATGTGCATGAGCCAGCACGCATCTCATTTTACCACATATATTCCCAGAACAATGACCCAAAAATGCATTTGGCTCAACGAAGAGCAAATAGCAGTGCAAATAATACGTGGACCAAATATATGCGCATCTTAAAAATTTACAAGTAAGTGCTGCATTTGTCAAATGCTCCAAAAAAGGATGCATTGTGTGAGATGCGTCAAAAAAGAGCCAAACTAACCACAAAAACACAAAAACAGCCTCTAAACAACAGAGAAGCATTCTAAAGCCCTGCAAACCAGTATACAAGCATCTGTCAATGGCAACCAGCCAATAAGATGGTGGGAATGACAGCAAAAAGGACGTGCCAGCAACTTCACCCAGGAAGAGCTGGATGTCATGGTAAATTACATGGTGGACCATGACGACATACTATGCAGTTGGCCTGACCAGAGATCCAGCCTTGCTGTCAAACATGCCCTCTGGCGAGAGGTGACAGATAATGTCAATGCCCTTGTAGTAGCAATATGCACCCCCAAATAATTAAAGAAGTGATGGGGTGACAAGAAGAGGTATACAAAGGAGAAAATGGAAGACCTCCATTCCCATGCCATTGCAACAGGGGGAGTGCCATCGAGCGATTCACCCTCACAATTGTGGAGGAGCAAGTAGCAGGCATGCTGGAGACCATATCGGTGGCCGGCATCGTTGGACCAGATACTGCTGCTCAAACATCAAGTGAGAGACACATCATTACAATGTGTGCATATATATGTCCTATTGACAGGCAGGGTGCATAGGAGTGGGAAGGTAATCTCTGCAGCCTGGGAATTGAAATTTTCATTAAATCGCCTCTAGGTTAATGTGTTGCCCGCCCCTTCCCGCCAAAGGTGTGCACGCATCACCATCCGTGGAGACGCATTACCTGCCACATGAACAGCAATCTAATTGTTCATATGTAAGGGATGTGTGATAGGGCACCAGATGTACATGATGTGTGAAATATGAATGCCCACTGATCAACCTTTTTAAAAATTCCCCTCATTCAGAGTACAAATATGCATCTAGAGTATGGTAGCAAGGCCTTTCACACATTACATATTTCCATCACAGATGCTGCAGGACAGTGACCTGCACCCGGGCATGACACTCCTGGAAGGAGCTAATAAGCCGGTGCCGGCGGTAGACTCACTAACGGAAACCCAGGGTGGTGTGGAAGTGCAGAGCAATTCAACAACAGAAGCCTCATCCCTGCCACCAGATTAGAGGTGAACGCTACCTCATCTACCACACCAACAAACCAGCCACAGCAAGGGGCAACACCCAGCTGCCTAATGAGGGGTGCACGTACAAATAGGCTACATACAACCCTATACACCACCTAGGAGGAGGAAATGCGACAACACAAAGTCTGCACCCAGATATGTGGAGTTTAGCATTGACATTTGTGATGATGTTTACAGCATCACATACCATCTGTACATATATGGAATGCCAGTTGTATAGATTCCTGTAATGGTGTTCTGTATCTGCTGGGGGGATGAGGGTCAAATGCGTAGTCAATAGCTTCACAAACCCCTGGGAGACCAGCGATGTTAAAACATGCCTATACTATGGCAGCACTTGTTCATGCATCATGGGGCATTGTGATGTGTTGTCTGGCTGATGTGAGGATCACCTGCATGACCTGGTGTATTGCCCTTGACTGCAAGGACTGGGAGATCCCTGAGGAGATGCCACTGGTCTCTGGAAAGAGCCTGGGGGATGAAATGCAAGACTGGCAGTACATTCACTAGTGGTATGGCCTGGCCTCGCATGTTGGGTGTGACAAGAGCCCTCTACCACTGACTCACCATCTCAGGACTGATGTGGGGTGGGGAGCAACACCTCTGGGGGGCCGCTTCATCAGCCAGTTTGAATATAGTGATGCTCTTAGTATGGATCCTTCCCCTTCTCATTCTCCTTAACCTCATCAGTGAGTGTAGCAGCCTAATACCTACTGGATCTGCCATTTTGGGGATGTGTAACAGTCTCTCTGTGCTGGGCCTTTATACTTTGTTGATGATTGTTATTGGTGTGACCTGTGTCCTTATTTGGTTGGTCAAGTCAGTTGCACTCTTTTCTGGGCCACTTGCTCCACTGTTGAAAGGAGCAAATGTTGAAGGGCATTTTCTGGAGAAAATGCTGTGGTCTGGTTTTGTGAATCAGGCTTATGGTGCATCTTTGTTCTCTTTCCGTTATCACTCCCCCTTTACATGCTTTATTTGCTGTATGTGAATGCTTTCTTCCCACTTTGCGCAGCTTTTGCGCCCAATTTGCACTCCTTTTCTCAAGTGTGGCATCTCTGAGATGCGTGCTTCTGTGAACTTCTGAAGCATTTCTTGCGCATCTCGGATCTGCACCCTGTTTTATTTTTGAGAATCCGGCCCTGTAGCTATTGTTTTGCCCAGCAAATCTCTGTCAGAGCTGTCAAGAATAAAATAGATGCAACATGTGATCAACATGTGCTTTCCCACCTGTAGGGCATACTTTCCGAAACCGGCCCCTTTGAGGATAGCAAGCCTGCACTCTAAAACCACAGGATCTATCAGTCAGCACTTGACAAGTCTTACACGTGTTTTTTCTGCTCACAAGCTCAACAGAAGCTGAAGTGAAGAGATTAGCTTACAAGAACATGTCATGTAAATTGAAGAGGTATGCTTTAACTTCAAAAAGTGCAGTTCTGCAATTCTGAAAATAGTTATAAAAAGTAGTGGAACCGCCAACACTCAAATATCGGAGAAGTGGCCAGCTCACTTCGAATTCTGTATTTACCCAGGCTTTGGAGCTTAGGTAAAAGTATATGAAATTTTAACTTTTTGGGAAATAAGAATTCGTCTACTGTTATCAATCGTTCAAACACATTTTTGATGCATCCAAAAGAAACTGAGCAAGAGTGAATGTCTATCTTATATGCACATCTTACAACATCCGAGTCAAAAGATACTCACACGTTTTAATAAACATATAGGTTAGTATCAGCGTGGCCGCCTGTCCACTGTACATATAGTCTCCGCAGAATGTAGGTGATCTTCTTAGAAAGAATCCTCCATTGGACATCAACTTGAAAGTCTGCTTCAGTATAACCTCCCAGCCTCCGCTGACCTTTAAACAGGGAACTTCCAAACAATGAACGTGCCAATAGACTATCACATTTTTTAAATACTGTAACATTAAACAAGGCCGCTGTAATGGAATTTTGAAATATGTCCTACTGGTTAATTAAGCACATACAGTCCATTCTGGATAAGATCCGTTCTAATAAAACATGCGTAAACATATTACATGGTAATTATGTATATCAATAGTCAGAAGGTAGCGGAATGGATGACAATGATTTGGCTTTGTAAAATGCTTACCCTCTGGTGGCTATTTGGTGACTTTTGGAAGCAAGCAGTTAGTAAGAGCATATTTTCAATCTAACAGGGATCATGTAATTCCTTAAAGAAAGACATATTACCGACACTTGTGCGGGGCCTCTTCTCCCCTGCAGGACTGTATACATTATTTCTAAAGTGTTCATGATTGTATTTGAACTTTGCACACATAGAGATAGGGAAGAAGAACAAGTTACTTCTTACCTTGTAACGTTCTTTCAACGGGATGTTCCTCCGACGTATTCCTCATCTTAGATATCTCCTTCCAGCTCTGCTGGCCTCGGAAAAATCTTTCTCTAGAGGGCGCTGCGCGTCGACGTCCTCCGAGTCGATGTCCTTCGACAGCCGCCGTATCGACGTCACGTCATCCTGCCTATAAAGGCCGCGCGCAGCGTCCGTTGCTCAGTTCCGTTTTGTAGCCCACAATAATACTTTCTGGACTAACTAATCACCCTGAAGGAGCGTAAGCTGCAACAACAAGGCAAGTAGAACTGCGGGGATGGATGGGAGGGTCGATGAGGAATACGTCGGAGGAACATCCCGTCGAAAGAACGTTACAAGGTAAGAAGTAACTTGTTCTTCGAAGGGATTGTGTCCTCCGACGTATTCCTCATCTTAGATAGGCTCCCATAGCAGTATTCTATTATCGGAGGAGGGAGTACTGACTTCACGCTGTCTTCTATTGATGAATAGAATGCAGTACAGCCCTTCCAAACCTAGTCTCTTGACTGGAGGAGGAATCCAGATTGTAAAAACGTGTAAAGGTATGGACAGACGACCATGTAGCGCCACACATATGTCTTTAACCGGCACGCCTCTCTTGAGGGCCGATGAAGCTGCAATACCTCTGGTCGAGTGAGCCCTAAGGTTTTGAGGGGGCTCCTTCCCTGCCAGTTTATAACATTCCAGAATGGCTAGAATGATCCATCTGGAAATGGTCTGCTTAGTTATTGGTAACCCCAGCTTGTGACCTGCGTAACCTACAAACAGCTGGTCTGCCTGTCTTATCCTGGCTAGTCTACTAATGTAAAAACTTAAAGCCCTCCTAGGGTCTAGCCTGTGTAACCTCTCTTCCTCTTTCCCCGGGTGAGGAGGAGGATAGAAAGATGGTAGGGTAATCTTCTGAGTGATATGGAATTCAGAAACCACCTTTGGGAGGAAATTAGGCTTCACTTGCAGGACAACTTTGTCTTTGTGAAATATAGTATGAGGGGGTTTACAAGAAAGAGCTTGTAATTCGCTCACCCTTCTAGCAGATGTAAGTGCTATTAATAAAACAGTTTTAAGGGTAAGGGATCTTAACGAACAAGAATGGAGAGGTTCGAAAGGTGTACCCATCAGGAAAGTTAGTACTAAGTTTAAATCCCATAGGGGAACTTGGAATGGTCTTGGGGGGTAAACATTGGTTAACCCCTTTAGAAACTGTATTACCGAGGGTAATTTGAAATAGGATGGTTCTTCCGCAGTACGCTTAAAGATGGATAGCGCTGCGAGATAGCCCTTAATGGTGCCAACTTGAAGGCCTGAATTTGCCAAATATAGTAGGAAGGACAAAACCATTGGTGTACCACATGAAAAAGGGTCGATATTCTGTTCTCTACACCAGCTGCAAAATCTGTTCCAACGGCAGCGGTATAAAGACTTTGTTGCTGGCCTCCTTGCCGAAAGCAACACCTCCATAACATCACCAGGGAGGTCCCAATCCTTGTACCTCAGCCTTTCAGAAGCCAAGCGTGAAGGTTGAGGGTTTTGATGTCTGGATGGAGAACCTGACCTCCCTTCTGTGAGAGTAGGTTCTCTCTGAGTGGAAGTCGAATTGGAGGGCAGATGGACAAGTCTAGAAGGTCCGGGTACCACATTCTCCTGGCCCAATCCGGGGCAATTAGGATCATGGTTCGCTGGAATCTTCTCAACCTCCAGATCATTTGAGGAATGACAGGGACCAGTGGGAACGCGTACAGAAGCGGAAACTCCCAGTCCACTATGAACGCGTCTCCCAGAGCTCCTCTCGGGGGAAATTCCCTTGAGCAGAACAGGTCGCATTTCCTGTTTAGGCTGGTGGCGAACAGATCTACCTGAGGGGTTTACCAAGGGCGAAGATCTCTTGAAGGACTTCCTGAGCTAGCTCCCACTCGTGGGAGACTGTGTTCTGCCTGCTCAGAGCGTCTGCTGTCAAGTTCTTCTCTCCGGCTAGGTGAACTGCCGATAGAGAGATTCCTTCTTGGATTGCCCAAAACCAGAGCTGCATCGCCTCTCTGCACAGGGGTAGTGATCCTACGCCTCCTCTTTTGTTGAGGTAATGCATGGCCACCATGTTGTCCGTCATTATCAGGACGTTCTTCCCTTGTACAGCTGGCAGGAACGCCTTCAGCGCAAGTCTGATGGCTCTCAGCTCTAACAGGTTGATGTGTAGTCTGGACTCCGATGGAGACCAACGACCGCTGATGGTCAAGTCGTTGGCGTGGGCTCCCCACCCCGTGAGTGAGGCATCCGTGACTACTGTTATCTCCGGCCAGGGTTGCCAAAACTGTTCTCCTTTCAGAATGTTCTCCTGACAGGCCCACCACTGAAGGTCTCGAGCCACCCTGCCGGGAACCTGAAGAAGATCTGTCATTCTCCCTGAGAATTGTGACCACTGAGTCCTCAGTGCCCACTGGAGGGATCTCATTCTCAGGCGAGCCTCTGGCACTAGGAAAATGCAGGATGCCATGAGGCCTAGCAACCTCAAAAAGTCGAAGGCTGGGAGACGTTGGGCATGCTGGAACTTGGTAACCATCTGTAGAATATCTTGAGCCCTCACCTCTGGTGGCGAGTCTTTTCCCAGGGAAGTATCCAGGATCGCTCCTATGAACTGGAGTCTCTGCGATGGTATCATTTGTGACTTCTTTAAATTGAGGGAGAAGCCCAGTCTGTGAAGGAAGTGGCACACGTGATTTAGCTGGATCTGAGCTTGTTCCGGAG
Organism: Ambystoma mexicanum; assembly: GCF_040938575.1. Taxonomy (NCBI): domain Eukaryota; kingdom Metazoa; phylum Chordata; class Amphibia; order Caudata; family Ambystomatidae; genus Ambystoma; species Ambystoma mexicanum. The sequence continues at coordinate 1,152,546,962 of NC_090925.1, read as the reverse complement.
AAACAGCCCTGATCAACCAATCGTCCAGGTAGGGGTAGACGTGAATCCCTTCCCTCCTTAGACTTGCAGCCACTACCGACATTAACTTGGTGAAGACCCTCGGGGCGGAGGTCAGCCCAAATGGCAACACTCGAAATTGATAGTGAGAGTTGCCAATTGCGAACCTCAGGTATTTCCTGTGTTTGAGATGGATAGGCACATGGAAATAAGCGTCCTGAAGGTCCAGAGATACCAACCAGTCCTGGAACTGAAGGGCCTGGAGGATCTGAGAAAGAGTGACCATCTTGAATTTGTCTTTTCTGAGGAATTTGTTCAATTCTCGCAAGTCCAAGATGGGTCTCATTCCTCCGTCTTTCTTTGGAATGAGAAAGTAAGGGGAGTACCAGCCCTTGTTCCTCTCCGCTACAGGTACCGGTTCTATGGCACCTTTCTCTAGCAGGTCCCAAATCTCCTGCAAGAGGAGCAGATCTGGAGCTTTCTGAGGGCTGATCCCCGGTGGATGACTCTGAGGTATACGTAGGAAAGGCAGGCAGTAACCTTGGGCAACTGTTTCCAATGCCCAAGCATCTGACGTGATAGCCTGCCATACCGTCAGATGTTGAGTCAACCTGCCTCCTACAGGTGTCCTGTGAGGGAAGTCCTCAGAGTGGTTTTGGGGCGGCTGATGCAGATGCCGATGGTAAAGAGGCACCTGCTGTTGCTGCGGCTTTTGAATATCTACCCCGTCCACCTCGGGTAGTTCTTCTTTGACCCCTTTGAGCCGGTCGTCCTCTACCTCTTCCGAATGCGGAGTAGAAGCGAAAGGACTTGCCCCTCGCAGAGGTTCCTGTGGGACGAAAAGGAGTCTGACGGATTGCAGCTCCTAGGGATTTTGGTGCTGCTTTTAAAGTTTGCAGTTTCTCTAAACTGTCATCCGCCTTTTTCCCGAACAAAGAAGAGCCATCGAATGGCATGTTCAAGAGCCTGGCTTGCACATCTGGGGCAAAACCCGACTTTCTCAACCAAGCGAATCTCCTGGTTGATGTACTTGCCGCCATTGCTCTGCTGATACTGTCAGCCGAATCAATGCCCGTCTGGAGGGATTCGCACATAGCGTCTTTACCGTCCTGTATAATATTCAGGAACGCATCCCTTTCTTCTCCCTCCGGGATGCAGTCAGCCGCTGTAGAAGCACACACCCAAAGTGTATGGCTGAACCTAGCAAGGGTGCAAGTAGCATTAACAGATTTTAACGCCATGCTACATGCTGAAAAGACTTTCTTTGCCATAGCATCATATTTTTTATCGTCCCTGTCCTGTGGGACGGTAGGATAAGCCGTCTTGACATCGGTAGAGGATGCTGCCTGTACCACCAGACTTTCTGGGGATGGGTGTTTAGACAAAAAACTCTGGGTCTGTAGAAGATACCCTGTACTTTGTAGACAGTTTTTTATTTACTGCTGGTACTACATCTGGGGTTTCCCAGTTTGTCATGATCTTTCTCTGAAGAGCTTTATGAAAAGGCACCACAGGATCCTCCTGTGGGCCTTTGTCAAGAATATCCGTGAGGTCATCTTGTTGGAAAGATTGTGAAGGTGCAGACCACCCCATGAACTCTGTAATCCTGGCCATTAAGGCTCTGTAGGGGGTTTCAGCATGCTCCCCCGGGTCTGGCTTAGCAAACTCCACCTCAGGGGAAGTGTCTAACCCACTTGCCTCATGTAAAGAATCATGAAGATCCTTTAATCTGCGCTATTCAGAGGAAAATTCCTCTCTAACTGGGGTTACAGGTCCCTGTAACTCAAATGTGTCTTCCTGTTCAGACAAATCACCCTCTTCTAAAATTGAGGATATAGTTCTCAATTGTTCTGAACTCATAAAGGGAGTAAATCCCATTTCCAAGGCAGAGGGTGCCGAACTTGTCATTATTGGCCTCGAAAACGTCGATGTCGTCGACGCCGACGTCGAAGGCTTCGAGCGTGGCGTCGAAAACAGAGGCGGAGGCCTCGAAGACCTCGACAGAATTGGAATTCTACTCAACAATATCGAAGCCATCGACGTCGAGGGCCTGGGGATAGTCACTGGATGTGTGGTAACCGTGACTTTTCTTGGCGTCGACGCCGATGTCAAAGCCGGCGTCGAGTCGACAGACCCGTGTGTCGAAGGTCCCTTCGACAACGGCATCGAAGACATCGACCTCGACGTCGACGGAATCTTCGTCGACGGCGTCGACGGAACCTTCGAGGAAGGTTTGGCGGTCATAGTCCTGCTCGAGGGTTCGAGACGCGCTCGAGAGGTTTCTTTCGCCGGGTACTGTGACTCGCGGCGTTTTTGACCTTCGGGTCTTTCGACCAGAGCATCGCTCTCGGCAGTCTTCGAGGTGGTCGAGGCCGCTTTCTCGAAGACGCTCATCATATTTTTTCGGAATTCCTCCCATTCAGCCCGGGAACTATGTTTCGTGGGGCAAGGGATTCTTTTTGGCGAAACAGAGGAAGAGGAAGACGGAGAAGGGGATCTTCGACATCTCCTCTTCGAGTGCTTCGATCTCGAGGAGTGATGAGACCCACTCCGAGACCTGGAGCGCGAATGGTGACGAGGAGACAAATGTCTCGACTTCGTCGACGAAGAAGAAGCTTTAAAAGTCTTACCTTTCTCCAGCTTCCCTCTACGCTCCTTCAGGGCCTTAGCTGTCATGGACATACAGTCCTCGCACTCCGAACAATGGTGTTCAGCTCCCAAACACCACAGACAAATTCTGTGAGGATCGGTCAACGACATCTTTTTCCCACAATCTCGACATTTCTTGAAGCCGGATCGAGGAGTTGTCGGTTCCGACGAGGAAGCCATCGAGTACGGATCGAATAACTTGGGGTAAATAGGATTAATCTGACTAAAAACTGAGCAACGGTATTCCGAGGCACTGAGTAAACGCGGAAAAACGGAACTGAGCAACGGACGCTGCGCACAGCCTTTATAGGCAGGATGACGTCGACGTCGATACGGCGGCTGTCGAAGGACATCGACTCGGAGGACGTCGACGCGCAGCGCCCTCTAGAGAAAAAATTTTCCGAGGCCAGCAGAGCTGGAAGGAGATATCTAAGATGAGGAATACGTCGGAGGACACAATCCCTTCGAATTGGAATTCTACTCGACAATATCGAAGCCATCGACGTCGAGGGCCTGGGGATAGTCACTGGATGTGTGGTAACCGTGACTTTTCTTGGCGTCGACGCCGGTGTCGAAGCCGGCGTCGAGTCGACAGACCCGTGTGTCGAAGGTCCCTTCGACAACGGCGTCGAAGACATCGACCTCGACGTCGACGGAATATTCGTCGACGGCGTCGACGGAACCTTCGAGGAAGGTTTGGAGGTCATAGTCCTGCTCGAGGGTTCGAGACGCGCTCGAGAGGTTTCTTTCGCCAGGTACTGCGACTCGCGGCGTTTTTGACCTTCGGGTCTTTCGACCAGAGCATCGCTCTCGGCAGTCTTCGAGGTGGTCGAGGCCGCTTTCTCGAAGACGCTCATCATATTTTTTCGGAATTCCTCCCATTCAGCCCGGGAACTATGTTTCGTGGGGCAAGGGATTCTTTTTGGCGAAACAGAGGAAGAGGAAGACGGAGAAGGGGATCTTCGACGTCTCCTCTTCGAGTGCTTCGATCTCGAGGAGTGATGAGACCCACTCCGAGACCTGGAGCGCGAATGGTGACGAGGAGACGAATATCTCGACTTTGTTGACGAAGAAGAAGCTTTAAAAGTCTTACCTTTCTAAAGCTTCCCCCTACGCTCCTTCAGGGCCTTAGCTGTCATGGACATACAGTCCTCGCACTCCGAACAATGGTGTTCAGCTCCCAAACACCACAGACAAATTCTGTGAGGATCGGTCAACGACATCTTTTTCCCACAATCTCGACATTTCTTGAAGCCGGATCGAGGAGTTGTCGGTTCCGACGAGGAAGCCATCGAGTACGGATCGAATAACTTGAGGTAAATAGGATTAATCTGACTAAGAACTGAGCAACGGTATTCCGAGGCACTGAGTAAACGCGGAAAAACGGAACTGAGCAACGGACGCTGCGCGCAGCCTTTATAGGCGGGATGACGTCGACGTTGATGCGGCGGCTGTCGAAGGACAGCGACTCGGAGGACGTCGACGCGCAGCGCCCTCTAGAGAAAAAATTTTCCGAGGCCAGCAGAGCTGGAAGGAGATATCTAAGATGAGGAATACGTCGGAGGACACAATCCCTTCGAATTGGAATTCTACTCGACAATATCGAAGCCATCGACGTCGAGGGCCTGGGGATAGTCACTGGATGTGTGGTAACCGTGACTTTTCTTGGCGTCGACGCCGGTGTCGAAGCCGGCGTCGAGTCAACAGACCCGTGTGTCGAAGGTCCCTTCGACAACGGCGTCGAAGACATCGACCTCGACGTCGACGGAACCTTCGTCGACGGCGTCGACGGAACCTTCGAGGAAGGTTTGGAGGTCATAGTCCTGCTCGAGGGTTCGAGACGCGCTCGAGAGGTTTCTTTCGCCGGGTACTGCGACTCGCGGCGTTTTGGACCTTCGGGTCTTTCGACCAGAGCATCGCTCTCGGCAGTCTTCGAGGTGGTCGAGGCCGCTTTCTCGAAGACGCTCATCATATTTTTTCGGAATTCCTCCCATTCAGCCCCGGAACTATGTTTCGTGGGGCAAGGGATTCTTTTTGGCGAAACAGAGGAAGAAGAAGACGGAGAAGGGGATCTTCGACGTCTCCTCTTCGAGTGCTTCGATCTCGAGGAGTGATGAGACCCACTCCGAGACCTGGAGCGCGAATGGTGATGAGGAGACGAATGTCTCGACTTCGTCGACGAAGAAGAAGCTTTAAAAGTCTTACCTTTCTCCAGCTTCCCCCTACGCTCCTTCAGGGCCTTAGCTGTCATGGACATACAGTCCTCGCACTCCGAACAATGGTGTTCAGCTCCCAAACACCACAGACAAATTCTGTGAGGATCGGTCAACGACATCTTTTTGCCACAATCTCGACATTTCTTGAAGCCGGACCGAGGAGTTGTCGGTTCCGACGAGGAAGCCATCGAGTACGGATCGAATAACTCGAGGTAAATAGGATTAATCTGACTAAGAACTGAGCAACGGTATTCCGAGGCACTGAGTAAGCGCGGAAAAACGGAACTGAGCAACGGACGCTGCGCGCGGCCTTTATAGGCAGGATGACGTCGACGTCGATACGGCGGCTGTCGAAGGACATCGACTCGGAGGACGTCGACGCGCAGCCCCCTCTAGAGAAAAATTTTTCCGAGGCCAGCAGAGCTGGAAGGAGATATCTAAGATGAGGAATACGTCGGAGGACACAATCCCTTCGAAAACTATTTCTATGGATCTGGATGATTCCTAGTGGATATGAAACCAGTTAGCCAAAAACAGCATTGCAATTAGCAAAATAAATGCTAATTACGGTCGCTGTCACTGTGCCACCCAAGAGAACACATATTTGTTGGCATGGGATCCTAGCTGCCTTTTAGCTTGCTGAAAGTTGGATATCCACAGCAGCAAGGTTGACCACATTAGCAACGCAGTCTAAGGGACCCAGAACCAACAGATTCTATGGGCTACCTCATCTGTAGATGTATAAGCTACCTTTTACAGTGCATGAAATGTGTCAACTTTCAAGGGTGGCAAGAACACAGTAAGAAGGATGTTGCATAACTAAAATATATGTTGCAAAAAAGAGAGAGGACAGGGCCAGTGAAAAGATTTTGCCACTCTTATGAGAAAGCTATCAATGTTACCCCAGCCCACCACCAACCCCATACTATCCGACCTCATGGTCTTCTCTCAAATGTGTCCCACCCCATCAAATATATACCATGCCTTTCAAATGAAATTCACAAGCTCTCCCCATCATCCTTCAAATCTACTTTGAATAGCATGTCAAATTACGACTGTGGCGGGTCAGAAGAAGGACACAGAGTCTGACTGGTCGTCTCACAGCTTATTTTATTAAACAATAGGGTTGAACACCTGATTTTCCCTATGCTAACTGCGTTCACTACCTAACAAAAAAAATGAAAGTGCTCGTCAGCTGTCAGTGAGAGCCCAAATCATAAACAGTCCACTGTCCCAACTAACCTAGCCTGACCCTGCCACCATTATAACAACACAAATCAAGAGAATGACTCCCTTCTCCTGTAGGTTGGTTCTTCATCAAATTCAGTTCAGTAAGCGATTCCTAAATAGTTATTGGAAAATATTTTTATGAAGTTCCACCATTCTGACACTCGGTTCACCAGGCTCTCAGCCTTGGCTGTTATTTGATTATTCTCTTTTTCTTATGCTATTAGTATCATTTACCTTTAGATGCAATGTTGGGCGATTGTTCTATTGTTCTATTTGTTCCACTTTAACTGATTTATGTGTTCTTGTATGGTAAAATGTAAATAAAGATTACAAATAAAAATTAAAACATTTTAAAGAAAGGATTTCTTCACCCGCCTTTTTGGACTTTTCTTCTTGTCTTCCTGAATTCTTAATTTCTATGTCACAGTCTCTGGTTTTACTTTGGGTTCTGTCTTTCTTTCCTACTTCAAACCAGTCTTCAGGGGTTTCCTACTTCCCATTTTGGTATTTTTAATATCTCCTTCTTCCTTGTATGTAAGGGTTCCCACAACAATTGTTATCTTGGATTAGTACTTTATTTGTACTGAGACGAGTATGAGGGTACCAACAATGATTCTCCTTCTCTTCACTCACTTTCAATATTGTATCTGTACTGGGAGGAGTATGAGCGCTCCAGTAATGATTCACTTTCTTTTCGTTCACTTTGGATATTTCATGCAGACTAACTGCTCTGCTCAGGGACAGCATCACTGGGTTTCTTGCCAGGATAGGACTTCCTCTGTGTCTTGTCAGATTGGCTTTGTGGATTATTTCTAGTATTCCTCTTTCCCATGTCTTTCGTCACGTTCCAAGCAGTATCTCATATTGTGACTCGCATTCCACTAGGGAGCGGGCTAAACTCCCTAGCCTCACAGAGAAAGGTTTCCCCTGCAGAGAAGTGACAGATCGCCACGATTCGTCACACAACATACATAGAGACACACACATGCACATATTCTGTAAGCTTGTTTTACAAACAGTAAACACAATACAGCATGGACAGCAATAGTACACGCTTTCACCTACCAAGTTTAACTTGACTGAATAACCTAAAACTGGATGAATACACCAGGGTCACCCCTAAGCAGTATGTTTCAGCATTTCATGCTGAGTTGTCGCCTTTCTATACTGTTTTCAAATTACCTGCGTAGCTTTTTAGCACTAACTTTCCAAGAAATATTGGATAATGCTTACAGATCTGAATTCACTGGAATATTTATTTTAATGTAATACCACAAGAAAGTAACATGTATGCCCCAAAATCTCTATTTATGCATTAGTTTTAAAGTTGCATGAACAAATATATTCTAGTTTGAGAGCACATACTACAACAAAGAGGCAGCCCTGTCCAGCACTGCTTGAAAAGTTATAATAATTATCGATCATCTTTTTCATGCCAATGAAAGGTTTAAGAACAGCAGTGCTGCTATTACAGCTGCCTCTTCCCTGATCCTAAGTGTGAGATATCTCCTTTGGCTGGCCCATGCTCTGCCTGCATGTTGTGTATTGTTGCAACACTTAAGTACAGAGTCCTCAACAATACCACACTCCACCCACTTGGACATATAATCTACCAACACTATGAGGAACACTTTTTGTGATCCCAATGTCTCATAGGGCCCAGCTATATCAATAGCTAATTTTGTCCATACTTTACTAGGAATATTCACCGGCTGCAATGGGGTTGTGTTTATTAACTTACTCTTGTCACTCACTGCACATGCAGTACAATCTCTGACTAGAGATTCCATTTCACCCCACATGTTAGGCCACCAATAAGCAGTTCTTACTCTTCTCTTTGTCAACATTCTCCCCACATGGCCTTCATGGGCAATGTCCATAATCCTCCTTCTCAAGTTTGTTGGAGGTATGATACGTTCTCCTCGATATACACATACCTTATCACTAGACAACTCATCTTTAAATTTTTCCCAGTATCTTACATTGTCATCAATGTCTTTCCAACCACTCTCAATGGCCCTTCTCAACATTTCCTGTTCAGGGTCACATTCACCAGCTCTTATCCATTCCTCCTTTGAGAAACTTGGATGCACTTGAGCTATGATACAATCCATGTTTTGTTCTTCCATCAATGCTTCGTTGTCTTCACCATCACCCGCTACACCCTCACACGGTAGGCGAGAGAAACAATCCGCTACCACGCTGTTTTTTCCTGGAGTGTATTTTATAATCACATTGAATTGCATGATGATCAGTGTCCACCTTCTTATGCGTGGAGATGGAGTTTAAAACATGTACGAGTGGTTTGTGATCTGTTATAATGTCCACTGGAATGCCCCAAATGAGACCTTTGAAATGTTCTAATATCCATTTAACACCCAAAGCTTCTTTTTCTATTGTCGAATAATGTCTCTCAGCACCTCTTAATGTCCTTGAAGCAAAGGCAATGGGAACAATTTCACCAGCTTGAACTTGTTCTAGAACTCCTCCCAGTCCTACGTTACTTGCATCCACAGATATTCTTGTCTTGGCACTTGAATCAAACAACTTCAACACCGGTGCTCTATTGATCAATGTTTTGTTTTGCTCAAATTCTTTTTTACAATCTTCAGTCCACTCGAATTTCACACGTTTGCAGATAAAACTTCTCATTTTCTCAGTTCTGTCCGAATAGTGGTCAATGAATTTCGAGTAGTATTCTGTTAAACCCATGAAACTCCTAAGTTGTTCCTTATTCTTGGGATCAGAAATTTTTAAAATGGTATCCACTAATGATTCTTTTGGCATTATTCCATCAGCATTTATCCGATGACCCAAGTATGTTACCTCATTTTTCTTGACCTTGCATTTTTCGATTTTTAATGTCATTCCTTTCTGCTGTAGTACCTGTAGTACTCCCAATAGCTTTGCATCATGTTCTTCCTGAGACATTCCTGACACCAATATGTCATCCTGAAAATAATGTACTCCTTGTAAACCTTCAAATAAATGATGCATCAATCTCTGGAACACCGCGGCTGCTGAAGCCAACCCAAAAGGCATTCTCTTGTACCGAAAAGCTCCTAATGGTGTTACAAAAGACGTTAAATGTCTACTCTCTTCCTCCAGTATTACTTGGTGATATGCTGACGATAGATCTAACGTCGTGAAATACTTTGCCGGCTTCATGGTAGTCAACATTTCCCCAATGTTCGGCAAAGGATGGCGATCTACCCAAATGTTACCATTCAAATCTCTTAGGTCCACGCACATTCTGATGGATCCATCCTGTTTTTTTACAATTACAATTGGGGATAACCACTCTGAGCTTTCAATAGGTTCGATGACGTCCTGCATGCACAACCTTTCTAATTCAACCTTCAATGCTTCTCTGGTACCAATGGGTATATTCCTCACTCTATGTACCACTGGCTTTGCACCTCTTTTGAGTATGATCCGATGTTCAAATCCTTTGAGTAAACCTATTTCTTCATTAAATACTTTGGGAAAAGCCTTTGCCAAATTCTCTGCGGTATCACAACTGTTCTCCGTAATGCATAAAATGGGCACCTTTTCACCAGGATGAATTCTGATTTTCAAAGCTGCTTGCTCCCACCATCCTACTATCGAAAACCCATTCTCAGCCACAAACAATCTGCAGTATGTTTTTCTCCCTTCAAATTTCAGATGTACCCAAACAAACCCTATAATGTTGATGGGTGTTTTTCCAAGACGGGCCATATGTTGCTGACAATATTGTAGTTGTTAAAGATTTTGAATAATGGCCTTTCAAGCATATAGTTACTGAAAATGTGGTGATATGAAAATGTGAAATTAAAACAAATTCTTATTCCAATGCTCTCAAAATGATGACTTAAAAGGCTTCATTGCCTGAAAACTGTAGCCAGATCTAAAGTGTGTTGGTCAAGAAATCTCCAAAATGTTTAGTCTCCAAAACGCTTCATCATCGTTTTTCAAAAACACGTTTTAGTAGCAGGGTGCATTTCTTATATCATTATATAATACACTGTGTTCATATTGTGAAATTAAATATTTTGATTGTATGTCTTTGTATCTTTGTTTGAAGCACCTTCAGTTCTCAAAAAATGGTTTGAATTGAAAATGTTGACACATTGTGAAAGAGCAAGGAAGCAAGGAGAATGGGTTCAGGGCCAATGCTGCTGCCAGGGTTTCCCAGTGAGGAAGGACAAAGAGAGTGCCCAAGGTGAGTGGCCAAACAGGTACGGTTGCATACCTGCTCCCTCCTCCACTTCATACACATCATCTTACTGTTGTATACTGTAGATGTGCAAGGCATGCGCACAAGTGACTGCTGCTGTGTACCTAAACTAAAGGCACACTTCTACTGAACAGTCCTACCAGGGAAGGAGTGGGTGTTCAAGGATGCCAATACTTGGCAGGAATAGAGGAGCAGACTAATTCTATCTAGGCCAGACTGATGCTCTGCTATGGACACCCTACTTAGGAAGTACCACAAAGGCATTTCTCCTCACTTCAATCCACTAAACAATCAAACTGTGTCCCAGTACAATGCCCTGAAATTCACAAGGATGGAGGAAGATGACCACTGGTTTAGAATATGGTAAGCACCTGCTGCGAGGATCTTCACTAGATAGTCACCACCACCCTCAGTGGTGTTTTATCACAAGCCTGCACTTTGTTCAATATCCTGTGCTGATAACCACAGGATGGAAAAGACCAAGTATTTAGAGCATTAAAATCCAATCTATCAATTCCATCTATTTGATACATATTTAGACTTGCAAAACATGCAAGCTGTACCTGGGCACCCTAGATGCATGTTAAAGCAAGTCAAGGCAACACAGAAGTAATACAATATTAGACTCTCAGACCCCTTCCTCCTTTTTTTAAGTTAATTTCTAAGGTGCTGTAATTCAGAGTGGACATTCAAGAAGCATACAGACTAGAACACAAGAACAGCTGTGGAAGCACTTAACAAGTGCTTGATGAGGTGTGCCAATGCTTCATGACTCCTTGAAACTTTTTAAGATTTACATTCCCTAGAGGTACCAGATGTACCAATGGTCCATCCTATGGGGCTGCACCTTGAAAGAAAATACTTAAGAGAAAGAGAGAGGTGCAACCTGAAATTAACGAGAGGGCAGAAACTGGACAATTGGGGGAATGGTTTCCCATTAGGAATTTACCTAACCAGCACCTGACACCCCCGGACGGCAGTGAGAACATCAGTCTCTCCTCTGCTCTGATTGTAAAAAGCACACACCTCTGGCCCAGGCATTGGTGGAGGAAGCCGTGGCAGAGTCATTACCCACTTCTGGTGCAACCTTATAATACCCAACTTATCCAGCAACCAATGGTGACCCTCCACACAGGAGGTGAATCTGTAGGAGAGGGTCTAGACCAGGCAGGCACCATGTGATCATATGCAACTGACATAGGGGCGGTTACAAGACAAAATAAAGGGGAAAGAGCGAAGGCAGAAAGGTCTGTGGGGTGCAGTGCTGGATATAAATGGCCTTACAACAACTGAAATGACAGGGAGTTTCACACCCACTTTTTTGGTCAATAAACTAGATGATCAATTCAAGGGCATGATCAAGGCTGCACTAAACTAAATAATAATACAGTAATTTGGCTCATACACATAAACTAAGACTTTGCCAGATTGCATCCTCAACTGATGATTTATTGTAGACCATAAATATTGTCAATGTCAGCTGCCCCTCCAATCAATCCCTTAAACAACTGAAAAAGGTAACAGGTCAGTGACATTGAGGGTTGTAAAATATTGACAAAAGAGATATTGCCCTCTGACAGGGCTCCCGATGCGAGATTCAATCTCAAATCAACGTGATAGACAAACCCCCAAAATCATACACATAGAACTAAACCACACATCTATTGTATACAAGGGCACCACTGAGAAAAAGAAACATGCAAATAGCAGCAATCAAACACATCTAAAGAGGAAAATGATCCCCTCGACCAAATACAAACACCAGTGACTAAGGACAGCAACACTGTCAAGATGGATGCTTTCAAAGTAAATAATCACTCCCTAAACCCTGGGAAATCTGACCATCTAAGAATCAGCACGTATGTAGCCACTGTGTCTTGAGATTCCACTTGCCTATGCGTATTTCCCTTAATTCTTCACTTATTTTAGATTTGCTCTGCATCCTCTTGAACTCCAATGGTGCCCCGAGACCTAGAAGTTGCTGGCCTTTACTCCCTGTTTTCTTGCAAACTGACAATCCCTGCTTCAAGTCGCCTACTACCCCAGTGCCATGGGGTCCCCAAAGCCCTTTACAATCTGTAGCTGCAAACTGTTGTTTTAAATGTACATACAAAGGCTACCACGTATACACCTCGGGCCAACAATACCAGTGTAAAACATATTGGGTTAGAATGGCATGGGAGAAAACATGTTTTATCCCAAGCCTGCACTTTGTTCCTGCCCTGTGCTGATAGCTTCAATATGTAAAGGCCTATTAGGCATTGCAATTGAAGGACACATATTTAACAGTGGTAGTTAGAGCTTTAAATGTATAACTCTTGGTGGTAGCAAGCAATACTTCCCATTTTCAGATGGTGCATGGCGTTTGAGAGGGGAAACATAGATCTGTAGGCACCTTCACTCTAAGTCTTAAACTACCAACCAACAGACTGAGCCATCCATTTGCTACCTGTAATTAGTGCAGAGAAGGTACACTGATGAGTCGTTTACACATTTGATGTATAACAGACAGCACCAGGCAGGCAAGCAGGGTTTATCTCCCTGTGAAGAGGGCAGCCATAAGGCTTTACCTTTGAAGATAAGAGGTGGACATTTCCCCCTGGGTAGGATCTCCACCCAGTGACCGAAACCCGAAATGGATTAGGGGTGGGGATTTTACAATAACCTCCAAGCAGAGGAAGTGAGTTCACAATGTGGTAAAATATGAGTAGACAAGTTAGGACTGACTGGTGCAGTTGGGCAGGGTCATGACCCTCTCAGTGGGAAAAGGGACACTCCTGACCTGGAGTAGTTGGCTTACCATGGTGTATCCCAGAGTGGGTCCTGCCACAGCAGCTGCCCCCCCCCTGGAGTGTGAGGTCGAGAGAGCTGTAAGGACTCCATTAAGCCTTCCCTAAATCATTTTTGAACAGAATCTTAGTAAATCATCTTAAACACATTATCTTTGTGTGTGGATTTATAAGGCCACCTGTGACACTGGTTGCTGTTCTTATCTGAGAACTAGAATAGAGGGACTTTAAAAAGGCCTTTTGGTGGACTGCAAAGACGATTTTGCACTCATCAGCTGAAGCTGAAGAACTGCTTGCCTGCTTTGGAAGGAGCTTTGCCTGGAACCTGCTGATGCTGAAAACTACTGTCTCCCTGCATAGCCTTACGATTGGCTACCAGAGCTGGAGAAACTCCACAGATGTCATTGGATATAATGGGCTAGGACATGATTGGGATACCTGCCTGTCTTTTGTGGAAACCTTCGTGGCAGTGGGGGCCAGGGTCAGACTAGGGCATAAAATTGGCTCGGGCACCAATGAAAAAATGTATTACTTTTGTAACAGACTGTTTGAGTAGTACGCAAGGAGGAGGTTTTTGATAAAATATGATGCAAAAGAACAAGTTACTTACCAACTGTAACATTCTTTCGACTGGATGTTCTTCCCACGCATTCCTCATCTTGTGATAATTCGTTTCGCCAGCTTCGCTGCTTCGGCAATGTTTTTTTCGGCAGAGGGCGCTGTGCTCGAGGTTGTGGCATCGAATTTCCCTCGACGGGCTCCATACCGTGTCGACGTCACTGATGGTATAAGTAGCTCGAGCCGCGCCTGTTGGCTTCAGTTCTGTTTTTTCGAGGAAATTCTCGTGGAACATCCAGGCGTATGCTGTGACTCATAGGCCCATCGTGAGAGGAAATCGTAAGAGAACATAAACTGTACTGCGGGGTAGATTGGGAGGGTCGATGAGGAATACGTGGGAGGAACATCCAGTCGGAAGAACGCTATAGTTGGTAAGTAACTTGTTCTTCGAATGGATTGTGTCCTCCCACGTATTCCTCATCTTGTGCTAGACTCCCATAGCATTGACCAATTTGGAGGTGGGGGTGCTAGTTCTTGTTTTCATGTAGAGTGAAATACCGCTCTGGCAAATAGCCCCTCATTGGATGAGGAGGCATCTAAGCAGTAATGCTTGAAAAAAGTATGCATTGATGCTCATGTTACAGCCGAGCAAATATCTTTTGCAGCGACTCCCCTCTTCAAAGCCGGAGAAGTAGCCATTCCCCTTGTGGAGTGAGCACGTAGCCCATCCAGTGGGTTTTTTCCTGCTAATCTGGAACATTCCAGTATAGCTAGAATAATCCAGCGGGATATGGTTTGTTTTGTCACTGCTAAAACCAATTTACGACCTGTGTAGCCCACAAAGAGTTGGTCGTCTTGGCGTAATTTTGTCATTCTTACAATGTAAAAGCTGAGGGCCCTCTTGGGATCCAGCCTATGTAATCTCTCCTCTTCTTTTCCCAAATGAGGAGGACAGAATGTTGGTAAAACAATTTTCTGCGACAAATGGAAGTCGGAAACTACTTTCGGTAAGAAAGATGGTTTAACTTGCAGAACTACTTTGTCTTTGTAAAATGTGGTGTATGGAGGTTTACATGAGAGAGCCTGTAGTTCACTAACCCTGCGGGCTGATGTTAATGCCACAAGAAGGATAGTCTTTAGTGTTAAAAGCCTCAATGGACAGGAATGCAGAGGCTCAAATGGTATACATGTTAGGAATTTATGAACTAAATTTAAATCCCAAGTTGGAACATGAAATGGTATTGGTGGATATACATTTGTAAGTCCATTTAGGAACTGTATTATTAATGGTATTTTAAAGTAAGAAACCTCTTCCAAGGAGCACTTAAAAATAGACAGCGCAGCAAGATATCCTTTGATTGTTCCAATCTGGAGCCCCAGATTGGCTAGATGTAATAGGAAGGAAAGTACCATTGGTGTGCTATATTGAAAAGGGTCCACATCCTTATCTTTGCACCAGTTACAACTTATTCCAACAACACCGGCACAAGGATTTTGTTGCTGGCCTCCTGGCCGAAAGCAAAATCTCCATTACATCATCCGGAAGATCCCAATCCCTGTGTCTCAACCTCTCAGAAACCATGCATGAAGGTTGAGTGTGTTGACCTCTGGATGGAGAACCCGACCTTCCTCTTGCGAGAGAAGATCCTCTCTTTGTGGAAGACCTACTGGGGCCAGATGGACATGTTTAGAAGGTCCGGGTACCACGTTCTCCTGGCCCAGTCCGGGGCAATTAGGATCATGGTTTTCCTGAACTTTCTCAACCTCCTGATTACTTGAGGAATCACAGGGACTGGAGGAAACGTGTACAGCAGGGGAAAATCACAATCCACTACGAACGCGTCCCCTAGAGCTCCTCTCGGGGGAAATTCACTGGAGCAATACTGATCGCAATTCCAGTTTAACGTGGTTGCGAACAGATCCACTTGAGGGGTTCCCCAAAGGGCGAAGATCTCTAGAAGGACTTCCTGAGCTAACTCCCACTCGTGGGAGACTGTGCTCTGCCTGCTCAGAGTGTCTGCTGCCGTGTTCTGCTCTCCGGCTAGGTGAACTGCCGACAGAGAGATTCCATCTTGTATTGCCCAGAACCAGAACTGCATTGCCTCTCTGCACAGAGGAAGTGATCCTACGCCCCCTCTTTTGTTGAGGTAGTACATGGCAACTGTGTTGTCCGTCATTATCAGAACATTCTTTCTCTGTATGGAGGGCAGGAAGGCCTTCAGCGCTAGTCTGATTGCCCTCAGCTCCAATAGGTTGATGTGTAGTTTGGACTCCGATGGAGACCAACGTCCGCTGATTGTCAGTTCCTTGGTGTGAGCTCCCCAACCCGTGAGTGAGGCGTCCGTCACTACTGTTATCTCCCGCCATGGTTGCCAAAAAGATTCTCCTTTGAGGATGTTGTTGTTGCAAGCCCACCATGATAGATCCTGAGCAACTGCGCTCGGGACTTGCAGAAGATTTAACATATTCGCTGAGAATTGGGACCACTGAGTTCTGAGGGCCCATTGGAGGGATCTCATTCTCAATCTGGCCTCTGGCACCAGAAAAATGCAGGATGCCATGAGTCCTAGCAACCTCAGGAAATTGAAGGCCGGCAGATGCTGGGCTTTCTGGAATTTTCTTACCATCTGCTGGATGTGGAGAGCTCTCACCTCGGGCGGCGAGGCTTTGCCCGAGGAAGTGTCCAAGACTGCTCCGATAAACTGGAGTTGTTGGGATGGTATCATGTGGGAATGCTTGAAATTGAGGGAGAAGCCCAGGTTGTGGAGGAAGTGGCATGTGGTCGACAGGTGTTCCTGTGCTTGTACTGGAGAACGTGCTCTGATTAGCCAGTCGTCCAGGTAGGGGTAGACGTTAATCCCACGTCTGCTAAGACTCGCTGCCACTACCGCCATCAGTTTTGTGAAAATCCTTGGGGTGGAGGTCAGCCCGAATGGCAGAACTCGAAACTGATAGTGAGAACCGCCAACTGCGAATCTCAGGTATTTTCTGTGTTTGGGATGGATTGGCACATGAAAATAAGCATCCTGAAGGTCCAATGATACCAACCAGTCTTGGAGCTGGAGAGCCTGAAGGATATGAGAAAGGGTTACCATCTTGAACTTGTCCTTCCTGAAGAACTTGTTCAATTTTCTTGAGTCCAAGATGGGTCTCAATCCTCCGTCCTTCTTTGGGATGAGAAAATAAGGGGAGTACCAACCTTTGTTCCTCTCCGATACAGGTACATGTTCTATTGCACCTTTCTCTAGCAGGGTTAAAATTTCCTGCAAAAGGAGCGGGCCTGGAGTTTTGGTACGCTGGCTCCCGGTGGATGATCATGAGGTCTTTTTAAGAAGGGAAGGCAGTAACCTTGAGCTACTGTTTCCAGTGCCCAAGTATCTGAAGTAATGCCCAGCCATTCTTTCAGATGGTGAGAGATTCTGCCTGCCACTGGTGTTTTGTATGATAAGACCTCAGAGAGATTTGGAGGCGGCTGCAGGAGCGGCTGAGGGCATAGATGCCGTTCCTGAAGATGGCTTTGTTGTCTTTGCTCGTCCACCACGAGTGACATTCCTCTTGCCCCTTTGAAAAGCCTGTCCTCGTCCTCTACCAACAGAGGAGTAGTATCGAAAATGTTGACCCCTCCCTGAAAATGAGCCCGAATAGGGTTTCTGAAGCTGTCTCAAGGAGGCACTAAGAGATTTAGCTGCCGCTTTCGAGGTCTGTAATTTTTCTAGGCTCTCATCAGCCTTACTGCCAAACAGCCTCGAGCCATCAAAGGGCCTGTTGAGAAGTCTGGTCTGCACATCTGGTGCAAACCCTGACTTCCTCAACCACGCAAATCTACATAGCAGTGTGCTTGATGCCATGGATCTGCTAATACTATCAGCAGTATCCAGTCCAGACTGGAGGCATTCCCCCATTGCCTCCTTTCCGTCATTGACTATATTCAGGAAGCCTTCCCTTTCCTCGCCTTCCGGAATATGTTCAGCCGTCGCCAAAATGCATTCCCAAAGGGTATGTGTGAACCTGGCCAAGGTATAGGTGACGTTGGTCGATTTCAAGGCCATGCTACCCGAAGTAAAAACTTTACGAGCCCAGGCATCAACCTTTTTGTCCTCCCTGTCCGGCGGTATGGTTGGGTATGCTGTCTGCCTGGAAGTAGTAGCGGCCTGAATAACCAGACTTTCAGGTGTAGGGTGTCTACTCAGGTATTCTGGATCAGAAGTAGAAGTTCTGTACTTCTTTGGGAGATTGCTGTCTACTGCAGCAATGCTATCAGGTTTTTCCCAGTTCTTTTTAACTGTCCTTTGGAGTGCCCTATGGAAAGGGAAAACTGGGTCTTTCTGGGGTCCCCGGACTATAATGTCTGTCATATCGTCTTGTTCAAAGGTAGGGGAGGCTCTTCCCCAACCCATATATTCAATCACCCTACTCATCAAATTCCTATACCCTGAGTCTGCATGCTCTGCAGGATCAAGTGCAGCAAACTCCAATTTGGGTGATGTGTCCACACCACCAGCAAAATGCAGAGTTTCAGATAGGTCTCTCATTTTTGTCTCAGGATTTATCATTTCCTCTGGAACTTGTTTAGTGCAATCATCATCTGAGCCAGATTCTTCAAAAATTGAAGACATGGAACTAAAGAAGTCTGATTTTGGTAAAGGTGTAAACCTTCTCTCTTGCTCCTGATTTTTCATCGAAGGAATCAGTGTTTTCTTCGAGGGGGTCGAAGGAACCTTCGACGCACTCGACGAAGCCTTCGGCAAAGGCGTCGAGGATAATATAGGCTTCGCCGTCAGAGCTGTCGGCGCCGATGGCGTTGACGAAGTTGCGCTCGACTTCGACAACTTTTGTTTTTTATGAGGGATCGGAGAAACACTCGATTCTCGAGGATCTCTCGATGATTTGTCGACTCGAGATTTATGGGTACTACTAGGCTTTACCGTCGTAGTTCCCGACTTCCCTGCGTCGTCCAATGGAGCATCCGGGGTCTGGCTTTTCTGAGGTTTCTTTAAGGGGGTTGAGGCCGCGTTCTCAAAGACCTGCATCATTTTTCTCCTAAAGCTTTCCCATTTTGAAGGGGTATCCGATCTAGTCGGATTTCGGACCAATTCCGTCGATGAATCAGACGATGACGATGGAGATCTATGTCTCCTTTTGAGCTTTTTAGAAGACGAAGAAGATCGTCTCGACCTGCTACGAGATCGGGATCTCTTCGAATGTTTTTTATGACGTTCCGATTCCTTTGAATCAGACGATTTCTTATGTCTTTTAGACAAGGCTTTTGAAGAGCCCTTCGACGCCTCATGCCCCACCGCTAACTTACTTTTCCTCTCACGGAGGGCCTTCTCCGTCATTGACTGACAGGAGCCACAGTCGCCGGTTTGATGGTCTGAGCACGGACACCAAAGAGAGATACGGTGAGGATCGGTGATCGATATCTTCGACCCGCAGTCGTTACACTTCTTAAACCCAGTTTTGGGAGTCGAAGCGGTCGATGAAGAAGACATTTTCTTGACATAAAATCTCAAAGGGCGCCGTTCATGAGAGCGAAGCAATCGGAAAAACGGAACTGAAGCCAGCGGGCGCGGCTCAAGCTACTTATACCATCAGTGACGTCGACACGGTACGGAGTCCGTCAAGGGACATTCGACACCACAACCTCGAGCACAGCACCCTCTGCCGAATGTTTTTTTTCCGAAGCAGCGAAGCTGGCGAAACGAATTATCACAAGATGAGGAATACGTGGGAGAACACAATCCATTCGAATGGGCAATTATAAAGAATATTCATTCAGTAACACTGGTCAAAACTACTAGCCGCATGGTGAAGTAATTTATGATACAGGCCCACATAAACTGGCCCACACTGGCATTTATTTTGTTTTGTTTGAGCATTGCCCTATTGCCCTATAGGTCAGTCTGAGCCTGGGAGATCCTTTGGGGACAGGGGAATCCAGGACCAGCAAGAAGGCTCATAGACCCAAGACGTGGGCCAGTGCTCAGAAGTGCACCACTTGAGTTAAGGATGCTCTTAAGGCACTTCACCAAATTTCAGGTGCCTAGACGGGGGGATCCTGAAGAAAACCACTTTGCAAACGAAGTACCTACAGGACTGGCAGAAGGCACTCAGCCTTCTCAAAGGAAGACCTGCCCTTTGGCGGGCACTCATAAGGGCTAGGATAGATCAGAATTGGTTTGAAACTTACAGGAGTAGTACACCATTAGGTAACTGAAAGGACATCGGATTCCATGGAGCTCTAATCCGACTGCCCCACTCCATAGGCCCCTCCTCCTATTTTCTTTCTGGAAGAAAGGGAGCAACATGATGTTCCAATCGGATGCCAGAGAGCTCAAACCAAGCCACAGCACTGGTCAGGCCCTGTTTCCTTCTCCTGGATGGGGCTTTGAAACCATTTCTTAATTTTTTCTTTACTGAGGTCTCCCTAGAGCCTTCTGGGGCACTTGTTGGGCACATCATTGGGACATTACCTAGTGCTGACGTTTCTTATGCCATTTTAAAATCTAAGTTAGAAGGTAACTTGCCTGAACATGGTGAACCAGAAGCTTGAATATGACCCCGGGACTGACCTTGTCAAATAAATGTTTACCTAGATCCTGATATAGAGAACCAGGTTGACACATTTTCATTTTCACATTTTCAGGTTGACTGCAATGATACCTTTTAAAGGTTTTTTTGTTCTCATTTCTCAATTTGTCAAATGTTTACAATAATATAGGTAATGAAATTGGCTATTTTATAAGATGGTTTGGACATTGCTATCTTCTACTGTATTGTCTCTTATAGTTTTTGGACTGGTTGCACCTTGTTGTGCCCCCCCTTTTGGGGCATGGCTCACACATACATTAACGACTCAGGAGCCAGCTTCGGTTTGAACCTTCCTTTATTCATCTCCCTCCATGTCTGCCCCTTTCTTCCTTTTGCTTCTCCACTTACCCCCTTCTCCTGCTCCCTCCCACCATTACGTTCTCTCTCCCTCTTAAAGGGGCCAGTTCTTTATTCACTCACAACACCTCCCCTTCACTTAACATGAGACTTCCCGGGCTACATCTGCTCGATCAGCCGTTGGGGTCTCTTTATTGTTCGATGGGGCCTGTTCGGCGGGTCATGGGTCTGGCCCGCATTTTCTCATTTTGGTGCTTCGCGTGTCTCTCTCATCTCTGCTCCTTCCCTCTCGATCGTCCCTTCTTTCCTTGGCTCAGGTCCCTCCAGGTATAACTCGTGTAAAAGGGTGGCCTTTGGTGTAATTTCACTGTGGTCCTTTGTCCTGGTTGTCACTAGGATGGGATCTGCGCGGTCTGTCCTTTCTTTGGCTTGCTCGGGCATGTGGCCCCTCGTCAAGGCTACTTTGAGTGATTTATAGCGGAAGTTGTTGAGGGAGTGCTGTAGTGCTGTCCGATGGCTGAGACGGCTGTGCCCTATGGCGGGACACGGTATCATGCGGATGGCGGCGGGTACTCTGTGGTCTCCCTGGGTTGGGTCACCTTGCGACAGGCCTTTTGGCTGTACCTGCTGTGTTGTTCCCCACTGGACTGCGTGGGCTTTGGAGTTGTCCAGGGGTTGTGCTTCCGCCCTTGTCTGGTAGCGTGGTCCTGTACCGCTGTTTGCTGTGGCCTCAAGGTCGTCCCCCCGGTGCAACATCACAAATGGTCCTGGGTGGTTGCATGGCTCACGATCTTCTCGCAGGACGGGTGAGGCGTATGGGTTGCGTGTGCTGGTCCATGTCTGTATCCCTTTGGGTTGCATAATCCTGGGTAGAGGGGGTGTTCATACCCATATAGTGTGGGTGTGTTGGTGTCCATGTCCACAATGTCTTTCCTGACTTCTATCTGTGTTATCGGCAGCCTTGGGTATCGTACTTGGTACGGTGGTGTCCAGGTCCTCCAGTTCATGGGCCGGTTGTGGGGGCCTTCTGATTGTCCAGGCTGTCTGTCATGCTTGGTGGTGGTATGTGTTGGCATGCTGAGTTTTCAGGCGGTCCCAATCTGCACACTAAGTGAAGGTGGCCTTCTTGGCCAAAGCACCAGCATCTCCGTCCGATGGCCGAGCATGGTCCTCTGTGTGGGGTCTCCCGCCCACACCTATGACATAGCTTTTTGCTCAGGCTTTGTTGCTAGTGGCTTCTAAGTTTTCTCCTGCTCCAGGGTCCTGTGGGCCGGGAGTGTTCCAGCTACTCTACCGTGAGGGCCGCAATGGTGGCACGTTCGTTTTTGCTTTCAATGTTGGCAGCCTGTGTGTCAACCCTCTCGTACATTTTCACCAGATTGAGTATTTCCGTTAGGGGCAGGGGCATTTTGAGAAGGTGTTTTCTGAGCGTTGACGAGGTGTACCCTTCTATGATCCTCAGCCGTATAGCTTCCTCATTATTGAAGTTGGCGAAGTCGCATGTTAGTATTTTCTGCTGGAGACGGAGGGCAAACTCTCTGATGGACTCATGCAGACACTGCACTTGTTGATTGAATGCGAAGTGTTCATAGTCTTTGTTGGAGCCCACTAACAGCCTGTCGTTGACCCGGGTAGAAGGCATTTGTACGTAGTCCTTTCTTGTGTTGGAATAGTCTTGATTATACTTTTTATTTCTTTCCCTGCCAGGTTGGTGAAGATGTACATTTTGTAGGGTAGGTCTTGTCCCCCGATTACTCCAAGGAAGTCCTCGAACTCCTCGACCCATTCTTCCCACCTTTGTACCTGGTTATGATGTGGGTTGAGGGTAAATGGGTTGGGGCGCCTCATGAGGCTGGCGTGGGACCCTCGTTGGTTAGGGGTTGGACCCCGCATCAGCAGCTACTTGTGCTTGTTCAGTCATGGTGCAGGCGCGTTGTGGTGCTCCGCGTGATAGCTGGCCCTTGGTTGTTGCCCACGGCTTTCCTGGGTGGTCATGGGCAGTTAGTTGGCCTGTGGCGTGGTTACTCGTATCCTCGGGTTAGACAGCGCTGGCTCAGGCACGGCTTTACTCTTTTGGTGCTGTTGGCAGTATTCAAATGGGTGCCCCTGGTCCTCTGCAGTGGTGAGAGAGGCGTGATGGCTTTCCACCTTGTGGTTATCCTCGTGGCATTGCTCAATCATGTTGTTATTGTCCTTCTGTGGGCCTGTCAATTTTCTGCACCGGTGGCCTGCTTGGGGAAGGCCACTAATGTGTTCCTTAGTTTTTATAGTGTTGCACTGAGGTTATAATACGTAGATCCGCGGGGTGGGTGCCCCTGGGGGTTTGGCGTGATGTGGGTGCCCCAGTTGTCCGGTTGTTTTATTATTATTGTTTTTTTTCTCTACGCTTGTGGGCGCATTTGTGGGCAGCTCGCTGGGGCTGACCGGATGTCCGTGCCCCGTTTAGGGATCACTGTTTGTTGTTTACTAATCTTCCTATGTTTTTTTCTCTCGTTCGCGGGAGCATTTCGGCGCTCTTTTTGTTGGGCAGCTCGCTGCCACTGGGGGATGGCGGGATGTCGGTGCCTTGGTTGGGGAAAACCGTTTGTTTTTTTGCTGGTCTTTGTGCCTACGCTCGCGGGAGCGTTTCGGCGCACTTTTGCTGGGCAGCTCGCTGCGGTTGCCCTCTGCAGGACATGCGGCGGTGTGGAAGGGGCGTGGGCTTCTTACCAGCGCCTGGTGTCTCCCCTTCGGGGCTGTTGTGTCCCGCTCCAGGTCTCTGGGCTCCTGCGTCCGTTTTCACGCCTGCTATGCTTCTATGGCGACTTCCTGCTGCTTTCCTGTCCCTCGATGCGGCAGCGGGGTCGGGGTCCTCGATATCTACTCTTCTGTGTGTCCTCGGGGCACACACGCCGAATTGTCACCACTGGCGCACTGTGACCGCGGCCCTCCTCATTGCAGCCTTCTGTGTGTCCTCAGGGCACACACGCCGTATTCTCACCAATGGGCTCATTGTGACCACGGCTCTACACATTGCTGCAAGGGTCCGACAGGCCCTTCTCCTGTTGCAGGTGGCGTTGCCTGCACCTTCTGTTCTCCTCTGCTGGGCCCTGCTGGCCTGCTGTTCTGCTGGGTATTCCTCACCCCTCCAGACCTCCGGCATGGGGCCTCATCGTCCTCGTCGCCAGTTGTTGTGCCCCCCCTTTTGGGGCATGGCTCACACATACACTAACGACTCAGGAGCCAGCTTCGGTTTGAACCTTCCTTTATTCATCTCCATCCATGTCTGCCCCTTTCCTCCTCTTGCTCCTCCCCTTTCCCCCTTCTCCCGCCCCCCCCCCACCAATACGTGCTCTCTCCCTCTTAAAGGGGCCAGTTCTTTATTCACTCACAACACACCTCTCATGCCTTTTGTGAGTAAGTCCTGAGCTTGCCTCACATATCCAAAAGGAAGTCCAAAAGATGCCATTTACGGTCTGTTGATCTACACAAAATACATCATCAACCCCACAAGGGCTGATTTATTGCACACAGATAACAAGCCTTCTCACCACCGCAGATAATTAGTGGTGCAATGACAATTAATTAATTAATCTTTCATAATGCTCTTAATATGGACACCAGCCTCGAAGGGACTGGGATTCGAACCTGTGTTATTCTGCGTTGTCTTGCTTCCAAGACAAATGCGTTGACCCCGAGTAATTCCCCAGACCCATGATGTGTGTTGGGAGTTCAGCACAAGAGGCAACAACGCAAGCTAATGACACAAACAGTTAAGAAATGTGGACCCAGTCAGAAGGCTACAAATCCAGGACATGCTGCAAAGCCGAGTTGGGGGAGGAGAAGGGGTTCTCTTTTCCCAAAGACACATGGTGGTGATGCAATAATTGGGCTTTGCTGCCATGTTAGCGCTCCCCTCAGAATGTTGACTACACTCTGGATAACACCAGAGGAGAAGGCCATAATTGAGCCACAAATCTTCCTGCAAGTAGAGAGATGAAAATGTGTGAGCCAAAGGAAGCAGAGGAACCAACTCTATCATCACTGTCCTTGGTAATAACAGCCAGAAAACAATCTAATACGAACTCTTTATGAATCTTATTGTCAATTGCAAATACCCGATAGGAATTTCAGGAGTGATCACTAGACTGGAAAATATAAAATAATATACACAAAGGGGGCTGGAGGTGGGTTATAACGACCAGTACACATTCCCTATGTTTTTAAACACGATTGTGCAGGATTAAAATTATTTAAGCAGCGTAAAATAATCACTGACCCTCCAAGCAAACAAACTGTTCTGTCATGATGCCTACCCCCGGGGAACCAGACCAGGTCCAGCAACCCCGGAAGCAGGCATAAAGTTATTTTGGGCAAGCCCAAAAACCTCTGCTAGGGGCTGTTTAGGTGCGGTCCTGGCACCTATGGCGCCAGGCTCATATGGAGAGTCAGTCCTGGCGCCATAGGCGCCAGGCTCATAGAGTAGAATTTACATGATGTAGACCATGCTGCAGAGCCCCAAGCCAAATGAGGCTTGGAAGGGACTATTTTACCTAGGGACTATTTTTTACTCAGGTGGAGCTGGGGAGGAATACTTACCTGGGACTACTTTGGAGGCTATTTAAACCACGCCTGAAGAGCAACACACGCTTCGCGTTATTCTGCATCCAGCAGCGTAACTCTCACCGTGTCTGCAAACCTGCATCCAGTCTTCTGCCACGCCCGCCTCGAGTCTGCAGCTCCTAGAAAAAGGGAGGAACAGAAGGAGAAGAGGTTAGAATAAGAGCAAAACCTTCGATCCTTACCTGAATTCCGAATCCACCGCGCCTTCGAGCTGGAAGAAAGAAGCATTTTACGCGCGCCGCCTCGCCTGCTGCAGCGCCACGCTGAACTCACCAGCCTTCGCAGCATCCTCACGTTCCACCGCATCCTTCTGCACATTTCCGCCACACTCTGGCACCTAAGGGGAACACAAGAACAGCAAAGGTGAGCCAAGGGAATAAACAGAGGCAATTGTCACTACCCCCATAGACTTACCTGATTACCGTCGGGGGTACTATTCCTCTTCACGGGTCGGCGCAGTCTCCATTGCATCCACGCCGTACCCCGGCCCCTAAGGGGAACAAAAGGACAACAAGGTGAGACAAAGGGACAAACAAGGGGAACTCTTCTCACCACAATAGACTTACCTAATTTTACCGCCGGAGGCATTATTCCCCGAACTTCATATTTTCTCTCCAAACCTGAATAAGGGAGCAAGCCACAGGTTACATTCTGGCCTTATTTTATTGAACTGTGTAGGATAAGCCAAATCCTTACCTGAACTTCGTCAGCTACCACGAGGAACTCTTTGCTGGGGTCAAGCTGCAAACTGCAAGGAATCGGACAAGAGTAAAAGTCAGACATGTGAACTCTTACGAACTACATACTTTTCGGAGTCAATGTTGTTCTGGAACTCACCAATTCCTTCCAGCCAGTGAAGCAACTGGTTATCAAAGCGCCCCTGCGCTCAATGCAGGATGGAGAGCTCATCTTTTCAAACCATCAGGTGAGACTATAAGAGGGGACATCAAAGGTGATCTGTGGGGAGAACAGCGGGGGTGGGGGAATTTACGCTCAACCCCACGGGTGGTTAATTCCCTTTCTCCATTTACAGAAGAATATTCCTATGGGACAAGCAAATAAAGCTAGGTGGGCCAGTCCAGTCCGTCATCTCGGCCCTACACGTCACATTGGTGGAGACCGCAGCTGTCCAGTTCAGACCGACGCCTCTGTGGGAGCCAGGTGAGCGTAACATGTTCCTTCAAGTATGCACTTGCCCTCGATGTCGGTGATGTGGCGCTTATCTAGGGTGAGGGGACAGGGAAGAGACTGACCCTATAGTTCAGCTATAAAAACACATAAGAGTTAATGGCAATATGTTAAAAAGATATTCAAACCAGAAATCGCAGTTACTTTAAATTTTCCTATGTGTTTGATCACACAATGTTAAGTGTTTGTTTGAACCAAAACGGGGCAAATCATATTTGTAATAACTAACTATAACAGGTAACCCATCATTATTAGGAGGTTCCTGTTTTTTAGGCTGGTCGACCGGTTTCAGTGTCTGCCAGATTTGATGCCAGGACCTATGGTGATACTGTTGATTTTGTAGCACATATATTTCGTCACACATTAGTTATACTCATCTTATTGACATTAGAATGCGGAAGCATGGACCCCGGTACAACTGGCACAAGAATGCTTCTACCCAAACCTACAGATGTACAGGCTTCCATAAAATCCCACAATTACTTGTGTTAACTTTCCTTATTTTATTGACTGTGACAGGGTCAGGTGCCTGTCGGGACAGGGACCCATCCAAACCTGGGGTGAGAGGTCTACCACAGTGTATGCCAGAGCCAATCCTAACCCAGAGGTGGGGTGCAGGATTTCGCTGAGGCCTAAACCCTAATCAACTTGAGAGTGCCTTGTATTGTGTGAAGACTGGTACCACATCTGTTAAACCATGCCTGCTTGCCCATTTTCTGTGCAGAGTTCTTCAATCCCTGTTTACATCTACGACATCCGGCACCCAACATGACTGGTGCCGAACGAGAAAACACCAGCTCTGTACGCAACTGTCAGAACAACAACTGTGAAGGCATTAATGGCAGCCGAAGAAGAGGGGGTGTCGGGGAGTCAACATGGTAAAAGCTAGTGTTGCAAGGCTGGAGACCAGGAGAAAGCACCAGAGAACAGAAAACGGACAGTGCAAAAGACAGACTTTTAAATCATTTGGCCAGGAAGGCCCAGCCCCAGAGGAAAGCACATGGGAAGGTTGTCTCGCAGAGACAGATGCTTAGCAACACCAATGAGAAAGGCAAGGAGGAGGTTAACTGGAGGGATAGGAGTATAAGAACTGCAGTATTACACAAGACAGTGAGCGGAGTACTGAGGAGGCCTTGGATGTGAGTGCGGGTGAGGTATTGTGTGTGAAAGAGAGTGATACCCAGTTTAAGAGCTTGCAGTGGCTGTTGTGTGTGTGAGTCTGAGTGCTTGTAAGAAGCGAAAGGAGTGACAAACAGGAGAGTGATATAGTAGAGGGTGTGAGTAGGTAGTGGAAGATGAGATTGGTATGGGAGTGAGAAAGAAAGGAGTGAAAGGGAGAAAAAGAGTGCAAGAAAGAGAGGAGGTTGTAAGGAGGTAGATGTAATGTTGGAGGCCCCAAGACCGTAGGGTGGAAGCTGTATAAGGAAGGAGGAGAGCGAGGACAGAGTGTGAGGAGAGCGAGAGGATGGGAGAAGAACCGAGGACGGAAGAGGGAGAAAGATAAGGGAGTAGAGAGAGAGAGGGAGGAGGTACAATCATCACATCAATGAGAACCCCTGTCAGAGTCTATCAGAGTTGGAGGACCTTAGAAAGTCCAGGAGAGAGTAAGGTAGATAAGGCTGTGGCCTTTAGACCATTATCAACAGACCAGGATAGAGTCCTACAGTAGGAGGTTACATCTCTCTAGTTTTCATATCATCCTGCTGGGGAATAGGGATGCCTGTGCTAGGGTGGTTCAACCAACAGAAGGACAAGGGCAAGACCAGGAAACCCCTTTAGTTTGACCTTCCTACAGTCGTTCATCTGTCAAACCTTTGAACTTGTGAATAAAACACCTAAACTCCACATACGGTTCCTCGTCTTATTAAAGTCATCTGCGATAGGACTTGAAAGAGATGATAGGCTAAATTGTCCATGTTAGAGAGAATTTTCATTTTAGTGCTACATTCCTCCCACCTTAGAGACCCCCAGCTCTTTTGCTGAATTTTAACCCTGGAGTGAGTGAGCACTTTTTCTCACTCCCTCATGTGTTTTGATCTGATTTGAATTCATATTTCTGTTGTTTTTGGAGTCTTCAAATTGCATAGACATCTACTTTTGTATGGTGACACACAGCACCTTCAGTGCATTTTCACAGAGAAATCCTTTAGATTTCTCTTAAGGTTTAAATAGCTTTTCATGGGTGAACTACAGTTCCCAAGAATAGTAAAGTGAAATTGACTTTGCTTACCTTTTCCCTTTGTAGATCCAGCACACGCCATCTTATGTGGAGTGCTGGGGGGTTACTTAGTAGCCCCTTTTCCTACTTACTCATGTAACAATGTTTATCTACCCTCACTACTTTAAATGGCTAGTGGCAGTGGTTTAATTTTACTACCATTGTGCTTTTCTACCACAGACTGACTCATCAGCTGCAATGTAACACCCATTGGTGATCATTTTGTCAAACTGGCCCCGGTCTTATTTTTTTGCCATTTGTTGTTTGCAAGGTCTTTCCTGGGTTTTACTCTGGCGCCAAACCAGGTTTAACCCTTTTGTTCGCTTTGCCTTTGGCGGGTTTCAGTACTGAAACCCACCTCTGGCTCCAGTGTGTCTGGAAGGGCAGGAAGCGAGGAAGGTGCCCGAAACACCCTGTCCTTAGTCTCCATGGTAACCTGAATGAACCCAGTCGTGATTGGCTGGCTGTCCTTGCAGGACAGCCACCCTGCTGTGTGAGTGACAGCTAGGCTGTGCATGAATGGGAGAGAACCTGCACAAAAGGTGAGGCTTCTTGAACTGAAGACAGAGTCGACCACTGGAAGAAACATCCGATGAAGCAATTGTGAAGAGAAGCTTGCTGCATCCTTCTGGACCGTTGAACTGCCCGGTGAAGCCACGCTGCTGTGCTGAAACTCCTTTTCCTAATCGACAAGAGAAGCACCGGAAAGGACGACTTCTTCCCTTGGGTTGGTGGGACATACTAACTCCAAGACGACCTTTGCTGGAAGACCTTCCTCAACTGGCTGTAGTCCTTTGCTGCTGGAACTGAGTGCCAGGGGTCGAGAAATCCGTAGTCGAGTGCAACATCTTTAAGGCGGACCGAAGCTCCAGGAAGATCCTGAGGACCCTCCCGAAGCAGGACGACCCAAGCTTGAGTCACCTCACAAGAGTGCTGGACTCAAGGAGCGAAGGAAGCCCATCCAGTGTCCAAGATCTGCAGTGGTGCTATTTGCCGGTCTCAGGTCCCAATGTAGTTAGATAGTTTATTATATGTTTATTTAATCTTATGTTCTTGATTATTTATGTAAAATAACTGTTCATTTCGTTTTTGGATTGGTTTGGACCTTAACCTTCATTTTCAGAGTGCAGATGCAATCCCAAGCCAAGATGGAGGGCAGAGGCAGGAGTGTTGATTGGGTGGCTGAAGGACAATGGTTAAATCTCAACATTCTAAACTGCCTTTCATTTGTTTAGCCTTCAGAGCAGGTCATGTTTTTGTTTCTCACCTGAGTTTTGGGCCTAGTATCTCTTAGGAAGATAATCATATTGTGAAGACAGTTCATCAGAGTCAGAATAGAGCTCTTTTGATTGAAGAAGACCTCATTACAGCAATGAAGTAATCCAGAGAAAAGTCTTCATCTTCCAGTTATAAAAGCTAAGTACTCCTTATGGTGTTATACACGTTTTGCTTCTAATGTAAATATTAACTCTCCTCAAGCTTCTTATCTTTTAAAAGAAAGACTTTTCTCCTGGAGTTGTGAGCTAAAGGATTTCAATTGTCATTATTTTCAAAAGTGAAAGCAAAATACGTCACTGTGTAAACTACGCGCGCGTGAATGAACTTGTATTTTTTCCCTAACGTTCTTTTTCTTACCTTGTTTGTACGTCGCTTATTGATTCCTGAGCTGTAACTGCTGCTGAAACGTTGCGACCGCACTTCCTGTTTGTTGTGGTGACGAGGAGATTTCTTCTGCGGTTTTCTTTCCGATCGCGATCGTAGAAAGTGAGAGAGGGAGATTCTTACGGGCGTCAATTCCGGATCAAGGTAAGCCAACGCGTTGTTTTGAGTTCTTCAATGTTGTTTTTTCCTTTGGGTTTTATTGCGCGGTATACGCGTAAAGAATATCTCATAGTTCAAAAAGGGCATAATAGCCAGAGTCAGCACAAGTTGATATTTCTTTCACGTTTAACTTATAAGGAAAACTACAAACAAAAAAAGTGTTCTTTGTTTTAAAACTAAAGTTACTTTGTTTGCAGAGTTATTTCTCTACAAGAAGTTACGTTATTAACAAAAGAACTTGTGATAGAGTCAATGTTTAAAAGGTTGAAGAATGCGTTATAAAACAAGTTCTTTTCAGATGTACATTTGAATTATCATAAAGAAAGTTCTTTTCATTCTGAACTGCTAACTACAGTGTTAAAGGAGTTTCAATGAGCAACTGATATGGAATTCTTTCTGTGGTGACTCTTTAACATTAAATCCATTCTGAAAATTCCATATGGTGAAATACATTTAAGAAATATTGAATTGTCACAGGAAAAGAAGTCAAGGAAACATTTCTTTTGTGATCTTTAGTCCTGTGAACTCAGTTCTTACATGCTGCATCTTTAAAAATTCAAGAAAACTCAAAGAGTCAAAAAACTTTCACATTCTGAGGTGTTGCAAAGTCTTTCTAAAGAAAGAAAACTGAAGTGTTTCTTCTGCATAGAGTGTAAGAGTTCATTCAGCATACTGAGTAGGATTTGTTATAAAGAGCAATAAAAATCTTTATTACTTTCTGAGAACAATTTTATCCTCTGAGCATTAAGCAGAGGTATCTTCAGGTAAAAAGTATTACGTTTACTAAAAAATTAAAGATTATATTGTTTACAAGAAGGTTAAGAAATGCATTGAATGTTATATAACGTCTCATTTATACAGAGACCGGATGAAGACTGAGGATCCAGTGTCTGAGTTTGTTATTTTATCCACTTTCCCCTTTCCCCAAAGGGTGTCTCGAACTTAACTGTTTAGTCCAGTTGAGAACGCAACATCTTAGAGGCAATGTGGGGCTCAGCAGCTCCTGCGTTGGATAGATGATTGGACATGACAGCCGGTAGCTGCAACCGCGAAGTGCTGCTGAAATGAAAAGAGCCCGTATGTTGCCTCCAACCTCCAAACTGCTGTGCAGCAGTCCTCCAATGTCCTCCCTCCTGTCCCCATGACCGAGGCCCAGGAACACAGGATCTGCAAGTCTGCAACCACGATAGAAGCCAGCTGGATCCTCTTCTTCTAACCTAAGGTACAGTTCTGACTCAGGGGTACTTACCTCTTTGTAGCTTGCTTGTTTCAGTTGAGATTTGCAGTAGCTGCCTTTCTAGAGTTATTGTAGCCCTAACTTTTCTCAAGTGTAACAGCTTGTGGCCCAACAGTGATTTTCTACAACAAACTCTCTAACTTTGTGCAAGTCACAAACTAACACAAATTAACTAACTGTTAAATAAAAAAATAATTATTTTACTAGAACACCTTGAGTGGAAGTGTTATTGGAATACTTGTATACTTGTATTTGTGGATTTCGATGCTACAGCTCTACAGCTCACTTTTACCCATCTTGAGATAAGGCTGTCTGCTCAGTCACACTACCAACTTGTGTAGTACAGACCTATACCAATAGGTGGGTTACCTAATACCAAGAGGACAAGACTGGTGTAGTCTCCCACAGGGTTACTGCATACAATCTTGGCTAACAGTCCATATTCAAACCAATGACCACACAGTGGGCTCAATAATGTACTGAGATATTATGCAGAGTTTATTGTGTTATCGCATCTAGAAAGCTTTTGCATTGGAACAGTATCTTTTTCCCCTTGTAAACCACCCCATCTAGGCGCACCGCTCCCTAACATTACCCCAACCCATGACCGCTTTTCTCTCTTAGAAGTCATCTATTGAGTCATTTGTACTGTGAAAGCCTGCCCTGGAGTCCCAACGTCCTCAAACAACAGATGCATGGCTCGGGTTGGAGATTCATGCCAATTTGGCATGGAGGAAGACGTGCTAAATTAATCAAAATCTCCCCCATAACCACATAATATACAATAATCACATATTAAAAGGTTTTCCCAGGCCTAACTAGAATATTCTTCTAGTAATGCAAAGAACAATTGCATGTATTATGAGTCCCAAAAAAGCACACGCTATAGCGTATGTTCTTAACTTTTATGGGCTCTTGGTCGACAGATTTTTTCAGTGGATTTGCGGATGGCAAGGGAAAGAGGTCCTGGACGCGACCTATGACTAAATCATCATCATATCAACTGTATTCGGCCATTAGGCCAGCAAAGAGCAACATAATACATATCAAAACATTTCAAAATGAACAAGAGTTGCAACCCAACCGGTCCAGACCCAAGCCATGGCCCAAAAGTAACAGCCCATTATTTGCAAATGTGATCAATTAATCCGTAGGGCAAAGTCCCCACCACCAGGAATAGGCCCCCACAACCCTTTGTCCCAGAGGGATTGTGAGCGACTGACTTTGTTTCCTGGTAGCCAACATTAGAGTGGGAGTGTGGACTTATTTCAATCAAGCTATATGGTGACGGACGGCGTCTCGCAGCAAGGCTCAAGATGCCTTCCGCCACCCTTCGGTCCTTCAGCTCAACCATTACAGAATCAAATTCAGAACATTGGGTGAAGTGGAATCTTGTACACTGGATAATGCCATCCCGAATTAGTGACAAACAGCCACATGTCACTCGAAACCAGTGAGTACTTTTGTTAATTAACGACTCCCAGGATTCTGGCAAAACCTGTGAGGCTTTTGGCACTCTATGAAAAAATACCTGACGTCCTCTACAGATCCCGTCATGATCCACTCCCTGGCCATATCAAGAGCTGAGACGCCCCTGGTTTAAACGTTTTGGCACTGGATTGGGTTTACCACTGCCTGTCCCTACACCGAAAATGCCCACCATAGGCGTCCCCCCAGCCTCCCAGCCCACCCGATCACCTACAGTCTGCTGGGGTGGAAGCGTGTCTCAAAACTGTTGGGGTGGAGTTTGGTCGGAGCTACTTGTGTCAACTAGTGTCACTCTCACTTTCTTCTGGGGTTGAACACCTTGGGCATTAATGCAGACAGTGTGAACTCCAAGCACAACCGGCTGGGGCAAAGCTGTCACGTTTTTGCCTGCCAGCAACTTAGGGGCCCCTGTGGCAGTCCCTGTATTAACCTCTGTTTTAGAATTACACTCCCCTGTAAATCTTCCTCCTCTTTGATCATTGAGAACAAGCAATAGCAACCTGCTAGGATGAGGTTGTACTTGCACCCCATTAGTTCCTTTGGATCTTCGTCTGACTGATCAGAGGTGGGAGCGGGGGCAAAGGGAAAAAAGGGGGCAGGAAACGTGCCAAGAACGGGGGCTGAGGGGATCCTGTAAACAACTGGGAACCATTAACAACATGCGGGACCGAGGCTTATCGTTGAAGTGTTTCAGCGGGGTAAGAATATTGGTCCTCTGCAGGGATTCTAATGGAGCAGTGAACGCTGACTCGCAGTCTGCTTCGTGGTCGGCACGGGTGACAGAGACATCAATGTTAATTGTGGCTGAATTAAGAGGCGCTGTAGTTTCAGAACCATCTGTGCAGGTCGCTAAACGATTACTATCACAAGTGGATGCTTTCCCCTTCATTTCAGCTGTGAGATTGTACGTACTTTGCGGCCTGGAAATATGTGCAGCATCCTTACCCAATAGGACCCCCTTTGGGCCACCCCCATGCCGCCAAAAGTGCCACCAAGGGAAACTTCAGGAACGTGCACAGTTATGTATTCAGTGATGTAGCCAGGGACTCTGCAGCCATTACTTTCTAAATGACTAGCCATTGTTTTGCTCTCAGCTATTTCCGAGAAAGAAGTCAATTACTTTGATAAACCTGTAAGCGTCACCTGTAAGCATTATGGGACTGCTTTGTGCCTTATGGTTATCAGCATCGCCACCTGCTGCAATAGATGGTACAAGCAATTTTCCTTTGATGATCAGCCTTCTTCGCACGCCACTTCCTTCCCCCTGGGCAGATGCAAGTGGTGAAGATGGGCGGTGAGAGTCGAGGGAGGGTTGATCAATCTCTGCCAGACAAGCCATGATTCGCGCAGCGCTAACTCTGCTAACTCCAAGGAGATGTAACGGGTGGTTACGGATGAGCAGTTTTGCCCCCCTTGCCTCTCCCTCTGGTGGGCGGACGCGCTGACCACCGGGAGGCAAATGGCAGCCGCCGCCCTTAGTGGGAGCTCCCGCCCAGCCAACTAGGGGAACAACAAGGGCCGACAATAGGCCACGATTGGCGTGGGGGGGTGCGGGGGCACCTGGATACACATCACAAATGGGCGATGAGGGGAAGAAGGGGGAGCTGGACCAGATGGGTGCGGGCTATATAAAGCCTCCAACCCTCCAGATGCACCCGCTTGGTCCTGCGTCCCCTCACAGAATAATGATAGCTTGTTGCGCATAGTGACTTCCACCTTGAAAACTGGTCTTGCCTCTTTATTCCAAGGAACCTCCTGGAGGTCTAAGTGGGTTGTAATGGGGTTAGTGGGGGGTATGAATGTGGCAAGGGTGCCAGTGTTCAGGGAGGCGCAGCTGTGGGATGTCCCCGCTAGGCTCCACACAATCTCTTCACAGTTCCCAACCTTTTGCTTGGACGGGGACTCTTTACCAATTGTTAAGGTGTTAAAGTGGGCGAAACGCTGCAATTCCTAGCAGACACCCCAGCTCATGACGAACCCCTGCAGCTGTAGGGAGTTCACTTGAAGGCTGAAGGGCGTGGCCACCAAAAAGCAGGAAAGCAATCAGGAAAACAGCGGAATGAGCCCTGGCTAAATGTACAACTAATTCCGGAAAACGTTGCTGCAGTTAGGGCCTGCTATTAGGCAAACAGCTGTATGGGTGAGCTCTCGCTTGCACCTTCCATTTACTGTAGTTCATAAAGTTTCTCGTGATCCTGCATGAACCTAACATGAATCGAAAAGAGCAGCACAAAGTTTCTGGTGCCGCTGCGCACACCGACCACAAATCGAACAAAAAGCTCTGAAAAGTTTCTGGTGCCACTGCATGAACCTAGAATGGTTCATAAAAACGTGCAAAGTTTCTCGTTCCGTAACGCGAAACTAGCACTGTAAGTAGCTATCTAAATAATCTGTACATTTTCCCAACAATCTGGTCACTCATCCAAAATAAGAATGCGCCTATTATTTTAGGGACCTGTGCTTCCCACATAAAGTTGTCCTGCGGCCTATCGGTAAACGTTACCACCATAGTTGGAGATTTGATATACACTTCAAAGGGAGAGCAGCTGGATGTTTATATTTTAATTGCTGTAATTTATGTTGGCTAATCTAGCTTAACAAAGGAATGTAAACTGTAAATGTACATTTGGCCGTATTGGGCACATTGTTCTCCCGCTCGATCAGATAAAGATTTATCAGGAAGGCTCAATTCTCAAACCTTTTCTAATGGACTAGCATTTATCACTGCTCTATTTATTGTATCCGTTTCTGGATTACTAGTTGGGCAATTAAAGCATTGCGGTGTACAACTAGAGGATGGAAGGTGGATAGTTTATTATTGGTGCAGTAATTGCTGCTTCAGCATCACCCTAGCACCTATAGCTAGAATGTTGCATCAATGGTGATGGGGTTTGGTGCAGTGGGATCAGGGTTGCTAGAAGAACTTAATTGTCTTCCTGGCCCTTCCTCAGCTGATCCTTCCCTTTTTTCCGCAGTGTGTTCCTCTTATTTCGCTGCTAAAGTGCCTACTCTTTGTGCATTTTGCCCTTCTAGCAGCACTGCGTTTATGGTATCTGTGGCTCAATGCTTCTACTCAATGCTCACGCATACTGACACAGCTGCATGTGTTCCTCGTGCTCACCCTACGATTGCAGCCTCTGATTCCTACCTTTTACCCTTTTTCCACTAATCGTTGCCCTCCTAATTCCTTATTTGACACTTATATTTAATACCTCTTTAACTGCTGCAATCTTTGCTTCTTCTTTCAAACACACGCAACTGTTATTCCTATTTTGAAAAAGCCCTACTTGATCTACCTGTTATATCTAATTTTCTTATCTTCCTATCTGAATCTCCACTCTTTGCTCCCCCCTCTACAATCTTGGTTATGTTCTTTTCATTCGACAAAACTACTTTACTCTCTTCTCTCTGCCTGCCATAATAAACCCTCTTCTCTTCCTATCCTGCTAGATCTTTTGACAGGTTTTCACATGGTTGATCATGCTATTCTTTCTTCTTGACTTTCTTCACTTGGCATCTCTGGTATTGTTCATAAACGGTTTCTTTCCTCTCTCTCACCGTACTTATTCTGTTTCTTGGACTGCACTCTCTTCTTCTCCCCACCCACTACAGTTCAGGGTTCCTCAGGGTTCATTTCTTGGGCCTCTTCTTTTTTCACTATATACTATCCCTCTCTCGGCAATTATTCCTTCTTTTTATTTTTATACAGATGACTCGCGAATCTTTTTTCTTTCATTTTCATCCTTCTCTCTCTGAGTCTCTGCTTTCTAATATTTCTGCTTGCCTTTCATCCACTCAGTCATGGATGACATCTAACTTTCTTCATGAACGCAGATTTGACACTAGCACAACACAACAACTCTGTGTCAAAATCATGCCATCTACACCTACGCATTCTCTGACGCATCTTCCTCTACCTCACCTACACTCAAATTGTGACTGCAATCACAATTGTCCTCTCTCGCCTAGACTATGCCAACTCCCTATACCTGGCCACCCCTGCATCTCAACTCAGAAAACTCCAACCGGTCCAAATCACAGCAGCCAGGCTTCTCCTGGCCAGTGGCATAATACAGAACTTGGGGGGCCCCCTGCGAGCCCCACTGACGGCTCCCCTCTCACGATCCTCGAAAAAGCACAGGCCAGACCCTGTGCATGATGATCATTCTGCTAAAATGGCACACCAAGCACTGCATTAGGAGGAACATATAAGTACGGTTTTAATCAAACCTTACATCTTTCATATAACATAGAAACAAGGGGGTGGTGCCTTGCCCCCAAACATACCAGCAGATATTCTGCACAGCCAGTGACATAATTATGCATATGCCCTTAGCAGAGGCAGCTTTTGCAGGCAAGAAGGTTGGCAGCTACGGAGGAGGCACTGGCATTGTAAATGATTCAAGGTCAGAAGTGGGAGGTGAGTATTTTTGGTCGAGGGGAATTGCCATCTCTCATGAAGCTGTGCAAGCGAATGAGGGAAATGTGGATAAGGTGGGAGGATTCATGGAGAGGGAGGGTTGCCACAAAAAACATTTTTAAATAATGTTTGAAATGGTGCATTTTACAGTACAGTTTTTAAGAAAAATAAGGTAAGAAGCCTTACAGTTTACAATCAGTAATAATCCTGTAGATGCAAACAGTACCAAGGAGAATTTTTCAACATTTTCATGCTGCCATTTTCCACAACATACAAGTATTGCCACTGAAACCGACGTTCATGCATCTGTGCCCACGATATATGACAGCAATGCCACTGTAAATCACTTTAATGAAGTTGTCGCCAAACTCTATGTGGGTCTGGTCACTACTGTAAGTCACATTCAGAAAGCAGTGGACATAACATATGCTGTTATGGTCACTATAAATCACATTCCTGAAAATATTCCCACAGTCTATGCTAATATGGTCATTACTGAAAATCACTTTCTTTCATGATACTGTGGCCAGACTCTGTCAATAATTGTCCATATAAATTACTTTCATGTAGCTAGGGTCACAATCTAGGTCAGTGCATTAAGTGGGATATAAAATGATGAGGGGGCCACCTCTGAAAGAGGGCCTGGGCAGCATGTGCTAGTTGTGGCCTAAAGAAAGGGAACTACATCATGAGGCCCTGCAAACATCTATTTTGGGTCACTCAGCATTGCCTCAAGCGGTCTTGACTGTACACTGTAAAAAAACGCCTACTGGTTCAGTTTCTAAATAAATTACTATTTGTAAATAATTAACATTCCCAATCAGTAAATAGGCAGTTCAATGAGTGAATAAAGCACCTTCAGTATGTGAATAAAGGTCCCAATCCCGTGTAATTAATAGCTTTTCTTACATGTTCATTTTGGGCTTCAGCTCCCCTGCTGGCTGCATTCTTTGTTCTGTTGTGCAGAGGCCAAACCTTGTCTGTCCTGTGGTAATCTTCAACTATTAACCCCCTGCTTCAATTGCTTTACCTATGATTTTTCCACTGTGTGAAACATTTTTATAAAGCTTCATGTAGACGGCCCACTTTCTCAGCTTTGTATTAATGTGTGTTGTTATCACCTACTGATAGAACTCTATTAATGGCCCTCAGAATGGGCCTAGTCGGCGCCTTCAGGGCTTCAATGTTTCATGACATTGTGCCATTCCCAAAACCAGCTTGTTGCGCATGAACTCTCCATCTGGCGTGCAATTTTTTGCCACAAGTTAACATTATATGGCCTGGAACTCTATAAGTACTCATGACATGTTCTATGCCATGTTTTATGCCATCCTATACTCATGTACGCTCACCATATGCCATGTGTTCCCTTTAAATGCTCACACACTCACAACATTTGCCAAGTATAGTTATGTTTTGTCTAGGTATGCAGATCATATGGCAACATAACTGCTTCATGTCATGCCCTTTCTACTTCTCTGGCCTTCCGCTATAGCACGTTGGCGTACTTTCAAGGCATTCTAACCTATCCTTGCTTAATATGGCTGGGAAATGCTTTCTTTTCACCATAAACTCTTTCCCTTTATTTGAGAGCTTTTCGCTCTTGTTACACTTTTAAGCAAAATGGTTAGAAAAAGTAGATCACAGTAGCTGCAATAAATGTTTTTGTGGAAGCAGCATATAGGAGGGCGCCCTTCATTTAGACAACAGACATAAACACAAGGACAAAAAAATGAATTCCTGTTTAAAAATATCGGCCTGTCTGTTTCTTACTTATTAATTCTAAGTATAAGTAAGTATTTGAATTGCAATAATGTAATATTGTGGAGAGGGAGTGAAATACAGGGTTGCAGCAGGGGAGCAACGCGAGTAAGGGGACGTATTTTTGT
The DNA here is from genome assembly GCF_040938575.1 of Ambystoma mexicanum. NCBI lineage: Eukaryota > Metazoa > Chordata > Amphibia > Caudata > Ambystomatidae > Ambystoma > Ambystoma mexicanum. The sequence goes on along the minus strand of NC_090925.1, from coordinate 1,152,507,553 downwards.
GTTTCGCCCTGTGTGCAATATTTTCTAGAAACTGCCCTGGTAATGCTGTCAGCTGACAGTAAACTGCTTTCACAGTTTTCTCTCCCGACCCTCTGCACCCAAACGCATGCAATGAGCACTCTTGCCCACCCAGTCACAGTGCACTGTTCATACATAAACACAGACCGACACCACACACGTTACAAATCCAACATCCAAACACACACGCCACACTTTTTTGTTTCATTTACCTTGCTTCACGCTCAGTCTGTACGGGTGGGCAAATGATAGCTGCAGCTGACTGCTCCTTCTGACTTTATGAGGCCTGGTGAGAGTGGGCCTGCTCTTGATAGTATGCAAAGACAATGTCTAAGGCTGGGCACGGTGCTCGCACTTTTCTTTAAAGCCGATTTCTCTTGCTTTTTTTTCCCAAGCAGATTTCTTTTTAAGTCAGTGTATTGCCCTCTCCCCTAGAAACGGGGCACCCTGCACTGAGAAGCCTGCGGGGCCCCTCCTTACGTCAGTGCAGCTGGCTCTAGCCCCAGAGAGCAAATCACACCCGCCCGCGGTGTCCTGCACTGGCTCCCTGATGGGCGACAGTCCACCTTCAAGGCTATATGCATCACCCACTGTGCTCTACACCCCACAAGCCCAGAATATCTACACCACAAGCTCACCCCCTACAGACCCAACAGAAACCTGAGATCAGGCACAGCTCCCCTCCTTGTCATCCCTTCTGCCAGATCGTCCAAGCTCCCACAATATGGAACTCTATCTAGAGCATGCGCAGAAAGGATTCCTGTAGACACGCATGTCAGGACCTGCACTCCGTCAACAAAACAATTAATCAGCCTTGACTCACAGGTACGTATCACACTCCATATCAATGGAAGATAGCGATATCCCTCCCAAGCCATGACCACCCACCTGCACACATCTGCAATCATCCGCTATCTGATCTCATATCGGACACCACCTCTGCCACTAGAATACAGCTAAGTCCAATGATAAAAATGTGGTCTAGCTGGACACATAATCAGTCTCCTTGCCGTGCATAGTCTCCTGACAGCCTACACAGCACCCATCCAGTTCTACATGGGTCACTAGCAGGGATTTAGCCACCCCTACTCACCCTCATACTGGCTTAAATGCACACATGGATTCTAACCTCCTCTGACCAATCTCTCATGTATTGTATTCAAGTGTATGTATGGCACATCTTTCTGCTCTCATTTCTTGGTTCAGCCTTCATGCTCCCTTCATTCTCAATCGCAATACTTGTTATCTTTTCCATGTCCTCAATCCCGTTTTACCTCATTTTCTCTTTTGGCACCTAAACTATGGAATTCCAGCTTTGTATGCAACTGTCACTTCTTATTCTTTACATTCTCTTCCATTCACTTCCTATCCTTTACATTCTCGCCTGAAAACACATTTTCTTTCCTGTTAAAAAAAACTGGGATATTATGTTCTATTTTTGGCACTCTAATTATACTGTTTTATATTTTTGTTCAGCACCTGGGCGATACGTATACATAAATAAATAAATACAAATAGCTCCATGTAATGAAGGACATCCTACTCCACTCCTGGGCTTTGATTTTACTTCAGTCCATCGTATTCAATTGAAAAGACTCAACACTACAAATCTAAGCACTCAGTTGTGGGAGAAGTAAAATTGCAGTACTGGGAAATGGTGCCCTTCCTGAAATTGAGTCATCTTCAACAATATGTGCTGTGCAGCATTGGTTAGCCATGCAGGGCATATTATTTGTGAACCATCCGGCTGGCCAGCCCAGTGGTGTGGATGCTGACGCCTGCAGAATATCTCACTGTTGAAGTGCTCGTTCATTGGCCCGGTTACTAGAAGGCCAAAGGCTGCAATTTTCCAGAGTGCAAAGTGGAACCAGGCGAACATTTTGTTTCATAACAAATGTGACCGGTTCCCAGTGCAAGGCAACACAAGTCATCAGAAGTTCAGAATTTAACATTATGGTTCTGTGATATAGTAACTGTTGTGATCATTTTTACTTGTTAGGTTTTCCATTAGGAAACAATGAAACTTACCAGAGGTGACTCTCTTGAAAGAAAAGGACTTGACAATTTGGAATAATATCACTGCAAAGTAGTTAGGGGGCTTAACTCCACCCACATTGTGTTTTGAGAAATGTGTCTTGCTTGTTGGAATGGTATTTTGTGCGGTATTCTTAAATATTCCTACAATTCATCCTTTGTGATCATGAAGGTAACTAGTCTCGGGAGGATAGCTCAGGGGCAACTTGCTCTCTTTGGAAGCAAGACCACACAGAGCACCACAGGTCCGCGAGTAGAAACCTCTGGGTATTAAGCGCGTTACAAATAACCTATCATATCATATTGTTTGGAACAAGGAATTTCAGGTAGTGTATAGGTTTTCATATGTTTTTGGTATGTTTATAGTGGGGTTCTGCCCAAGTGCCTGTTGAGTTCACTCCCCCCTGTTTTATTCCTAATCCGCTTCTCCTTTGGTTCTTGTTGAGCTGCCTTAGAGCATTACAGACAAGCATTGGCAAAGCCAACAGTTTTATCTCTTGTATATGCATTGAAAACAGATGGTGGTGTTGTCCAGCAGTAGGTCTTTGCTGTGCTGTGAGGCCCTGTGCAGGGTCTCAGAGACTAGGTCCTTCTTCTGCCCATCCCAGCCAGGAAGTATGTAAGAGAACACTTGCAGAGCTGGCACTTCCAGTAGGCTCTGCCCTGGGTACCAGTGTTTCAGCTGGAGGCGGGCCTTCCTAGCAGCATGTCACTTCAATTGTTTGTCTGCTGACTTTAACTAGTCCCGTGGGCTATTTAAAGCATCACCCTCTTCCTGGCTGCCTAACATCAAAGAGACTCCAGTCATTACCTCCCTCTATGAGATCCCTGTTGTGCTGGCAGTATTTTCTTTGAAGCACTGACCCCTCCTTAGCCCCTGGTGGTATATCTTCTCCTCCTGGGGAGGCAGCAAGCCTTGCCAAAATAGAACACAGGGACCAAACACTGGTTCCTAGACATAAAATCGAAATCAATAAAATCGAAAGTCAAAATGTCGAAAAAATAATCTCGAAAAAAAAAGTCGAATTTTTTTTTTAATACGTTTTTTATTCGAAATGGGGGGTTCCCCCCCCAACCCCCCTTTTTTTCTATTTTTTTTTATTTTACCCCTTTTTTTTACTTACCAAACCCAAAAAAAATATATAAATAATAAAAAAAAAAATTCGACTTTTTTTTTTCGACATTATTGATTCGACTTTTTTGTCATTCGACTTTATTTTTTCGATATTATGACTGGACACCCCAAACACTTTGTTGAGATTGAACCTCAGCCCCAGACAGTCATACACAATAACTCTGAGAGTTGAGTCACTCAAAACCAGTTTGACAATAAAATGACATCAAGTGGGTTTTGGGCAATTGTAACTGTATCTCCCCATAGACAACTAAATCAGATAAGAAAAAGCTTTATTGTTATATTTAACCAAATGGCTACCAGGCTTTCGGGATGTGCAGATATATTGAAACCTGTTTGTTTACCTTCAAAGGGATTACCATTTTTATTCCAAAACAAGGCCAATGCAAGATGTATAATAACTTTGGTTCTAGAAATGCTAGCATATCATCCTTTGGTGACTGCCTTCAGGTGCTGTCACAAATTCCAATATGTAGTATTCACAACCAAAATCACATTTTAGTGAGCAAATTGGCTCTAGCATTTTCTAAAATTGGAGCTCCATTGTTACTAACATGCTGCTGGCATGCCAATTACTGATGCCTGTTAGCAAGTATATATGGGGTGCCTTGTATATATGTACTTCCCTGCACTGGAAAGGCTTTGCATCTGGCATCTTGCATCTCTACCCGGATCCTCATACCGCCCAAAGCCCTACACTCGTATGCTGTACTTAATGAGCACAAACCCGTTACCGTTGCACTCTCACGATTCTTCCTTGCTGCACAACCACAAAGTGCCTATGCCTACGTCTACAGGCTGAGCTTGTTGCGCCCGGCAAGCGATAATGACCACAAAGGTGCTCTTCAATGATTCAATGATTCACATATGCTGCATACTCACTCATTGCAGTGCCTCACAAGCACCTTTTAAATTGACTCAAGGTGTGTTTTTAAATTGATTCTTGGTGTGCCTTTAAATTGATTATAGGTGTGCTTTTAAATAGATTGTAGGTGTGTTTTTAAATTTATTCTAGGTGTTTTTTAAAGTGATTCTAGGTGTGTTTTTAAATTGATTCTATGTGTGTCTTGTCTCCACTTTTTGCAACGCCTCACAAGCGCTACTAGATGAATTTGAAAATTGATCATACGCTCAGCTAACCAACAGCCATACACCTGCTGCCATCAATCTCAGATATGCCCCATTATATTGCTTCTAGCTGTGCTCAACCCGATTTATTTTGATTTGCCCCAACAAACTGCATCTACCTACACTTGTACACCCAACCTCAAACACAATTCTAGACTTACTCAGACGCACGAACCACAGGCCTTCTGACATACCCCAGGCTTCACACCTGAACCCACCCAGCCTTAACCCCTGCGCATATACGTCCCCAACCTAAATCCACAAATCCACCGGTTGGTGATCTGGCCCAGTAGGAGGCGAAGCTAAAAAGCACAAAAGCAGACCACAAATGTAAGCCGCCTGCCAAGATGCACGGCTCCAGCCTGCCGTCCAAGAATAATAATCCAAGAATAATAATCTGTATGTCAAACTGCACTCCAATCTAGACCCTGCTACCCCCATCTACTTGGTTCCTACCTTCCACCCAGCCTAACAATGTAACCTCATTACTGTCCTGCTCCCTTCCCTCCTACCTGTAAGGGAAGATTTCATAATTGTATGTAATTTTCCGTCCATGTGGCAACCCCCAAACTTTTTGCTGCTGTTTAGACACCATTGACTGACTTTGCCAGAGAAGCACAGCCTTCAGCTGCACTCCTCTGGGCTTTCGCTCACTTTTTATGGGGAAACTGACATGCCCTTAAGACAGTCAGTACTGGGAAACTTTGTTTCCCTTAGTCCTTTCTTCATGTTGCAACTTTTGTGCAACATGTAACAAGTGTGCAATGTATCTTGGGTCTATAGTCATTTCCAAAGGCCCTAGATACTCTCGGTGGACTTTTTATGAACTGTGCAGATGTGTCATGGACAGGACTGGTGGCAGCTATCTTTTTGCATTATTTTTAACCCTTTCCTGCCATGTTAACCGTGTTAACTGTGTTTGGCACGAATAGGTGGCATGGCTCCAAAATGGCCATGCCACGAGGTTCTTTGTCCTGTCCTTTGGCCATCATGGCCCTTCACCTTCCCCAGGTCGAGTCGACCCGGGTCAGTCCTTATTTGGTCATGCACTTTCCCGCGAATCCCAATGCTTTCGTGGGCTTCTGCATGCCTTGTGTGTGTGCCTCCAGGATGTAGGCTGGAACGTCTGGTTCCAATACACATCCTGGGTGCCAGAGAGTCTGGAGTGCAATGAATGACTGGGACCACCGTGGTCCGTGATTGGTCCACGTATGGAGTGTGTGTTTGTCATCCCGTGGGACCCCTCTGCATCTGGTCGTCCCAGAAGGTCTGCGAAGACGCTTCGACCCATTGGAATAGTGGGACCAACTATTCTCGGCACCTTCATCAAACTCTGCAAGTAAGTTTTCTTGGAAGTTTCCCTGGGCCAACCAGTGGACTGACCAGCTTACCCAGTTGCTTTGCTCTGTTACCGCCGCCGTTTCGAGGAAGTCCTCGAAACTTGGTATACTGCTAGCTCTGTGTCCCCGTCACCCTCACACCGAATTTCGTACACTTGTCATTCCCAGGTCTTAAGTGAGACGAGTGCGCCAGGACCGGAGTAAGCGCGGTTACTGTGTTGTCCGGCCGCTGCAACGTTCTTTGCTAGTCCACTGCATTTGTGACCCTCGTGCCCCTGAAGCCTGCTGCAGTGAAACTGGGTCGATTCATCCACCCGGAGCGGAGAAATCGCCACTGTCCCATTTGGGAATCATCGCTGTATCTCAGGAACTAAAAGGTGCTGAGACGTCCTTTTTGCCGCATTCAAACCTGCAAGTGAAGTGGACTAACCTGCCGAAGTTTGGGTCCACTTCCGTCAGGGACTGGTGAGTACTCAATACCCCGACCAGTGGCCCCTAGCGCAAGGGCCCATTTTTGCACTCAAGTGGCCCCTGAGGGGCCCTCTCCTTTCCACTGCTATTGTGAAATAGCGACTCCTTCCCGAACTCTCGAACTGCCTCTGCCTTCAAGTGGAGGTCCTTCTTGAATAGTGGGAACTTGTTCTGCATTGCCTCATCCACCTTCCTGAGCTGCTAGAGACGCCTGAAGAGACCCTATTCTGCCTTTTGGAACAACCGCGTGAACTGGCATTGCATGTACTATTGAGCACAAGGCTCCCCTTTTTTAGGGCTTGGACTGCCTCTTAGTTAGGTGTATTTGCGATGTCGAAAAGGGCCTAAAGATTATCTGCACTGCCTGTTTTCTTCCCATCTAGGTTGTCGACATATTTCGTGCATTTAACCCTTTAGTCCCCAATGGTCTTGTATATACATTGTATTGATTGTGATGCGTTGGTTTACTTAGTGATACTGTGATTCTTTTGCTATGGTCTATGTTACATAGGCCTTGTAATAAATATGTCCATATTTTTGATATAACACCTGTCTGAAGAAATGTGTAAGCGTCCTTGCTCTGTGTGCTCATTCAGGTCCTTCAGTCACCCTCACCCCTCCTGAGACTTAGTCTTGACCGCCTGCTATAGCTACCCTGATTGATCTGGCTTGTCCAGAGGTTACCCTGTTCCAATAAACTAGGCTGACCTTCTGAACCTCTTCCCCTCCAGGTCAGAGTCCAGAAATCCATCTTAACACTACCCACTCCCCATCATCCACACACTATTAAGCATATGACTCAGGGTCCACAACAACCCTCCCACACCATCCCGAAAGGCAATACAAATCCTTTCCGCCCACTCAACTTCTCGCCCTCACGGCCAGCTCTGTGCAACACATCCTGCACCGTTGTGCCCCCAAAACCCACAAAGTTTTGATACCTCCGCAGCTGCTATCTCCCCCTAACCCGCTCTACCATTACATCCTTAGCAACCCACCCAGCCATCTATGCATTCCTCTTCCGTACACAGACACTGTGTAACCGCAGACTAACAATGCTGCGTGCCCGCACATTACCAATTTACCACCCCTCTCGCCCAAGAGGCTTGTCTGGAAAAAATCACCTACTTGGCCTGCGCACCCAAATGTCAGCAGCCAAACACAGCCACGCCAGCCTGGCTCGCGACTCTCCCCAGCAGTAAACCAAAAACCTGTCTAACTGCACACTTACAACTCACTGTACCTATAGCTCCCTTCACAGCATCAGTACACAGGGAGCCCACCCCCACCCACCCTAGTCACCCCTACCCACACTCACATAAAATAATTGTCTCCCTGCCTAAACTAAGGAAAGACTACACCACACTTATGAACCCAGGCAGCCCCACATTCTCATTCGCTGTCATCGCTAGTCAACTACCCTATGCTGTACCTGCCATAGCCACCCCTCAGACCACCCAAAAAAGACCCAAGCCTCGTCAAATCCATTCATCAAACCACCATCTCCTCTGGTCACTTCACTAGATCACCATTATATCCGACTGCCTCTCTCGCCAGGGGACCACTCCGGTGGTGATAGTGCGCGGGATAAATATCCTTTAACATTAACATTAATATACATGCACAAATGCAACTGTACACACCAGTTCTGATATACCCTCCCCGTATTCTGCTGACCTCATGCCAACTGTCTAGGACCTTACTCCTAACCTGCTGAATCCAATTGCAGCCCCATTTCTCATGCATGTCACTCCTGTAAATCCGCTGCACTCTAAGGCCGATAGTAACCTGTCACCTGTTAGGCCGAACCCTAGCATCAATACATCCACCCACATTGGATCCAAGTTAAGTACAGCCCTCTCAGCCAGACCCCCTGCCACTACCACCTCTGGTGCAACTAGCAGCCTCCCCATGCATCCCACCAAACCTCTTGCCTCATTCCAATGTGCCCTCATTAATGCCCGCTCCCTCCCAGCACACGCACTGGAAATCTGCAACCTGCTCATTGCACACAATCTGGACCTCTTAGCCATCTACGAAACTTGGCTACATGCCTCTGGCCACGTCATCTCCTTAGCCCTACCCCAAGGCTACAAAATCTACCGTCAGGACCGCCTACACACCAAAGGCAGTGGAGATGTCCTCATAGCCAAGGAACCCATTCTTCTAAGACAGGTCGCCAACTCATTTGAAGGTGACAGCAACATTTTGTCCCTCAAACTTACCACCTCCCCTAACTGCACCATCACAATACACATTGTTTACCATCCCCCGGCCCCATGGCTGACTTCATGAGAACCTCATACATCTACTATCTGACAACTTTCAAATCTCCTCTAAGTCCATCCTATTAGGAGACCTGAACCTCAGATTCATCGACCCGGAGGATTCACAAGCCAAACCTCTCTCCAAAGCTCTAGACACCCTAGGGTTCAGACAATCAATCACTAACCCCACCCACTCTTAAGGCTGCATCCTGGACTGGATAGCCAACCACAATTGCTCACCATCCATTTGCTTCAACGCCCCCCGCCCCTGGACAGACCACCATGTCATCTTCTTTTCCATCCCCATGCCGATGTAAAAAAACCTCTCACCACTCCACTACTGCCCGCTCCAGCTCGCAGTTCAAGGAAACTAACCAAAGAGAGGCTTCTGCCCTATCTAGAAACTCCTGTTTTCACTCCTCCTTTCTCCAATGCCTCTACCATTCTAGCTGATCTAGAAAACTCTGCACTAAAGAATGCAGTCAATGCCATACCTTCACTGTCAGCCAGGAAAGCCAAAAGTGTCAGACATGCAAACGCCTGGTTCACCCTAGTGCTACTAGAACTCCGCTCCATGAAACACACACCCCTCTCCACTTAGCAAACGCACTACTTGAATCCTCAAAACTAGAATTCAACCAGATAGCCGCCCGATACAAAAAGGCAGCCAAATCAGCCTCCTTCAACACTAAAATTACCAATGCATAATTTGGAACCAAGGAGATCTTTGCCATCTTTAGGGAACTAGTATCACCAGCTCCTACCACGTGGGTCATCTCTAGAGACGAATCGTGGAGTTCTTACATCCAAACCACGATGCTCAACAAACTTGACCTTCTGCAGAACAGAATCCTAACCAACCAGAACGCACTCTCCTCACCTTCAGCTACACCCACCACTAACCCCTCTGCCAAGGACTTCCCCCTCTTCTCCTTCAAAGATGTCACAGAACTCGAAGACATCACCCTCCTGAAACACCACAAACCATGGAAATGCAAAGGTGATGACTGCCCAGCCACGATCATCACAAACTGTGCTGTCACACTGGCCCTGTTTCTCACAGCATTTATTTATTTTATTTTTATTGTGTTGCGATTCCCAGATGTAAACAACATAAGAATCTTTCACAAAGTACAAAAAAGCACATGTTAAAATAAAAATAAAATACAATGTATGCAAAAGAGAGGGAAAAAGAAGGAAGAAGAGGACACAGAAAACATGGTAAGCAGTTAAGTGCATCAGAATATAAAACAATTAGTGGCCCAGTAAAAGCTAACTTCATTTTGTTTCCTCTTTGCCGCACGTTGCCATTTCTAGCTTCTTCAAGATTTTGAAAAAAGAAAGTCACATAACGCCAGAATTCGACCCTCCGATTGACCACCCATCAGACTATACCACCAGGCTTCATTGCCTAGTGTGATATCTCAATGTTTCTCCGGTTCTTCCTTCAAGGCTCAACAACCCATTACCAGATGTTTTGTGGTTTCTCTCATTCCCAACAAACCACACAACCTACAACTCATGTTCCCTTCTGCCCCTTTCCATCTACTCACTCTCTCCAGTGTCGGTAGCTGATTTAAGCGAAATCGAAGATACAGTAACTTCCTTCTAGGACACATAAAGATGAGTATGCATTTATCAACACCTCATTTGCCTCAGGACTGGTCCCTACTAGCCTTAAGGAAGCCTTGGTATGACCAATTCTAAAAAAGCTTTCACTTGACCCAGCCTCCCCCAACAACTACAGACCCATAATTACAGTCCCCTTCCTTTTAAACATCCTTGACAAAGCAGTCCAACACTTAATCGAAACCAACCAGATCCTGGGCCTACGTTATTCCGGCTTTCACCCTCGTCATGGCACAGAATCTGCTCTGCTTGACCTGAAAAACCAACTTGATCATATAAAGGATGCAGGCAAGCCTGCCCTTCTCCTCCTCTTGGACTTATCAGCCGCATTTTACTGAGTGGACCACAACATTCTTTGTCATCACCTCACTTCCTCAGCCCACTTCTCACACAATGCCACAGCTTGGATCACCTAATTTCTGCAAGGAAGAGCCATGAGAGTGTTCCCAGGCCTGTGCAACTTCCACCACCATCCACTGTGGAGTTCCTCAGGGATCCTGTATCCCTCCCACTCTTTACAAAAGTTTCACGAAGCCTCTATTTGACTTCCTACACTCCATTGGCATAGCTTACACTAACTATTCTGATGACACCCAAGTACTACTCCCACTCTCTGTAGCTAAGAAACTGATGCCAAGGCCCTCAACACAGCCTACTCCACTATTCAGGCCTGGATGTCAGCCAACTGTCTCTGCCTCAACGGCGATAAGACTGAAATCCTCTGAGTAGGTTCCCAGGAAACCCTAAATAATCTTACCAGCCAATACACCACCTTCACAATTGACATACAGATACCTGTCTCCCTCTCGGTCAAAACCGTAGGAGTCTACCTTGATGCCACCCTCTCCATGTCATGTCAATTCAGCGCCATCGAATCCTCAGTGGCCTACTACACCAAATTGATTAACACAGCTAAACCATTTCTATCCATTGTGACCTGCCTCTCCATCGCCAGAGCCATAATAGGCTCAGTATTGGATTACTGCAATAGCCTCTTCGCTGCCAATACTTCAAAATACCAAATGAAACTCAAAATAATCCAAAACAATGCACTTCGAGCTGCTCTCAAGATTCCCAAAAGAGAACACATATCTGCCGCCAGACGCGAAGCCCACTGGCTCCCCATGAAAGAACATGTCCTATTTAAAACTCTCGCCATCACTCACAAATGCATCACTCACAGAGCCCCCCTAACCGTTCCTTGAAAGTAGTGGGAACAGGCTCTTCCAGACCCACTAAAACACCAAACTCCCACGACTCAAAATCCCCAGAGTCAAACGACAGACAATGAAATTTCCTACAACTCACCCTCAGAAACAAACCCTCACACCCTGCATTCCGCAAATCACTCAAAACCTGGTTGTTTAACTAACCTCTGCACCCCCGCTTTGCACCTCATGCCTACATACTCATGTTCCCTGTAACCAAATGAACTGTGTACACTTCATATGTTTTGTCATGCACCACTGTAACTAATACCTGTATCACTGTAACCAATTCACCTACCGTTGTTATATCTCTAATACTCTTTGTATGTGGCACTGTAACTAAGGAGCCTACTTACTGCTGTAACAGCACCACAAGGCCTGCGGGCAGTTTGGGCGCTATACAAATAAAAAAATAACAATATGTGAATGTTGATGAGTTCAATAATGCATCCATTGGCTGAAATGGCTAACATGCCCATCTTGCTACAAACCCACGAACGCTAGTATTTAAAACACAGAGCACTGTCTCAAAGTAAGACTGATTAGCAGATCTTACCTGCATTGCAGAATCCATTTACATGTATACTAAATTATTTTTTTTAAAACTGGGAAACCCCCCCACCCTAGCAGATGGCAATCTGTTACAGCAGGATAAATAAGAAAGGCTAATTAATCCTGCTGGACATCACTACTCCAGCACCACTAGGTCATCTGATGGAGGTCAGGTATCAGACTCTTCAGGAATAGCTGGACCAAGGGTTCTTTCACCTTTCCCTTGTGACAAGGCTTTAGTTGGCCCTCTAGATAATATGGCTGTACTAGAATTTGCTTTCACTGATCTCCTAGTGCCAGTTGTATCTGGCCCATTCCAATACTCCTTCTTTACCACTTCTAGCACTCCCATCTTGCTCAGTTATTTAAACATACTGTACTGGCCTCGCCTCCTCCTTGTATTCAATTATCTTCTTTACTTTTGCTGGTTCTGTTCTTCCTCCTTTAGTATTACTTTCTCCTGCTGCCCTCTATTTTTACCTCTCACTGCTCTGTTGTTTCTCCCTCATTTCTTTCTCTCCTGATGTACCTGGTACTTTGCTTTCTCTCAACAGTGATGTTTATTGTTACCTTTCTCTCTCCTTGGATGTTTCACCTCCTACTCTCATTCTTCTCTGCCTTAATGCTCCTTCTCCACTACTCTTCTCTTTGTCCCCAGCACCACTCTGTCCTCTCCCTCTCACCTCTGTCTGTTTTCCCTATGTAGCTCCTATCTCCCACACTGCTGTCCCTGCCAGGCTCCCTTTTATAGCCCTCACCAAAATGTAATTTGGCTTGTAAGTATCTGAGGCAGCTGTGTGGCAATCGAGAGGGGCCATCTAATTATTGGGCTTTGATGGTTCCACCACTTGCTCTGGTAATCTGCCTGGCTCCACACAATGAAGATATAAAAGGACAGTCTGCCATCTTTGTTTCAGGCAGTCTCATTTCCATGGTCGGCCAACCCCAGGATGGTGCTGCCGGTGTACGCCGTTGCTGTGTTTCTCCATCGGTGTGTACCTCTAATTTCTCTTCCGACCTCAAGCTCTCCTTTACCAGCCTGGGAATTCCTCATGAGGATCTTGACAAATTATGTTCAAATAACTGTAACTCAATGGTATGTGTCTTCTATTTTATACACTATGCAACTTGCAGAGTTCACAAGAAGGTCTATAATGTCTCCTGCTTCTATAGGCATGCTACATTTTGTTTTTGGGGAATCATTGTAACAGTCTCTAGCGGCTCTGTGGAATACTATATACAAGACTAAGGAACAAGTGTAGGCATTGGGATCCTCTGGAGCGGGTGGTGGTCCCCAGCCGAGTGTCTCCAGGGCACCAACACTAAGCCTCTATAAAGTGACTTTATCTGAAGATACTCAGGTGCAACTTAAATGCACAAAGGTTTGCTGGAATGCTGGAATGCATCCTGAAGATGCTCCAGGAATAAACATGTTTGCTCAAATAAAAATATTTGCCAATATGATTATAAAACAACTGACATAAATCTGACATTGTCCAGGCATGTGTTAATTTGCACCAGAGCAAATCTGTGTGGATCTGGCATGCCGGGGATATGTCAAGGGAAGATTGTTAGGATACTGTGAAGAGGTGAGACGCCCTTAGATTCCTCACATACCCTTCCCTATACAGGGTAGATCTGGAAGATTCACAGGGGAAGTGTGACAGGAAGTCAACATTTCCCTGCTCTTTGCCCTTCCTGTGCTCCACTGTGAAATAATAAGGCTGGAGATCCAGAAACCACTACATAACTCGTGGGTTGGATTCTTTGGCTAATCCATACCAGGGGTGAATGGTCAGTGACAAGTCTACATTTTTGCCCTAACAAATAATACTTGAAATGGATGATAGCTCATTTGATAGCTAGGGCTTCAAGCTCATTGACAGGATTGTTTTTTCCTCTGGGGAAAGGATTCCTACTTATGTAGAGTATTGGGTGTTCCAGTCCATCTTGATCTTGAGAAGGGATGGCTCCTACTCCTGCTAGAGAGGCATCTTTCTGAAGAATGAAGTCCTTTGAAAAATATGCACTTTTAGTATGGGAGTCTGGCAGAGGGTCTCTGTTAAGCTGGTGTAACATTTTTGATCTTTTTCATTCCACCTGATCTTGTGGGGCTCGGCAATCTTTAATGTGTCAGCCCAAACAGGACGGCTTTGAAATGGAACAGGCCTAGGGGTGTGGCAAAAGCAGCCTTTTCTTTATCTGGACCATATAATGGGACCTGCCAATAGCCTTTTGTAAGATCTATGGTGGAGAGATAGATGAAGTTGCCAAGTTGATCAACAGGTCATCAATACAAGGCATCAGGTAAACGCCTAAAGCTGATATTGCATTGACTTTTTGGAAATCAATCCAAAACCTCCAGATCCCATCAGGTTTAGATACTAATACGATGGGGAAGGACCAGAGACTGGTAGATAGTTCAATAGTAAACACTTCCAGCATTTGCTGGACTTCCTGGATTATGGTCGCTTTCCTTGCCTCAGGTAGCCTATATTGTGTTTTAGATGTACCATTCTGCCCTCAGGGGTACAAATATGGTGATAAATCCCTTTCAAGCTCCCTCGCTCCTCTTTAAAAACATCCGTAAAATGAAATAGTAGGTCATAGAGATCTGGATTTTGGTTATTACTAATTTCAGGAGGAATACGTACCTAGTTATTCGAGTCATCAGGTAATAAACATGACAAAATGGTGGTAGTTGCCTCTGTAGGGTTCTCCTTCCACTCTTTCAGGTGATTAATATAATATACGTGAGTTTTTAACCGGCGGTCAGGTTGGGACATTTTGTAATTACATGGTCCTGTCTGTTCTAGCATCTCATACGGTCCGTGCCATTTACATATTACTTTATTTTCAGAAATTGGCAGTAATACTAATACTTTTTGTCCTATTGAGAAACATTGTAAGGTGACCTTCTGATCGTGTGAGGTTTTCTTCTGTTCTTGTGCCTTGGCCATATGGGTTTGGACTAAACATCTTACCACAGTCATATGTTCTTTAAGATGGTTTGCGGTTTGGAAGGTGGGATTGGGGCTTCCTCTCTTTCCTCCCAGGTTTCTGTCAACATGTCCAGGATGTTTTGTGGTTCCCGCCCATAAAGTAATTCAAAGGGGGAGAATTCTGTAGTGGCCTGTGGGTCTTTCTAACAGCAAATAAAGCCCAAGGTATCATTTGGTCCCAATTCCTACCGGCATCTTCCACTGACTTCCGTAATATTGTCTTCAGTGTTTTATTAAATCTTTCGACAATGCCATCTGTTTGTGGATAGTATACTGAAGTTCTAAGGATGGTACTATGTAAAATTGTTTTACTTCCCCCATATGTTTGCTCATAAATGTAGAGCCCTGATCCATTAAGATTTCTTTGGGAAACCCTCCTCTTGAAAAGAAGGGGAGTAGGTGTTTCAGGATCTGTTGGGTGGCATTGGCTCTAAGAGGAAAAGCTCCTGGATGTTTAGTGGCATAATCTACTATGGCCAGAATGTACTTATTCCCTAACTTTGATGTTTCCAAAGGACCTATAATATCCATAGTGATTCTTGAAAATGGAACATCAATTATTGAGAGTGGTTGTAAGAGTACTGGAGGTGGCATATGGGCACTGGTCTTTTGGCAGATTGCACAAGATTGCACAAAGGTCTTGATATCTGCATCAATCCCTGGCCAATAAATTTGTTGAGGATTTGGGCCTGGGTTTTAGTCTGCCCTAAGTGACCGCCTGTCAGATGAGAGTGGGCTATTTCCAGGACCACCTGCTTGTGGCTTTTGTGTATAACTGTGTTCGGGCCAGGCCCTCTGTATTGCTTTCTCCCATATACATCAACCCATGATTCAAAAAGAAAAAGGGTCTTCCTTTATCACAGCCCTCTCTTTCTTGGGTGATTTGTATGAAGGCCTCTGCTAACAGTGAGTCATTAGTTTGGGCGAATTGCCAAGTCGGGAAGAGTTTCTGGTTCTTCCTCCAGTACCCTTTGGGGCTTGGGTTTTTGTATAGTCTCAGATGCTTTGTCAGCTTCCCCAAAGCCTCGGGTACCTTGTTCTGTTACTTCTTTCCTGGCCTCTTCCTTTACCCTAAGAAACAGTGGGCCTCATTACGAGGTTGCCGGTCTGGAAACAACGGTACCGGTAAGATTGCCGGTACCGTTGTTTCCGGACCGGCAAACTATGAGTTCTGCGAGCGGGTGCCTTTCAGCCCACCAGGTCTGACCTCGTGGGCGGAACGGCACCCGCTCACAGACCTTGACGGATGCACCGACACCGGTGCATCCTTCCTCCCCATTCCCATTGAGTCCAATGGGACTTGAATGGGAATGGGGAGAAAAATATTTTGGCGTCCAGCAATGAGGAATTGCCGGGACCGCCGGGCTGTAATGCCACAGTAAGTCCCCATTGCCGAGCACTAGAAAAAAATTACTCTGGCGGCAGCTGTACTGTTTTTACCGGCACGGCAACCGCCGGACTCATAATGAGGCCCATTGTCTTTTCAAGCACCCCCTGTGCAATCTTGTCCCCTGGACGGATCTGAAAGGGATATTTCCCATGGTTTTGTAGTAAGACCTTTACATCTCCCCTGAAGTCTGGGTCTATAACCCTGGCTAGCACATCAATCCGAAATGTTCATGCCAACCCCGACGTGGGAACCAATCTGATGTAGGTATGTGGCATTGGAATTAAGACCAAGACAGTGGGTATCAATCTTCTTTCACCTGTAAGAATGACTTCTTCCCTAATACTGCAGATAACAAAAGCAATAGAGCCTTCCGTGGCTACTGAGGGGGTTGACGCTCAGGGACTTAACTTCTCAAACTTTAGGGTTCCCCAACTTTTATCGGTTGAGCCGCATCCCACTTCTAACACCATTTGTGAAGGCATCATGAAGTAGAAACAGACAACAGAAATGAAGTTTGGGATACAAACATTTATTCAATGTAAAAAAGGGTTGGAAAAAGGTCTATCTTGCTCTCTGCTAAGGTGGGATTTCCCTACCTAACGCAAACTAAGGATAGTATGTGTCAGGAAGTACAAATAAACAACTGTCTGTGTCTAAAACATACACTTGCCCTCACCTCTATTTGTATACAATGTGGGGGATTCTCAAAGTCAAAAGAATAAGTGTTCAAAGTAAAGGTTGTGAGCTTCTTCCAGCTCCAAAGTAAAAGTTCTGAGCTTCTTCCAGCTCTTGGCTCCAGTTTAAAATGGCTCTTGCCAATGCTTGTTTCACACAGCTTCACAGTTGCTCTGTTAGCATTATTTTCAACACCAAGTTTTTCATTAAAATCGATATTCACAAGTACTTGCTGTTACTCTACAGCTTCATAAAGGCCCCCGGACTGTGGGCATTGCTTTTCAATATGCTATATTAATTTGCAAAAGTCTTTCTTTATATGAAGTTTGGTATTCAAAAGGTAACTTTCGTACAAGTTCTCGGAGCGTCCCGGTATGAGTGTTCCCCTGGTTTCCACTCACCAGTTGAAGACGGCGGCTCCCTTCTGTTTGCTGTTCCTCGTGATGGGATTCTTAACGCTCCTCGTTCTGCTTCCTGACTTCCATGAGCTTCACCTTTCCAGCAAAGCAGCCACACGGAGCACAACCCGCTCTCCTGGTTTCCCGTGGCTGCCGCAGATCTTGGGTATAGCACAGCTCCTGATGCGGGTACTCATTAGGGAGTGTAGTAGGACTCCCAGAACCTCTTGCAACCGGCCTCGGTCTCGGCGTCTCTCTCTCATGCGCGACACGGCTACCTGCTCCTGTGTCTCCAGCTCCCATCTCTCAAGCCTCTTTCTCTTTGCTCTATGTGGCAAAGTCTTTTATATACATTAGGAGTGTTAAGTGACCTCAGGTGTGGGTCATTAAGTCCAATTGCCTGACTATGATACAAGCTATTAGGTGGACTTGCCTGGTTTTTCCACCTGTATACCTGTTTGGCCCTCTTCTTCGTCTCAGTACCAGAGTGGTGTGTGTATGTGTGTGTGTGTGAATGTCCATGTGGAAATAGAGGTCTGACCTGCAATACGCTGCAAAGGTATGGGGAATTTGTGGAACATCTTGAAAGGGATGCAGCATCTCACCCAAGAGTACCTCAACCCCACTCCCCAAGTCTCTTCCACCCAGGTGATCCTCCCTTGCATATCCGCCCCCAAGGTCAGGATCCAAAAGTGATGGCCTTTCCCTGGCCCCCCGGGAGAAGGATATATTTGGGAAAGAAGTGAGAACGCCCTCAGATTCCTCACAGTACCAAATGTCTCCGATCACATATAATAACAAAAGGATCTCAGGACACCTTGGAACATAAATCCAGCATGAATCCCACAATTTATAAAGGATTTGCTTGCATCTTGCACTTTGCCATATGTCAGCTCAGGATGCAGCAGCATATGTCTAATATGCCTGCCAAGGGAACTAGACTAAGAGCACGTTCAATATATACTGAACACATCACGCTTCTAAAGTCATGTTTATACAGACAACCAATGGTAGAAAAGCCTTACCTTATTTTCACATATTATATATTGTGAAGGAACTGGCAAAACGGTCACATATGTGGTCAAAGTTCGGTACAAATGCAGAGTGCCTAAGATGAAGAAAAAACGACGCCCAACTATTGACCTGCAAAACAGGAGAATCAAATACATTTAATTAATGATTCCGAACGGTGCTGCTTTGTGAAGTGATTCAGTCCATATAGGTCTTGCAAACAGTGCACAGTGTTTTAGCCAACATTTTTTGTCGAAGCATCAACTTTCACATTCATTCTTGCTTCGCAAAAACTTCGGACAGAAAAATCCATGACAAGTACCAGTTAGTAGAGCTTTACAAATAATGCAGTACTGGATAACAAACTTTGCTGTATGTATAACCAGAGCATTAACTGATCATTATTGTCTCTGACATGTATCACATTTTGGATCTGTCAGGCATGGGATCTAGCTGCTACTTTCCCTATTGAATCTCATCATACGCCAAAAATGTTTTGAACATTTGTCTCTAAATCCATTACACATAGATGTGCCTTATTATCAGAAGTGCGCATCTCGGAGATGTGCCATTTCACAAAAGAAGTGCAAAATCTGCACAGGAAAATGTGAAAGGTGGGCGGAAAGCATGGAAATTAACCAAGGCGAGTGTCCACTACAACGCAGCAAAAATGCACTACAAATGTAATGAACAAACCTTGACCTCTTGGTTTGCACTTTAAAATGCACACTTATATTTGTTCCTAACACAAACAGGAGCTAGTGCCCTTAAAAAGTGGGCAAATGCATAGTCCACCCAAATAAGTGAAGCTACTCTTCCAAGAAAATCACACCACACAGTACGTAAGGGCGGCACATGAATTCTGCCACAACATTCAACAATGATTGATGCAATGAGAATCATGTACCAGCAGAAATTAATTTATAGGAGGATATGTGCAAGGGGAAATATGATGAGCGTGAGCTAATTTGAACTGACAGATGTTCTGGTCACCTTGTGTCACCCTTCCCCATGGGAATGGGTGTTTGACAGCTGTGTGGCATAGCCAAATATCTACAGTCCTACATGCCGATGTCAATGTTACCAGTGCACACATTGACGGCGAGTCATGTAGATCATCATTATCAGACATAACCATAAATGCAGCTGTCCACAGAATGTATATGCCATTATAGATCTCTTCCGCATGTGTTGTTGAAAGAATCAGTAACACCTCATTGAATATTCCGGAAATGTGGGTCCATAATATACAGGAAACGCGGCACATACCATGCATGTATACTCTCAGCATCTGGTGGCAGCGCCCATATCTCAACTTCCATGATAAAAGTACCATAAAGTTCCAGAATCAGTAAGGAGACTCCTCACACAGCTGAGTTGCAAAATAATGTTTTATTGTTCTCTCCTTACACAAACTATTGACAGAAAAAAAATGTGAATTAAGGCACTCAAATCCTCATGCCCACACAATGAAGGTCAAACAAAAAAAAATAAAAGGTAAATCACCGCAGAAATACATCTTTCTTGAATGGCACTGTCTACAGTGACGAATCACGGAATTCAGTCACTTCTCCCCAGCAGGGGGCGTACAATGTGAGGCTAGGGAGGTGAGCCAACTATGCAGTACCCTCCATTGGGGTAGAGGCAAGCAGGACCTCACCGGGAGAGACTCCCCTTGTGGGGACAATGACTCCCGTTCCGATGAGGAACTCCCTGCCCAATCCACCTATGCACCACTGTTGATAAAACCTACTGGAAGAAAACAGGAAGAATCAGTGAACATTTTTTATTGTGACATTGAACCCTTAAGAAAACTACTCATTTGGTACTGAGACGAAGAAAACCATTACAGTAATACTGAGTACAAGTAAAACACAGGAGAAGGACTTTAATGCTATGCCAGGGAAGTCCCAGGGCAGCGCCATAAATCTGGGAGAAGGAGACACACGAGATAGAGAAGCCCAGGAGTTCCGAAATAGTTGTTGGAGCTGAGCTGAAGAAATTAGGGAAGCAATGGTTCCAATGATGGAAGGAAGCTGGCGTGTGCAAGTTGCACTCTAGGAAACCCAGGTGGCAAGAGGCCAAAGGACTGGAACAAGGTCCCAGGAAGTACCTAAAAAGAAGTGGTGGTCTGACCGCAGATACGAGGGGGTGACTCCTGGACAACAAGACCACTTACCAATAGGTGCCACAGAACGTACCGAGAGAAGAGAGAGAGGCTAACAAAGATGCCACCCTGACAAGAAGAGAAGCAAGCCCTGCCCGATCTGCAGGCCTAGTGACGCGACCCCCAAGTCAAGACGGTAACAAGGAGAGCAGGAGACCCGAAGAGGGCACCGGTAATAACCAGTGGAATACTCATACTCGTCCCAGTGAGGTACAAGGGTGGAAGAAGAGTGAGAATCATCACTGGTCTACCCATACTCGTCTCAGTGAAGCACAAGTTTGGAAGAAGAGTGGGAATCATTATTGGGACAGTCATATCCATCCCGGTGAGGTACAAGGGTGGAAAAAGAGGGAAAACCATCACTGAACTACTTATACTCATCCCAGTGAAGCACACGTTTGGAAGAAGAGTGAGAATCATTAGTGGGCTACTCATACTCATCCCAGTGACATTGAAGACTTAGAAAAGAATGAGAATTGTAGTTGGAACAGTGTTGGTCATCCCAGACCAGATGAACAGGTTACTTACCCCTGGTAACTTTCTTTCGTCTGGATGTTCCTCCCACGTATTCCTCATTTTATGATATCTTCATTTCCACCATCAGCTGCTTCAGAACAATTTGTCTTCTTAGCAGAGGGCGCTGTGCGGCAGACGGTCAACGTCTCGAAGGCCTCCATCTTGGTTGACGTCATCGCTGAGTACATATACCATGCGCAGCACCCATTGACTTCAGTTCTGTTTTTTCACCACCCATATGCAGAATTACCGCCATTAAGTGCCTTTAATTTATCAGACCTTAAAAGAGCGTAAAGTCTAAAACTCGGAAATTGTACAGTGGGGTAGGTTTGGAGGGCGATGAGCAATACGTAGGAGGTTCATCCAGTCTAAAGAATGTTACCAGGGGTAAGTAACTTGTTATTCGAATGGATTGTGTCCTCCTATGTATTCCTCATTTTATGATAGACTCCTAAAGCAGTATTAAGTTATTTTGGAGGAGGGAGTAAGAATTTGAGAATTATTGTTTGTCAAGCATGGAGCATAGAATTCCCTTCCAAAAACTTCCCTCATTGTTAGAGCTGTCTAAACAATAATGTTTTGTAAACATGTGGAAAGAGGATCTTTCCCAGCTATCCTGTAGCACTCTGAAATAGCTAGTGTGATCCATCTGGATAGAGTTTGTTTGATAACTGACAGACCTAGTTGGTGTCCTGTATAACCAATGAAAAGTTTGTTGTGATGTCGTAACTTTGGCATTCTTGAAACATAAAAACATATAGCTCTCCTTGGATCCTGTCCATGAAATCTTTCCTCTTCCTTGCCAGGATGAGGTGGAGGATAGAAGGCTGGAAGCACAATTTTCTGTGCTAAATGGTAATCCGATATAATCTTTGGTAGAAAAGAGGGTTTGACATTAAGGACAACCTTATCCTTTTAAAAGGTGGTAAACTGAGATTTAAAGGATAAGGCCTGCAACTCACTCAGCCTGCGGGCTGATGTTATCGCTACTTACAAAATAGTTTTGTAAGTTAGCAACCTTTAAGTGCAGAAATGGAGTAGCTCGAAAGGAGAATGGTCAAAAACTTTAAAACCAAATTAAGGTCCCAAGTTGGTATTTGGAATGGTGTAGGAAGAAATACATTTGTGAGTACTTTTAGAAATTGAATTATTAAGGGTATTTTGAAGCAGGATGCCTCTTCTGAGGTGCGCATGAATATGGAAAGCGCTGCTAGATAACCCTTGATTGTTCCAATCTGGAGGCACAGATTAGTCAAATGCAGCAGAAACGATAACACTGTAGATGTATCGCATTGAAAAGGGTCCACATCTTTCTCCCTACACCAGCTGCAGAGCTTGTTCCAACAGCAGCAGTATAAGGATTTTGTTGCTGGTCTTCTGGCCGAAAGCAAAATCTCCCTTACGTCACCCAAGAGGTCCCAATCCGTGTATCTCAGCCTCTGAGAAAACATGCATGAAGATTGAGTGTCTTGACCTCTGGATGGAGAACCCAACCCTCCTTTCGCAAGACAAGGTTCTCTCTTTGTGGAAGATGCACTGGAGGGCAGATGGACATGTCCAAAAAGTCCAGGACCACGTCCTCCTGGCCCAATACGGGGCAATTAGGATCATGGATTTCCCAAACTTTTTCAACCTCAAGATCACATGAGGCGTGACAGGGACTGAAGGAAATGCGTACAGGAGTGGAAACTCACAGTCCATTTGTCAGTAATCTCTGTTTCTGAACCACTTTGTATTTCAAGATTCCTCCTCACCTGATTCTTCTGTTGAAGACTTTGGTTTTGTTCCCTTCTTTCTCCGCTCCGTCTTCTTCTTCGTGAAGAGGTATGGCCTACCCCGGAATGGAAGCCACAATGTTGCTGTGTAAACAGCGGCAGACACTGGACCCCCGCCCGGGAACGCCTGTACAAGAGGAAAAAGCATGGAGCAGAAAAAACCTCTTGTTTGGCTGGTCGTACGTTAAAGTTCGTCTTGAAGGGTGAGCGTGTCAGACCAGGATATTCCATGGAGCACCGCAGACCAGGAACCACTATCCAGGAAGGAGGGCTGGAGCGGGGGAATTGTCACCAGAAGACCGGTATCCAGGATAAACGAAGCAACAGGACTGTGTAAGGTAAGGACCAGTAATGCACGGAGAAAGAAACACCAGAGAAGCGCCAAACAAATACTGAGCGCAGCCGAGAGCCGCAAGAGAGGAGAGACCGAAAAGAAACAAGAAGAAAGAGAGGATGTGCAGCAAAAGAATACAGCGAGAGAGGCACAGAGAGAAGGAAACACAGAGCGAGATCCGTTAGAAACAGGAGGCAGCAGCTGTGCAAGAAAATGCACGCCGTCCGAAAAGCCAGAAGGAGAAAAGCTAGTAGGAAAGCAGCCCCAAAGGTTGAAAAGAGGAAAACACTAGCGTCAGAGCCCAAAAGCAAAAGGTAGAGAAAGGGTTGCAACGGGCATGGAACAGAATCCGCCTTATTAGACCTAAAAAATCAAATCTCACAGGTCATGGACAAAGGCAAACCTGCCTTGCTCCTCCTCCTCGATCTATCAGCTGCTTTTGACCTGGTAGATCACCAAACACTCACCACCCACCTCACCCATGCAGCCCATTTGTCTAATCAAGCAGCATCCTGGATCACTTCCTTCCTTGAAGGAAGAGCCATGAAGGTCTACTCCGACACAGCTAACGCAGATCCTACCACTATAAACTGCGGTGTCCCCCAAGGATCTTGTACAGCCCCCACCCTCTATAACCTCTTCACAAAACCCCTCTTCGACCTACTTGACTCCATGGGTGTTGCATATACAAACTATGCAGACGACACTTAAGTACTTTTACCCCTACCTGGACTCTATCACCAAGACGCCACGGCCCTTCACAACATCTATGCCACTATCCAAGCTTGGATGGCGATCAATGGCCTCTGTCTTAACGGGGAGAAGACTGAAATTCTCATCCTGGGCCAGACAAACACATTATCGAAACTAAGCCCCCAATACAACAACTCAACATAGACAACTCAACCATCTCTGTTTCATCCTCTGTCAAGACTCTAGGTGTCACATTGATGCAAATCTATCGATGAACAAACAAGTCAGCGCCATAGCCTCTGCATCAGCGATCAGCACCAAACTCATCAATGCCATTAAACCCTACTTATCCACACCCAACCGCTTGGCCATAGCTAGAGCAACTATAGGAGCCAAACTCGATTATTGTAACGCCCTTCTAGCTGGCACTTCTTGCTCCGCCAAAAACACTCACAGACTGCAAACCACACAAAACAATGCCCTCAGAGCCGCCATGAGCATCCGTAGAAGAGACCATATATCCCACGCCAGACGTGAAGCACGGTGGCTCCAGGTCAAAGACCGTATTACTCGGAAAATCCTCACCATCACTCACAGGTGCATCAACAAAACCGCTCCAGCATACCTATCTGATGCAATATCAAGGACCACATCCACTCGCCCCACCAGAGCTCAGTACACCAACCAGCAACACATATCACGCATAAAGAGAGCCACAGCAGGAGGTCTAGGCTTCTCCTATATTGCACCGAAACTCTGGAACTCACTCCCTGCCACCCTTAGAGCTGAACCTTCCATCTCTGTCTTCCGCAACAACCTCAAGGCCACTCTCCTCAACTAGCAAGTGGAGGACTGCCTCCTCCACCTCTGCCATGTATATTGTAATATAACACAAATGTAATATAACTATATTGTAACCTGTATATATACTGCTAATGACTATGTAACTATATTGCAACCTGTATGTATATTGCTAATGACCATGTAACTAAGTAACTAAGCTTTGTACAGCAACAAGTGCCATAATGTCCTTGGGCTGTTGTGCGCTATATAAATACGAATAAAACAAACAAATAAAACAAACGTGAGGACGAGAGTCGGAGGCAGGGTTAAGAACCCGAGAGAGAGAGAGAGAGAGAGAGAGAGAGAGAGACAAAAAAGACTAGCCCGGCACACGGGGAGTAGAGCACAATGTAGCAGAACATTCTAATGGCGGCAGAGCCGCCAAGTGTTCCAAAGGCGCCAGGTCGGCCGACGCATGACACCATTACGAACGCGCCCCCTAGAGCTCCTCTTGGAGGAAATTCCCTGGAGTAAAACAGTTCACACTTCCGGTTGACACTGTTTGCGAATAGATCCACTTGAGGGGTTCCCCAAAGGGTGAAAATCTCTTCAAGAACTTCCTGCGCTAGTTTCCACTTGTGGGAGACCGTACTCTGCCTGCTCAGAGCGTCCGCCGCCGTGTTCTCCTCTCTGGCTAGGTGAACTGCTGATAGAGAGACTCCTTCTTGAATTGCCCAGAACAAGAGCTGCATTGCTTCTCTGCACAGTGGTAGTGACGCTACACCTCCTCTCTTGTTGAGGTAGTACATGGCCACTGTGTTGTCTGTCATTATCAGGAAATTCTTTCCACGTACAGAGGGCAGAAAGGCCTTCAGCGCTAGCCTGATTGCCCTAAGCTCCAAAAGGTTGATGTGTAGTTTGGACTCCGATGGAGACCAACGACTGCTGATTGTCGGATCGTTGGCGTGGGCTCCCCACCCCATGAGAGAGGCGTCTGTCACGACTGCTATCTCTGGCCATGCTTGCCAAAAAGGTTCTCCTTTCAGAATGTTGTCCTTGCAGGCCCACCACAGAAGGTCCTGTGAGACTCTGCTCGGAATCTGAAGGAGGTTTGACATCCTGCCGGAGAATTGGGACCACTGTATTCTGGGAGCCCATTGAAGGGATCTCATTTTCATGTGAGCCTCTGGCACCAGGAAAATACAGGATGCTATGAGGCCGAGCAACCTCAAAAAGTCGAAGGCCGGAAGATGCTGGGCACTCTGAAACTTGGTGGCAAAATGTCCTGAGCCCTCACCTTGAGTGGCAGTGCTTTTCCCAAGGATGCATCCAGGACTGCTCCAATAAACTGGAGTCTCTGTGAGATGGTATCATGTGAGGCGTCTTGTAATTGAGGGAGAAACCCAGTCTGTGGAGGGAGTGGCAGGTGATAGAAACTGAGATGTTCTTGGGCCTGTTTGGGTGAATGTGCCATGATCATCCAATCGTCCAGGTAAGGGTAGACGTGAATCCCCCTCTCCTGCCACTCGCTGCCACCACCACCATCAACTTGGTGAAAACCCTTGGGGCGGAGGTTAGCCTGAAAGGCAGAACTCAAAACTGATAATGAGAACCGCCAATGGCGAACCTCAGGTACTTCCTGTGCTTGTGATGGATTGGCACATGAAAGTAAGCATCCTGAAGGCCCAACAAAACCATCCAATACTGGAGCTGGAGGGCCTGAAGGATCTGAGAAAGTGTAACCATCTTGAACTTGTCCTTCCTGAGGAACTTGTTCAAGTATCTGAAGACAATGATAGGTCTCAGTCCTCCGTCTTTCTTGGAGATTAGGAAATAGGGAGAATACCAACCTCTGTTCCTCTCCATCGCATGTTCTGGTTCTATAGCACTTTTCTCTAGCAGGGTCAACATTTCCGGCAAAAGCAATGGATCGGGAACATTTAGCGAAGGATTTCCCGGTGGATGATCGCAAGGTCTTTGTACAAAGGGAAGGAGTAACCCTGGGCTACTGCCTCTACAGCCCATGCATCCAAAGTAATACTGCGCCATTCTTTGAGATGCTGTGATAGTCTGCCTCCGACTGGGGGTCGTGAGTCATGACCTCAGAGTGGTTTTGAGGCGGCTTGAATCAGCGGCTGATGGTAAAGACACTGCTGCTTTGGCGGGCTTTGCACCTCTCCCTTGTCCACCACGAGGGAATATTCTCTGTCCTCTTTGACCAGCCTGTCCTCTCACTCTTCCAACCGAGGAGCAGTAGCAACAATACCTATCCCTACAAGATGATCCACTGGGGTGAAAAGGCTGTGGCTTCCTGACTGTGGCACTTAAGGACTTGGCTGCCGCCTTTGAGGTCTGCAGCTTTTCAAGGCTTTCATCAGCCTTATTTCCAAATAAATGAGAACCGTCAAAGGGCATGTTAAGGAGTCTGGATTGTACTTCAGGTGCAAATCCTGACTTCCTCAACCACGCAAATCTGCGTATGACAGTGCTTACCGCCATGGCCCTGCTGGCGCTGTCAGCAGTGTCCTACCTGATTGTAGAGACTCACACATGGCCACTTTGCCATCCCTTTTCAGGTTCATGAAGCCGTCTCTTTCCTCACCCTCAGGGATGTGATCAGCCACCATCGCTATGCAGTCCCACAGGGTGAATATAAACTTTGCCAGGGCACATGTGGAATCTGCAGACTTTAAAGTCATTCTGCTAGCAGAAAATACTTGCTTTGCCCAGGAGTCAATGTGTTTGTCATCCCTATCAGTGGGTATGGTAGGGTACGCAGCTTGCTTGGAGGCAGGTGTAGCTGCTTGTACTACTAAGCTTTCTGGAGTTGGATGAATTGACAGGTAGCCAGGGTCACTACTTGATGGCCTGTATTTTTTGGTCACATTTTTGTTTACCCTTGGGCTGGACTCTGGAGCCTCCCAGTTTGCTGCAACCCTTTTTAGCAGTGCCACGTGGAATGGTAAAATGGGGTCATATTGAGGACCCTTGTCCAATATGTAAGTCAGGTCATCCTGTTCAAACGCAAGTGCTAGTCTACTCCATCCAAGAATTCCACCACTCTAGACATTAGGCTTCTGTAGGATGCATCTGCATGATCAGCCGGGTCCGGTTTCCCAAAATCTAGTTCTGGGGCGGTCTCCACCCCACTTGCTGTCTGTAGGGTGTCATGTAGTTCCCTAACCCTGGTCTCTCCTGAAATAAAGCATTCAGGTATATTAGTATTCTTTTCAATACTAGGTATATCCATTTGGAGACCAAATGGAGCGCTATCATCAGAGGTTTCATAGCTCTCATATGTCAAGGACGTGAAACAATCCTTTTTAGGTAAAGGTTTAAAAACCTTTTCCTGGCTTTTCTGAGGTTGAGGCGTTGAAGAATGTATAATGGGCATCAATGTTTTTTGTATCAACGACGAAGGCGTCGATGGCATCAATGGTATCGACATCCATGGCGTTGATGGTGTTGACCGCTTGACTTTTGTCTTGTGCTTTTAGGGATTTAGCCCTTGGCTCAATGTTTTCTTCGACAATTTCTCGTCTCGTCGAGTACTCGAAGACTCTCGAGTGGTCTTAGGCTTATGACCCAGGCTCGAGAGCATGCAGGGTTTCGCCTTGGTATCAAGCTTGTCTTTGACTGTAGCATGGCCACTTTTCTTATGCTTCGAGGAGGTCAGGCCTGATCCACAAAGATTTTGTACATTTTATTCCTAAAGAGTTCCCACTCCTCTTTGGAGGAATATTTAGTTGGGCAGGCTATGCGCCTTTCTGAGGAAGACGACGAGGAATAAGAAGGTGATATGTGACATCTCTTAGATTTTTTCAAAGACGACGAGGAGTATCTGCTCCTCGAGTGGGATTGTTTCTTTGAAGTTTTTTTGTGAGGAGAGGACCCTCTCGACTCATGATATGACCCAAAATTATAAGGAGTGGATGGGGATTTTGGGACAATCCTACCCACCACAAGTTTAGTTTTCCGCTCATTTAAGGCCTTACCTGTCATCGACTGACAGGATCGACAGCCGTCGGTTACATGCTTGACGCCCAGGGTTCATGATTGACATCTTGGTGCTGCATTTTAGACACTTTTTGAAGCCTGTCTAGGGAGTATTCGGAGCTGAAGAGAGGCCATTTTCTAAACGTTTTTGAAGAAAACTGAAGTGCGCTGTTAATCTCGAAGCAATCGCATTAGCGGAAAAACAGAACCAAAACCAACGGGTGCTGCATGTGGCATATGTTCTTGACAATGACATCAGCGTAGATGAAGGCCCTCGAGGCAACGCACAGCACCCTCTGCCGAGAGAAGTTTTTTTCCGAAGCAGCTTAAGCTGGAAATGAAGATATCATAAGATGAGGAATACGTGGGAGGACACAATACATTTGAAATGTGTTTCAAAGCGCCACAAGGCTAAGTGGGAAGAGAACAGGGGAAATATTAACAATGGCAAAAACATAAATATCCAGTCGTGGTCCTACTAGGCCTTATGGTATTCAGCCATGCAAGTGCATTGAGGTAGAAGTGCAGGGGATGGGGATGGAAGAAGGAGCAGGGGGGTGGACAAGTGCTGGAAGGGGGCCGGGCAGGGGGGAGCTCTGCTAAGGGGGAGCCATGGAGGAGAACCTCAGGCTAAGTGCTAGTGCAGCCGACCCGCAAGGGTGGGATGTGGAGACACCAAGAAGGGCAGTGCAATGTGGGGGGGGGGGTGCTGATATAGTCTGGGAGGAAGGGCCTGGGATCCTGTGGGATTCATGATGATCAGGCCACCGGTCCCAGCAGCATTGGGTTGATTAGCAGGGAAGGGAAAGATGGAAAGAGGTAGAGAAGAGCAGAGTTTTGAGCATTTTCCGGAACTTAAGGAGGACCGCCTGAAGTCTGAGAGGGTCAGGGAGGCTGTTCCAAAGGGAGGCACCAGCCGAGGGGAGAGACCTGCCCCCCACTCTCTGCTTGGAGAAGCATTTGACAGTTAAAGAGTTGGAGTTAGAGAAGCGTAGGGCTCTAGCAGGGTAATATTTACGGAGGGAAAGTTGGAGATAGCATGGTCCCAGGCCCCAGAATGCCTTGTGGATGATGCAGAGGGACTTGAATTTGATCCTTGCCGCCAGTGGAGGGATTTTAGGGCCGGAGAGATATGGTCCCTGGGCTTGAGGCCAAGGATAAGTCTTGCAGCCCTATTCTGGATTAGCTGGAGGGGACGAAGGGAGGAAAGAGGGAGATTGAGAAATAGGCTGTTGCAGTAGTCCAGCCTGGAGAGGACCAGAACTCTGGAGACATTGGGCCTCATTACGAGTAAGGAGGTAGCCATGCCGCTTTTAGTGGCATGGCTACCCTCATACCGGGTACCAGGTCCCGTAAAAGGGGATTTACCGGGCCATTCCAACCTTGGAGGGCCCGGTAAATCCCTTTCGCGGGACCCGGACACGGTACATCC
Source organism: Ambystoma mexicanum (assembly GCF_040938575.1). Classification (NCBI taxonomy): domain Eukaryota; kingdom Metazoa; phylum Chordata; class Amphibia; order Caudata; family Ambystomatidae; genus Ambystoma; species Ambystoma mexicanum. Next base: position 1,152,477,599 of record NC_090925.1, on the reverse strand, counting down.
CCATTCCCATTTGAGCCCCCAGAGGGCTCAATGGGAATGGGGAGGATGCTAACAACTGGCCCGTTAATGACAGGCCCTTTGTTAGCATCCTGGTCTTCTACGGGGTCCCGCTAAGGACGCCTGGTCTGACCAGGCGTTCCAGAGCGGGACCCGCTGCAGACCTCGTAATAGGGTGGCCCGGAATGAACAGTGACGGTCCCTTAACGGCACCATTCATTCCGCAGCCGCCAGGGTCCTAATGAGGCCCATTGAGCTTCTGGGGGAATGTGAGAAAAGGAAGAATGCCGCTGAGGAGGTGGTGCTGGAAGTGGGACTTCTTGGTAAGGTATGATGTGAGGGATGAAGGAGAGAGCGGGGTCAAAGATGACCCCAAGGTTTTCGGCCTCACAATTTGGTAGGGGTAAAGGGCTCAAAGAGGGTGGCCAGAGGATAGGAGGAGAAGAGGGTGCAGGTGTCCCGATGAAGAGATCATTTGCTGCACATCATTCCTGAATGGCAGACAGACAGTCTGGATGAGAGAGGAGGAAGAAGAGGGGGAAGTAGAGGGAAGTTTGAAGGAATGCTGTGTGTCATCGGCATAACACTGGAAATGAGGAGAGAAGGACAAAATCAGGTGAACAAGAGGGACGAGGTAGATATTGAAAAGCCATGGCGATAGGATAGAGCCCTGGGGGACATCACAAGTAGAGAGGGTGGTGGTGGAGGAGAAAGGGCCCAGTTGCAGCTGGAAAAGCGCTTAGTGAGGAAAGAGGTCAGCAAATCCAGAGCCCTGTCAGTGATGCTGAGAGTGTCACAGAGTTGTTTTATGAGGATGGAATAGTGGACCATGTCAAAGGCAGAGGAAAGATCGAGGAGAATGAGAACAGCAGGAGAGTTGGAGTCGAGAATTGCGCGCATGGTTTCACGGTGTTCAGGAGAGCAGTTTCCATGCCTCTGGATGCCTGGCATCCTGATTGATGGTCATGAAGGCAACCGACAAGATCAGTGTAGTGTAGAGGGTCAGTTGGGAGAGGGACAACTTCTCCCAGAGTTTACCCCGGAAGGGGGTAGTAGAGATGGGGATATAGTTAGCTGGGCAGGTGAGGTCAGCAGACCGCTTTTTAGGAGAGGGTGCACAAAGGAGTGCTTGAGGGATCTAAGAGCCAGTGGCGAAGGAGTGGTTACAGAAGTCAGCAAGAGCTGGGGCGACAGAGGAGATGTTGTCCTTAATGGTTCTGGAGGAGCAGGAGGGCATCTGTTTGGAGGAGGCCTTCATAGGGCAGACCACTTTAGAGACCTCATCCGGTGCTATCGGCAGGACGGAGGAGAGTGAGGGGGGTCGGAGGAGGGGGGCCAAGTGAGGCTGGGGAGTAGGCATGGGAGAGGAGATGGGGTGGAACAAGTGAGGACAGGATGTCCTGAGGTTTGGATGTGATGTGGGAGGCCAAGGCAGTGCAAAGAGCCTGTGAAGGAAGAAGAGAGGTGGAGACTGCAAGTGGATTGTCGTGCTTGAATGTGGGCCCGCTTCTTGGAGCGGATAGAAAAGCGATATTGCCTTTGGAGCAGGCGGCAGGCTAGTTTGTCAGAGGATAAACTCAAAGTCTGCCACTTCCGTTCAGCAACTCTGCACTTGCGTTACAGGGATGCTAGATCAGAGTCGCACCAGCTGTTGTTCTTGGTGGCAGGTTTTAGGCAGATCCTCATCACAGGGTCAAGGGTGACAAGAGTGTTAGAGATGGCAAGGTGCAAGTTAGCAAGGACAGAGTCAGAGGGAAAGTCACGGGCAGGGGTGGGAAGGGGAATGGAAGTGGAGACAAAAGCAGCAACTGACACTTGCTTTATTGGTCGAATGACGGCAAAGGAGGCTGGCTGTGCAGGGGGTGGCTCGGTTAGAGAGCCAAGGGGCCCCAGGTGGGAGGAAAGGAGAGCGTGGTCAGACCAGGAGAGGGGGGTGGTGACCAGATTAGAGATAGGGATATCAACAGAGATAAGGGCATCAAGATTGTGGCAGGTAGAGTGAGTCGGCCGGAAGGAAGAATAGTGAGAGAGAGGGAGTGACAGAGGACCGGAACTGAGAGGTAGATGTTTCAAGAGAGTCGAGTTGATTGTTGAAGTCACCAAGGAGGAGGAGTTTGGAGGAATAGGTTGAAGGAGATGAGGCAAGGTCGGCCCATTCAGAGAGGAATTCAACTGCGATCACCTCTTGTTGGCAAGATGTGTGGACACTGAAAGGGCACAGATGTGTCCTCTTGGCACTATGTGTCCATTGATACAGTCAGACATGTTTACAAGAAATTAGAGTAGCTCCGAGTTCGTGCCCTGATGGTCCCAAGCACACTTTGCTTTGGTATCACACACAGAGGAAACTTATTATAATGACCCACATGCCGATACAATCAAATGACTTTCATACAGGTTGGTAAGGTGTGTAATGTAAGTATATGGTATACACATGCGGGACACCACATCATCGCCCAGCAAATGACATTCTTCCCCAAAGGTCATGATGTGCAATGTTTGACATGCAGTCTCTACAATGACCACACATGAATATGCGCACACACAGGTCATGTTCCATTAGTACTGCTCACCTGGTTGTGTTGCCGCTGTGTCTGATCCCCTGGCAGCGACTATTACCACTTTGGGGATCATGCCAGCCACTGCCTCCACTACTGGAATCAAAGTGTTATGGCTTGATTGTCCTCCAAATGTACACCTGGCAAGGGCATGCATGCTTGCCTGCCTTTTTAAGGTGCTGTGACTCATATGTTCCAGAGCTTCTTGACTTCCTTCATTATTCTGCCAGGACATTGACATTGGACGTCAGTTAGCTCGGTGTGCCGGCTTGACTGCAAGGCTGGGACGCAGGACTTCTGTGCTGTATAGGGTGCCCTCATGGTCCATCATGAAGTTGACCATGACCTCAACCTCCTCCTTTGTAAAGTTCTTGGCTTCCCACTCTGTCTCTCCTTTATCACCAGCAGTTTTCTTATTGGACACCATGTCAATGATCAGGATGTAACAGGGTGCAAGAGACTCATCCAGTATTGGTGCTGTCCGCTGGAGCGGGACAGCGGCAGCAGTGTTGCAGCTCAAGACACACAGAGGAACAAAGGGGCATCCACCCTTCAGCATGCCTGTGCTGGAAAACCAGGAGCCAGGATGGCAGCATGCTTCAATCGGAGGGATGGAAGTGGATGAGTGATGAGGGCATAAAGACACTGCAGGACCTTAGAAGAAAGGCCCTAGCCTTTCCCTAGGACAGTGCCAGGACAAGTCCCAAATGTTTGGAACACCAGAGAATCTATGGGAGGGCCTTGGGCCAAATCCCCATAGAGGATCCTGGAGAATTGTAAGGGGCATTTAAAATAATGAAATAAAAACCTGAGCCCCAAGAATCGGAAAATAATATTTGAGAGAATACAAAATGCAAATAAAGAAAGTGAAATCAAATCATAATTAAAAATAACAGAGGTCCAACTGGCCAATCAGTAAAGAGAACCTTACAAAGGAGCACCAGAGTGGAAACACCCTGCCAGCCAATCCCATAAGTAGGGCTTTCTTCCAATCAGCTGCCAACAGGATGAGGATGAGCCTGGCTATAAAAGCCAGCTCACTGTGTACCTGTCTCAGCCAGGGACAGGTTCCCTGTATTTCTCTCCGGACGCCGGTGATGGGAAGAGGAGCTGTATCCTGAAGGAGAATATGCTGCCTTGGTGAAGGTGTCTGGACTACCCTGGAGCACTGCCTGCCTGGAAGTTGCCTGAAAAGCCTGTAAGAAACTGATTGACCCAGGGGAAAGACGGAGAGTACCCCTGCAGCCCACCTAAGCCAAAAAGGTGAAAGAGCTGGCCTGCTTGAAAAGCCTGGGATGAGGCTATGGCACTACCTCACTAAAGCCCTAGTAGAGCGAGCAGGACAGAGGCAGGACCCATGAAGAGGAGAGGGGCACATGTCCAGGTCCCCTGAAAACATGAGGGGCAATGAGAGAGAAGGGGGGGAAAGTGGAGCCACGCCAATCCCCCTCAAGAGGAGAGGGGCAAAGTAAAGAGTAAGAAGTAAGAATACCCCAGGTTGGGGCTAAAAGACAGAAGCCAGAGAGACTGACAATAACCCCTGAAAGGGTAAGGTCAAAACCCCTTAAAGGAAGACAGGGGTATGGGCAAGTAGAGAAAGAAGGAGAAAGGACCCCAACATGAGTTTGGGCACAAAAGACCTAAAGTAGAAGAGGGGCAGAAGCTAAAGGCTATGGAAGAAAAAGTGAGAGAGATACTTAGAAGCCCAGCCGGAGGTTGGGGCAACATACTAAGCAACCAAGAGAGAGCGAGAGATTGTAAGAGGATGAATCAACCAAAAAACTAAGATACGGAACCAAAGCGCAGGACCAAGCCGATCCCCCGCCTAAGAGGTTCTGCACCTAGAAGACAACTAGAGGTCCCAGTTGGAGTTTTCGCATAAACACCCCTGTTGCTTGTCTACCAGAGGAGGCCTGGGAGAAGATCTCTCTGAATTGATGGACTTTGTTATTTTAGAGAAGGACTTTAATTTAGAGATTTTACCCCCAACACTTTTCCATTTAAGGGAAGGACTTTCACCATTAGATTTACCCATTCTGACAACTCACTATTTTAGGAACATTTGATTCAGGAAACTTTTATATTAAGTTAAGATTTAGTAGGCAAATTTACTTTAGAGTTTTTAATACTTTGGGCACCTTCTTGAGTCCATAAGCGAAGTGCAAATTACGTTTGCGTTATTCACACAGGAATGGACTTATAAATCATTTGTGTTGAAACACTTTGCTTTATTCCTCAAACCCTATTTTGTCTTGCACTTGCTTAATAAAGAGTTTTCTTTGAAAAGACCCTAAATCTGAGACCCTTTGGTTCATCATGTCGTCACAATAGCTTTATGTTCTGGGTATTCCAGCTCCCTCAATGACTGGGAGTGCCTCGGCCAAAGACCCTGGTCAGCCTTTCCTTCCAGTGCTTCTAGGCATGGACTGTTTTAAGTGTAATTGCTGTTATCACCTCTCAAATGGTCATAGCCCTGTTCCAGGTGCTTCTTTCTTTTGGTTTCCTTTCTCCAGTATTTTCCCCTATCTACAAGTGAGCACGGGCGGGCACGTCTGCTTTGTCTGGGAGTCTCTCTTGCTCTGGGTTGACCAAGCTCCTTTTATAGTTCTTATGGCAGGGCTCGACTTCTGGTTCCAAATCTGATTTTCACCTTGAAGCCTTGCTTCAGATTGGTTATTGCCCAAATGGGTCTTTGTAGTCATTCAGCATATTAGTAGTGTTTTTCTCAGATTGATTAATTACCTGATATTTTGAGTTGGCCCTAATGAGATTGGGTGAGGAGTTAAATGTGTGTGCAGCGTTCAAGGTCCTCTTGGAAACTCCTCCTCTATGGTGTATTGTTCTGGAATGTTCTATCGTTTCCTTGCTATGCTGAGGCTGGTGTTACGGTAGAACATCCATAGCATAATATGTGTAAAAAAAGGAGCAGCCCAATTCACAAACAGGATGTGCTTTTAAATGCCCGAAACGAGGGTAATCCCCCTGTGTCTTTTAAAACAGGTGGAGGGGAAGGCACAAGTCATGGCAGGTTCTTTTCTGACCCCGTCATGATTTATTTTTGAAGTGTGATAGCTGCGGTTTAAACTTTTAAAGTTTAAGGCTTTTTTTTCTCGTGCATTTCACTAAGACAGTCCATTTAACGGGCCGTCTCAGTAAAATGCTCTCCCAGCAACCACTTGGCAGCATTCACTGCACGCTTACTACATTAGTGTATGCAAAGGGTTTGGACAGAGCATCTTTGTGCAATTGTCCAGCCACTCATGAAATGCTCAGGTCTCCTTTGTGAATAAGGAGACCTGAGAATTTGTGAAAGCAGCACAAATTAAATTAGTTTATTCTCTGTTCTCCTTTCATTTGCGCTGCTTTTTGAGAATCTGGCCCTAAATGTTAATTTGTTCCCTGCATGGTGAATACACATTCCAAAGTATCCTGTGACATATAGTTCCAAGTACCACTGATAAGGTGATGCTGCATCTCTGGGGCAGTAGTGGTCTTGTAGGCTCCTGACTCATCCACTCATTGAGCCAGACCAACCCCGTTCCTAGCTGCCTGCTACCCCCACTTGTTAACACAGAGCGGTCAGGGACCTCACTATACGCCACAATCAGAGCCTTCTCAGCGGTGTGTCTCAAGTATAGTATGTCTTTATTATCCACAGCATTCATCATGTCTCATTTCATGGCAGAGCACACTGGGGCATCAGGATTGTCTGTCTCCGAGTATGCAGCCTTTTGGAGAATGGCCAACTGAGGATATAGCCTTAAGTTTGTTAGTTTAAACCTCCTTCTTCCACATGCCGGTGCACCTGTTGCAGAAACAACAGAATACTCGAAACCCATTTTGCATAAGAAGTCATTTTTCTATGTTTCCAGCCTCTTCCAATAACGCCCTGGAATAGGAATCAGTAATGCTCTTAATTTATTGAGGGTCCGCGGTAACATGTTCTTTTTTATCCAACTCACTTTGCCCCATATTAAAAGGTTTTAGTTTGCCCAATCTCGCAATGTCTGTTTCTATATCTTGTAAGGATGCAGAAGTACGAGTCGGACACAGTGGTGGCATGTGCGTTGCCAAAGACTTTTATTATAAAATAAAAAGAAAAACCTATCTTGCCCTATTTCTATGACAGGTTGCCCTACCTCAACAAAAACACTAAGGACTCTGTCGGGATGTCTTGTAAAGTAAAATGTCCATCATCCTGTGTACAAACCTGTTTCCGTCCCTTACACTAAACTAACTAAGGAAAAACTGGGTGGGTTCTTGATCCAGAAGGATGCTTCTCTCATTCTGGATACAGACTTTTAAAGTTCAGTTTGTGGTGTCAAAGCACAATGACTGACTCTTTAAACACAGTTCCCAAGTAACAAGGGGGTGGGGAGAAGTCTCTTCCCCTTGTTCTTGTCTTCAATTTCCAAACATGGTGTTAAGTCTACTTCACTGTCCTGCCAGACTTAACTGTAGACCTTTGTATCACACAACATATTTTCCTTGGATAGGGGGGAAAGTCAATTCCCCTTGTTTCTTCCTCTAACTCAAAACTGTAGCACCAAGTATGGTGCACTATCCTGCCAGACCTGAGTATCTTTGTTTTAATTTATTTTTTTATTGATTTAGCTGATTTCTCAACTTTTTAATGTGTACAAATTAGATAAGTTACAAATAAAACAAAATATAAAATCAATCAATCTTGTTATCTTTACAGTGCTCTCGTGAATTTCTCAATAGCAGTAACACAACAACAAATGAGCCTATGAATACAAATAAAATGACTTTGTGTAGTTTTTACACTTTTTTCACCAAATTCGCTCATCTCCCTCTTAGTATAATTGATCAACACTTAGATTATACATATCATGTCATTGTTAAACATATTATATCATGTTGATTCAATTATATCATTCTTGCAGCTCTGCAGTCTTGTTCTCAGCATACATATCTAAAGCATTAAGGAAACTAAACGTGGCTATGCGAATGCTCATATTTCGTGTTGCTACTAACATTGGGCATCTATGTACAGGGGACACATTTGCAATCTGACCCATATGTTTTACAAAGTGTTTACATCTCAGATCAGATAGAGCCGTACATTCTGTGACAAGGTGTGAAAAGGTCTCTTTGGCTAATAGGTCGGCACAGAATCGCCAATGATTTTCTTCTTGGCTGATCTGTTTCCGTTGTGCCATGACATCGCGGGTAGGCCATAGATTCAGGCGTAATCTTAAAATGGCAGATCGTATTTGAGGATTTGGAGCCTTACACAAATAGGACTCAGTAACACCAAGTTTTTTGTTCACCAAAATGCTGTGGAATTAAGTGTTTAGGTTAGACAGATTGAACATGTATTTATCCAGTCTTGTGTAAAGATCTTCTTTTTGGCTCTATCAGGGTTTGTAATTAGAGTCTCCAGTGACACATCAGCTACTGCCATAATTCTCATAACATTTCTAGTCCATTCTTGTACAAATTGGTGTTTAGATGAGAACATATAGTTTGCCAATATTGTTAGCAAAGTGTCAATTTTAGAATAAACCACACATTTTTGAAACAGGGCACATAATTGCCAATGATACTTAGCTTGTAAAGACGTGAGGCCCAGCTCATATCTCAGCCATGGTCCCGGTGTGCATTGTGGTACACCCAGAATTTGTCCCCAATATTTTGCTTCTAGCTTGTTAAAGAAATTGCCTTTTATGATAATGCCTGCTTCAAGGCCATATAGCAACGTTGGAATCATTTTCTGCTGCCAGAATGGAATTGCTGGACTGATGGAAAATTTTCCAAATTTGTTTAATATTAACTTGGTCTGAGATATGGCTGGGGTCACCTTGTTTTCAATAATGGTCATCTGTGTATTAACAGTTGGCAAGCCATCAAAAGCGAGACCTAAATAAGTATAGTTAGGTACAATTTCCAGGTTTACATTTTTGATTTTCCATTCCATCCTGTTTCGTCTGGATAATTTAGGAGCATACAAAACTATTTGTGATTTCTTTAGGTTTATGATAAGTTCATTATTGTCAAAATATTCAGTGAGATCTATGAGTAATTTTTGAAGCTTTGATATGAGATCATCCACGTACCAGAGAGCTTGTAGCACCACATTATGCATCTTTGGTGAATCTGAATTAACACCCATGAAAGCTGTTTTGACATTGTGAATGAAAACATGTAATAGGGCTGAAGCAAGTATGCAGCATTGCTTCAGTCCTCTTGCAGTTTTAATCACTGATGACAAAAGGCCCATTATTGAGAGTCTAATCCGCACTGATGTAGATAATGTCAGTTAGACTTGGAGGACATTGAGCTTTAATGAGTTTGTTCATTAATTTGACTCTCGATACAGAATCAAACGCAGATTGCAAATCGATGAAGGCGAAATAAATGGGAACTTAGTGTTATGGGTCTGTTTTTTTAATGCATTCAGTGTAAGTAAATTTATTGCGGTCCCCATTCCCGCTACAAATCCTGTTTGGTTTGGATCCCATTGTTTTGCTTCATTTATCCTTCAATTGAAATCCCTCAATGCTAGGCGTGTGAAGATTTTGCCAGGAGTATCGAGGAGAGCTATTGGACGATAATTTGACGGCACTCCTCGATCACCTTTCTTAAAAATAAGGACAATGAGAGATGTACACCAAGAATTTGGGATCTTTTGTGTTCGTAGAATCTGTTGAAATATGTTGTTGAGAATGATGGCCCACTGTCTTGGATTTTCTTTCAACATATGATTGGTTAGGCCATCTGGTCCTGCTGCACGCGATGTTGATGATTTAACTATTAGTTCTTCTATTATTTCTACGGAGCACTCCAGGGTCCACGGCGGCTTGGCCTGCAATATATATTGATAGTCGTCAAATTTATCATCTTGATAGAGGACTGAGAAGTGTGCTACCCCTTGTGCTTCTGATACACCATTCAAATGTGTATGTACTTGAAGTTGTCCTGTCCTTTCATTAAGCATCGACCATATTTGTGATATATTTTTGCTGGAAATTAGCGACATAAAGGTTTCACTATCTTTTTAGAACATGTTGTCCTTATGTGAAGGTATCCAATTTCTGTATCTACATTTGAGGGACTTTGTAGCTTGTTGTCTTTCATTAGGTGGAAATTTGCAGATCGATCTTAGTGCTCTTCAATAGATTGTCTTTGTTTGTTGCAGGTGGTGGTCATATGTATGACTGTTTCTTTGGTCGAAGGTGATGTAGATTGTTCACATTCTTGAACTACATCAGTATGTTCACGTATGACTCAAAGTCAGGTTCTGATTGATACATTTGTAATGCACCATTCAACGTTGTTAGTTTGTCATACGTCCATTTAAAGCGAGTTTTAGCATTGTTAATGATTAATTTCGTTGTCATCCATTGTTGTTGTTGTGGGTTAAAGTCATCACCCCAGGGCCAGGTTAAAACCAACATCTGGTGGTCACTTGCATACTGTTTTATGATTTCGAATTTTGACGCCTTCATAAACACATCTTCAGATAGGAATACGTAGTCGATAGTGCTTGTCGAGGTTCCTGTTTGCCATGTAGGCTATGCTGGTATATCTCCCGGCGATGAGCCGTTCGCCATTCTCAAACTCCAGTCTCGCATAAAATGTGTCCATCTTGTAATTTCTTGCAGGTTGGTTCTTTTAATTGCTTCCATGCTTGCTGTTCAGGTTGAAATCACCTACAATTATGGTTGCAGTGATCTTAGATGTTTTGGCTATGTTTTCAAGCAAGGTGGACAAATGTTTGTAGAAGGTGGTAGCGGAGATGGCAGCTGGATGTCTATATAAATTGATGAGGGCCATGGCTAATTTACCCTTTGATATTTTAACCAATTGGATAAAATTATTCGGAGACGCCCGTGTTTGCAAAGTCAGACCTGTACTAATTTTCACAGCAACCATTAAACCTGCTATAGGTCGTCCTTTCGCTGCCGAAATCGCCGGTAGGAGAGTCAATTCATGGTCGTCCTAGATCGGCGTGATGTCATCCACATCTGCTGGAGGGCGACAATTTCAAAATCATTTATGCCGTTGTATTGTTCGACTTGCAGGTGACTGTTCCCTCTTGAATTCCAGCTAGCTAGGGACACATATTTCTTGATTGCATCAGATAGTGGTTATGCTTTTGGTTCCAAGTCACAAAATGTACACAGACATTCTGGCTGTGTTGGTTTGAGTGATTGTGGTTGGTCACTTGATGAAATCATGTCATTAGACTCGCGGGCTACGCGTTCAGGATCTTGAGCCAGCAGAAAACCCATCTCAAAAAGAACCATCCTGGCGCTCCATAGAGTATTCAGGACCAAGCCTGACTTGATCCACAGGTGCACAATCGATAAGTTGTTATCACATAGGAATTCAACCTGGTCAATGTCAGCCGACGAGATATCCTCCAGTTCGTGTATCTCATTAAATATATTCAAAATGCTGGATCTACGTAGATCATATTTTTCATATGGAGCATTACGACACTTGAGTATTAATGTATGATAATTTGAGCAATTGTTTTTTTTGTGTTCTTTTCTAGGTGCTTTTTCATTGTCACCTCTGCTTATTTGATCATGAACATGTTAATCCATCAGATTGGTTCTCTTCTGTGGCTTAGGTATTGTAAATGAATGTGTGTCTGGACAATTATCATGTACCGCAATCTTCAGTTGGTTTACATTTAGTTGTTGATCCGCTCTGCAATTATGTTGGGGATGTTCAGCTGCAGTGGTCTTTGCGGAGGCAGCTAAGGTGATATCATTTAATTGTTGCAGAAGATAATCGTCTACGGTGTCTTTTATATTTTGCTGATCTTGTAGTTTTTGTGAAGCTTATATTGCCAAAACCGCCGGCTGCATACAAGCGGTATCCTTCGGCGACAACTGCTTCTCCTGTTCCTTCGATCGCTCAGCCATAATTTTCCACACAATTGCTACTAGTTGATTCAACGGGGAATGAACTGGAGGAGGTATCTTTGTTGAGGGTTGTTGTTGCATTATGGGTTCATCTTGTGAACATTTTGCGGTCGTAATTGCTACTGGACCCACTTTTGGGGTTATTGGTGGTTGAGTACAATTAGGAACAGGTTGCGTAAAATCTACAATTGGTGTTCGTGCTTTAGCCTTCACAGCTCTTTTTTGCTTGGGAATATTTTGATAAGGCTTTGAGATTAGATGTCTCGGTCGATCTTTGCAGCAGGGGCGTTTATTGAAAACGTCATACATTTCTAAGCTGGGAGATTGTTGAAGGTCAATGGGTTGATGATCCACGCTAATCCAGGAAGAGTTCGAATCTGCTGTCATGACTCCCCCACATTCCACTGGGTGTATTATTTGTGAAAATATCAGTAACACAGGTACTACAATATTTTCTACAGGAGATTGTACGCTCTGATTTAGCGCAACTTTACCTTCCTTAGATTGTAGACATAGATTTGAAGGATTGGACAAATGAGGGTGTGTTTCAATCCAGTCTACAATTTTTTGAATTTGTGATGATTGTAATTTGAGCTTTAATTCGATCGATTCAAACATCTTGAATAAGTTCTTGATCGTTGTATTTACTGCCGTGAGGGTGATTTCTATTAATCCATTAGTAGTTGGTTCTGTGAGTGTCTCTGCAGGTGTCAATCGACGCCTCGGAGTTGGTTGTATAAATGAGGCGGCCAGAGAAATACTGGAGTCCATTGAGCAGCGCGCGTGGTAATCAGGGGATATTGTAGCTGAAGAGGTGGTTATGTTTCTGACACTTGCATGAATTGAAATGTCTGAGAAAACCTCATCACTTTCAGTATTTTCTTCAACCATCATTAACTGCGGTCTTTGCTTTTGTTTACTAACAGGTGATTTCGTTATTTGCAGGATGGTATTGTCAGAGATGACTTGTTTATCACTTTGCTGTTCTTTTCTTATTTCAATTTCGACTTTGTCGCTTAATTCTACATGATGTTTGTCGGCATTTGCTGCGTTAACAGCGCTCTTCGGCATGGCACAAAAAGATTGTATATCTTTGTTGAGCCTCTGCCCTCTTGAGACTGGCGTGAGTGTTATAGATTTGCGTGAGGAAGCACGTTTTGCTTTTGCTGCGGGTTTGGATGGATTTCCCGCTGGGGTCAGTGGAAGCTCTGGTAAGTCTGGCATATTGGATTTAAGTGTATACATTTGCATATATAAGCTTGACAAACTACTGCTTATTATTATCATATAATCCTGCACCTGAACGTTTGTATAATGCAAAAGGCACTAACTTGTTTGTCAAAGGAACGCTAGACCACAGGACCGCAGCTCTGCGGCCAAGCAGTACTTGGAGGTACTTGTTACGGTGCGCGCGCGTGGTGCGTGCGCATTCCAGATTATATGCACACCTTCTAATGGGCGTGGCAGCTGTAGTGCAGAGAGCCTAAATAAATACAAATACAGTGATTAGGAACTATAACATTCAATATTAACTGTTCCTTAGGGGTATAATGTATGGTGTTCACCTGCTGGGGTATGTAGTCCTTGAATAAATAAAGTCCTTAAGCTTGTAAACACAGTCTTTTCCACATCGGGGGACCAGAGTTCAGCAGCCAAACGTTACTTGGAGGTACTTGCTACGGTGCACATGCGCAGTGCGCGCACGTTCCAGGTTATATGCACGCCTTCTAATGGGCGTGGCAGCCGTAGTGCACAGAGCCTGCTGGGGTATGTAGTCCTTGAATAAATAAAGTCCTTAAGCTTGTAAACACAGTCTTTTCCACAGCAGGGGACCAGAGTTCAGCAGCCAAGCGGTACTTGGAGGTACTTGCTACGGTGCGCCTGACTATAGAACTAAAGAACTCAGAATTCCAGAACAATGTCTCTTCCTTTGGCAATGAGCCCTCGACCCCTTGTTTCAGCTTCTTTGCACTTCTCTTTCGCCTGGGTCCCAGATCCCTCAGGGCTGTATCCGACTTGATCTGGGCCTCAGTCCCTTGACTATGTCTTTCTTCGATCTTCTGTGCAACGCTTTTATGCACCTCAACCACTTTTATATGTATCTCACAACCCTGGTGTGTTGCTTTTGCAATGTCTAAATAAACAGATCTTGTGTACTCTCCTGCCAGGTACTGTTTCACATAGGATATTTTAAATAGTTTGTTTTAGCTTTTACAGTTCCTTCGTTATCCGTTTCTGCCTCTGGGGATATTGACTCCTGCCAGGCATAGTCGTGATTATCTCTTTTTTTGATAGTCTGAGGATCCCAGAACCTCTTATGTCAGCTTTGCCCTTGTATTTCTTTCGGGTTCGCCACCCATTTATTTAAGCTTTGCCTTTGTGGTTTGCTTTAGTCCCAGACGACTTTCTATTGGCCTTCCGGAAAAACTCAGTTTACTCTCCTGCCAAGTGTCTATTGATGCAGCATATGTCTGTGTCCTTATATTTCTCTTAGGGTCCTTGACCCATTTATTATCAGCTTCAGTTCGTACCAGGTCCCAGACCCTCATTAGGCTCCCCTTGTTCAGTCCCTAGCCCCTCTCATGGACACATGCAGCACCCATACCTTGTTTCTGGGTTACTGCTGCGTGGCATCCTGCTTGGACTCCTCCGACACTGTGGGCGACCTTCCGATCCTCCTCTCTCTGCTCCCAGAGTCGTCCGCGTCCCTGCTTCAGCTTCAGCGAGTCCGGCAGCGCTGCTTCCCTCCAGGAGGCGTCCTAAGTCTTCCACCTACTTGGTTTCTCTTCGGTTTCTTGTGGTCTGCCGGTGCTTGGCAGCTCCCTTAGAGACGGCGGCTCTGTTCCACCGTCGTCCTAGTCTACAGTTTCTTCCTGTGTCTCTCCGTCTGCAGCACTCAAACTTTGCTTCCTCCAGAGCAGGTTTGACCAATGGCCTAGTCCTTATTCTAATTTGTACTTTGGGTAACCAATCGGCAGTCTCCAGCAACTAGACTGTGTGTTCTAGTTCCAATAAGTAATGCCCATTGCTCCACCCCTCCTCCTCGTCACAGTACTGAACTGTTGATCATTATAGAATTTGTCTCAGTGTTCTCTTGGGACTTGGCTTCCTAAACTCCACACAAATAAATAGAGGTGTGGGGGACCACAGGGTAGTGAGTGGGGGGAAACGAAGGAGGGGACAGAAATGAAGGAGAGGAATACTGCGGCCTCCCAAGGTGATTGTCTCTGGTCCCATGGAGGATTTCCCTCCCCATGAGATCCTCCCATTGAGTACCACCCCCTGGGGGACTATCGGGTAACGGCCTCACCTCCCTGGCCTCATGGGAAGGAACTTCCCCCATGGAACTAGTGACAATAGCCTGGAATTCAACACAATCTTTCAATATTTAGTTCAAGAAAGCCCTAAACACAACAGACCAAAGTCTCAGGAACACTATACCCAGATAACCAAAGTTCTCTATTAACAATTCAATCTCCCAGTTTGTCAGACGCACCTACAAATAGTCCACTGACAACGGTGCAATAACTCTTAGCAGGTTTTGTATGTATTGTCCCAATCAGCCACTTCAGCCACAAATCTCAATGCAGGGTTAGCCCCAATCTATCTTCCAAATTGGTCATGCACAGCCTGTCGAAACGGTGATTATCAATTCACCACTAGGTGAAAGAAGCCACATCTTTATGCCATGGCTCTGGCAATTTAGTATTTATTTATTATTTTGCTTTTCGCTTATCCCCTGTTTTCTTGCATGTGTTATATACTCTTTTTTGGGTGCAGGAAATAAGTAACAGAAATAATTACCTTCGACTTTGCAAAGTGTACTTGTTTATTATCTGCATCGATTTCTATTTTTACAGTACATACTGAATCAGTGCTCCAGGTAAGGTTTTGAAGTGGGAGTATTTTACTCCCTATTTTTTAAAGTTGGGAGTAAAATGAATTTTTAGGGAGTAAAAACACATGTCCCGTCCCCAATGTGAGGATTTTATAAACTAGTAAAAATATGATCAACTCTATAACAGAATCATTTTCTGAGAAATACTTCTTTGCACCAAGTTATTCATGCACATTAAAAGATACATTTGCCCTCTTCCATAATTATAGTAGTTTCTTCTTGTAGTACTGCATGAACTACTGGTCTAAAAACAACGTATGTATCTGTTTGGGTGTAACCAGGTGCGAATCGCGGGAGGGCAGGAGCCCCCGCACCATCATCTTCGCTGCGCTCCATGAGGAGGTGCCCTGCATCCTGAGCGGATTCCACTACAGGACAGAAGTGCACCAGTGCTGTTCGATTGGGTCACTGACCCATTTACTCACACAGATGATTCCCAACATCCATCCGGACCAGCTGTTTTCTGTTTATTTTCTGTGTGGCGCAGAGAAATCCAGGCTGCAAAATGGGCGCCGTCATTTGTTGATGTGTTGCTAAGCAACACCGAAGCCTGCAGCACGAGCTACGGATTGGCTCGAGTGCGACATATCCCATCGGCCACACTACCGGAAGGCGTAATACGTGGTCCCCCAGGAAAAGGCTCCAGACTAACCAAACTTTTCGAACCCCTCACTATATCACTGCCTACGACAAACAAGAAAATGAACCTCCATACCAGTAAGAAGTTTAACAATGCCAAACCTGTCACTATCCTGCCTCGCCCCTATGCCACCACTAAGCATCACACTGTGCATAAACTTAAGATAGCTGACTCAGCACTGACTATTCCTTTCCCAGCCATAGCCACAACTGAGGCCCAGCCACTTAAAGGAGCTCTTATAAATGCAAGGTCCTTGGTTGCCCATGCAACGGACATCTCTGACCTGATATTGTCAGATAACCTGGATTTCCTTGCCATCTCTGAATCATGGTTACATGAAGCGGCAGGACCATTGCTCTTGCTAGCTGTCCCAGACAGCTATACTATACTTAGATAGGACAGAGATAAAACACAAGGTGGAGGTATTGCCATTATATCCAAAACATGCCTCTCTCTGAGACCTGCTCTCCCCCAAATCATGCAATCCTGCGAAGTCCTCACTGTTAAACTCCCTCTAATCAACTCACAGACACTCAATGTTCACCTAATCTACAGACCCCCCGGCCAACTTGGAACGTTTGATGAGGACATCTACACTCTACTCTCCAACAATCTTAAAACCACCACTCAACTATTACTACTAGGCGACTTTAATTTAGGATTCAATTACCCTTTAGATAGGCACGCCATAACTACAGCCAATATTCTGTCCGAACTTGGCCTATCCCAAAAAATCAGCGAACCCACCCACAACAAAGGGAAAACCCTCGATTGGGTGGCCAACGTCACCTCCATCTCCCCGCAACTGTGGACAGACCACTTCCTTGTGTCTTTTACACTGTCTACTACTAGACCACTTCTGTGGGTCACACCAGTTGCCCCACCTTGTTTAACAAGGAATAAAAAGAACATCACAGTTGACAAAGTGATCCCTGCCATCCTCCCGACCCTCAACTCATTGGCTGACAACCTGGATCCCGGCTCATTGGTCAATGAGTACAATAAAATGATGTTAACTGTACTCGACAATTTTGGCCAGTTAAACTCAGACCTAGCAAGCCCAAATCTCACCTAAACAAGTAGTTCACCCCACAGCAAAGGGACCTACGACTCCTAAAGAGGAGCTGTGAAACCGCAGGAGATTACTCACTTCAGAAGCCAACAAATCCAAACTAACTAAAATCTTGTCCCAATATAAAAAGGAAATCTGCCTGGCTAAAAGTAACACCTACAATGAACGTATCTCTAACGCTAACTCCAGTATGAAGGAATTATTCACCATATTAAAAGAATTAGAGTCTCCTATCCCCACACCTGATATCTGCATCAAAAATAAAACATGGTGCTCAGATATTCAACAGGCACTTTCCAACAAAGTAACCACCCTCCAAAACAAAATAGCCAAAAAAAGGCTACCTTAACTTGCTATCCCAACTGAACAACTTAGACCTCCCACCCAGGGAAATATTATCTGACCTTCCCGCCAGATTCTATTTCACTAAAACTTCCATACTTAAGGTAGAAAAAGTAATTCTCTCACTTAAGCCTTCCAACTGCCAGGGTAACCTATGCCCAGCACAGATTATAAAAGATGCTGCAAGAGATCGTGCCCCTTTTATATCCAAACTTATCAATGCCTCTTTTGCATCTGGCATTATCTCCACTAACCTGAAGCAACCCTGGGTGCTCCCACTGTTAAAGAAGCAAACCCTGGATCCACTAATTCCTACCAACTACCGTCCCATCACGACAGTACCCTTCCTGCTCAAAATACTTGATAAAGTTGCTTATACCCAGATCCAAAAATATTTGGAACTCCATAAACTCCTGGGAGCAAGACAATCAGGCTTCCGCTCCCTACATGGAACGGAAACCGCCCTCATCGACTTGAAAACACAGGTCGATGAGCTAAGAGACAAAGGGAAAACAGCTCTCCTCCTACTGCTAGACCTTTCGGCCGAATTCGACCTCGAGGACCACAAGGTCTTATGCGGCCACCTGGACTCTGTGGCCCACTTTTCCAAAGAGGCCATTAGCTGGATAGAATATTTCCTCAGCGACAGAACCATGAGGGTCTTCTCCCCTTCAGCAGCTGCTGACCCTATTCCTATCCCGTGCAGTGTCCCCCAGGGCTCTTGTGTCTCCCCTACATTATACAATATATTCACTAAGCTCCTGTTCGATGATTTGGACCTTCTGGGTATCACCTACACTAACTACGCAGATGATACTCAGATTCTCCTCCCACTTCTTTCCGGGGATTACAACAAGGATTTGGCCTTGGTGAATAGAGTGTATCTCACCATCCAGGCATGGATGGCGACACAGGTCTATGCCTGAATGAGGACAAGACCGAGCTTATCATCCTCGGCACCCACACCAACCTCAAGAAACTAAGCTAGGAGTACTCATCCTTCATAATGGATGGGAACCTCATCAAGGTGGCAAAGGAGGTAAAGACCCCTGGCTTCTACCTTGACTCCACCCTCTCCTTCGACAAACAAGTTAAATCAATGGCCTCTACCACCACTTACACTTGTAAGCTCATTAGAAGCGGCAAAACCTTTCTGTCGAATGACAACTGCATGATCCTGGCAAGAGCCCTAATACTTTCCAGGCTAGATTATTGCAATGCCCTTTACATCAGCGTCAATAAATCAATCATTCAGAGGATACAAATCCTCCAAAACAACGCCATAAGAGCTGCACTTGGTGTGACCAGAAGATCACATATCTCAGAAACTAGGCGCCAAAATAACTGGCCCTCGACCAACAATAAAATCCTACTAAAAACCGCATCCCTCACCCATAAAGCACTAAACAATGCTGCCCCCAGCTACCTCACAGATAGTCTCCTCAGGAGAACATCCACCAGACCTATGAGACTTAGTAACGCAAACTGCCTCACCATCCCCAGATTCAAGCTTGCTAAGGCAGGTGGCAGTAGCTTTCCTGTGAAAGCAGCCCAACTTTGGAATTCTCTGCCACACCCTCTTAGAGAACATCAACCATACCTGAATTTTAGACGGAGCTACATTAAGCTGCTCAAATCCACTTATCTGTAGGCTTGACAACTGTGCTACCTACACCCTTTGTAAGGTATCTGTATATTCCCTCAAAGTACTTCTTTACACAGGCCTGCTGTATATATGTATTATTCCTGCTCATAACCTGTATATATGTTTTATTCCTGCTCATAACCTGTAACTCTGTAACCTAAGCCTTGCATTTTCTGTAACTGCTGCGCCCTTATACCCCGGGTCTGGTGCGCACTAGAAATGAATAAACAAACAAACAAACAAACACAAGCTCCTATGTGTCAATTTCCCATTTTTCATTGGGAGTATTTTTATTCCCTATTTTAATTCTTTGGGAGTATTTGCTATTTTTAGGGAGTAAAAGCGGCTATTACACCCCTTATCTGTAGGGCTGTGTTTAATGCATGCAGCATACAGTACTGATATGTACCATCTGGTCATGTCAAAGTCAAACTGTCTGCACCCTGGTACACACATGGGCGCCAAACCCAGAAACACTCGATCAGATTCCTTGATAAGTTGTGGTGCAATCACTTCAGCACAGAGCATCTCTCATCCCTCAAGTTCCCGTCCACCCAACACAGACACATGATCTATGAGGCTAAGATGGCTTACTACATCGCCACCATTGAGGCAAGCCTTATTTGAGGTAGTCAAGTACTGCACCAAGCCCACACTTGTCCCTGAGGTGCCAACCTCACAAGAGAAATGCAACAGATTCAATACCCTTTTCATTAACGAAATTGATCAGATCAGAATTCTCACTGATTCCTCAACCCCAGACATAGCACCACTATCGGCCCCCTCCCCAGAACTGCCCACCAGCACCGACTTCACCCACCTCTCTTCTAGGGATCTTTCAGACACAATCTCTTTCCTTACAGCTACTGCTTACATGGACCACTTACTCCTGGCCTCCCTCATTAAACAACTCGCTGGCCAAGCGTTCAACACACTTCTCAGTATTGTGAACCCCTCCCACAGAGAATTTGCATTTGCAGACATGTTAAAGACAGGTCTTGTACGATCCCTTATCAAAAAGCCTTTGTTTGACCCAGCGGAACGAGACACTACGGACCAATCACGAGTCTCCCGTTCATCGGGAAGTGTATTGAGAGAGTAGTTGCAACCCAATAACTTGCCAAAAGCTAACACTTATGGGTTCATCTGCAATTACAATCTGACTTCCAGCCGAAATGCAGTACCAAGACTGTAACCATGCAAGTGGTGGACGATGTAATGCAAATTATCAACACTGGAGACTTGTGCCGCTTAGTCCTATTAGACATCTCGGATGCCTTCACCACAGAAACTAGGCCACACAGATGGGCTAATTCAGTTCCAAACGACTCCCAGTAATTTGTGGTGACCTCCAAGATTCCTTCCTCTACCTAATGGTCTTCAATATATTCCTGGAACCCTTTGCAACTCTGCTAAAAGATACCAACAGCCATCCATCAGTATGCTGATGACACTCAGCTGTAATCTAAGGTCAGTGGTCCCCAGGACATTGCTTGCTTCTACGAATGCCTAACTACCATCTAAACATGGATGTTAAACGTCTATCCTCAAACTGAAAACCACCAAGACCAAATTTGTCCTCCCCGGTACCATACAACAACTTGTGCAACAATGGCTGGACAAAATGCGCCTCAAAGGATTCACCTCTCAGCTGTCAAATTCTGCCAAACCCTGGGCTTCATTGTTGATAGTAATCTTTCCTTCCAAAATTACATAGCCAAAAAGGCTCAAACCGAATGGCTACAGATCGCCACACTCTGAAACATCAAATCCTTCTTCCTCCATGACTTCCTGCATACTGGTCCAAGCACCTGTGCTCTCGCCCATCGATGGGAGAAAAACGCTCCTTACTGGGCTTCCAGCCGCACACCTGGACCCTCTCAGGGCAGCCAACCCCGCTGTAGCCCGCCTCATTACAGGGACCCACAAATTCGATTGTATCTCTTCAGCACTGTATGGGCTTCACTGCTTCTCCCTTCCCACAAGGATCATATTCAAAACTGCATGTATCACCTACAAAGCAGTCTCAAACACCAACATACATTGCAGCTAAACTACACACCTCTGGAAGCTCTTACACCTCACGTGGCACAACTATCAAAAGGTTGGATTCAAAGCTAGCCCGCAAAGAAAAGACTGAAAAGCAATCATTCTCCTGCCATGCCTCGACCATCTGGAACTCAATCCTGCCAGAGACTCGAAATTCCCCCACCATCCTCCAGTTCTGCAAAACACTAAAAACTGGGCTCTTTCAACAACACCTGCCTGATTAACAAAACTACCTCCCTCCCTCAACAGTACTGTGCTACTGTATAAAATGCCAGGCCCAAGCAACAAAATAAATAATATAAAAATATTGTGAGAACCCTGAAGGTGTCTCACCTCCTAGTCCCCGGGGATCTGTCATCCAGGTGGCCAGGACACAGCCATCACTTTTGGATCTAGTTCCTGGGGATGGACCAGTGTGTGAGGATCACCTGGCTGAGGGGTCTTCAGGGAGTTGGAGTGGGACATCGGATGGCAAGATGCAGTATCCCCTTCCGTATAAAACCTTTACCCCATCCTACCAGGTATAATATTTAGGAACTGAACACTCCCCCTCCCCCTCCTTCACAACACAAATATTTTCTCATGGACAGCTTGCTATGAGAGAAAACAGACTAACACCTGAGCCGTATACCTGACATGTCCCAATAAAATGGTCAGGCAAGGTCAGGCAATTACTGACCATCACACACACCTGACTTCCATTACACATCCCCACATGGATAAAAGGACGAGGAGCACACTCTGAGCAAGACAAAGCACACGAGGAAGCAGCAATTCCAAGATGGCAGTTTAACATGAGGAGAAAGACGGCAAAACAGAAGGGGATCGTAAGGAGGGAAGTGCCCATGGCCTTTTCGACAAGGAACCGTTACTTTCACGAACCCTCGAGAATAGAAGATGTAAGACCAGGAAACAAGGTTGAAGAATCCTGCATTGTGTGTCGGAGGTACCCGGGGCTCTCCTGCATCGATAGTCAAGGCGGGGAGAATCGCTTTCTGCCGTGGTGCTGTCCTTGGCTCCTACAACAAAGCCGCGCCAGTGAAATCAACACAGCCGGTGAGTTGGGGAGACTGATACCAGACCGGTCTGTGTTGAAGCCAAGGTTACAAGCAGCAACACTGTATGGTGAATGCTGAAGTGCACAGTGTATGAAACACATGTGATAACCCAAGTGAGTAAAAAGTGAACAACAGATGAGTGATTGAACTTTGAATCCAAGATACAATACCTTTGGCAGACTGGTCCAGCACTACGTGGGTGCTCATTCGAAAGTCTCTGTAGGGTATCTAACTGAGAGTTGAGGAAGGTGAAAGACTGGCAAAGAACTGTACATCGAAGTGGTCCTGCGACGGGTCAAGCAAAATCCTGTGCACAATCGAAAGTCTTCGATGTTGATACTGCCAAGCAAGTTGATGACAAAATAGAGAAGCCCGGCAGAGGGAGATCAATTGAGATGACAAAATAAAGAAAGTTGGTGCGAGCCTGAACGAGGGAGATCAATTGAAAGCTTTTTGGATAAAGCAAGTTTGTGTTAAAGTGAATTCAAATTGGCATGAGCTCGGCGGAGGGATACTGATTGAGCATTGTGTTGAAAGGGATCTGAGCCCGGCTGAGAGAGATCCGGGTGAATCGTGAATCACCCGGGAAATTGGATACGTGGAAATCCAACAGGCATCGTATTAAAGGGGATCTGAGCCTGGCTGAGCGGGATTCTGAGGTGGATAGTGAATCACCTGAGAAATTGAGTATGTGTGAAAACCTAAAAGGATAGGAGCCTATGTTTTTTATTGGTTTCAACATGTGTATACAACCGTAGCGTATTTTGCATTTTATCACATCACAAAGTGTTACAACAAAACCTAACCAACAAACCCAGCCCAGAATGCCCCTGCCACACTGTCCCCCCTAATCGCCCCCCACCCTGCCTGAATTACTAGCACCAATCATGAGTTCATGCTGCCTACTGCGGAGCTGAACTATGCCCTGATTACTGGTGTGTTCTCTCTGTCAACTTCCCTGTCCTCAGGTGCAAATAATGTTTGTGTCAGAGTATTCCAAGATGAGATATCATTGCTTGTGTCCGACCGGCTGAGTCATTTCGCCCGACCCCAAGCAGCTGTTTCGGCTAGGGGCCACTTTTTCAGGTCCCACCACCAGTCTTCTATGCTGGGACCTTTTGGGGACTTCCACGTCATGGCAATTTTGTGTTTGGCTAGTATGTATGACAAGTCGTTTATTTTATATACTGATCGAGAGGACTTCAGGTGCCGAAATCGTCCTAACAGACAAGCAGCAAGAGATATCACCTCCATCTGGAGCCCTCCTTTATCCATTCTCGCTTTCACTCCAGCCCAATATTCTTGTACTTTGGGACATGCCCAAAACATATGCAGCATACCAGCGTCTGTGGCAGCACACCTAGGGCAGCGTTGTGTAACAGAGCTCGGGAACTTTGGAATTCGCAACAGGGTCATGTATGCTCTGGCGTTACAAGTAATTGGATCAATTGTAGCCGTGCATTATGGGACACAGTCTTATGGTATCTCAGTATCTCAGCCCAGTGTGTATCTGTGATGGGGCGCCTATATCTTCCTCCCAATTGAGCTTAGCTGCCAGGTCGGTAGGGGGCCCGCAGTTATCAATAAGTCATATATCCTAGAGGTTGCATGTCCCCCTTCCGAAATCTCGTAAGGGGTGTCAATAACTGAGTGTTTATCAAGCACTTTGCCAAAAGTGGGCCATCTGTGTGTAATCTCCTCCCTAATTGTGCCATATAGCAAGCATTGGTCGTGAGGTAAGCCAGTGTGTTCTGCCAACTCCTGAAAAGGCACAAATGAAGTGCTGTGAAGCACATCTCCTATTGTGGCTATCCCATATTCTTCCCACACCGTGCATATACCCAGAAATGACGCTAAGTGGATCTGCACTGAAACGGGGTCCCGAAGCCCTATCAGTGTGTGCGCTCTATCCCATACTTTAATACCCAGCGACGCTAGGTATGAGTGTGAGCGTTGGCATTCTCGGGTTGTTAGTTCCACACAATTTATTTTAGGAGGAAGCGCGGCACGGCTGGTTGCAGTAACTTTGTATCTGCAGTGGAGTCATCCGCCAGCCAGTCCGCTACGAACTGCATAACTCAAAGTGTGGGATTCTAATGACCCCTTCTTCGTAGGACCTACATAGGGAGGCCAGAGCAATCCTGCTCCGTCCGTTCCACCATAGGAATCCCTTGCAGAGGGTGTCAAGAACCATGAAAAAAAAAATTGGGAATGTAGTACGGGACATTTATAAAATAATGTA
Organism: Ambystoma mexicanum; assembly: GCF_040938575.1. Classification (NCBI taxonomy): domain Eukaryota; kingdom Metazoa; phylum Chordata; class Amphibia; order Caudata; family Ambystomatidae; genus Ambystoma; species Ambystoma mexicanum. The sequence continues at coordinate 1,152,453,198 of NC_090925.1, read as the reverse complement.
ATAGACGGGGGAGGACCACCATTTTCAGCAATGCCGCTCTGTCCATTAAAGAAAGGGGAAGTTTATCATTGAGTTTTCAACTCCCTTTGGAGCTTTCACCATTTTATGGGCATGTTCAAGCACTGGATCGCAATAAATATGTACCCCTAAGTATCTGAACGAGACCACACTCCAGTGTAGCGCCAGGACTGGCAGCTCATTGATTGTCTTTCCAGAGAGGCCTGCTAGTGGGGACAAGGACGATTTTGCCACACTAGTTGTGATACCCGAATGTTCAGCAAAAAGCGCCAGGACCTCTAGTATTAGGTCCAAGTTATCTTCTGTATTTTGAATGTATAACAATGTGTCATCGGCATACATGGTGATCAAATATGGTGCGCCATTAATGACTATACCTGCTGTGATATATTCTGTACAAAGGTATTTCGCAATCAGTTCCACAGTTAGGATGTAAAGCAAGGGAGAGAGCGTGCAACCCTGCCTGGTGCCCTTCTCGAGCTCCCAAGCATCTGAGATATGTTTAGCCGTCTTGACTCGTGCCATTGGTTTGGCGTATATCAATTTAACCCACCTAATGAACCCTTGACCAAAGCCAAATCTTCCAAGTGTAGCATAAAGCCACTCCCATCTGACCAAATCGAATGCCTTTTTTGCATCCAGCGTGGCAACCGCACAGGGGGTCACCTAGGCCACTGTACTATCAATAATGTGATGTAACCACTTCAGATTCCAGGAGATACTCCTGCCTGGTACATAGCCCGTCTGGTCGGGGTGTACCAGCTTAGGAATCACCTTTTTGAACATTTTGGCTAACAGTGCCATCAATATCTTACTGTCCTCATTGACCATGGACTGGGGTCGATACCAACCACACTCCAACAGCGATTTATTGGGTTTTAACAGGGGCAAAATTATGGATTCCGTTAGGCTGCGCAGCAGAACCCCAGACTCAAATGCCTCAATGAACAAGTCCCAGAGGTGCGGGGCTAATTCTTCATTGAATTCCTTGTAAAACTCACTGGGTAGACCATCGGAGCCAGGGGCAAGGATCATGTTATGCACTGTATTTCCTCTACCGTAATGGGGAATCCAAATCTGTACGCTGCTCAGCATCCAGCTGGGGGAGATCAATTTCACCTAGTACTTAATCTATATTTGTTGGTGTGGTCCTGGACTCCTCTTGGTATAAAGCCTGGTAGAATAATCGAAAGACAATATTAATTCCCTCTTGTGTGTGACACATGGTGTTCTGTTGTGTATGGACTGTATGGGTGGGCTCCCATTTCTCTTCTTGTTTGTACAGCTATGCCAACAGCCTGACCAGTTTATCCCCCTCTGCATGTTGTCTAACAATGTTTTTTGAGTAATTATACATTCCTAACTTCTCCCAGTGTTCCATGCATTTCTGCCTCAGCATCAGTACCTCTGCGACTTCCTCCCCTTGGGCTGCGTGGGTCTGTGTCAATTTTGTCTTCTGTGATGTTCAACTCTTTGTTACTAATAGCCTGGATGCCACCTGATTTAGCAATGGCGGTGCCCCGAATAACCACTTTGAGGGCCTCCCACAAGGTCCCAACGCTGGGCACACTACCAGAGATTTGTGCAAAATATTCAATAATGCTGTCTCTGATATGTTCTCGAAAAGGGACATCATATAGTGATTCACTCCTGAGTCTCCAGGTTGGTATTGGGGGTCTGGAGGGTGCATTTTGCCACTGCAGCAGGAGCAGCCATGGTCTGATAGAACCCTTCCTTTATACTCTGCAGTGACAAATTCATGGGATATTTCCTTACTCGCAAAGAAGTAGTCGAATCTGGTGTGGATCACGTGTGGTGCCCCATAGTGCGAGTAGTGTCTGCAGTCCGGGTGGGGCATCTTCCAGATATCTAACACGTCTAAGGATGCCAGTAGCGAGGGGGGGGGGGTGGTGGGGCTTGGCTTGTGATACTTTTTATCCGATCTGTCTATCAGTGGATCCATGACGCAGTTAAAATCGCCCCCCCCTCCCCGCACCCCAGATGATGTTACAACTTCTGTAGGGACCACCAAGCCTCAAATATAGAGTTTGGAAGAATGCTGCTTTATTGTGATTAGGGGCATATGTGTTGACTAGGCAAGTGTCAGTATTTTCTAAGAGCTCTTGCACTAGCACCATCCTCCCCTCATTATCTGTCTTGCTTTGGGTCACTTTGAAGGGCACCGTGGGCGCTATCCAGATTAAAACCCTTCTGGCGTACGCCGAATACGGGGAGCAAATCAATTGCCCTTTCCAATGCCTGTCTGTCCGCTGTTAAGTGGGTCTCCAACAGCAGAACGATATCTATCTTACACCTGTGCAGATACAAACAGACTATTTCTTTTCACACAAGCATTCAAACCCCTGACATTCCAGATATGTAAAGTCATGTTAGTGGCCACGGATACATACTCAGTATGGGGAGGCCCCACAGCCAGGGCCCTTCAGCCACCCCTTCGGAATACCAGGTCCACAGGTAATTTGGTGTGTCATTGCAACAGTGTGTTTCAGGCGCTAGTTCAGGCACAACATAACCCTCCCTTTGAACTTCCCCAACAGTTCCAACTATGAACAATCGCCCAACATTGTCACTCATGCTTGGGCATATCTGCCTCTCGCAGACACCCCTGGCGCATAAACCAAGGGCTAGTACACAGCGGGTGGGCACAGTAACAAGAGCCCCGAAAAAGAATTTTGTTAGGGCAGGCCTGGTGTCATGGCAGGCCAGTTCTCCTTTTAAAGTGGCGATAATGAAGTCGATAAGCAAAACCGCCTTAGAGAGCTACTGGAAGAATAAGTGCCCATGATCCACAAAACTGCAGCCATAACATCCACAACCTGCTCATCCTGGGGTCTCTGGCTAGTACTCAATTATTGTCTCGAGGCCCACTTGGCGCAGCTAGCCTGCATCTGACTTCAGGCTTCTTCCGCTGCTGGTTCCTTGGATCCCTTTTGCGCCGGTGGTGCATCCCCCTCGTCCGTCATGGGGCTTCTGCCCTTTTGGTCCATCCACGGCTGTGCCTCCTCCGGTTGGTCGAAAAAACAGGGAGCGATGATTGTGCAGAACTTTCAGTCGAGCGGGTCACATAAACATATATTTCAAGCCTGCCCTCCTGAGTCGAACTTTCGCTGCTGAAAAGTGGGCTCTGCTTTTCTGTACTTGAAAAGTGTAGTCTGGGTAGACAGCCAAGTCTGATGATGCCCTGCGCAGCTTACCCCTTGCCTGGAGTAGGATAATATCTTTTACCTGTCTCTGTAATTGAGAACTTTTGCGATTATTGGTCACGGAAGAGCACCTGGTGCCGGCCTTCTGGTACGGACTCTATGCGCTCTCTCTGTTGTTAAGCCCTGCAAGAGGTTTCCAGGACCAATTTCCTGCAGGAGCATATTTTCAATATATGCTGTGGGGTGCGAGCACTCCTCACACTCCGGCAGGCCAAAGATACAGATGTTGATCCTCCTGGCCCTGCCTTCCGCATCCTTCACTCTGTCTTCAAGCAGCTTGACTTTCCGCTGCAAGATGTGAACATCTGTGTGTGTCTCCTGGATCCGCGTTGCGTGTTCTTTGGTTTGTTGCTCCAGATTAGTAGTGCATTCTGCAAGTTTCCTTACGTCCTGGCGTAACAGGTCCACATCCACCCTAACTTCTGCTATCTGTGTATCTAGGGAGGCTTTCAAGTCTGCAATGGCTTGTAATAATTGGTAGTGCGTCTCCACTGTGGAGGTCATCTGCTTGTTCCTGGTGTAATTATCCAGCGCTGTTTGGCTGCCCTTCAGTTTACTGGCCTTAGGAGGCATCCAGACTGTTGTAGGTGCTATGTATAATGTAAGAGGCATGCCAGCTTGCGTGTAGCACTATTGGGGTTGGTAGATTGAGCAAGTATTTTGTGGTACTCAGCGTACTATGCGTCCTTCAGTGAGTGTAGTTGGAGCAGGACAGTACGTCCCCTGCGTTCCTCCTCGGTGCGACGCTCTTGTGCTGTGGTATAAGAGTGCTGCCTTGGCCTTCTTCTAAGTTCAGCAGGAGCAAAATTCGGTTAATGGGCTGCAGCAGGCATCCTCATGCTGAGCCACGATCAGCAACAGTACAGCTGATAGAATAAGAACGTTACTCTGGGGCAGGTCACATTATCTCACTGAGATTATCCTAGCATATTGTGGTCCTTTGTTCAGCACAACGCTCTTTCTAGGGTGGGCATATCCCCCCACGTTCTTGCACTTTAACCTCTCAGCACCTTGGCGCTCCCATTGCACGGCGCCACTCCTCCTCTACTGCAGTCTTCCATCATGCAAGGAAGCCCCTTCTAAAATGACCGGGCCCTCGCCTGTGCCAGAACTCTCTTATTTTACGGACTGGGATCTGTGTCTCGGACTGGGTAATGGCCAGGGGGCATCCTCCCTCACCGCAGGTATCTTCGTCTCAGAGCGGGTGTGCGGGCACAGGCTCCACACCGGTTAACGGCGGAGGGAACAGTGTTCTGATGAGCCCACAGTCCCAGGGCGCTCGCAGCTGCACAACGACCCCGGCCACAAGGATCCGTCCTGTAATGTAATACACCAGCTCCTCTCTCACCGCGTCGCATTCACCGGCGCCATCTTGGTCCGTTCTTGTCAGCGGTTCTAACCACACACACAGCTCCTTTCTGGCAAACCCTCCTGATTTCTGCTCCGAAATTTCGCCTGCACATGCCCACAATGATTACGACCTCTTTGTTACCGTTTGAGTTACAATGAGTGCCGGGAGCCGGTCTTTCTGGTCGGTTTTATTTCGGATCTGGCAGGAGCTCAGCTCAGGAGTCAGCTCACACCATGGCTGCAAGCCACGCCTTCCAAGGAACCTATTGTTTGTTTGTCACATCAGGCACTCTGAAAGAAGAGACTTTGAAAGGCAAAGAGACTTGGGCACAGAAGACCTTGATGCTAATGTTTGAACTGGGAAATGGCCCAAAATGTCGCCCTCACAATTGCGATGGCTGAAATGCCGGACATATATATGTGGGGGGGAATGGGATATTATAGAAATATGGGAGGCTGCAGGGGATCTCCCCCCACATATCTATGTGGTGTAAAGGGGGTTTCATAACATTTTTAAAAAGTCGTCATTTTTGGCTGTCTCAATTATATGTGGTCACAGTGATCACATAGATCCTTTGAACTGCACCCTTGTGCTAGAGAAGCCAGAGACTGTGCTTAGCTCGAGTGTACCGCCTTAGCCCGTGCTGAAAACATGGGGAGGGGACCCCAACAGCCTGAACATCCTGACATATCATTTCTTGAACACTTCTTTCTTTTATCTAACATTTTTTCCCACACTATTTATATTTAGAGGTGAGGACGCCACCTCTAAATATAGAGAAGACACCACTAGGACTGCATTATTATTATTTCATGGTCCTAACTTGCACCCATCCGTAGATTTAGGATTAGATAGGCATTTTTCAAACCCTTTATTGAAGTTCAATAAACACCCTTGAACTGTGGTCACTTGACTCTGATGCATGTTGATATCATGCCTTCCTTACAATATGTACAACACAAAACAGATGCAATTTACAGTACACTTCTCAATGAATGCCTAGTATACTACCTTAATTAAAAGTATTGTTCAGCTGAAGCTCAAATCCTCTTCTCCTTGTTCACTTCCCCTATCTCACAGCATCAGAATCCCATGTGAAAAGGCATGGGGTGCAGACAGCTCATAAGCGTCCACAGGCGGTGACAAGATCAACAATCTCCATATCAGCGATGGAACTCACCCTTTAATATCCCAAATTCAAATATATTTTTAGAACAGTTAGAAATAAAAATGGCAGCTCAAACCATAGGGCATATGTTAATGAAGATGGCACAATAAAGAAATACCATTCTGATTATAAATATTATTTCACACAAAAACCAAACAAGACATTGGCCCTCATTACGACCCTGGCGGTAAGTGAAAAACGATGCCGGTAAAGGATTACCGTCATCGCTTACCGCTCCGGCCGATTATGACCTGATGAAGCGCTATTAGCGGCACCGTAATTAATGGTGCCGCTAAAAGCACCAAGGGCGCGGGCACGTGACCACCCATGCCGCAAACACCGGCATGGCGCAAAGTGGGGAACATTACGAGTCACGCGGACATGCAATTAACGCCCTAGTGAAGGCCGTAAAGTACCTTACCGCCATGGTGCAAATGCCGCCATCTCGGACCACCCGTAAACGGCCATGTGCAGTGTTCCCAACTGCCACAGGTGCACACAATCAGCACAGGTGGAGGCAATACAGACTGGGCAAGCACAAAAGGAGCACACCCCACCCCTTCCCACACCCAGTCACACTCCACAATGATTCCAATACTACTAGCAATGCTGGGGCTGGAGGACCTGATTGCAGAGGAAGTGCTACAACAACAACAACAAAAACAACAACAGGCAGCCCAGAGGAGACGCAGGAGGAGAAGGAGGGCAAGGCAGGGACAGCATGCCCCACCAGCACAGCCAGTGGCACCACGCAGGCAGCCCCCAATCCCACGCATCAGAGCCAGTCCGTTCAACCTAACCGCTGAGCAGATCCACACCCTGTACCGTCTGGACCGGGACACCATCACCACCATTGTGGACATGATACATGACGACATTGTCAGCCTGATTGAAACTCGCACCGCCATCCCACCCCTACGGAAGGTAGTGTCTGTGCTCCACTTCCTGGCCACAGGCACCTACCAGCACACAGTGGGGCACTTGCATGGCATTTCACAACCATTATTCTCACATACGCTGAACCAAGTGCTTGATGCCCTCCTCAAGCACACAGACGGCCACATTTCCTTACCATTGGTCTGCCGAGGAGATCTCAAACACCAAAGTAGGTTTCCATTCACTGGCCGGCATACCTGGTTGCATTGGTGCCATCGACTGCACCCATGTGGAATTGGTGGTCCCACATGCCATGGAGGTAGCGTACCGCAACCGTAAGCTATACCACTCAATCAACGTTCAAATGGTATGTGACTCGAACAGGATCATCACACATTGTTGTGGCCGATTCCCCGGATCAACCCATGATTCAATGGTCCTGCGGAACTCCATGATACCACGCTACATGGAGCGACATGCAGGGCAGAGATCCTGGCTTCTCGATGAGTCGCATGTTATGCCCATGGAAATATGATGTGGGTAGGTGATTGAGGTATAGATGCATACTTCACCTGGCTGAGATGGGGTGGGGGTGAGGTGCATACTTCACCTGGCTGAGATGGGGGGGGGATGCATACTTCAGCTGGCTGAGATGGGGGGGTAGATGCATACTTCACCTGGCTGCGAGTGCCAGAGGGAATGGAGCATGCTCATACCCCAAAGCAGCCCAAACTGGTGCTGACACCTGACCACATAATGCAAGAGGTAAGCAGCCCTACCATGTAAATGAAGCAGTGTCACAACCATTCCACAGCCATCTGCATTTGCACTGTACCAAATCAGACCGCATCCCCCTCCACAAAATGCAGCTACAAGCAATGACTATAGCCAATACACAGTACCAAACACCATCAACTGAAAGGACAGTCCCCCATTATTGCGTACAAAAGAGTCACATGAGGGTCAAATACATCAATACACCACTACACTGACACAGAGGACCAACTGAATTGCATAACACAATTTGTTGTGCATAGTGAGATCATCATGAGGCTGACATCAACGGTGCCAGGATGAAAGCATACAAATTACTGGACATCTGCCAGATCACAGAAACAACCGCTGTGGACTAACACAGTGCATGAGCACTCACAAGGAACTGGACCCCCCTGCGCCCACTAGTTGATGGCCTGCAAACCAGTCCATAAGAGGAATACACACATAGCAGTCACATCATTTGTCTCCATTCATGCATGGAAATGGGGTTGACTCCCCCACACACCCACTCCTCCCTCCCCCCTCAACTCCCCAACACACCCACTCCCCCCTCCGCCCTCCCCCCTCAACTCCCCAACACACCCACTCCCCCCTCCCCCTCAACTCCCCAACAAACCCACTCCCCCCTCCCCCTTCAACTCCCCAACACATGGTGTGCAGTACTGTGCACCAGTGGACCACATGGCACCAGTATGCAAGGCTGTGCCTACTGGCATCCCCCTCTTCCAGCACCAGGTGCCCCCCTGTCTGATCGGCGCAGGTTCCTGCCAGACCTGCGCACGGGGCTGGTCCTGGTGGAACTAGCAGCTGAAGATGTACTTGGTTGCTCAGATGACTTTGGTGGACGCATGTCCCGCATTGCTGCCACCATCTCAGACAGTACGTGCCGCACTGCGGCCAGTTCTGCACATATGTCCTTTGAGGATGACTCTATTGCTGACTTCAGGGAAGCAGCACATTCATGGATGTCGTCCCTTACACTACCACATTCAGTAATGTGCTGCGTCAAGAGGCCGGTGAGCTGCTGCTAGCACCTTACAATGTCTTGGATCCCCTCTTGGGTGTTTGGGGCTGGGGTGGATGTTTGCTGGGGTACCCGAAATACTGTGTTCCTCGGGCACTGTTGGGGTGGGGCTGGGAGTTGCTGGCCATGAGTTAGCCAGAGACAGCCCGTGCATGCTGGTGTCAGGCAGGTTGCATGGGGACGGGAGTGGGGAATGCAAGGGGCCAGTGGGGGGAGTTGCAACATGCAGCACATCCCCTTCTTCGTCATCAGAGATTGCTGCTGTGGCAGCTGTTTCGCCAACTGTGCTGCTTGCAGCCGATGCAGTCCCTTCTGCCGCCGACACTTGGGTGATGGTGGCTGTTGTGGGCGCCATAGTGGGGGACGTAGAGCACATTGGTGCTGTGGCCTGTGGAGTGGTCTTGGCCTTCTGATGTCGTGCGGTTGGCCTATGCCCCTTGAAGTGGAGGGGCGGTGTTGCCCCTTCTCGGCCCTGGCCTTCTTCCGTGGTGTGGCACCGGTGTCCTCATCAGCGCTGTCAGATTGTGTGCCTGTGGGGGACCAAAGGAGGGAGAGGGTTAGTGATGGGTCTACGGGCATCAAGCATGCATTGGGGTGGTTGCATTGATATGGATTGGTAGATGAGTCACATTGGGGGCAGTGACATACAGGTTGCCTCACTCTTGGGTGGATGATGCATGGAGGCATTTGCGTGGCAACACAAATGGGGTGCATCATGCATGTGGACAAGGTGATGCTCTGCACTGCCTGTAGGCAGTCTTGTGCTTATGTGTCTGGTGGACCCTGATATATATCATTGCAATGTCAGTTCATGTGGACATCATCGTGGTGGTATTGGCATTGTTTGATTAGAGCCACCTACCTGCATCAGCTGATGATGGGGCTCCTCCCTCAATGTCTCCGACTCCCTCTATTGACTCGATGCCTATGGTTGGAGTTTTATGGACGACTCTGCACCTCGACCTGTTGACATGCAAAGGTTTTGGTTGGACGACAGTATGCTTTGCACACGTAGACATAAGTCGTCCCGTCGCTTGCAGCATTGTTTTGGTGTGCCGGGTGTGGTGGCGACAGCACTGACACTCTGGGTGACCAACGCCCAAATCTGCTTTTTGCGCAGCAGCGCTGGTCAGGACATGTCAGTTGCAAACACCACGTCTGCATGCTCCTGAAGTGTCTCAGCCAACATGGTGAGCTCCTCTCTGGAGAAGCGCTCCTGGCGCAGCCGATCTCCAGTTTTTTTTACAGCATTTGGCATCCTAAATTCAGACAGGTGGTGGTTGAGGTGTGTGGGAGTTCTGGGGGTTAGATGGCTCCTGGTTGTGGTGGATGGCAATGGATTGTGTTTTTAAAGATGGCCGCCGTGCTTTTTGCCGTTCCTGTGCGATGACGCTACTTCCGGTTCCGCTTATTTACGGTCACCGCTAATATCGATTTCCGCTATTTGAGGTGACCGCTATTAGCGGTGACTGCTAATGCCAATGGCTAGGATGCCGGAGGTGCTATTTCCACTGCAGACGATGCCGGAAAGGGGGATTTTTCGGGCGGTGAGTTCATTACCGGCATGGCACAAAGCTCATGCCCGCGAACTCGTAATGGGCAGTCTATTGCCAGCACGGAGACGGTAATTCCGCCATGCCGGTAATGACTGCTACTTACCGACAGGGTCGTAATGAGGGCCCTTGGCTGTTAAGCAGTCCCAAACTTGGTGCTATTTGATACATGTAGGGATTATTTTAAACTGTGGGATTATTTTAAACTGTGCATGGACATCTCAATGCATGGAAAACGCTATATCCAACTGGCAAGTCAGTGCACAGAACTACTCAGCTCACAAAGCCCCAATGTTAGCTGCTGCTTAAAGTAGGCCTCTACAACACGTTTTATCTTTCCATGCAAATCATTTACACACCAGTTGACAGCAGGCGGCAGTGACTTAACAGAAACTTAACAGAAACTAGAACACATCCTTTGATTCTTATCTGCATAGATGAAATTGCAATGCATGTAGCAGGGTCTGAAAACAGACATTTACTCTCTGCTATTTTTGAAAGAGGCTCAGTGCACACAGCTCACACAGTGAGATAAAGAAGGTGTTGTTTCTGCTCAAATCATGTTGTGTTTTTTGTGTGTAGATGCTGAAGCAAAGAACCTTTATGCACGCATATGTATTTTCCTAGCATTTTAGGATCTTATCAGTGACAAGATGGAAAACAGTTGCAATTGGGAATTATCCCTTATAACAAACAAATTGTGATTTTCTGTTCAGTGAATTTGTGCTTGCACTTCACAAAAGTGTTTTAGGAGTTTCTGTGCTGTGTGCATTTATCATCAAGTTGCATCTATGTGGTGTGTTCATACACATTAATGATATATAGAACGATTTGCACAAATGTAATGCATTGTTTGAAGACAGACATCGCTGCTACACAACTCTGTTTTTTTCTTATGTGTTCTATTAATTTTCAAGTTTAGGGATGTCCCGGTTGCCTGTTGCATAGCTTTTACACTCCGGCAGAGGCAAATCATTTTGAATATTACAATTTAATTTACCCTCTAATTATAAAAGCAGTGTGTACAATATACCCACCTCAAAACATTATCAGGGGCACATATGAGTATACTGGTGTCTAGTTTAAACATCCATTCAACCATAATCTGGAGTCAATGGGTAAACGTTTCTATAACAGTACCTATTGTTTGCACGCAGGGGAAGCTCACTGTGTTAGTGCTCATCTGTTCCATTTGTGAAAGGGTGCTTGTGCTACACCATCCTTGCTTTTCTATCACAATGTCGACTGTTGTGGGAAAATCCTGAGGGTGTCTCCCGAACTAGTCCCTGGGGATCTGACATCCAGGTGGCCAGGACGCAGCCATCGCTTTTGGATCCAGTTCCTGGGGGTGGTCCAGTGCGGGAGGATCACCTAGATGGGGATGGCACTTGGGTAGTGGGACACCGGCAGGTGAGACGTGGTATCCCCCTCCTTTGTACACCTTTTCCCATCCTACCATGTAGCACATTCAAAATCACTGCCCCGCCCTTTTCCGACACTAACACTTTCGCAAAACATGACCGACAACGGACTTACAGCCGGGCCGTCTACCTGACATGTCCCAATACCAGGGTCTGGCATGGTGAGGCAATTGAACAGAACTGCACACACCTGATGGCCCTTTTCATTCCTCACAGGGATAAAAGGTGGAGCACGAGAGTAAAGGATGAGCAAGGCAGACCGCACAACGTGAGAGCGAACTCAGCGCGGCAGTTCACGAAACCCTTTCGCACAACACGACCGACAATGAACTAACAGCTGAGCCATCTACTGACATGTCCCAATACCAGGGTCTGGCATGGTCAGGCAATTGAACAGAATTGCACACACCAGGTGGCCCTTTTCCTTCCCCGCAAAAATAAAAGGTGGAGCACGAGAGTAAAGGATGAGCAAGGCAGACCGCACAACGTGAGAGCTAACTCAACACACCGGTTCACGAGGAGGAGAAAGACGGCGCATACGGAAGGGGCAACAAGGAGAGAAGCAACCTTGCCTTTTCTGATCAAGGCCCTTGAATCCTCCAAAGAAGGAAGCATAAGACCGCAAAAAATAGCAGCGTGTGTTGCAGCCGATGTCTACGGTACACAAGACCCTCCTCGCTGATAACCAAGCCGGGGAGAGAAGCTGGTCTCCGTGGTACCAACCTTGACACGAAGGAGAAAGAAAGCCAATCGGTTATTCACAGTCGGTGAGTCGAGGGGAGAGTCGATAAGAAACCAGACTGTGTTGAACTAAAAGTAACAAATAGATAATGGAACTGTGAAAGGCTTAAAGAGCTATTGATGGAAAAGGGGAAAACCAGCAACATAGGAATCTGATACCACGTGGGTGTTCAACTCTGGGCGATTTCCCGATTAGTGAAACCACCAGAACCATAAGGTCTTGGGAGAGGCGAGAAGAGGGGTCAAAGTGGTCATACGGGGGTCTTGTAAAATCCATTGTACAGTCGAAGGTATTGGGCCCACAGGTGAACGTGAAGTGAAACGGAGATGAATCACGAGTGATGAAAATAGTGCATGAACTATGTGTCGTATAGGTTGGCAAGAGTGAACCCGGCGGAGGGGTGCTAACGAAAAGGGGCAAAGTCTAAAATCCCTAGTGAATTGTTTGGTCAAAGTTGGCAAGAGTGAACCAGATAGAGGGATGCTAACAAAAAGGGGCGAGGCCTGAAGTCCCTCTAACAGTGTGTTGACAGGAATAAACCCGACCGAGGGAGGTCCGCAGTGGACAGTTTTGTCAAAAGGCGGCCAGAGTGAACTCCGCGGTGTCGTAAATCTCCCCCGTCTCACCTGTGATCGGGATCTCCCTTGTTCAGCCACAGGACTCTTCCTGTGGCTGGTTCGGGTCTTGAATAGGCTCGCCCGAGCCTCGTCAGGTTGCAGGACGCGTTCAGAGTTCCGGGAAGTTCGTGGTTCCAGGGTATCCAGGATTAGCGAAGAACGAGTAAGTAGGGGGGGAAATCCAGGAACAGGATAAAGGCAAGGAAGGAAGGAAGAGGATCAAAGGAAATCAATGAAGAGAGTAAGCACACGTAGGGTCACTACCGAAGATAGCGTTGAGACGCGCGGACCCGCAGGGGCGTGACCAATTTATAGTACGTGCCACGACGTGAAAGCTAGTGCGTAGCACAGAGCTTGGTACGGCCATGTTGGGAGGAAGAAGGAGTACAAGCCCTTCGTGACAATGACCATGAGGTCCAGAAGGGGCAATTTCGCCGGGTCATGACAGCATGCCCCCTCCGAAGACTGGTTCCTCCAGGCTTGCCTGGGTGAATAAGATGGAATCTTCTGAGCAAACGAGGGGTCTTTAAATTAGAAACTGGTTCCCATGTTCTCTCGCTAGGGGGGTAGCCTTTCCACTCGACCAGATATTGTAGTCGACCCCTCCTATACCTGGAATCACATATCCTGGACACCTCATATTCCAACTGGTCGTCCACAACAACAGGTGTGGGTTTGAAGGGTTTTCGAGTAGAACTAAAGTAGGGTTTCAACAGGGAAGTATGGAAGACTGGATGTATCTTTTTCCAGGAATCCAGGAGCTTAAGTCGGAAGGAGACAGGATTGATGATCTCCTTTATAGAAAATGGACCATAATAGCGAGGAGCTAGTTTGTTTGGTCGTAGATGTCGAGGTAACATTTTCGAGGCTAACCAGACTTGATCGCCAACTGAATAGGAAAATGATGGTCTTCTCTTAGAGTCCGCATATCTTTTGGTTCGAGTCTGGCCTGTTCTAACTGATCCTTTGCCTCTCTTTGTAAGTCGATCAGCGTCTGAATCCAAGAGTCAAGGGTAGGTACCGGAGTAGATTCGGGAAGAACTGATGGTAAAACAGACGGGTGATAACCTTGACTGCAATAGAAAGGGCTGATCTTGAGAGCTGAATGATCTGAGTTATTGTAGGAGAATTCGGCTAAAGGTATAAGGAGAGACCAATCGTCTTGAACCTTGGTGGCAAAACAACGAAGATATCGTTCCAGGGTTTGATTTACTCGTTCCGTTGCCCCATTGGTTTGTGGATGATAGCCTGAAGAAAGGGCACGTTGGATTTCTAGAACACGACAGAGATGTTTCCAGAATTGTGAAATATACTGAGGTCCCCGATCCGAAATAATCTTGGAAGGAAGGCCATGAAGACGAAAAATATGTTCCAGGAAAATTCCAGCAAGTTCTGAGGAAGATGGTAGTTTATACAATGGTGTAAAATGAGCTAGATGAGTGAACAAGTCAATGGTTACCATGATGGTTGTATATCCTCGGGAAGGTGGTAATTCAAAAATGAAGTCAGTGGCAATAACTTCCCAGGGTCTGGTTGGCAACGTAGGTTGTAGAAGCAGACCCGCCGGCCTCTGATTATCGTATTTGTTCTGACTACAAATAGCACAGGTCTTGATGTATTGAACTACACTGGACTTCATCCCTGGCCACCAGAACTGTCTTTGTATAAGACGGAAGGTGCTGGTTACTCCTCGATGGCCGGAGTCAAGAGTATCATGGCATAGATTCATTACCTTCTGTTGAAGTTCTTTTGTCGGAATGACCACTGAATTGTTCTTGAATAAATATCCTTCCTTGATTGTCAGACGCTAGGGATTTTTCTTCGATATGTCCTTCCAGAGTTCAGATAATTGAGTCTGTGCTCTGATTTCTTCCAGGAGATTGATCGCTTGAGCTACAAAGATTGTGGGTGGAAACATTTTTGGATAGATCTTATCCTCCAAGGGAACGTAGTCGGGACGCCGAGAAAGGGCATCGGCAATCAAGTTTTGCGATCCAGGAACATGTGAAATTTGAAATTGATATTGAGCAAAGAGGTAGGCCCATCGAGCTTGTCTACTGTTCCTGCACTCCATGGATTGTAGGACCTGAAGATTTCGGTGATCAGTACGGACTTGAACTGGATATTTAGCACCCAGGAGTAAATGTCTCCATTCAGTGAAGGCATGACGAATAGCCAATAACTCCTTCTCCAGAACTGAGTAGTGAGTCTCGCTGGTGGTCAGGGTCCGTGAGAGATAAGCAATGGGATGTTCCAACTTATCATCAGATTCTTGTTTTAAAACTGCTCCTATGGCGTAATTGGAGGCATCAGTTTCCACTAGAAAAGGACGATTTATGTCAGGTTGGGCCAGGATGGGGGCCTGAGTGAATTCTTCTTTCAAGCTTTGGAATGCCTTGTCTTGTGGTATAGACCAGTTAAATTGAACGTCTTTCTTCAGGAGATTAACAATGGGTTGAACAATCTCGGAAAAGGTGGGAATACATTTCCGGTAGAAGTTGGCAAGCCCCAGGAAGGATTGTATTTGCTTAACAGATGTTGGGGCGGGCCAAGCCAGTATGGCCTTCACTTTTGAAGGGTCCATACTAATTCCTTCTGAACTGAGGACAAATCCCAGATAGTGAACTGATATAACATGAAACAAACATTTTTCTGGTTTGGCTAAGAGTTGATTTTCACAGAGACGTTGAAGTACTGCTTTTACATGTTCTTCATGTTTCAAGGAGTCCTTTGAGAAGATCAATATGTCATCCAAGTAGACAATAACATTGAGAAATAACATGTCAGAGAACACCCTATCCATAAAACGCTGGAAGACTGCGGGAGCATTAGACAGACCAAAGGGCATGACTAGGTATTCGAAGTGACCAAAGGGTGTTCTAAAGGCTGTTTTCCATTCGTCTCCTTCCCGGATACGGATCAAATGGTAAGCACCTCAGAGATCCAGTTTCGTGAATATCACTGCACCTCTCACAGCTTCAAGGATATCTGAGATCAGGGGTAGTGGGTATCTGTCTTTCAGGGTGTATTGATTTAGGCCCCGATAGTCCAGGCAAGGTCTGAGCTCTTTGGTATCCTTTTTTGGAACGAAGAACAATGAAGCACCAGCTGGTGATTTTGAAGGTCTTATGGTGCCGTTCTCAAGATTAGTGTCTAGGTATTCCCGGAGGGCTCTCTTTTCAGGTTCTGAAAGGATAAACATCCTGCCAAAGGGAATCACTGCTGAGGGTTCAGTATCTATGGCACAGTCTTCGGGTGTGTGTGGAGGTAAGGCTTGAACAATGACAGTAGAGAATACATCAGCATACCCTTGATAGATCTCTGGAACATGTACAATATTGGAAACCATGAGTGGTGTCTCTGGACACCTTAGTAGACTTATAGGAGCTGTGACTGAGGTATCCAGGTTTAAACAATGGTTCATACAGAACTCCGAGCCCAGGAATAAGGATCCAGCCGTCCAGTTAATATATGGATTGTGCCTTTGTAACCAGGACATGCCCAGAACCAAGGGGTAATGGGCTGATTTTATAATGTCAAACACAATCCTTTCTTGATGATGATTTATGGAAAGATGGATCTCCCTTGTTTTCTGACTTATGGGTCCTGAGGAAAGAGGTCTTCCGTCAATTGCTTCCACTGGCTGTGAAAAACTTCTTGCTTCATATGGAATGTTATGACTTCTGCCCCAATCTTGATCAATGAAGACTCCCATTGCTCCGCAATCCACCAAGGCCAGTATGGGGTAGACCTTGTCCTTGGATGGCGATAAAAAGGCCTGTAATATCACCAATTTGTTTTGTCCAGGAGAGTTCAAGGATGGAATTGATGTGGAGCAAACATCGCTCTCCCGAAACCTTGCTCCATTTAGGATCGGGAGCTGGCGTTTCCCAAGCGTCGGGGAGGAGCCAGAGGACACTCTTTAACTAGATGTTTATCTGAGGCACAATACATGCATAAGCCTGTGTGTATCCTTCTTAACCTTTCCTGCGGGGAAATTGGTCCACAAAAGGCTCCAAGTTGCATGGGTTCAGAATCAGTGCTCGGCTTCTTGGCAGATTCGGTCCTTGTAGTATTCTCTGGGGAGTTTCTTTGAATTGAGACTTTATTCTTTTTCTTTTCGGCCTTTCTTTCTTGGATTCTGAAGTCTATTTGCATAGACAAGTCCAGGGGGCCTGGAATGAACTAGGACGTGCCACTCTGGCTAATTCGTCCTTAATCTCTTCATTTAGACCTCTGCGAAACAAGGTAAAACTGGCTTCCAGGGGCCAGTCCGCCTCTTTGGCTAGCTGTTTGAACCTGGTAACATAGGTCAACATGTCTTGGGATCCTTGTTGGAAGTCGAGTAACTTCTCTTGAGCACCGTGGACCAGCTCTGGACGTTCGAACATGGTCTTGAGTTCCGCGATGAAGCCTTCAGAATCATCCAGGAGAGCATCCCCTGAATTGAGTAAAGGAGTGGCCCATGTAAGGGCATTACCGGAAAGATGCGATATTATGAAGCCCACCTTAGCCCTAGGAGTTGAGAAATAGGAGGGCTTGAAGGTAAAATGTACCAAACAAGAATCCAGGAACCCACGTAAGGTCTTTGTTGAACCGTCGTATTTGTCAACCCCTCCTCCCAATAATACGCTGTCCTTGTTCACGGAGTCACGTGACAAGACAAGCTGTCTTAGCGCCGCATTCTCGGCTTTTAAATTCTGCATCTCTGTGGAAAGTTCTTGCATTCCGCGCATCAGGTCCTGAATAGCATTCTGCATGGTAGAATCCGTATTGATCGTTTGGCGTCTCAAACTGTCGGAAATCTCCCCCCGTCTCACCTGTGATCGGGATCTCCCTTGTTCGGCCGCAGGACTCTTCCTGTGGATGGTTCGGGTCTTGAATAGGCTTGCCCGAGCCTCGTCAGGTTGCAGGACGCGTTCAGAGTTCCGGGAAGTTCATGGTTCCAGGGTATCCAGGATTAGCGAAGAACGAGTAAGTAGGGGGGATTAGGGACGAGCATTCTCAGAAAACGTGGTATGTCTCAGGATAAAGGCAAGGAAGGAAGTAAGAGCATCAAAGGAAATCAATGAAGAGAGTAAGCACACGTCGGGTCACTACCGAAGATAGCGTTGAGACGGGCGGACCCGCAGGGGCGTGACCAATTTATAGTACGTGCCACGACGTGAAAGCTAGTGCGTAGCACGGAGCTTGGTACGGCTATGTTGGGAGGAAGAAGGAGTACAAGCCCTTCGTGACAATGACCATGAGGTCCAGAAGGGGCAATTTCGCCGGGTCATGACAGGCGGAGGGAGGCTGACAAATAGGGGTGAGCCCTGAGGAACTGTTTAAAAAGACATTAAGACTCGCGAAAGAAAAGAAAAGCCATAATGAACCCAAAGGAGGGAGGCTGGCGTCTGAAAGAGGTCTGAGCCCGAGGAGGGAGATCCAGGAGTGAAGTCATCACCCCAAAGCTCATTTTGGAAAATAACTTTTTGTTTGTTTGTTTGAACCCTGGGGGAGACCTATCCCATGAGGCCAGGATGGTGCGTCCACAGTACAATAGTCCCTCTGGGGATGGTGCACCGAGGTAGGAACACATGGGGAAGGAATCCCCTAATAGGATTAGGGACGAGCATTCTCAGAAAACGTGGTATGTCTCAACTTCAATACACCCAACCCCTTCTCCAATACCAAATCTTCCCCCTCTCTAGATAGAGCCAATGTGATCTGTTGTCAAGTCAGTCAACCTGACATACTTGACAAGACTGAAACACCAGAGAAGACAAAGTATCATGCATATGATTTTTAAAACTGATACTATAAAGAAGATGACCGCGAGTCTGAGGATCACAGTAGCGAACCAGAATGAGAGATCTAGCTTCTCAATGCAAGTGATTGGCCCAAAGCAGCACAACAGTCCCGTGTTGGAGTTTGAAAGAAACTCAGCTGGGATGCTAAAAGAGAGCAATCTTCTGAGGAGGAACCACGGGAGCCATGCAATGGACAAGCAGACAAGAGACAAAGGGGAAGCCGTGAACGGAGAAGGAGAACCCGAACGCGGTCCAGGATGGAAGACTACTCAGGCTGCAGAGCCAAACCCCTGGGTGCCACCAGCCCCGGCAAAGCGCGCGAGGGAGAGCATGCGCAGCTGGGAAGAGTCAGACGTCTGCAGAGCCACTGCAGACCCTGCCGGTTATCCGGACGCTAGCAGAGCCATGAGAAGTGACGCAGCTGCTTGGGAAGCACTGGTACCTGCACGGAAGAGACAAACAGGTATGCAGGTTATCCGAAAGGTGCAAGAGGTCCGGGGAAGCAACGGGTTGAAAGCAGAAGCTGGAATAAGAGGATCTGGTACCCCGGAGACATATGCAAGTCAAGGTATAAAAGGGTCTTGAACCCTGAAAATAACTAAGATAAAGAAACAGAAATCATATGTTTGGCAGGAGAGTGAACCCAATAGATACAATAGCGAATTGCAAGTCTGGGACCGGCACCCAAATATGAAGTCAAGAATAAGAGGGTCTGGGACCCTGATTGTAAAAGAAGCAAACAAGGATGAGTTGTGTGCTTGGCAGGGGAGTAAGCCAATTGTATACAATACTACAGTGTGAGTCTGGGACCTGCACCCAAATAACAAGTGAAAAATAAGGGGGTCTGGGACCCTGATGATGAAAGAAGTAAACCCGGAAGAGTTGTATGCTTGGCAGAGGAGTAAATCAAGCAGACACAACAATCCACTGTGAGTCTGCAACCCACACCCGTATGAGAAACCAGAGTTTAAAGTAACGAAGAAGGAGAGGGTATGGTACCCTGTGTGAGAAAGAGAGACAGTCCATGAGAGGACACTTGCTTGGCAGGAGAGTGAGCCAAGCCACTTAGAACAATGTGAGTCTGGGACCCGCACCCACATGAGAGGTTGGGAATAAGAGGGTCAAGAACCCTGGAACTGATTGAAGAAATCCTATGCTTGATAATGAACTGTGCCAAGTTGGTAAAGGGGCTCAGGAGCCCAAAAGGAAGGAAAGTGAGATAAGAAGACATCTAGGGGAAAGGGGCACAACCCTAGCCTTGGACTCTTATATTTGTGAGCAATATTTATTTTCATCAATTTTGATTACCAGAGAGACTGGGAACTTTTCTGTTGCTTGAAGCTACCATGGCCACTTGACCTTGAGAAGAGAACATCCTTGCAAAGTTGCTTTAAGTTATAAGTGTTAGGGACAGAGGTAGGTTTTGAGACACGACAGTGATGGGCCTCTTGGTTTTGGACTTCCTGACAACTTCACTAGTTTTCTTTGAGGTAGGGAAGCCCCTCTTAGTTTTAAGAATAGTGAGGCATTTTTCAAACCCTTTCTTGATCAATAAAAGTCTATACCATAAAATATACCAAAATTGTGTCCGAGCCTTACTTCTGCATCCTTACTCAAAGGAGAAAACCATGTGTACTCCCTTTAAATCATATTTACACTTAAAGTTCAACAAAAGAGAGTAAAATACTCCCACCTCAAAATGTTATGTGGAGCACTGGCTCAAAGTATACATAAGCATGCATGCAATACTGTAGGCTGTGACTGGTATTGGCATTCTTTGCTTTTTTATTTTTTATTTGCTTGAAGGCAGAACAAACGCACCAACAAATATTTAAAAATAGTCAATTCCAAAAGGCGTTGACGGATGTGGGAGTCGAGCCCTGCTCTTCCGCTGGCTTCGTGCAAGTAGAGGTGAAGTCTCTCGCCACTTCACAACCCATGCAGTGAAACTGAAATCAGGCGACACGTGCAATGTATCCCTGTATGCCACAGTTGTACCATATCAAAGTATGCAAGTCTCATTGCCACTCAGAGTGTTTCTGTTTCTATTCACACTGTTAAAAAAGCAACAATAACAAGCAATGACAAAGCACATTTTTGCTTTTTTATAGGTAATTGCGAGGCATTCTGAACAAAGCATAAACCCTGTGTTTCACCTCTATTTGTAAGTTATAACCATCAGTTTCTTCATTAAACACATCAAATGAGAGGTATTATTATCACATAGACTTATTGCCATAAAAAGATGAGGCATTCACACCATTGCCAGGTTTTGACACCAGATTCACACACCATCAGACAGGATTGTCCTCCAATGTGCTCGTACTCATATAACTGACAATAAAAACACACTCTATTCGTGTACCTAGCGACCTCAAACCAGAGATCAGTTGCTATCCATATGCATTATTACGTATTTACAAAATGACAGAGGAGGAACACAACGTATGTCTCTTGTCTACTGGCATCATGCAACACCACCTATACAACTTACTGTACACTTGAATTCTCTCTAGTCTCCACCTCTGACTTTTCTTTCAGCAAAGTGCCCCATTCTCATCGGACCTACTTTCATCCGTTTCTATTTTGTACTGTAAAGACATTGCAGCTGACAATGTTTGCCAATGGTTTCCGATCAACTCGTTAATGAGTGTTGGCTTTATTTCTCCATTATGTGTGCTCTGTGGTTACATATGGCATGAGGTTAGCGGTAGAGTTGGAGGTTAGTTGGCAGTCAAAAGAGGTGTCAGTGGTAGTTCATGTCTTTGCACATACAATAAAACATTGAACGTTGATAACTACTTCACAAGAGGAGCATGGGTGCTCCCTCTGGGAGATGGATTGCTATTGCAAATGTGGAATATGCCGCTGATCAGTGTTATCAACCAATGTATTTTTAGTGATAGTACAGGTACATTACTGAAGGCATGTTTAAACAGAACAACACTGGCACATTGCTGCATAAACCTTTAACAAAAAGCCCAGTCCTACTTGCTAGGGACCTCCTTTTGGATTGGATTGTTTCATTGACTACATAGGACAAAGGGCAGACATTTAAAATATGCCAGCCTTACACAAGGCAAAGATTTGTATCAGAGAGGTTAAAAGGTGTATCATGAGCGTGTCCTCCCAATCCTCAACGCCACTACTCATGAAACATGGAATCAAAAAAGGAGAAAGGGGACGTCTTGGTGCACACCTGTTTAGATTTGTGTCCCTTTTTAAATTGATCCAGCATATCACACACATTGTTACACTCAGATCTGTAAACTTTGGCTCTCCAGATATTTTGGATTACAGCTCCCATTAGAAATAGTCAGCTTTGTCAATGGCGATGTATCAACGCATTTGTACTCCAAAACATCAGGAACGTGGAAAACCGCAGACCCCCCACATTAATGCTAAATCCAGCTCTGCCACTGCTTTATTTGTTGGTTTTGTCACAGAACCAGACATGTTCAAAGTGGTGATGAGCATTGTGTGCTGTGGTATGGTGCAATGTGATTGCGCATTGTACGCACGGGGATGGGTTGATTGTTGTATGCTTCTCCAGACTCTTTATACGACATTGGTGGTGAAGTGGTGTAAGCATTCGCCTCCGGTGGCAGGAAGCTAGCAGAGCTGTGTTTGGCAATCGCCCATGCCAACTGCTTTTTGAATTGACCTTTTTTTAAATGTATTTTGGTTCTTTTATTTTGATGTCTTCAAGCAATTAAAATGCAAAACAGACAAACACCCAGAATACAAATACTAGGTACAGCCTACATTACAGTATGTACACGTAGGCACACTTTACGTGGCATGTACCATTGTGGCTTGGCTGACCAAGTTGTTTTGTGCACTGGCTTAGTAGCTGGACACAGGGGGTCATTATGAGTAAGCCGGCCTGGGAAAATGGTAAAGCCGCTGGAACTAACGGCTCTGGCATTTTTCCGGACCAGCATACTCCGAGTCTGCCGGTAGGGGCAGTGAACTACTGGCAGGCCTGACCTGCTGGGAGTTCAGGCCCCTACCAGCAGAGAAATCACTGAATCACCAGCACTGTTAGCAATGATGCTTGTGATTCAGTGGTCCCCATTCCATGGAGTCCTATGGGAACTTGCCAGCACCTGTAATATCCCGGTAACACCGGGATATCGGGCGCCAGTAACGGTAAGGTGAGTCTCATAATGAGGCCCTATAGTCTCTCTACTTATCAAGAAACCCAAAGACGGTTTCAAACGGTTTCATCAGTGATCAAATGACACAGAACCAGTACAGCTTGACAACTCTTCCCTTGTCTATCCTGTTCTTCCCCTGCCTATCCAGTTCCCACCTGACACTCTCCTCTACTTTTTTTTTAAGCTTGAAACCCCTGTGTCATCTATACCCTCTCTACTTTCATCTCCGGCTTGCCTCAATCTCCTAATTATTATGAAAATCAGGCTCCCCTTTCAACACTGCCAAGCATCTCTTAACCGCTCTGGTCTTCTTTAAACCAGCATCCTCGTTGGTCTCCCGAACTATGCTGTATTTCTATAATAAATCAAATAAAAAAGAAAATGCAAATTCAATTGCAAAAAGGCAAAGCAGAGGTGGTGTCCAAGCCCAGCTCCTCTCAGGACTGCTCCTCATTTGGAGTGCCATGTTGTATCCAGTGGCAAATCCAATGTTGTGCAAGTGAACCCCGCAGAAATACAGATGACACTTAACACACCCTCATTTGTCACAAGGCACTCTACTTGGGCATACATTTGCACATAGGCAGCGTGGTTTCCATCTCAGTCCAACGCGTGGAGAGGTGCCCTTATTTTCTCTTTGGGCATATCAGTGACAGGGAAAAAAATGGAGCAGCGGTGTCAAGACTTGCTGGTCGTGTAGCCGATGGAACCTCTGTCCCCAAGTACCACTCGGGCAGATAGGAAAGTTACTGCACCGAGCGATCTTTGAGGCCACAGGTGGTGATCTTCGTCAGTCGCAACAAGGAATGCCTGTAGATGCCGGAAGGTGCCCCTGATGACCGCTGTAAGGAAAACACGTGATTAGGTCAAAACAAAGAACCCCAAGTTTGCAGGTGACTATAATAAATCTGGAACAAGGCTTACCCTGCGAAGTTGGTCAGGACTTAATAAAGGAAATGTGTCAGAAGCAGCCAGCAAGGATGACGGGATGGATTAAATCACCACCTGACGTGGAAGACAGGAACGTAGATCAATCAGAGTGGTCCAAGAACATAGTTCATGACAAGGGATAATCCGATAGCAATCCAGGGACAGAACAATGGTCAAATCCAGTAGAGGCAAAGTTCCAAAACAACTATACCGAGAGGGAAAAAGCCAAATCAGAGTCCAAAGTTCAATCCGAGGTCCAGTAGCACAACTAGTTCGAAATCCGTAGTACGCCCAACAGGATCAGCTGTGAAGCGTCGAAGGTAGTCAGCGCGTCCCTTTTAAACGCTGACTGGTGATCACATGACTCCGTCAACCGTCACGTGATCGAGCACGTTGAGGAGGAGCTTTTAGTTGCCGGCAACGGAGACGCTGTAGAATGCTCGTAGCGCGTCTCCATGGCAACTGCCATCGATTGAATGGAAACCAGTGTTGAGATGGCAAAACTCTGCGTCGTTGACCTTGTCCCAATCCTTGCTGGCAAGTCTTCAGGGGAGAGTGTGTTTTGTGAGGTGTGTTCAAAATACATCGGGGCGTGACAGAGCCCCCCCTCAAAGGCCCACGACCCCGTGGGCTGGAAGGGTTTTCCCGATGGAACCTAGACACCAATAACGGGGCATGGACATCAGAGGACGGGACCCAGGACCTCTCCTCAGGACCGTAACCCAACCAGTCTACCAAATACTGTAACTTTCCCCTGACTATCCGGGATCCCAGAATAGAGCTCACTTCATAATCCTCCCGAGAAACCACAGTAACAGGGCCAGGGGCAGAAGAAATGCGTGTATCAACAGTACAAGGTTTAAGGAGAGAAGTGTGAAAAACGGGGTGTAACTTCCAAGAAGTGGGGACGGCTAGTCTATAGACCACCGGGTTCAGAACTTTAGAAACTTTATACGGGCCGACGAAACGGGGCAGCAGTTTACGACACCCCGGTATGTGGAGATGCCGTGTAGACAACCAAACCCGTTCGCCTGGTTTATATGACGGGGCCTCTTTTCTTTTTTTGTTAGCGGCAGCACTCATAGACGCCTGGGCCTCTTGGAGATGGACAAGGGTTTGTGCATGAACGGATGCGAGATCTCTGACACAATCATTTGCCGCAGCGGTACTGATACTTGATACAGGGACATTGACAGGATTCAAGTCAGGAAAGGGCAAAGTACGAGGATGTTGGCCATAGAGTGAAAAAAACGGAGAAAAACCAGTGGCCGAATGCAGGGCGTTGTTGTAGGCAAATTCTGCAAAGTGAAGAGAGTCTAACCAGGTGTTCTGGAATTGCAAAGTTAGACACCTCAAAAACTGCTCCAGGACCTGGTTAACTCTCTCAGTTTGCCCATCGCTTTCGGGATGATATGCAGATGAAAAACGAGCATCTATACCTAGCAGTTTGGTAAGGGCCAACCAGAAGCGTGAGGTGAATTGGGATCTCCTGTCTGATACAATGACATTCGGTAACCCGAACAGACAAAAACAGATTCAAAAAACATACGGGCTAATGAGGGAGCAGTAGGAATGCCTTTACATGGTAGGAAACGGGCCATTTTAGTATATGAATCAACAACCACCCAAATTGTGTCATAGCCTCGTACTCGCGGTAGATCAGTTATTAGGTCCATGGATACAGTATGCCATGGTTTCGGGGGTATGGGCAAAGGATGTAACAACCCTAATGGACGACCTTTCCGGGTCTTGCATTGTGCACATATAGAACAGGTGTTGACGTATGTCTCCACATCTCGTCGCATCGATGGCCACCAACACCAGCGTTTCAACAAGTCTAGAGTACGTCGCTGACCTGGATGACCATTGATTGGAGCATTATGTGACCATTCTAAGGCTTGGTTACGAGAGTCACTGGTAGGGAGAAACAATTTTCCTTGAACGAAAGGCAATCCATCCTGCATAACGGTATCCCAATCATCCAATACTTGAGGATGTTGTATAACCCATTGGCGTATGACCTTTAACATAGGAGGAGATGGAGTACAGGTACAAACAATATGGCCTTTCCCTAGCAGAGTATCAGGATATGAAGGGAGAGGTATTCCCCCAGGTGAACGGGACAAAGCATCAGCTTTACCATGAGACAAACCAGGTCTGTGTTTGACGATGAAATCGTATGCAGAAAAAAAGAGGTGCCAACGAACTTGCCTACTATTGACACATTTCAGGGATGCTAGATCTTGTAAATTTTTATGGTCTGTGTAGACGACAGCCTGATGTCTTGCTCCCAAAAGATGGTGTCTCCATACCAACAATGCGTCTCTAATGGCCAATAGTTCCTTTTCAGTGACCGTATAATGAATTTCAGTAGGTGTGAACTTCCTGGAATGATAGGCCACCGGGTGTAATGCTCCGGTAGTAGGACAAGGCTGGGATAGAACGGCCCCTAAAGCAAAGGAAGAAGCATCTGCTTCTACTATATACGGAAGCTCTGGGTCTGGGTGCTGCAGAACTGGGGCCGTGGTGAACGAGGTTTTAAGGGAGTCAAAAGCTGTTTGATGTGCATCAGTCCAGAGAAACGGTACTGACGGACTGGTCAGTGCAGTTAATGGTGCGACCATGGAGGAAAAATTCGCAATGAATCTTCGATAAAAGTTTGCGAACCCTAGGAAAGATTGCAGTCTTCCACTCATCTCCTGGTCGCATACGAACCAAATTATATGCTCCCCTGAGGTCCAACTTGGTATAGATGGAGGCCTTGGTTAATTTGTCCAACAAGGTAGAGATGAGTGGAATAGGATAACGATTCTTAATGGTGATTGCATTCAGGCGTCTATAGTCTATACAGGGACGGAGATCGCCTTCTTTTTTAGGAACAAAGAAAATGGGACTGGCAACGGGTGATGAGGAAGGCCTGATATGTCCTAACTGTAGTGCATGATGTATATATTCTTTAAGGGACGTTTCTTCAGATGGTGATAATGAATATATGCGTCCCTTGGGGAGCGATGCCCCATCGATTAGTTCAATAGAACAATCATACGGTCTGTGAGGAGGCAGTATCTCCGCTGATGTTTTATCAAATACTGAATGAAAGTCATGATATTCTGGGGGTACCCCTGACAATGTGGCGCCCACTGTATGAGCTGTTTCAAATGTACCGTTCTCCTCATCAGGAGCTAAATGTAGGGCCCCAAGTGCTCTTGCAGGATTGTTTGCTTCACCTTCCGATAGACAAAAATGTTGGCAAATATCCGATTCAAACGAAACTTGTCCTGTACCCCAGTCTATGAGGGGATTATGTTTTTTCAACCAGGGAAGACCTAGGATTATTCCAAACTGTGGTGTGGATATCAAATCAAAAGACAATTGTTCTTTATGGTTTCCCTGAATTACTACGTCCATCTGGGCAGTTTGTTGTTTAATTGGACCAGAAGCGAGAGAGGAACCGTCCACTGTTTGAACTGGTTCGGGATGTGCCTTGGTTATTAAAGGAAGGTTCAATGTTTTGGCCAAAGGTATATCAATAAAACAACCAGTGGCCCCTGAATCAATTACTATATGTACTGTGTGTGAACAGTCCCTATCAGGCTGAAGAACTGCCTGAACGACCACTGGTCTTATTGGGCCAAAAGTAGGAACTCTGGGGTTATGAATCAAGCTCGTCTTGACCCCCATATTCAAGGACGAGCTTTCTGAAAACCCGAGGATTTGTTTTTTGGGCGTCTTGGGCATTCTTTGACAAAATGACCACTGAGTCCACAGTAGAAGCATGCATTGTCGGTTCTCCGACGCTCCCTTTCGGTCTGAGTGATGGGACTTCGTAGACCACCTATTTGCATGGGTTCACTTGTACTATCCGGTGGAGAAGGTAAGGATTTGCCTGAGAAGCCAGATTCCGCCCGACGTTCAGTCTTTCGAGCGTCTACTTGAAGAACTAAATCTACTAGTTCAGGATAAGCATCAGGAAGGGAAGGTATTACAGAAAGGGCGTCCTTCATAGTGTTACACAAACCTTTGTAAAATACTACAGCTTTCTTATTTTCGGGCCATGAAGTCTCAGCTGATAATTGATTAAAGCGTGTGATGTATTCTATTAAGGTTTGTCTGCCCTGAGATAATTCCAAGAGCTCCAGATCCCGAGACTGGGCTTTGTACCTGGTGTCAAAAACTTTGGCCAATTCACTTACCAAAAGATCAAAATCATAAAGGGCTGGATGGTTATTCTCAAGAAAAGGATTAGCCCAGGTAGCTGCAACCCCGGTCAAATGGGATAACAAAAAGGCTGCCTTTGTAGTGGAATCATGGAACACTAGTGGTCGGCAAAGAAAATGAAGTTTGCACTGATTAATGAAAGTGCGATATTTTCTAGGATCACCCTGAAATTTCTCTGGAGGTGCCAATGGAAACTGTGTAGGTAACACCACAGGAGTAGGTGGGGTAGCAGGTATAGTGGGAACTGGTGGGGGTGTTGCCAAATCCCCGAATTCAGCATCTGCCGGTAGAGGGTTGCGGGTACTTTGGATATTGTCTAAACAATGATGTATCGCGGTAGTAGCAGCCGCTACTTCGGTTCTAAGGGATGCAACAGCTTGCATTAAAGCAGCCACAGGGTCCCCGGCAGTAGGTTCCATCGTCTGAACGACCAAAAAAAATTGGCTTCACAGTCTGTCAAGACTTGCTGGTCGTGTAGCCGATGGAACCTCTGTCCCCAAGTACCACTCGGGCAGATAGGAAAGTTACTGCACCGAGCGATCTTTGAGGCCACAGGTGGTGATCTTCGTCAGTCGCAACAAGGAATGCCTGTAGATGCCGGAAGGTGCCCCTGATGACCGCTGTAAGGAAAACACGTGATTAGGTCAAAACAAAGAACCCCAAGTTTGCAGGTGACTATAATAAATCTGGAACAAGGCTTACCCTGCGAAGTTGGTCAGGACTTAATAAAGGAAATGTGTCAGAAGCAGCCAGCAAGGATGACGGGATGGATTAAATCACCACCTGACGTGGAAGACAGGAACGTAGATCAATCAGAGTGGTCCAAGAACATAGTTCATGACAAGGGATAATCCGATAGCAATCCAGGGACAGAACAATGGTCAAATCCAGTAGAGGCAAAGTTCCAAAACAACTATACCGAGAGGGAAAAAGCCAAATCAGAGTCCAAAGTTCAATCCGAGGTCCAGTAGCACAACTAGTTCGAAATCCGTAGTACGCCCAACAGGATCAGCTGTGAAGCGTCGAAGGTAGTCAGCGCGTCCCTTTTAAACGCTGACTGGTGATCACATGACTCCGCCAACCGTCACGTGATCGAGCACGTTGAGGAGGAGCTTTTAGTTGCCGGCAACGGAGACGCTGTAGAATGCTCGTAGCGCGTCTCCATGGCAACTGCCATCGATTGAATGGAAACCAGTGTTGAGATGGCAAAACTCTGCGTCGTTGACCTTGTCCCAATCCTTGCTGGCAAGTCTTCAGGGGAGAGTGTGTTTTGTGAGGTGTGTTCAAAATACATCGGGGCGTGACAAGCGGTCACTCACCGAGACAACGGGTCTCACATTGGGCAAATGGTGCATCGTGGTTCAGCCAATACTTCAACTGTCCATGACAGGTGCTCCAACATCTCTCAGACTGTGTCTGTTTCACTTTGTATCCCGATAGGCTGCCATACTTGTTCAGGTTCTCTAGTAGGGCTGGATTTCTGGTCCCCATCTCTCCAACACCATAACTAGCGTAACTTACACTTGGAGCAGTATCTTTTACTCCCCGGGCTCTTGGGCATATGTTTTCTGATAAACCTGCTAGATCATTAGACTCCTGCCTACCATCCATGGCTTCTGCAGAATATTTGTCAGTGTAACCATGGATCCTGCAAGTTGGTAGGATTCCAACACCAACTCTGTGTTTCTTTTGCCGTGTCCTCTCCCTCCCGCCTTCACCTTTTTGTGCATCCCATCTGCTCTGCTCTCCAAGTGTGGCCCATGATCCTCTTCTACTGCTCCCTCACCCCACTCACCTGAGTTTGTATCCGCTCCCAGCTCTTGCGTCCTAATGCCTACTCCCTCCTGCTCTGTGTCACTGCAAATGCATGTAACTTCCCACCATGCAAGAGAAGATCGGCAGGAACTATCCTTTGCACTTCGGGCACTTTTGGACATTCTGTTTAGCACACAGACCGGCAGCCAGGTGCTAATAGTGTCATTTTCCCGAAGCTGCTTTGTTCGGGCCCATAAGATCCCATATTACCTGCAGCTGCAAGCAATAACACTTAATTGTTTTGTATCAGTGGCCAATTGGGCCTCAGTATTACACCCGGTCACAGAGGATAGAGTGGGGAGGGACTGCAAAGTAATGTACATAGTCTTATAAGAACTATTTGAAAGCAGTAATATAACGTGCCACTTAGTGTAAGTAGCTTATGCAGGCGGCTTGCATCCCAGGGCCATGTGGCGCTGTAAGAAGTGATATGTATTTCATTGGCCCTTGCGGATATTGATAGTGGGCATTTGTACATGGAAGGTAATATTGACCATATTCTGGTGGTCAATGCTAGGAGGGAGGACTTAAATAATATCAAAGAGCTTATGATGGCCCCAAGTAAAGTCACAAAGAAACCTTAAAATAGCTCAAGAAGAGAAGAATTTTGATATAGAGTTTGTTTCATTCAGATTGTCACATTTTAAAGCCCGGCCTACCAAATTACTATATAGAACAGCGAAACAGGCCTGTATAAATGAAGTGCAGAAATAGAGATGATGCTACAAGTTCCTCGCCAGGAAGAAGAAAAAGGAAGGTTGTGAAAGAGCTTGAGCTGTAGACAAGAAGGATTGTAAATACTTCTGGGCTATGGTCACCTGGGGAATATCTTATAATTTATAACAGGATGGCAGATACATCAATAGGCCATAGAAACATTGAGGCCGAACGCTGATCACATTTCTATAGCTTGTGGGAGGGTGATGGAAAGCCTGATACAAATTGCAGAATGAAGGGGTGGAGAACAGCATGGATGGATGTAAAAGTAGTAGTTTGGAAATCCAACCCATCTCAGTGCATGAGGTGACTAAAATAATTGGACCCCAGAAAGGAGGTAAGGATCTAGACAACATCTGAAGCCTTTCCTACCTCACCACATCCCATTTTAATGCCATTTTGTTATATACAATTTTCGGACAGGCAGAGATACAGTGACATGCAGGAACTACGATTATTCCAATATACAAGAAAGAGGAGAGGAGTCATGCCAGTAACTATCTGCCCATCAGCCTCATTAGTGCTGTGAGTAAAATCCTTCCTTCTGCACAATGCTATTACGCATGAGTGCGACCAGAATGCTGTTCGGCTGGTCTCTATCTTCTCATCTAAGGCTGCACGGTTTGTGGATTACTGCTGGAAAAGTTCCTCTCCTTGGATATTAATTGTCATTTGCATCCAACTTTTATCCTTCAACGTTTTTATTACTGCGACCTCAAATAAACTCATATCTGGGCATATTTATATAATTTCTACACTAATGGAGCAAAACCACACCCCTTTCATGCCTGACTTTTCGAAGGCTGATTCCGCACGCAAACCCAAGAGTGCCACCAGAGTGCTGTTCAGGGGGCTGAGAGCGGGGAACTTTGTACTTTTACTTTCTTCTTGTTGCTGGATTATTATTTATACTTTGAAACATTTAGGGTTTAAGGCAAGTGATGGACTGTGTGGTTCACATTGCATTGTGAAATGTCGTATGCATATACTTTTAAAACGACTATGCTGCAAGCCCAATTACAACCCTTGCATGAGAAAAAGAACTCTTAGAACCCTGCATCTAATGTTCAGCGTTTGGTCAAACGGTTGACAAATCGACCTAAACGGGTAGTTAAACAACAGAGTTCTAAATCTTTGACTTCTGATATTAGGGGCTACTAGAATCGACCAAGAGAGGGGAACATAAGTAGTCAGGCTCTGGACACTGCATCTATAGTCTAAGTGCTTAGCAATGGGAGCAAGATCTGATGCTTCCATTAAACCGTTAATATATTACGGTTTAAGGAGAATCTTTACCATTTGCGAGTAAGGATTCTGTAATAATTCAGGACAACATCGCTTGCCAGCACACTTTACAGGAGTTGAGAGAACAGATTGGACTGGTGGATGCTCCTGCACTTCAACTCCCATTATTATGGAAGCCCAGGTACGCTTTCGGGAAGAGTCAGAAGGTGGGTTTCTTCGGTCTCAAAGGCAAGGACTGGTGAATTATCCTACTCCCACTGAAACACTAAAAGAAACATTTATAACTATGAAAGACAGTGAAGGAATTCAATAACGGTATACATTTGATTCAAAAGTACGTCCATCCTCGCTTCCCACATTACACATTACCAACACGCGACCTGGTGTTAGTTCATGATGCCCATTTTTATGTATTCCGCAACCATT
The DNA here is from genome assembly GCF_040938575.1 of Ambystoma mexicanum. Classification (NCBI taxonomy): domain Eukaryota; kingdom Metazoa; phylum Chordata; class Amphibia; order Caudata; family Ambystomatidae; genus Ambystoma; species Ambystoma mexicanum. Next base: position 1,152,421,124 of record NC_090925.1, on the reverse strand, counting down.
GAACCTCTCAGGCTCTCCAATTTTATACCCAGAATCTTTAAACACCTTCTTACAGTTCATCAATTTCATTTGTCAATCGACATGTTGGAGGTTACCTTAACAGCTATGAATACAGGCCAATTGGCTTTGGCTAAGGTGTTCAAAACCCTGGACACAAAATCTAATGAACAAACAAATGTATTGGCTAGCCTAATCTCTAAGGTGACTCAGATTGAAGATCATATGCAATCAAGGGAACCTGTCTGTGTGAAGCAACGGGAAGATTTGCAGGAGACAAGCTCAGCTATGGTAACTCGTTTGTCCACTTCAGAATTGCAACATGGAATAGAAAATGTGGAGGTCCTAAGTAGTGTAGAGGTGCCCCAGTCAGCATTCCAAGGGGAGATCATCGATCAAGGAGAAAGTAGACTGTTGTATGAGCAGCCCCAGGAAATTATAGTGGTCCCTCTGGAGAATCCGGAGCCAATCTTTAAAATATATGCTAACCGGAAGGGGAGAGCTAAAGTTACGCTAGGAGGGAGAAATCCCAAAAATAAAAGGTCCCTAACCAGATCCCTAACCAGATCTGCTATGTTTTTTTTAATCAATTTTCAGTTCTTAACCTTGAGGTACTTTAGGTTAAGAAACTGAAAATTGATTAAAAAAAACACCAATTGCAAGAATCTAATTATTAGTGAACTGAATTGCAAATTTTCTTTTTAAATTGCAGAAATTGAAAAATTGTTGTAGAAAGGTACAGATCCGCACCTGATGAAGGGTTCCATATACCCGAAACGCGTAGTGCATTAGAGAAACTTCAAAAACTAATTAATACTGAAAATGTTCAATAATTTATGTTTTTTGGTATGAAACTACGCCATGAAATATTAATGACTTCAAAACGTTGCATTAAAAGGCTTAAATTGTAGTCAACATCCAGGAGACGTCTTACACATAGGGAAAATCCAATGTAAATCAAATTATCAGTTTCCCCAGACATTATCTGAATTGGAGCAAAGAAGACTCTTGCCTGCAACCATCAGCTTCAAGTCAGGAGGGAAGAGAATTGTCTAATACTGGTCGAGAAAATATTTCTTTAAAGTTTACTGGGCGGAGATTGGTGGAAATGTTCTCGAAGCAACGCCGCACATAAATTACCAACCCTCGAAGAGAAGGGGGGATTCGACCTCTACAGGAAGATATCCACCAGAAGCTTTGGCCCAGACTTTGAATAAGATCTCCGACCGTAGCCAGTGTTTATATTTGGAGAGCAGGGGAGGATGTCCCGATGTAGGAGTTCTAAATAGAGCTAACATCCTGAGATTAATTGAGAATATACCAGGATTAGGTGCAATCCAATCGTGTGACATTGCGCAGGTCGAATTCCTCAATTAATATGATCTAGACAGAGTGAGGATGTATGTTCCCTCTTAATTGGTGTGGGACATCCTATTGGGGGCAAGGAAGCATTTCAATCATTCTGGGTACACAATAGGAGAAGTTAAAAAACCTCAGCCCCTAATTACAAGGGGATTAATGCCGGCATGTTGAATACAGAACATGAAGAGGTTATCCTTTCCGCCTCTCGAGAATTACGTTCCTCCGGGGTCAACAGAAGAAGAGATGGGAGATCAAAGTCTTGGTGGTTTCTACACAACATCAAGAAGTAGATTGGACTTGGCTCCCCGGGGCACTGTCAAGCGAGGTTCAACAGTTCTGTTTTTTTCGTGTCATTCTCAAGTAGAACTACCCGCATCAACATGGGTTTGACCGTACTAGGCTCTGGAGGAGCAAAATCTGTAATAGCATTGGAAATTCTACTGAGGGGTAGGCTGGGAGGGTGATGAGGAATATGTGGGGAACATCCAGTCGAAAGAACGTTACCAGGGGTAACACACTGTCTGTTTAGGTCTCCTACAGTAAGTTGTTCTTCAAATGGATTGTGTCCTCCCACGTATTCCTCATCTTTGATAGACTCCCAAAGCAGTGTTAGTTTTGGCGGAGGGAGTAAGAATGTTATCATCAAAGATTTCCATGAACAGAATGGAGGACCGCTTTTCCAAAGCTTCCAACCTGGTTTAGGGTAGAATCAAGGCAGTAATGCTTAGTGAAAGTATCTATTGTGGACCACGTAGCTGCCTCACAAATATTTTTAATAGGAAAACCTCTTTGCAAAGCAGAGGAAGTATTATGAAGGTGGGGATGAGGGGCACAACAGTGTAAAAAGTGAGTTGTAAGAGTATTCTATGTTTAAACAACGAGAGCTCTTAATGATTTGTAGATGGTTAAAGATTACTTCAGGTGCAGAAGGGTAAAGCCTCAAGGCCACCCGAGACTTAGAGAGAACATATGAAAACACAAGACCTGTTGTTGCCAACCGGTAACCCTTATGTGCAATCCTGAGGGACAAAACAATCCAAGGTTGTTCAAAAAGATTCGCAAGTGATGTCCCAAACATTTTGGGACATCACTTGAGAATTCTGGAACAACCTTGGGATTGTTTTGTCCCTTGTAACCTCTCCTCCTCCTTGCCAGGATGAGGCAGCGGATAGACAGTGGGTAACACCATCTTTTGTCCGAAATGACCTTAAGTAGTTTAAAGGAAGGCTTAACCCTCAGGACGACCTTGTCCTTGTGAAACATAGTAAATGGTGGTTTAGAGGATAGTGGCTGCCACTCACTCACTCTATGCTTAGTGCTACCAACAAGATGGTCTTGAAAGGTAGTAACCTTAAGGGACATCAATGGAGAGGTTCAAATGGTGCATACATAAGAACTTTTAACACCAGATTGAAGTCCCAAACGGGAACCTGAAAAGGAGATGGAGGGAACACATAATGGGCCTCATTACGAGGTTGCCGGTAAGCGAAAAACAATGCCGGATTACCAGCATCGCTTACCGCTCCGGTGTATTCTGACCCGGCAACCCGCTATTAGCGGCACCCTAAATAACAGTGCCGTTAATAGCGTACACGCGCCCCTTCGGGAAGCAAATACCAGCATGCCAGTAATAGGAGGACATCCCAACCCACGTGGACATGAAAATACCGGCATCGCGAAGCCGGTAATCACGGCCTGCACGATGCCGGCCATACAGGCATCGCGGACCACCCGCAAACAGCAATCAGGAAACAAGCCAACTGCCACAGGTGCACACAATCCCCACAGGTGGAGTCAATGGAGGCTGGGCCAGTATAAAATGAGCACACCCACACACCACACCCTTTCCAACACCAAAATGCCACCAGTAGCTGTTACAATCATGGGGCTGGAAGACATGGCAATACTGCTACAACTACAGCAACAACACCAACTACAACAACAACTACAGCAGGAACACCAGGCAGCACAGGAGAGACGCAGGAGGAGAAGGAGGGTGAGACAGTCCCAGCAATTACCATCAGCGCAGCCAGCAGTGCTTCGTAGGCAGCCACCAATCCCTCGCACTAGACCCAGCCCATTCAACCTAACCCCTGAGCAGATCCACACCCTGTACCGGTTGGACCAGGACACCATCACCACCATAGTGGACATGATACACATCGACATTGCCAGCCTCATAGAAATACGCACTGCCATCCCCCCGCTACTAAAGATGGTGTCCGTGCTCCACTTCCTGGCCACAGGCACCTATCAACACACAGCGGGGCCAGCTGCATGACATTTTACAACCACTTTATTCACACATGCTGAACCAAGTGCTGGATGCCCTCCTGAAGCATGCAAGCACCCACATATCCCTACCACGGACTGCCCAGGAGATAGCCGACACAAAAGTAGGCTTACATGCACTGGCAGGCATGCCCAATTGTGTTGGTGCCCTGGACTGCACCCATTTTGAATTGGTAGTCCCCCATGCCATAGAGGCGGTGTACCACAATCGCAAGCAATACCACTCCATCAATGTGCAGATGGTATGTGACTCCAGCAAGATCATCACACATTGCTGCTCCCAATATCCTGGATCAACACATGATGCCATGGTACTGCGCAACTCCATCCTACCCGGTCACATGGAGCGACATGCTGGACCACGTGCCTGGCTGCTTGGTGAGTTGCACAACTGGGCCATGGCAGTGCTTTGGGGTACTGATGTGTAGGGATGCATACTACACCTGTTTGGGAAAGGGGAGGGGAATGCATACGCCACCTGGTTGGGAAAGGGGGGGGTGCATACTCCACCTGGTTGGGAAAGGGGGGGATGCATACTCCACCTGGTTGGGAAAGGGCGGGGGGAAGCATACTACACCAGGGTGGCAATTGTTGGTGATTGGAGAATGCATGCAGAGCTAAACACTCCAGACCTGAACCTCCCAAACGGAACATGACACATCACTGGCACAAATTAAACAAATAATGCATATCGATGACAACAAGTAAGAGGCACAACCAGGCCACCATGGTGATGGCAAGCAATGCATGACTGTACAGGATGGCAACTGTGCCAATGTGGCTAGTGTGACCATGCATAGTGTAGAATTAACTGCTTGAATGGGAGGCTAAACATTGTCGTACTACCACAGTACATCCGCCTCAGCATGCATGATTACACCCTGCATTATCTATTGAGCGCCATCCAGACTACCACACTTCATAGCAGTATTGTATGCATTGTGGTAACATCCTTGCATATGTACAGGGACATGTGCATGTCCACACCATATAGGTGCGGCCATCACTGTGCTTCCTGAAGGTGGCAGCTCTGTGTGACACACCCCCATTCGTATCCACCTGCAGGTGATGGAGGGCATCCCTTGACGCCGTGGCTACCTACCCCTTTGCGGAACCAGCAGAACAGCCATGAAGAGGAGTACATTAGTGAACACACCCGTACGCGTGTTGTGATTGAGCAGACCTTTGGCCTGTTCAATGTGCATTTCCGCTGCCTATTCAGGTCTTGTGGGGCACTCCTCTATGGGCCTGAGTAGGCGGCAAAGAACACCATGGCCTGTGTCATGCTGCACAAAATTTGCGCCCGGGGAAATGTCCCACTGCCACCTGACATTTACATGCATGCACTGGGTGAGGATGGTGAGGATGTAGACAGAGGTGAAGTAGCCCCCCTGCCAGTACGTGATGCATGGGATGGCCATGCAGTACGCCAAGCAGAGATCCACGAATACTCCCGACCCACATAGACTATGAAAGACATGTGTCAGTCAGACACTGGGCCAATGTGGACATGCACACAGGGAATGTTGGGAGTTGGACACTGAACACCGTAACACATTAAATGGATGCACACGAAAATAACAATGTCCAGCCATGGATTTTTCTTATCACAACGTGTGTATTATTTCCAACAGCAAAAATGTGCCCACTCCCTCCTCCCTAACCCCCCCCAACAAACTCCTAGATCCCCCAACAAACTCCCAAACTCCCCCAACCAACACCGATACCCCCCCAATAGACTCCACAAGATGCACCCCTTCACCCTCAACCATGTGTCCCACTCCCATTGTCCGCCCACACTACTTCCGGGACTTCTTCCTGTCCGGAGGCGGCATTTCAGTGTGCCTTGCACTCCTACATGTCTGGCGCACTGGGCTGTTGGAGACAGATGAAGCTGGTGTGGAGGTTGAAGGTGAGTCGGTGACAGGTTCCACACCTCCTGCAAGACGTGACCGCTGCATATGGAGCAGCATGGAAGTCAACACCTGTGTCACCGCCCTCAGGCAGTCCCTCATGAGCATAGCCGATGCATTAACAGCGGCTGTGTTGGCTGCGATGGCCGTTGTGGTCCCCGCAATTGCTGTGGCAATACCCCGCCTGGTTTCCTCCCCGTCCGCTATGTACTGGCGGAGTAGATCTAACATGGCCTCCTGTTGGGCCTCCACCATCGCCAGTCGTGTCTCCAGGGTGTTGGAGGGAGCTGGAGTGGTGGGTTGTGCAGTCACAGGGACTGTATTTTCGGGACTGTCCTCAGAGGTGTGTAGGTCACAGTCACGGAGGCAGGGATCAGCTTCGCTGCAGGTGGGTGAGTGCAGGCTTTGGGGCGAGGGGGTGGGCACAGGGCTCGGGGTCGGTGGACATGTCACCCTGGTGACTCCCTCTGGCTCCACATTGGCATCCAGTTCATTCACAGTGGAGGCGGGGGCTTCCAGGGACTCCCCTTCGACAGGTGTGGGTGTGGCCTGCTGGGTCTGTAGTGTGTCAGGCACACTGGCAGCAGGTGTTGCTGGCTGTGTCCCAGCTTGCACAGGCACACTGGCAGTGGCTGTGGCCTGCTTGCCTCCAGCGGAGGTGGTGGTGGTGGTAGCTCTCTTCTTAGGGTGTGAGGTGGATGCCCTCGCGGTGGTCTCCTGGCTCACATCTTCCTCATCGGTGCCTGGGGGGTAGAAGAGATGCAGGGCATCAGTGATGGTGTGACATGACAGAGGCATACAATGGTGCTGTTCATTATTCATTTGATCATGCATTCATGTCTTACAGGTGTGTCACCTAGGGTATTCAGAGAGGGCACGTTAGCATTTACTGCATGGCAGGTGGCATGCCGTTGATTTGGGGTTTGTATGATGTATTACATGGGCATGGTCCAGGTGTGTTGGTTATGGGATTGGCACTCAGCATGCATTTCAGTGTGGCAGGGTTTGGCCCACCATCTGGACTTGGATATGGTCATGTGAGTGTTGGGACATGCATTGCCTTGCCTAGACTCTCTACCACATCACTTGCGCTACGTCATGGTTTCCCCTACAGGGATCTGCAGGGTCACTCACCTCCTTCTGCGGATGATGCCGCACCCGTCTCCATCTCCCCAAATCCCTTGATGGACTCAGGACTGATGCTAGCCGTCTCCTCCCAGGGCAGCAATTTGGCAGGGGAGTGGGCACCCCCGCCTGTGGCCATCGCCTCCCTCCGATTGCTGACCATGATATTGCGTACCCTCAACCGGAGGTCATCCCACCGCTTCCTGCAGTCCTTCACACTGCGCGGGGTGGTACCTACGGCTGAAACCTTGCAGGCTACCTCCTGCCAGATTTGCCTCTTTTGTTTCTGCACCTCCCGCTTCTTGTCGTGGGATTGGATTATGTCTGCATGTGCAGCTAGAGCGTCCACTAGCATGGTCAGCTCTGCGTCTGAGAAACGCTGTTTCCGCAGCCGGGGGGTGGTCTTCCTGGTAGCCTTTGAGATTCTCTATGGATTTCCACTGTGCTCTCCAGGTATCGACTGGTGGTTCGGGAGGATTGCAATGGATTGTGTTTTTGAAGATGGCCGCCGGTTCATTTCCCGTTCCTGCGCGATGACGTTATTTCCGGGTCCGGTTTTGCGAACACGGTATTAGCATGGTGGTATTACCGGGCCGGTATTTAGGGGTTGCTCCAAGGTGGTCCCGGTATCGGCGGGTCCCGTGATGCTGCTATCGGGGGGTTGGATGGCCTTTAGCAGCATGCCTGTATTTCCATTACTGGCATGGGGGTTTGCGCATGCTCGCGCACTCGTAATCACCCACTATTAGCGGGTTCATACAAGCACGGACCCGCTCTTACCGGCATGCCGGTAATGAACCCGTTTTTAGCGGGCTACTCGTAATGAGGCCCAATGAGTCCCTTCAGAAATGTTATAACCAAAGGTATCTTAAAATATGAAGTTTCCTCAGACAAGCGCTTGAAGATGGATAGCGCCACCAATTAACTTTAATGGTCCCAACCTGGAGTCCCAGATTGGCTATGTACAGTAGAAAGGATAACAACTCTGGCGTTTTGCATAGCAAAGGCTCTACATTCTTGTCCCTGCACCAGCTGCAGAATTTGTTCCAACGGCAGCGGTACAAGGACTTCGTTGCTGGCCTTCTGGCTGAAAGCAAAATCTCCATTACGTCATCCGGGAGGTCCCAATCCTTGTATCCCAACCTCTCAGAAACCATGTGTGATGGTTGAGAGTCTTGACCTGTGGATGGATAACCCGAACCTTCTCTCGCAAGAGGTTCCTCTCTTTGTGGAAAACGTATTGGAGGGCAGATGGACATGTCCAGAAGGCCAGGGTAGCACGTCTTCCTGATCCAATCTGGAGCAATTAGGATCATGGATTTCCCAAATGTTCTCAACCTCCTGATGACATGAGGAATGACGGGAACTGGAGGAAATGCGTACAGGAGTGGAAACTCACAGTCCACTACGAACGTGTCTTCTAAAGTTCCTCTTGGGGGACATTCCCTGGAGCAGAACAGTTTGCATTAACAGTTGACACTGGTCGCAAACAGATCCACTTAAGGGTTCCCTAAAGGATGAAGATCTCTAGAAGCACTTCCTGAGCTAGTTCCCACTCATGGGAGACTGTGCTCTTCCTGCTCAGAGCGTCTGCCGATGTATTCGCCTCTCTGGCTAGGTGAACTGCCAATAAAGAGATTCCTTCTTGAATTGCCCAGAACCAGAGCTGCATTGCTTCACTGCACAGCGGTATTGACCCTACGCCTCCTTTCTTGTTGAGGTAGTACATGGCCACTGTGTTGTCCGTCATTATCAGGACATTCTTTCCCCGTACAGAGGGCAGAAAGGCCTTCATCGCTAGTCTAATTACCCTCAGTTCCAAAAGGTTGATGTGTAGTTTGCTCCAGCTATGGTTGCCTTGAGAATGTTGTCCTCGCAAGCCCACCACAGAAGGTCCTGAAAGTCTCTGCTCAGAACTTTAAGTTGGTCTGATATTCTGCCTGAGAATTGGGACCATTGAGTCCTGAGAGCCCATTGGAGGGATCTCATTCTGAGGCGAGCCTCTGGCAGCAGAAAAATGCAGGATGCCATGAGACCCAGCAACCTCAAAAAACCGAAGGCCGGAAGATGCTGGGCACTCTGGAATTTGGTGACCATGTGCAGAATATGTTGAGCTGTCACCTCGGGTGGCAAGATTTTCCCTGAGGAAGCATCCAGGACTGCTCAAATAAATTGGAGTCTTTGAGATGGTATCATGTGGGACTTCTTGTAATTGAGGGAGAATTCCAGTCTGTGGAGAGAGTGGCAGGTTACACTAAAATGCTCCTGGGCTTGTTCGAGCGAACGTGCCCTGATTAGCCAATCGTCCAGGTAGGGATGGATGTGAATCCCCACCATCCTGAGACTTGCTGCCACCACTGCCATTAACTTGGTGAAAACCCTTAGGCGGAGGTCAGCCCGAATGGCAGAACTCGAAACTGATAATGAGAATCGCCAACCGCGGAGGTCAGGTACTTTCTGTGCTTTTCGATGGTTAGGCACATGAAAGTAAGAATCCTGAAGTTCCAATGACACCATCCAGTCTTGGAGTTGGAGAGCATGAAGGATTTGGGAAAGGGTAACCATCTTGAACTTGTCCTTCCTGAAGAACTTGTTCAAGTTTCTTAAGTCCAAAATGGGTCGCAATCCTCTGTCCTTTTGGGAATTAGAAGGTATGAGGAGGACCAACCCTTGTTCCTTTCCGCCACAGGTACTGGTTCTATAACACCTTTCTCTAGCAGGGTCAACATTTCATGCACAAGGAGTAGATCTGGATTTTTGAAAGAGTTGTTCCCCGGTGGATGATCCTGAGGCCTTTTTTAAAAAGTAAGGCAGTAACCTTGGGCTACAGTTTCCAGTGTCCAAGCATATGAAGTAATGCCCCGTCATTCTTTCAGATGCTGAGTAAATCTGCCTCCCACCGGGGGCTTGTGAGTCAAGGTCTTAGAGTGGTTTTGAGGCAGCTGAAGCAGCGGCTGAGGGTAAAAATGCAGCTGCTTAGGCTGTCTTAGCAACTCTCCCTCGTCCACCACGAGGGAATCTTCTCTGACCTCTTTGACCGGCTTTTCCTCTTACTCTTCCAATTGAGGAGTATAATCTAAAGGACTCACCCCTCCAAGAAGATTAACCAGATTAGGGGTGTTGAGGCTGTCTAATGGCAGTGCTAAGGGTTTTAGCTGAGGCTTTCGAGGTCTGCAGCTTTTCCAAACTCTCATCAGCCTGGCTGCCAAACAGCCTTGAGCCATCAAAAGGCATATTGAGGAGCCTAGACTGCACATCTGGTGCAAATCTGGACTTCCTTAACCATGCAAATTTGCATAACACTGTGCTAGTTGCCATTGATCTGCTGATGCTGTCTGCAGTATCCAGTCCTAACTGAATGTATTCACCCATTGCCTCCTTAGCATCCTTGATGATAGCCAGGAAGCCGTCTCTTTCTTCACCTTCTGGGATGTGGTCAGCCGCTATAGCTACACAGTCCCACATGGTAAAAGTAAACCTTGACAAGGTACAAGTTGCGTTAGTTGACTTTAATGCAATACTACCAGCAGAAAATATTTTTCTCGCCCAGGCATCCACTCTCTTATCATCCCTATCAGGAGGGATAGATCGGTATGCTGATTGCTTAGTAGATGTAGCAGCTTCAACCACCAAACTTTCTGAGGTTGGATGTTTTGTTAAGTACTCTGGGTCAAGGCTGGATGGCCTATATTTCCTAGCAAAATGTTTATTCACTGCAGCCGCAGTCTCTGAAGTCTCCCAATTTGCTGGGACCCTTTTCTGTAGTGCAATGTGAAAAGGCAAAATGTGAACTTTTTGGGGACCCTCATCCAAAATATCTGTCAGGTCATCCTGCTCGAAAGAAGGTGTAGGCCTCCTCCAACCTAAAAACTCTATCACCTTGCTCATCAGCATCCTATAAGAAGAGTCAGCATGTTCAGTAGGATCTGGTTTCCCAAATTCCAGTTCGGGAGAGGTATCTAAACCACTGGCTGACTGAAGGTTATCATACAAGACTTTTAACCTAGCCTCTTCTGAGATGAATTCCTCTGGCACATTAGGGGTGCCATATTGTAACCCAAATGGTGGTGTGTTATCATCTGAAGGTTCATTATCTTCACAGATAGAGGTTAAAGACTTTCAAAAGTATTTCTTTGGCAAGGGTTTGAAAACCTTTTCCTGGGTTACTGTTTTTGTCAGAGTCGCATTCGACACTGGCTTTGATGGCTCAGACGCCAACGGTGTTAGCGAAGGCATCAGTGTTGTCAACTTTTTATGCTTCTTCGAAGGAAACCTCGATGGACTGGATTCCTGACTTGTCAAAGCCCTTGTCGATTTCTCATCGGATCGAGATTTTTGACGTTGCTGTACCGTCTTGTGGCTTGGTTTCGAAGATTTAGTCTTCGACTTCCCTTTATTGTCTTGATGAAGGGCTTTCTGCTTGTCCTTAGAGGGGGTTGTACCGCATTCTCGAAAATGTTAAGCCTTTCTTTACAAAAAGCATCCCATTTTATCCGACTTAGTTGGGCATTTGATTACCTCGGCCGAGCACTCAGTAGAGGTCAACGGTGACCTGTGATGCCGCTTCTTGGCCTTCTTCAAAGAAGAAGAGGAAGAATGGCGCAATCAACTTGTCGATTGAGATCTTTTAGATCTTTTCCATCAAGGAGAATCCCTCGACTCATCAGTCTTTCTTTTTGAGCTCTTTGAAGGAGACTTCGAAGGCAACCGCCCTCAGTGCCTTTTCGGTCATCGCTGGACAGGAGTTACATTTGGAGGTACAGTGACCAGTACCAGGGTACCACAGACATATGCGGTGGGGTCGGTGATCAACATCTTCGATCCACAGTCTTGGCACTTCTTGAAGCCCGTTTTAGGCATTGATGGAGTCGATGGGGAAGACATTTTCGATGTTCGAAAATAGCTGTCGAAGTTCACAGAAGAACCGAAGTCTGCCGTAATTCTTTGAAGCGTTAGCTTTGAAAAATGTAACTGAAGCCAATAGGTTCTGAATGCGCTATTTATACCAAGGATGACGCTGACAGTCAACGGAGGCCCTCAAGGGACATCGACTCGACGTGATGGCAAACAGCGGCCCCTGTCGAAAAAAATTCCGAAGCAGCTGAAGCTGGAAGTACAATTTTCATAACACAAGGAATATGTGGAAGGACACAATCCATTCGAAGTGTACTTTTGAATTATAACATTTTAATTGTATTGAAAGGTTGAAATTTTATTCAGCCATAAAAATAAAAAATAAAAGTATGCAGATTGCAAGATTTGCTTGATTTGAGTGAATAGTCAGTGATAACATGAATCAATGCTTAAAGATAACTTTTGTTCAAATGAAATATGTGGAACGAAGGAAGACCATTCTGTACTTAGGGTTTATAGGCCTGAAGACTGCCTACGATTCTGTTGAGGGGGGCAACCTTTGGCCGGCACTTACAGGGGCTGAATGAGAAGGACCATGATAAAGCTGGGGCGCATGCTACAGCAAGGAGCAAAGGGTAGGGCACCCCTTGGAGCACTCGAAGAAACAGCTGCAGACTTCCCAGTCCCTAATGTGGTGACACAAGGGTACATTTTGGCACCCACATTTTTCAATTTGTTTATAAAGGGTGTGAAGGACCAGTACTTTTGTGGATGCACTGGATATGGGCAGGACACAGATGAACAAGTTACTTCTTACCTTGTAACGTTCTTTCGATGGGATGTTCCTCCGACGTATTCCTTATCTTAGATATATCTCTTTCCAGCTTTGCTGGCCTCAGAAAATTTTTCTCTAGAGGGCGCTGCGCGTCGATGTCCGCCGAGTCGATGTCCCTCGACAGCCGCCGTATCGACGTCGACGTCATCCCGCCTATAAAGGCCGCGCGCAGCGTCCGTTGCTCAGTTCCGTTTTGTAGCCCACAATGATTCTTTCTGGACTAGACTAATCACCCTGAAGGAGCGTAAAATGCAACAACAAGGGAAGTAGTACTGCGGGGATGCATGGGAGGGTCGATAAGGAATACGTCGGAGGAACATCCCATCGAAAGAACGTTACAAGGTAAGAAGTAACTTGTTCTTCGAAGGGATTGTGTCCTCCGACGTATTCCTTATCTTAGATAGGCTCCCATAGCAGTATTCTGTTATTGGAGGTGGAAGTACTGACTTCATGCTTCCTTTTATTGATGAATAGAGTGCAATACTGCCCTTCCAAACCTAGTCTCTTGACTGGAGGAGGAATCCAAGTTGTAAAACCGTGTAAAGGTATGGACGGACAGCCCACATATGTCTCTAACCGGCACTCTTCTTTTGAGGGCCGATGAAGCTGCGATACCTCTGGTCGAATGAGCCCTAAGATTTTGAGGGGGCTCTTTTCCTGCCAGTTTATAACATTCCAAAATGGCTAGAATGATCCATCTGGAAATGGTCTGCTTAGTTATCGGTAACCCCAGCTTGTGACCTGCATAGCCTACAAACAGCTGGTCTGCTTGTCTTATCCTAGCCAGTCTACTGATGTAAAAACTTAAAGCCCTTCTTGGGTCCAGCCTGTGTAACCTCTCTTCCTCTTTCCCCGGATGAGGAGGAGGATAGAAAGATGGGAGGGTAATCTTCTGAGTTATATGGAATTCAGAAACCACCTTTGGGAGGATATTAGGCTTCACTTGCAGAACAACTTTGTCTTTGTGAAAGATTGTATGAGGGGGTTTACAAGAAAGAGCTTGTAACTCGCTCACCCTTCTAGCAGATGTAAGTGCTATTAATAAAACAGTTTTAAGGGTAAGAAATCTTAACGAACAAGAATGGAGTGGATCGAAAGGTGTGCCCATCAGGAAAGTTAGGACTAAGTTTAAATCCCATAGGGGAACCTGGAACGGTCTTGGGGGATAAACGTTAGTTAACCCCTTTAGAAACTGTATTACCAAGGGTAATTTGAAATAGGATGGTTCTTCCGCAGTGCGCTTAAAGATGGATAGCGCTGCGAGATAGCCCTTAATGGTGCCAACTTGAAGGCCTGAATTCGCTAAATAGAGTAGGAAGGACAAAACCACATACACCAGCTGCAAAATCTGTTCCAACGGCAGCGGTATAAAGACTTTGTTGCTGGCCTCCTTGCCAAAAGCAACACCTCCATAACATCATCAGGGAGGTCCCAATCCTTGTACCTCAGCCTTTCAGAAGCCAAGCGTGAAGGTTGAGGGTTTTTGATGTCTGGATGGAGAACCTGACCTCCCGAAATGGAGGGCAGATGACAAGTCTAGAAGGTCCGGGTACCACGTTCTCCTGGCCCAATCCGGGGCAATTAGGATCATGGTTTTCCGAAATCTTCTCAACCTCCTGATCATTTGAGGAATGACAGGGACCGGTGGGAACGCGTATAGAAGTGGAGACTCCCAGTCCACTATGAACGCGTCTCCCAGAGCTCCCCTTGGGGGAAATTCCCTTGAACAGAACAGATCGCACTTCCTGTTGACACTGGTGGCGAACAGATCCACCTGAGGGGTTCCCCAAAGGGCGAAGATCTCTTGAAGGACTTCCTGAGCTAGTTCCCACTCGTGGGAGACTGTGCTCTGCCTGCTCAGAGCGTCCGCTGTCAAGTTCTTCTCTCCGGCTAGGTGAACTGCCGATAGAGAGATTCCTTCTTGGATTGCCCAAAACCAGAGCTACATCGCCTCTCTGCACAGAGGTAGTGATCCTACGCCTACTCTTTTGTTGAGGTAATGCATGGCCACTGTGTTGTCCATCATTATCAGGACATTCTTCCCTTGTACAGATGGCAGGAACGCCTTCAGCGCAAGTGTGATGGCCCTCAGCTCTAACAGGTTGATATGTAGTTTGGACTCCGATGGAGACCAACGACCGCTGATGGTCAAGTCGTTGGCGTGGGCTCCCCACCCCGTGAGTGAGGCATCCGTGACTACTGTTATCTCCGGCCAGGGTTGCCAAAACTGTTCTTCTTTCAGAATGTTCTCCTGACAGGCCCACCACTGAAGGTCTCGAGCCACCCTGTCGGGAACCTGAAGAAGATCTGTCATTCTTCCTGAGAATTGTGACCACTGAGTTCTCAGTGCCCACTGGAGGGATCTCATTCTCAGGCGAGCCTCTGGCACTAGGAAAATGCAGGATGCCATGAGGCCTAGCAACCTCAAAAAGTCGAAGTCTGGGAGACGTTGGGCATTTTGGAACTTGATAACCATCTGTAGAATATCTTGAGCCCTCACCTCTAGTGGCGAGGCTTTTCCCAGGGAAGTGTCCAGCATCGCTCCGATGAACTGGAGTCTCTGCGATGGTATCATTTGTGACTTCTTTAAATTGAGGGAGAAGCCCAGTCTGTGAAGGGAGTGGCAAACGTGATTTAGCTGGATCTGAGCTTGTTCCGAAGATACAGCCCTGATCAACCAATCGTCCAGGTAGGGGTAGACATGAATCCCTTCCCTCCTTAGACTTGCAGCCACTACCGACATTAACTTGGTGAAGATCCTCGGGGCGGAGGTCAGCCCAAATGGCAGCACTCGAAATTGATAATGAGAGTTGCCAATTGCGAACTTCAGGTATTTCCTGTGTTTGAGATGGATAGGCACATGGAAATAAGCGTCCTGAAGGTCCAGAGATACCAACCAGTCCTGGAACTGAAGGGCCTGAAGGATCTGAGAAAGAGTTACCATCTTGAATTTGTCTTTCCTGAGGAATTCTTTCAATTCTCTCAAGTCCAAGATGGGTCTCAGTCCTCTGTCTTTCTTTGGAATGAGAAAGTAAGGGGAGTACCAGCCCATGTTCCTCTCCGCTACAGGTACCGGTTCTATGGCACCTTTCTCTAGCAGGTCTAAAATTTCCTGCAAGAGGAGTGGATCTGGAGTTTTTTGAGAGCTGATCCCCGGTGAATGACTCTGAGGTATGCGTAGGAGAGGCAGGCAGTAACCTTGGGCAACTGTTTCCAATGCCCAAGCATCTGACGTGATAGCCTGCCATTCCGCCAGATGTTGAGTTAACCTGCCTCCTACAGGTGTCTTGTGCGGGAAGTCCTCAGAGTGGTTTTGGGGCGGCTGATGCAGATGCCGATGGTAAAGAGGCACCTGCTGTTGCTGCGGCTTTTGAATATCTACCCAGTCCACCTCGGGTAGTTCTTCTTTGTCCCCTTTGAGCCGGTCGTCCTCTACCTCTTCCGAATGCGGAGTAGAAGCGAAAGGACTTGCCTCTCGCAGAGGATCCTGTGGAACAAAAAGGTGTCTGACGGATTGCAGCGCCTAGGGATTTTGCTGCTGCCTTTGATGTTTGCAGTTTTTCTAAACTGTCATCCGCCTTTTTCCCAAACAAAGAAGAGCCATCGAATGGCATGTTCAAGAGCCTGGCTTGCACATCTGGGGCAAAAACAGACTTTCTCAACCAAGCGAATCTCCTGGTTGTTGTACTTGCCGCCATTGCTCTGCTGATACTGTCAGCCGAATCAATGCCCGTCTGGAGGGATTCGCACATAGCGTCTTTACCGTCCTGTATGATATTTAGGAACGCCTCCCTTTCTTCTCCCTCCGGGATGCAGTCAGCCGCAGTAGAAGCACACTCCCAAAGTGTATGGCTGAATCTAGCAAGGGTGCAAGTAGCATTAACAGATTTTAACGCCATGCTACATGCCGAAAAAACTTTCTTTGCCACAGCATCATATTTCTTATCGTCCCTGTCCTGTGGGACGGTAGGGTAAGCATTCTTGATGTCAGTAGAAGATGCTGCCCGTACCACCAGACTGCAGAAGATACCCTGTATTCAGTAGACAGTTTTTTATTTACTGCCGGGACGACATCTGGGGTTTCCCAGTTCGTCATGATTTTCCTTTGAAGAGCTTTATGAAAAGGCACTACAGGATCCTCCTGTGGACCTTTATCAAGAATATCCGTGAGGTCATCTTGTTGGAAAGCCTGTGAAGGTGTTGACCACCCCATAAATTCTGTGATCCTGGCCATTAAGGCTTTATAGGGGGTTTCAGCATGCTCTCCCGGGTCTGGCCTAGCGAACTCCACCTCAGGGGAAGTGTCTAACCCACTTGCCTCATGTAAGGAATCATGGAGTTCCTTTAACCTGCGTTCTTCTGAGGATAACTCCTCTTGAACTGGGGTTGCAGGTCCCTGCAACTCAAATGTCTCTTCTTGGTCAGATAGTTCTCCTTCTTCCATAATTGAGGACATAGTTCTCAATTGGTCTGAACTCACAAAGGGTGTGAAACCCATCTCCAAGGCAGAGGGTGCCAAAATTGTTGTAATCGGCCTCGAAAACGTCGATGTCGTCGACGCCGACGTCGAAGGCTTCGAGCGTGGCGTCGAAAACAAAGGCGGAGGCCTCAAGGACCTCGATGGAATTGGGATTCTGCTCGAGGAAGTCGACAATCTCGACGCCATCGCCATCGAGGACCTGGGGATAGCCACTGGGTGCGCCGCAACCGTGACTTTCCTTGGCGTCGACGCCGGTGTCGAAGATGGTGTCGAGTCGACAGACCCGTGTGTCGAAGGTCCCTTCGACAACGGCGTCGAAGACACCGACCTCGGCGTCGACGGAACCTTCGTCGACGGCGTCGACTGAACCTTCGAAGAAGGTTTCGAGGTCATAGCTTTACTCGAGGGTTCGTGATGCGCTCGAGAAGCTTCCTTCGCCGGGTACTGCGACTCGCCGCGTTTTTGACCTTCGGGTCTTTCGACCAGAGCATCGCTCTCGGCAGTCTTCGAAGGGGTCGAGGCCGCTTTCTCGAAGACGCTCATCATATTTTGCGGAATTCCTCCCATTCAGCACGGGAACTATGTTTCGTGGGGCAAGGGCTTCTCTTAGGAGAAACAGAGGAAGAGGAGGACGAAGAAGGGGATCTTCGACGTCTCCTCTTCGAGTGCTTCGATCTCGAGGAGTGATGGGACCCACTCCGAGACCTGGAGCGCGAATGGTGACGAGGAGACGAATGTCTCGACTTCGTCGAGGAAGAAGAAGCTTTTGAAGTCTTACCTTTTTCCAGCTTCCCCCTACGCTCCTTCAGGGCCTTAGCTGTCATGGACATACAGTCCTAGCAGCACTCCGAACAATGGTGTTCAGCTCCCAAACACCACAGACAAACTCTGTGAGGGTCAGTCAGCGACATCTTTTTCCCACAGTCTCGGCATTTTTTGAAGCCGGACCGAGGGGTCGTCGGTTCCAACGAGGAAGCCATTGAGTATGGATCGAATATCTCAAGGAAATAGGATAAATTCTCTACGAAAACTGAGCAACGATATTCCGAGGCACTGAGTAAGCGCGGAAAAACGGAACTGAGCAACGGACACTGCGCGTGGCCTTTATAGGCGGGATGACGTCGACACGGCGGCTGTCGAGGGACATCGACTCGCGGACATCGACGCGCAGCGCCCTCTAGAGAAAAATTTTCCGAGACCAGCAAAGCTGGAAAGAGATATATCTAAGATAAGGAATACGTCGGAGGACACAATCCCTTCGAAGCCTATACTACTTTTTAATGGCAATGTGGCATTAGTAGCCCACAGTGAGACTATCCAGTAAAGGAAGAAGTTATGATGCACTACATGGCTTTCTCCACAGTATCTCTCCTTATCCAAGTGTGTGACTATGCACCACAACTTTAGACCAAAACTGGTAATACTGACGTTCAGCCTAAATAGTGTTCAAGATGTTAGGGAGACTTTGAATTGGATTAGGAATGTTGTCATATCGCCTGCCATTCCTCAGTTGAGGGGGCATCCTTATACCCACGCAACTTAATGTAGACAGAGAATGAATGAAGTTTGGGAGATTATGGGCCTCATTACGAGTCCGCCTGTAGCCGTGCTGGTAAAACCGGCAGGCTGCCGTCGGACCCGTAGGGATTTACCGGCTCCGGACTTGCTGGAATTACCGAGGCATTACAGCTTCAATGACCCGGTAAATCCGGAGCCGGCATTCTGTAAATCCCCATTCCCGTGGAGTCCCACAGGACCCCACGGGAATGGGGAACTGGAAACACCGGCACCATGTTGTAATGGTGCCGGTGTTTCCGCGTCCGTCTGTGGCCGTGTGGCGTTACGCCCACCAGGTCAGACCTGGCGGGTGTACCACCACACGGACACAGAACTCGTAGTTAGCCGGTCCGGAAAATGGTGCTGGTACAGTTTTACCGGCACCGTTATAGCCAGACAGGCTAACTTGTAATGAGGCCCAATGTCTTATCAAAGTTTGCAAGGACATGAACTATGGAATTTGTACAATGTACTGTGTGATCCCCATCCATGGACATTACTTTCTCATTTGCTCCATCCAATTTTATGATGATACTAGCCTAAGTACACAGCTTTGCCCAGGATATCTATTCTCAGATTTTGTTTCATATCCCATCGAAAAAGATGAACAAACATTGTTGTTTGCCACAAAGGTAAAACGTGGTACATGTTCATTTCACTAATAAATTGAACACCAAATTCTCACATGAATATCATATTTGTATGCTTACTCTGATTATTTGCAGTGTTGTTAGCAGAATATCAAATTTGTATGCTTACTCTGATTATTTGCAGTGTTCTTAGCAGTGGTGGCCATTGACTCACCCTAAGTTACTAGGGGAATCCAGACGTGGACCCCTTGCTCACTATTCTTAGAGAGGCACAGCTCCACCCTACTGATGAGGGTTTCAGTGCGGGACTGCCCCACGGCAGGACAAATACTGATATGTTTTGGATATTTCTCCTCTGTGAAAGATAGTGAGATAAAGACTCAGGGTAAGGCTCTCGTAACCAGGACTAATGTCTGGCAGAGAGACTCCCAGGATCCCCCTTGTTATTTGCATATTTAAAGTAAATGTGGGTCTCACCCTAAATTACTAGAGGAATCCAGACGTGGACCCCTTGCGCACTATTCTTAGAGAGGCACAGCTCCAGCCTACTGATGAGGTCCAACGAGACCGAAACACATGTCTGGGGTTGCTGCTGTTGGTACTCTTGTTCAGAGGAGAATTGCTTAGCATTGTTGGTGCTGGACTGCCCCAGGGCAGGACAAAGACTGATATGTTTTGGATATTTCTCCTCTGTGAAAGATAGTGAGCTAAAGACACTGGGTAAGGCTCTTGTAACCAGGACAAATGTCTGGCAGAGAGATTCCCAGGACCCCCCCTTGTTATCTGCATATTTTAAGTAACTTTGGGTCTCACCCTAAGTTACTAGGGCAATCCAGACGTGGACCCTGTACTCATTATTCTTAGAGAGGCACAGCTCAACCCTACTGATGAGGTCCAACCAGACCAAAACATGTGTCTGGGGTTGCCGTTGGTACTCTTGTTCAGAGGATAATTGCGTAGCATTTCAGTTACAGGGCAGGCCAAAGACTTATATGTTTTGGATATTTCTCCTCTGTGAAAGATAGTGAGCTGAAGACACTGGGTAAGGCTCTTGTAACCAGGACAAATGTCTGGCAGGGAGATTCCCAGGACCCCCCCTTGTTATTTGCATATTTTAGGTAACTTTGGGTCTCACCCTAAGTTACTAGGGGAATCCAGACGTGGACCCCTTGTTCACTATTCTTAGGGAGGCACAGCTCCACCCGACTAATCATGTCCAACCAGACCGAAACACGTGTCTGGGGTTGCTGTTGGTACTCTTGTTCAGAGGAGAATTGCCTAGCATTTCGGTGCTGGACTGCCCCAGGGCAGGGCATAGACTGATATGTTTTGGATATTTCTCCTCTGTGAAAGATAGTGAGTAGTGAGCTAAAGACTCTGGGTAAGGCTCTCGTAACTAGGACTAATGTCTGGCAGAGAGACTCCCAGGACCCCCTTGTTATTTGCATATTTTAGGTAACTTTGGGTCTCACCCTAAGTAACTAGGGGAATCCAGATGTGGACCCCTTGCTCACTATTCTTAGAGAGGCAGAGCTCCACCCTACTGATGAGGTTCAACCAGACAGAAACACGTGTCTGGGGTTGCAGTTGGGACTCTTGTTCAGAGGAGAATTGCCTAGCATTTCGGTGCTGGACTGCCCCAGGGCAGGACAAAGACTGCTATGTTTTGGATATTTCTAATCTGTGAAAGATAGTGAGCTAAAGACTCTGGGTAAGGCTCTCGTAACCAGACTAATGTCTGGCAGAGAGACTCCCAGGACCCCCCTTGTTATTTGCATATTTTAAGTAACTTTGGGTCTCACTCTAAATTACTAGGGGAATCCAGACGTGAACCCCTTGCTCACTATTCTTAGAGAGGCACAGCTCCACCCTACTGATGAGGTGCAACCAGACCGAAACACGTGTCTGGGGTTGCTGTTGGTACTCTTGTTCAGAGGAGAATTGCCTAGCATTTCGGTGCTGGACTGCCCCAGGGCAGGACATAGACTGATATGTTTTGGATATTTCTCCTCTGTGAAAGATAGTGAGCTAAAGACTCTGGGTAAGGCTCTTGTAACCTGGACAAATGTCTGGCAGAGAGACTCCAGTACCCCCCTTGTTATTTGCATATTTTAGGTAACTTTGGGTCTCACCCTAAGTTACTAGGGCAATCCAGACGTGGACCCTGTACTCATTATTCTTAGAGAGGCACAGCTCAACCCTACTGATGAGGTCCAACCAGACCAAAACATGTGTCTGGGGTTGCTGTTGGTACTCTTGTTCAGAGGATAATTTGTAGTATTTCAGTGCTGGACTGCCCCAAGGCAGGCCAAAGACTTATATGTTTTGGATATTTCTCCTCTGTGAAACATAGTGAGCTGAAGACACTGGGTAAGGCTCTTGTAACCAGGAAAAATGTCTGGCAGAGAGATTCCCAGGACCCCCCCTTGTTATTTGCATATTTTAGGTAACTTTGGGTCTCAGCCTAAGTTACTAGGGGAATCCAGACGTGGACCCCTTGTTCACTTTTCTTAGGGAGGCACAGCTCCACCCGACTAATCAGGTCCAACCAGACCGAAACATGTGTCTGGGGTTGCTGTTGGTACTCTTGTTCAGAGGAGAATTGCCTAGCATTTCGGTGCTGGACTGCCCCAGGGCAGGGCATAGACTGATATGTTTTGGATATTTCTCCTCTGTGAAAGATAGTGAGTAGTGAGCTAAAGACTCTGGGTAAGGCTCTCGTAACCAGGACTAATGTCTGGCAGAGAGACTCCCAGGACCCCCTTGTTATTTGCATATTTTCGGTAACTTTGGGTCTCACCCTAAGTTACTAGGGGAATCCAGATGTGGACCCCTTGCTCACTATTCTTAGAGAGGCAGAGCTCCACCCTACTGATGAGGTTCAACCAGACAGAAACACGTGTCTGGGGTTGCTTTTGGGACTCTTGTTCAGAGGAGAATTGCCTAGCATTTCGGTGCTGGACTGCCCCAGGGCAGGACAAAGACTTATATGTTTTGGATATTTCTAATCTGTGAAAGATAGTGAGCTAAAGACTCTGGATAAGGCTCTCGTAACCAGACTAATGTCTGGCAGAGAGACTCCCAGGCCCCCCTTGTTATTTGCATATTTTAAGTAACTTTGGGTCTCACCCTAAATTACTAGGGGAATCCAGACGTGAACCCCTTGCTCACTATTCTTAGAGAGGTACAGCTCCACACTACTGATGAGGTGCAACCAGACCGAAACACGTGTCTGGGGTTGCTGTTGGTACTCTTGTTCAGAGGAGAATTGCCTAGCATTTCGGTGCTGGACTGCCCCAGGGCAGGACATAGACTGATTGTTTTGGATATTTCTCCTCTGTGAAAGATAGTGAGCTAAAGACTCTGGGTAAGGCTCTCATAACCAGGAGTAATGTCTGGCAGAGAGACTCCAGTACCCCCCGTGTTATTTGCATATTTTAGGTAACTTTGGGTCTCACCCTAAGTTACTGGGGAATCCAGATGTGGACCCCTTGCTCACTATTCTTAGAGAGGCAGAGCTCCACCCAACTGATGAGGTTCAACCAGACAGAAACACGTGTCTTGGGTTGCTGTTGGAACTCATGTTCCGAGGAGAATTGGCTAGCATTTCGGTGCTGGATTGCCCCATGGCATGACAAAGACTGATATGTTTTGGATATTTCTCCTCTGTGAAAGATAGTGAGCTAAAGACTCTGGGTAAGGCTCTTGTAACCAGGACTAATGTCTGGCAGAGAGACTCCCAGGACCCCTTTGTTATTCGCATGTAGAGTGCCTAAATGTTATATCAATCAGAGTGCATGTGGTCCTGGAATTTTTTTGTCTCTCCACTCCACGTAGCAAGAAATCCCCTAAACGTTATTCCTTGCAGATCCCCGCTATGGGGCAGATCCTTAAGACAAGTGCAAATAAAAAACTGCAGAAGATGTGCCTTTTTTAGTTGCACTTGTTTGCAAAATCTGAAGGTCACCTTATTCTGAAAGGTGACCTGCGTATTTCAGTAAAGTTGTAAAGGAGTTGTGAGGCAGGCATGGTATCAAGAGAGACACAGACTCAAAGGCAACAGTTGAAAAAACCTTTAAGAACTTTGTTGGGTTGGTGTAATGCCTAACTGGCCCATACTCTAAAGTAAGTGTTTCGTCAACTGATGTTTCTAATGGCCGTTGGTGACAACAGTAAAGACAGACCCAAGTGATCACAGTTCAAGGGTGTTTATTGAACTGTATAAATGGATGAGAAAAACGCCTAATCTAAACCTAAATCTAACATGCGAGCAAGCTACAACTATCAAATAATAATGACGCAGTCCTAGCGGGGTCTTGTCAAATAAAAAGGACCTATACTAAAAACAACTATTGCCAATTCTTACTGCTAAGTTACAAAATAGTGTGGGATAATGTTCACCAGAAAAGAAAGAAGTTTTCACAAAATGACAAATCAGGATAGTATTGCTGGGGTCTCCCTTCCCCACGTTTGTAGCACAGGACAAGGCAGGACTCCTGAGCACAACACACAACTGGGCTTCTCCAGCACAAGGTTACAGTACTTTTCGGCGATATCAGGACCTTCCCTGGCCATGTCTCTTTCATACAAAGTCTCTTGCATCCGAGGGCCTGATGTGTCATCAGTAACAAAACAAAAGTTCCTCTCTGTAATCTTTTATGTTGGGTGATGACTCTTCATCCCTGGATTCCCTTCAATCGCGCTCCGGTCCTTCTTTAATCTTAGCCTCCCTCAGTCGGGTTCAGTATGGCCAGTTCACTTTGCTTAATCACAATGCGGGATTCACTTCCCTTAATTTTCCTCTTAACTATGTGTCAAAGACTTTCAATTGTACGAGGGGTTTTACTCGACCCTTGTATGACCACTTTGACCTCTTACGTCAAGCTCTCCTCGGGCCTCCTGGTATTTGTAGTTTCAAGAAAAGGGGACCAGCCAGAGTCTTTCAAATGAGCGCCCACGTGGCGCCGGACCACTCCGCAGCTGATTTTTCCCTGGGCTTTAAAAGTTCAGTAACACACAAGTTCTTTGTTCATAAGTGCTTTCAATTCCTATCATGTTGCCGTTTTCAACCTTCGCTCAACACAGTCCTGTTTACTATCGGTTCTCCCCCCAACTCACTGGCTGTGCTGAACTCCTTGGCGTTTCTTGCCAAGAACGTTACCATGGTAGCAAGCTTGTCTCCCCGCCTTTGTTATCAGTGCAGGAGGGCTCTGTGCACTGTTGACATCTGTTACACCACACACCAGCTGAAGTTCCCGGTCTTATGATTCCTTTCACTGAGGCTTCGTGGGTCTGGGTCGAAAAGGGCAAGAGCACTTCCCTCCTTGTCGTCCTTTCAGGTCTCGCCGCCTTTCTCCTCCGTTTGATCTGCCGTCCTGGTATAGCTGCTTGCTTGTGCATTTTGCCATGCTCAAAGTGTGCTCTCGTGGGGAAAGGAAAGGAGCTATCAGGTGTGTGTAGTTATTGTCAATTGCCTGACTCTGCCTGACCCTTGTGTTGGGACATAACAGGTAAACAGCTCTGATGTTAGCCTGTTGTCTTTCACGGTGTAAGAAAGTGTTTGTGTCGGAAGGGGGGGTAGAGCTTCTAAATATCCTACAGGGTAGGATGGGGAAAAGGTGCTATAAGGAAGTGGTTACTGCATCTCACCCGTCGGTGCCCCACTTCCACTCCCCGAAGACCCCCCCATCCAGGTGATCCTCCCCCACTGGTCTACCCACAGGAACTGGATCCAATAGCGATGGCCGTGTCCTGGCCACCTGGATGACAGATCTCTGTGGACTAGTGGGTGAGACATCTTCAGGTATCTCACACTGTAGATGTCTGTAAGTCCAAAATCAAAATCTGTCTGTGTCTAAATCTATGCTTGCCCTAACTCCTAAAACAAATGTGATCAGGGATTTTCTTAATGGAATAATTGTGACTAAGAAAAAGAAGGATAAACCAGGACTGGTTTCAGGGTGCCTCACCCTCAGGGGTAGTTCTGTCAGTTTTCACAATAAGCTTGACTCAAATAAAAGGTAGCCCTTGGAATCTTCCCTGTAGGGCTTTAGTAGTAAGACAATAGAAAAGTCTCATTGTCTTTTGGATCTCTTGGGGTTCTCTTCCCCAAGCTTCAATTCTTCCAGTTTCAAACAAAACAAAACATGTGTGATTCCCTCTCCCTCTCTATCCTCCCCTCTGGCCCGACTCACTCTGCAGGGCACACACTTGATGTCTTGATCTCCTCTGACCTCCCCCTCCCCATCCCTCTGGCCCCTCTTCTCTCCTGGAGCGATCACTCCCTCCTCTCATCTCTCCCTCTCTTCCCCCCAGGCCAAGCCTACCCCAACACTGCCACCTACCTTCTCGGTCATCCGGCCCATGAAGCGTGTGGCAGTTGAGGCTTTCGCTGGCACCTTCTCCCCCGCCCCCCTTCACCTCTGGCTGACTCACATCCTGACACAGCCCTGTCTATTCTCTACTCTTCTATTTCCGATACTCTTGATGCTCTTGCCCCTGTCATGAGGATCCATTTGAAGCCCAAAGCCAAGTGCAATTTTTGGTATGACTCTGACCTACCTACACTTAAACGTAAGTGTAGGGTGGCTAAGAGGAAATGGAGGGTTTCTTGTTCATCCTCAGACAAACTGGCCTTTCGCCTGCTCCAAAGACAATACCGACTCTCTGTCCACACCAAGAAGAGAGCCCACATCCAAGCCCATATCACTGCGGCATCTAACAACTCGGCCAAACCCTTTAAAATCTGCAAGGAGCTGGCCAAACCTGCTGCAGTCTCTACCTCTCCGGTTGCTTTCCAGGCCCTTTGCACGGCCTTTGCCTCTCACTTCATCTCAAAAACCCAGGATATCTTGTCCAACCTCTTGTCCCCTCCTCCTCTTCTCCCCTCTCCTTCTGTGAAATCTGGCCCCCCTACAGCCAACCCCACCCTCTTTCTCATCCTTTCCTCTTTTCTCCCCTGACGAGGTCTCTAGACAAGTCGATCTACGAAAGTCTCGTCAAAACAGGTTCCGCCCTGTTCTTCCAAAACCATCAGGGAACACATTGACATCCTTGCTCCTGCCCTGGCTGATTTGTGCAACCTTTCATTCACCTCAGGAGCCTTCCCTTTCCCCTGAAGCACTCTCTTGTGCACCCTCTTCTAAAGAAACCCACAGCTGACCTTTCTTGCCCGGCCAACTATCGGCCAATCTCCATCACTCCTTTTCTGGGCAAACTGCTGGAAAAGCTGGCCATCTCGCAGCTTAAACCTCACTCTGATTCTGTTGGTTGTCTCCACGACCATCAGTCTGGCTTTAGAGCTGCCAGAAGCACAGAAACTGCTCTCCTGAACATCCGTGAAGATCTGCTCTCCAACCTTGACTCAAACACCCCCTCTGTCCTCATCCTACTCGATCTCTCTTCTGCCTTCAATACGGTCAACCATACCATCCTGCTCAACCGTCTCTGTGACAATCTGAATATCACTGATCAGACTCGGGCCTGGCTGACTTCTTTCTTCTCTGATCAACCCTCCCATGTCCAACTTGGGTCCTTCCTTTCCTCTATCTCCCTTTATACCTGCAGTGTTCCCCAGGGGTCTAACATCTCACCCTGGCTTTTCAACCAATACCTGGCAACTCTCGCCCATCGCATTGCCATTTTATGCTCCAATTTTCTGTGCTATGCAGATGACGATCAACTCATTTTTAGGCTTCCCTTGGCCACCTCTTCTCCTTCTCTCATCTCTGATTGCCTATCTGCCATTCAGGATTGGTGTGCCGCCAGCGATCTCTGTCAGCAAGATGGAGATCCTCCTCATCGGCACACCTTCACCCACCTTTCCTGTCACTCTCTGGCTGGCCTCCCTTGGCCCACCTGCGAGGCTAAGAACCTCAGGGCCATCTTTGACTACACAATTTCCTTCTCTGCTCACATCTCTGATATCTCTAAAAAGTCAAACTTCCTACTGCACCTCCTCAGAGGTATTCTGCCTTTCCTCTCCTTCCCCCAGAAACTCACTGTCTCTTGAGCCCTGATTCTCTCTAGGTTGGACTATTGCAACAGCCTCTTTCAAAATCTACCTGCTTCTACGCTCTGACCTTTGCAACGTATCTAGAACAGGACTGTGAGACTTGTCCTTGGCATCAAGCGCTGGGATCGTATCTCTCCAGCCGTGAAATCTCTCCACTGGCTCCCAGTGGCTGCAAGGATTACATTCAAGACCCTTTGCATTGCCCACAAGGCTTTCTGGGGCCTGGGTCCAAAATTCCTTTAGCTGTCCCTCCCGAACTCTTCACTCCTCCACCTCTAACTCCCTCAATGTCAGTTGTTTTTTCAAAGAAACAAGCTGGGGGTAGATCTCTACCTTTGGCTGGGGCCTCCCTCTGGAACAGCCTCCCTGCCACTCTGAAACTTGAGGAGAACCATCTCCTGGTTCCGGAAGCATTATAAGACATTCCTCTTTGCTTCTGCCTTCGCTCCTCTCCCCTGATGATCTGTTCTGTCTCAGGTATCGTGCACCTGGTTACCCTCTGACTTTCGGCCCGAGGTACCTGCTCACCCTGCCACCCACCTGCACTACCTCCTGGCAATCCCTTGCACTGGGGTCTGTATCTGTAACCCTACAGTCCCCCCTTCTTTTCTGCACTTATCAGACACACCGTCTGTTGCCCTTAACCTAGCACTTGCCACTTTCTGGCTGCACTACCACTGTTTGTTGCTTTTTATTGATTTATTATTTATTTTTATTCCTTTGCCCAGAACTTTCCATTTCTCCCCCCCTCCCATGCACTTTCCCCCTTTCTCTCTCCCATGCATTTGGGCGTTCTCAATGTCACTGGGCCTAGTAAGATGGGTTGTTTTATTCTCCCTTGTTCCCCTTCCATGCGTAGTCGCGCTCTGAAACACTTGTGCACGAGTGTGATTCAAATAAAATTTCAATATCAAAATCAATATCAATACAGTTTGTGTCGGGCCCCTTCCCCAAGACTATGACTTTCTTTACCACATTAAGAAATGTCTCTTGTTCAGTTCTTGGTAGGTCCCTTAATTTTAAACAAAAGTTCAACTTGTCAGGATACAACGTTTTAACACACAGTTCTTCCATGGGGTAGTGTCAGAGACTTCCCAAAACGCCTGGCTTTTCCTGATCCCCTGACTTCTGACCCCTCTCTTTGTACTTTGTCTCACTTCTGATCAACTTTGCTGCCTGTGCCCTTTTCACTCTGGTTCTTCTTCTCTTTGACCTTTCTTTACTTTCACTATGCACACCACCTTCTCCTTGTTTCGCTGTGCCTCTTGCACACACCTCTTTTCTGCATCGTGCCTCTGGCACACTCTGTTCTTGTGGCTGTGCACCCTTGCGCCTCCCTTTTCTTCTTGTCATGCCTCTTGCACTTTCCCTTTTTGCCTGTGGGTCGCTTGCACCCTCTTTTCCTGGTTTGGAGTCACTTGCACCCTTTTCTTAACTTTATCTCGATTCGTGCTGGGCTTGCACGTTCTGTTTTTCTCTTTACTTTCTTTCGCTTTCTTCCTTTTCGCTTCATGCCGCTTGTGCATTTTTCTTTTCTTTACTTTCCTTCGCTTTCATCATGCTGTCTTTCCTCTTTCACAGCCCCGCTCCCGCCATTCACAGCCCATAGGGTTCCTCTCACTCGTGTTACAGGACTTAGCCAGAAGGTTCAGCACTGGCGAGTAGCTCCCCAAGTTATGGGGTCGAGGTCTTGGTCTCAACACCTGCCTCTCAGACAACTATGGACCGGCATACGTCCCAGGGGAACAAGCACTGGCTTGGACACGGTCAGCTACCTGCCACTTGCCTTCCTCTTGCTTCCTGGAGACATGGCTCCCTCGCCACGCTGCAACCCCTCTGGTACACCGGGCCAGCAGCTGGGCATCCCGTTCTCCTTCGGTCCTCCAATGCTTCTCTTCCTGCTACATTCACGTTCCAACCAGCAATCCCAGCTTGCTCAAACTTTCTGGCAGTACAGCACCTTTTATACCTGACTAAGTCAAGTGGAGACAGGTGTGAATGGTTAGGGCAAATTGCCTGACGCTGCCTGACTCTGTTAGTGGGACAGCCTAGTGGTGAAATGTAGTTGGCCTCCCTCTCTTTTTAACCAGTTTGTCTACGGGTAATCCTCACTCCTCCGCCTCTTCCTCATCCCAGTACTTGTTGGAAATGGGGAGGGAGAGATGGAATGGGATTGGAAATATCTCATGAAAGCTGAGGGAGAGGGTTTTATGGTGTAATAGGAAAAGGGGAATACCATGTTTCACCCTTAAATGTTCTCCTCCCAATCCCCTTTGACCCTCTACTCTGGTGATCCTACCTCGCTTGTCCACCCTCAGGGCCGGGATCCAAAAGCAATGGCCCTTCCCTAGCCACCTGAATAGAGGATCCCAGGGGAGTAGGTGGGGGAACACTGTCAGGTTTCTCACAAGCGCAAAAGATGTTTTGTCAAGACACCTTGCCTAAATCAGTGTTGGCAGCACTCTCCTGACACTATCATATGATGGCTACCAGCACCCACGTGGGAGCTGGCAGGGCAGGTTAGCCTCTGTGAAATGCTAAAAATGGAGAGAAAAACATAAAAGAAAGTGTGACAGCCGAGATTCATTCTGTGGCTGTTCAATTTAAAACAAAATGCATGACAGGGTCAGGAATGGCCGTGTAATGTGCTGTGCATCCCCCTGTGCCTGTTCCAATCAGGCACATGCAGATGCCTTTGTTTTGTATGCATTTTAAAGTGCATCCCATCTGCAGCTAAGGGAAGCACTTTAAAAGGTGCAGAAATCCCCCCTTACTTGCCCTCCTTACTTGCGCAAAAAATGCAGAAGGGGGGAAAGAGTGGATTGGAATGAGCCCTTCAAATGCACTCTTTTCCCCTCTGTGTGCATTTGTGCAAGGGGGCATTTCTACTCATCAAATTTGAGTATTCCCGTAAAAGCATCACTTTAAATGATTTCAGACTAAGCTTTTTCACCAACCACACGAAGATTAAACTTGCCTTCACAACAATCACCTATGCCATTCTTTTTGGGGCAACATACATGCACCCAGATTTAATCACCGGGAACCTTAGCGGTCTGCTCAGTGGTTTTCCATGTGGAAATAGAGAACTGCTCAGTAAGTGGAAAAACCCTTCTTGTCTTGTCATTGGAGTCTGGGCTCGAGAGCTAGAGGATTATTTTCGAGCGGAAAGCAACATGCCGAAATGTGAACAGGTCTGGTCTAGATACATGCATACTGCATCGCCGCCGGATCTCAGGCCTTGGGATTGGGGTTCTCCTATCATGTGGATCACCATCTTGGGCGGTATGTGATTTCCTCAATGGCCAAATGCCTCTGCCTGAGGGCGTGATGCCTAGGGAAGCATGGCATACCCCAGTGATTCTTCCTAATTATGAACATTGCAAATTCCCCCCCTAAATTCCCTGAATCTGCAGACCCTACGTAAAGCCCAAGCCCCTGAATGCATTGGGTATACAAGGACATCAAAACTGGACTGCAGAAGTAAGTCAGAACTGGATCCTTCAAGAGAAACAGTAAGTTAATCATAGATCAGTATTGCAGAACTTTTGTGCGTCAAATCGGAGGTGTCTGAAGGATAAGGGATTTGAGCGTGCTTTCAGAAAGATAAATAGGTATCACAAAACATTGCAGCCAAGTCAAGAATAGACTGCAACTAAGATTCAGAGAATATGCCCCCTCAACAGTCATAGCTGTCAGTCAATCAGTATACTTTATTCGAAAATGAAACATTTCCATCAAAGATTAAAACGGTATAAAACACGTTTTACATAATCAATAATATATATTTAAAAGAATAACATAATAAAAATGGCTCCATACTCTGCTAAATCTCAGCCATTTCGAACAATTTGCTCTGTAGTGACAGAGCTCGTTGAATATAAAAATAAAGGCCCTGTGTGGAAATCAAATCAGGGGTTGCTAATACAAACTTAAAAACTGTTGACAAATATTTCACATCCAGGCCCTAAATATTGGGAAGAGGAATGTCTTCCTTAAATACAGTGCATATTAACATAAAATGCTGTAGGTCATCTGCATTGTGCCGCTTACAGATGCATTCGCGTTCTTTAGTAGAATCACCTTCCTGTCTTGATAGCCCAGCATGATCACTTACATAGATTAAATGTAGTTGATTTCCATTGCACATCACTAAAAGAGAGGGATGTAGTTGGGGGACGGGTGAGTAGGGGAGGTCAGGGGAGACCGGGGGATCCTAAAGTTACTTTGGCTTGCAAAGTTTTCGAATTCATTCTTTTACAAAATTCGTCTTTTGGGAAGGGAAAGTCCTGAAAAAGTTCCCTGTGCAGCCAGATGAGGTCCCCATTGAGAAAACCGGGACACGTGTATGTTACCCCAAGAAAAACTGCCACGCTGATGGTTGTGATGAGCAAGTATGAATGATCTCATCATTGGTGAAAGAGCCTCCACTGAAATCAGTTTAAGTTTTGTGCTTACAGGAATAGTACATTAACTACAAATATTATCTGAAAGATAGCCTTCAGACATTGATGATTGGATGATGTGATACTTTTTCCAAGTTGAATACTTGTAAAACTAGGGTTACCAGATATCTCATTTTTTCTCCCAACAAGTTTGTGCAAAACATTGAAATGCCCCAATGTTATGATACATCTTTGAAGCTGGAGGCTCGTCAAGAAGAGTGTGGAGGTCAGGTTACTACTGCTGATAAGCTTGGTGGGAGTGAGGGACAGTGCAAAAACAAACATCTCCTGTTTCTTCCAGACGATCAGATGGCTCAATGAAAGAGAGCAGGAAATGCAAGGCAGTGTGACAAAGTTCCCAGATCAGAATTCATCATCATTAGTGCACTCTTGTAAATTTATGCCAAAATGCCCAATTCCATTCGGTAGTTCCAAGTACTGCCCGCCAAATTCCATTCAGTAATTTCATGCCCTACCACGGTATTTTGCATTCAGCCTGGACATGCATCTCAGAATGGAATGAGGCTGTTGTCATTTATGCAGAAATAGATACCAAATATCCCAGCAAAGGTGTACACTTTTCTAAATGCCCTTGAAATAATTGCAATTACCGTGGAACAACCCTCAAATAGGACAAAGTTCCTCCAAATATTGCAGAAATTAAGGAAAACTGATATACGTTTGTAGAGGAGGAGCCAACCAAGTACCTCTACCGGAAGTCCCACCCCCATTCTGCATATATGTTGGCAGCTGGAAATTGTGACATGCGCAAAGCCAATAATGGTACCTATACCGCGAAGAGTCCTTGAAACAAGGTATTCATTGAGAAAACCCTATATGTATCTGCGAAGAAATGACAGTCTTCTGAAGAAAGTTCTAGAAAAAGTATGAAGATGAAGACGGGGACATCACATGAAGCAGAAATGACCCATCCAGAAGAAATGCCAATGAAGAAACAACATGACCTTATAAAATCTGATGGCAAAGTAAAGAATTGAGCAACGTTTTATGGGCAAAATGAAGATTGCACATGCGAAGAAGCACTGAAGAAAATGCAAAGCCATTTCATAAATGTACAGATGCAGTAACGCAAGTAGACAAAGTGATCATAAGGCTGGCTATACGCAGTGAAAAGACTCAGGCGGTGCCACCAATATATTTATATACGTGTGTGTAGAATCTGTATGTTCCACGATGCATTTTAGCAAATTTGGACCCCGTGAATGAAAGGGCTGAAAGTGTGGCGCAGCAGAATAAAACAGCTGACAGCGAAGGAAGATTTGAAAAGGCTTGGCTGGCCCAGTGTCAAGAGTCGGGCCACCAAGAGCCTTGTTATCTATTCGAGAAGATACAATGAACGTGAGAAGCGAGCCAAGCTCCTGTTTGAGGTGTAATGGAAAAACAACAGAAGTGCCAGGTTTTCTTCATTTAATAGTGTTAAATGCAACAAAGGAGCTCACAATTTGATTATTCCTTCCTTGAACAAAAATTGAGATCCCTCAGGTTCAAGGTTTCCGGCGGGACTGGTGGCATGTTTATAAATCAAGCCACATGGTCAGATGAAAATAGACTTTGGGGACGAGCTACACCAAGACCAGAAGATAAGGCCATGCCTTCACTCCCTTTTATTCTCAGGCACAGTGAGCCTTCGCAAGGCTGAGTTCAAACGCATTAATTGAATGGCAGACTGCAGGAGTGATGATGGATGTTGGGCTAATTGGGGGGGAGGCATGACCAGGCCAAATCCCCAGCACCTTGGGTATCAGCTTGCGTGCTGCTAGTGAGTGGAATATTCCAGAAGGGTACAAGAGTGCCAACCAAGTGTAGAGGGTCACGTCGTAAGGAGCCCTATAGTTTGAGAAGCCAATAGAACGTTGTGTATTTTCATGACACGGAAGATGACTTGCACTTGGGGTGGGTTTAGTTGTCCACCTGAGCTTAGAGACCCAATCACGATCCCCGCCCTTATAGAAAGTATACTTATATGTTCCCTTTAAGCCAATCACATCCCCTAATAGGTTTTCTTATTTTTCCACGTAGTATGACGTCACTTAAGACAAATTTCTAGTATAAGGTTGTGTTTTTTTATGTAATGCTTCGAGGAACTCTTGAGAGTAAATACTGCGCGGCGTCCGTTGATGCCCGTTGTGCTCCCTGTTTTAACAAGTGTAATTAAAACAGTCGTGTTTTTGACAAAATTCCTGAGTCGGTCTGATTATTGATTTATGAGCAAGATCTGCATCCCCATCCAACTCAGATACTGTTACCTCGTCTTAAAGGACCTACGGGTTCACTTTGTAGTTTGTCTGATTAGGCATTCTGGTATGTCATACATTTTAGCATTAATATTTTGATGTCCTTCTTCGATGTCTATCGGTTTGATTTGAAAAATTGTCCCTGCTTTTGGTCTGGAAAATCTGGTCACCCTATATAAAAGTGAGTTTTATTATTTGCCAAGCTTAATTGTCAGTGTAATGAGATTTCCTGGCTCAAATGCTTTTTTTTTTTTACCAGGATCCACATCATCTCTCGCACTCTGTAAAATCTCGAAGTTCCACGATGGCTCTCAGGTTGACGTTTATCCCTCACATTTTAAACCTAGTGTTACTTGCCGTCAATAATATTCGCAAGGTAGGTTATTTCACAATTTCGTGTATGGAGCAGCACTGTCATCTACTGAAAAATATCTCATTATTAGACAAACAAGGACTAGAAAAAGCAAGGGGTGTTTTACTGTTATGGTCGTTTTTTAAATACTGCATGTTTTTTCCTACCACACACATTATAACCATTGAGGTATGACATATTTTGAAGATAGTGTGCTCAGTAAATACCACATGATCATAGGTTGATATGCTGGGCTCGATCAAACCTAATGAAGCTCCTGCACATTGAGAGTCATTGAACCAAAAGATATTAGAATCGTGGAGTTTCCAAATGAAGAAGCCACGGATAGAATATGTGTTCATTTAAACACAAAGGCAGCCTTGAATTCAATACAGTCAGCTGCGGACGAACTCCGAGTTTTGGGCTTTGACATCAAAATAGAAAGCCCACAAAAGAGCGAACTGGAAGCAAAAAAGAATATACCAAAGAGAAAAAGCTATGAAGAACCAAAGTATGCCAGTGGGGAGCAAAATGAAGATGATGTGGATTATTGACCTATACGGTTTTCTCCAACATTGTTATGGGGACCAAATGCTCTCTGCATGCTAATTAAAGGCACTGACGATGTGCTTCTGGAATCACAAAAAAACAATGCCCATGTAATGGAAACAAAAATTGATATAGAAAGCTCATGGGGCTGGTAAACAGAAACTTTGGACTCTCAAACAAACAAAAAAAAATATTAGACCGAAGGCCAGGAGTTGCTAGGATTAACACGTTTTGCGTCCTGGAACACAAGAGGCTTCCACCACTTGATCGAAAAAATAAACAAAGAAATATTAACGGCAGACATCATTTGTATCCAAGAGTGCTGGCTACAAGAGCAGCCTTACATACATGGTGCCACTTGTTTTTTCAATAAAGCCCATAAAGAAAAAAAAGGCAGACCCTCTGCAGGCCTTTTAACCAACATAAGGAATACTTATAGTGGAAACATAATACGTACAATACAACCATCCTCCTTGATTCAAATAATAATCTTGCAACAAGAAACTAATAGAAGAAACGAAGAAAAGGAAAAAAAAATATGAATCATCTTTAATCTATACTGGAATATAAAGGCCAAAGATGGACCAACGCTATTGGAAACACTTACCATCTATATGGACCAGTTAAGATCAGAATATGAAAATCAGATACTAATCTTGTGTGGTGACTTAAATATTGCCTGTGACAAAAACAAAAATGCACAGACAAATGTGACAAGCCATAAACGACAAAAACAATCCAGATCGCGAAAATGGCAGATTGAAATGGAGAATCGTGATCTCCTGCAAGTCAATGGTAATGTGCAAGGAGATCTAGAAGGAAAACCTACATGGGTATCACACAATGCAAGTGCAACTTTAGATTATTTCTTTGCCGATCAAGAAACTTTTGAAAGAATAACCTCATTAGAAATCTTACCGACAAAAAACAGTGATCACAGAGTATTAATTCTCACTTGCTTAAACATCGCCCCATCCGACAAGAGTGATAAAGAACCTAGAAAAATCTGGACAACCGATGTTAGTGTTAATCAGGGATGAAACAGATTGAGACTGTCAACTAAAGCGATTCCAAAATTATCAAAATCAATAAATAAATGGGTGACAACAACACCTAAGGACGTAGAGTATGAAACCTGTCTCACAATCTTCAGAGTGTGCAATGAAACAAACAAAAAGAATATAAAACCTAAGGCGCATCATTTCAAAGCTGAAATAGCGGAAAAGAAGCGTCAGCTTGCACGAGACTTAAGAGCTCTGAAAAAACAAAACATAGATCATGATGACATGATAATAAAAACTAAGGCATTAAAAAAGGGACATCGAAATTGGGTCAAATCCCACAGAGCATTACTATTCCAAAAGGATTCTGAACACATGCTCATGGTGATTCGTAACAAAAATGCAAAATTCCTATGGACTCTGTTAAATCAAAAAGGAAATCATCTAGGTGAAGAACAACTCAATCCCATACATGAAACAAAATGGGAACAATTCTTTCAAGCAAAGTATAATTGTGAATACGCAGAAGATTCCTTGCCACAAGAAGCAAACAAGGAAAAGGGATGGGACATAAAATTTGAAAAAAGTGAAATATTGTCACTGATCACAAAAGCAAGTAGAGCTAGAGCACCAGGGCCGGATGGCCGAACGAATGAAATGTTAAAACAGGCACCATAGATATGGGCAAACATGTGCTTTGTACTTTTCACAAGAATAGTAAAAAAAGGACAGATACCAGAATCCTGGACAACCTCAGTCACAATTCCTGTACACAAAAAAGGAGATAGAGCATGTCCTGAGAATTATCGTCCGATATCCCTGCTGGATGCTATAGGCAAACTGTTTGCGGGCATACTTTTAAAAAGACTAAAGGAATGGCTACAAAGATCTGGAAATTTCTACCATAGACAAGCAGGCTTTGTAGAGAATGTAGACTGCAGCTTGAACTTATTCATTCTCAATCTACTAAAAGCAAAGACTATACAAGAAAATCAAAAACTGTTTATTGTTACAATAGACATGGCCGCAGCTTTCGATAGAGTGGATCGACAAATTCTCTGGACAAAAATGGCAGAAAAAGGCTGTCCGGCAGATCTGATAAAAGCCATCAGAGCTCTTCATACAAATACATCGATGCGAGTGAGACTAGATCAAAAGGGAAACTTAACTAAGCCAATCGCAACAAAGTGTGGGCTAAAACAAGGATGCACACTAGCTTCCATTCTCTACAACTTCTATATTTTAGAAGTAAAAGAATGTTTGGAACCGCCAAGAGCATGCTCGCCGAAAATAGGAGAAACAAAAGTAGGTCATCTCTTATATGCAGATGACCTAATAGTGTTGGATAAAACTCCAATTGGCTTACAGAGGAAACTGGAATCTCTAAATGCACATTTGAAAGAAATTAAACAAAAAATCAATCCGGAAAAATCAGCCATAATGACAATCAAAAAGGCAGGTTCTGTGGCAAGAAAAGCGTTCAAATGGTGCATTGAGAATGATCCTATACCAATAGTGAAAAATATAAAATATCTGGGAGCGATTGTAAGTGCCAATTGGAGTGACCAACCTTGGATTGATCACCTACAGCAGAAAATGGACCAACTAAGTTCTGTAAATTCTATATGCGCCTGATTGTAGAATCTTACAACGCAAAAGTAATTCCCACTGTAACATACGAGGGTGAAACGGCCCTGAGGCTTCCATGGGAAACATGGGACAAACTTGAAGCCAGATTTTGGCGCAAACTCTTAAAAATCCCGACTTTTCTCCCAGTAAGCGTTATAAGGCACAAATTGGGATTTATATTATTTAATATTGAAACAGGAAACAGCTAAAATGCCTTTTTGGCCATTAGATGAATGGAAACTGAAATCTAAGGAACTTCTGCGTAACATGAAAGTAACAACTGAAGCATTGTGTGAACAGCCAAAGAGAGTAAAAATACTCTTGTTGTCAATAGACTGGGCGGAAACAGAACGTGCACGAGTGGCCTCGAACTACCACACTTTATCTGACAAGATAACCAGATGTCCACAGACATTGCCAGGATACCTAGAAAAAGTGCCAACCGACAACATAGAGATCTAATTATGCGCTTTCGCTTGAATATTTTGAGAACAAAGATTAATCTGGTAAGATATGGCATGGCAAAGGATAAAGCCTGTAGATTATGTAAACAATAAGAAGAATCAACTCGACGCCTACTCCTATTTTGCCCAGAACTTCGAACTGAAAGGGGATGCCTACTACAACCAATTCTGATACCACTATGTGACTTAGATCCTGATTTATTATTGGTCAGCACTGTATGACGAGCCAAACAGAAAAACCACTAAAGGCTTGGGCACGTTTTTGGAAGCTATGCTAAAGAGGCTAGAACGGGCCTAAAGAGTACTGCAAACAAAAGACTTCTTAACACATAGCCAAACCAGGATTAAAAACTGACGTATGATTAAAGAAAGAGGAGAGGTTTGGCTTGTGTTGGTGGAAGTAGAAAAATTGTGTGTATATGCAAAAGTTTGTATTTTTTTACGATGAATGCTTTAATAAAAAAAAAATAGGTTGAAATGCTGCCTCGTATTTCTTAATTTATTTACTTTATTTTGTTAAGCCGCTCCAACCCAAACTGTTTTTGTCCAGTAAGGAGTGCATCTCTGTAGTAACGTGGTCGAGCCGCGTCACTGCGCAGGACATTGTTCTTCCCATCATCACGCCGGGGGGTGGATGATGGGAGAGCAGGGCGAACAGAGCAAAGAAATGTGAGAGAGAGGCTTGAGAACAGCGCTCCAGTTTGCCACTCTGCTACAGGGGTGGACTGGCCTATAGGGAACTCTGGAGATTTCCTGGTAAGCTTCTGCACCCTGGGCCTCTTTTGTGTGCTATTTCCAAATTTTGTGATAAGAAAAGGGTACGTCTTGCAGAAAATGTGTAATATGGGGCCACTTTGAACATTATTTTCAGGGCCTCTTTTGGTTCCCTGTCTAGCCCTGCTCTGCTACATGGCGTATCCGTGCATTTGCATAGTTAAATTAAACTAGTTTGTCAGTTTGAGGCTGGGCCTCAATAAAAGAGTGTATGCTTACACAATCTACTTGGTGATGTGTGTCCATTTATTAAATCAGACCTCCACAATGGTGACAAAGATGGGATAGAAGCAAACAAAAAGAAAGAGAAGTACACAGGCGGGAAAAGAGAAAATCCACGGGTCAAGAGAGTCACATGCAGAGTGAACAATAAAGACCAGGACAGACAGCAAGAAATAAAGAAGCATGTGGCAAGACCTCCAGTGTTTCTGTAAAATCCAAGTAGGCCACCATGCTGTGGTAAAAAAGCAAGATCAGTGCAGTAAAAAGGCGTGAACTTACCAGCTGCATGATTAGCGCATTACAAGGGGATGGGGCTTCCTTGATAGCCACACTGTTATATGCACTAGGCTGCAGAATGCCCTTAATAATTGTAATAAAGATAATAATGTTATAAAGATAATAATGAAATAAAGATAATAAAGTTCGGTCACAGGTAAGTATATGCAGTTTAGCGTTAGACAGAGGCACTGTGAACAGGCCTCAAAGCATGCTTTTTAGAAACTAATTTCACATTTTATTAATTTGCTTAGTAGCCGCAGAGGCTGGCAGCACATTGCAAATTACACGTTTCCAGGATCGTACAGTAGGAAGCTTATAACCTTTGTTACTTTAGAGGTCAGGAAACAGAGCTCATGGGTGCAGTGGAAAGGCAATGAACGCGTAATTATTTTATAATTCAGCATATTAATTCATGAAGCTGGTCTACTGACCATTTCAAAATGCCCATGGCGGTTTCAAATTGCCCCTTTCAGTACATCTTAGCTTGGGAAAAAGTTCAAAGAGTTCCTAACATGCAACATTAAAATGGTAACTGGCTTGTGGTTCAAGGCTCTGGCAGTGTCATGATCGAATGCATTCCGATGAGAAAATGGATGGAGATGATTGGCGGCAGTTGAATAAAGATCCGCTGGTCATCTCAAATGTTTCAATGAATTGGCACTATGATGTGGGAATTGGGGTTTGGACTGTGATGTCACAAGGGTGGACAAGGGTGGTGTGCTAAGGTTTGCGGGACCCAATCATGTAAGATAATGTATGTCCTTCTATAAGGGAATGACACGATCCCACCAATCAGCTTCCTGTGGAGGAATGTTACAAATGTGTTTTGATACTAGTTTGTTTTTGATATTATAAAAGCTTTTGTTTTGGGGGCCTACTTTTGACAGCGCTTTTCATGCAGTTCTGTTCTGTATTCTGTTTGAATTTCACTTTCCCAGCTGTGCCTGGGCCAAGAATAAATTGTATTACGTCTTGCCTAGTGTACATCCCTTTGTAGACTACTTTTGTACTTTTTTACTGATGGGTTCCAACGCAACCCGCTGCACAAATTTGGTGGCACGTACTTGGATCAAACCCGCGACCTTGGCCTTGGTAAAATCAGCTTTCTCAACCAGACGTAGGGATTTCAGCCGTACTTCTGGTGGAGTGCTGGGCAGCGTTTGCAAAGCAGTCATAAGAGCTCAAACACTGAGGAGGCTTTGCAGACGCCGAGTTCACAAAGGTCTGCCATCTCTAGGAAGGGGTACTGGCCTTTAACGGAAGACTCTAGGGTCGATAAGACTCAAGAGTCTCCTAAAAAGGATACCTGAGTGGGTATGCATGAATGCACAGGAAGAGGGAGGGATTATTTTTATGGAGGATAGGATGCACCATCAAGAGGTGGAGGGCAATTGGTCGTAGTAGTCTTAGATTTCAGGTCCACTTACCTGATATGGAGTGAGTGGGCGTGGCCACATCTGCGTTAGAGCAGAGGTTTGCATAGTAAGTGGCAGACCTCATTAGGTGAGAGTTGCGCATAATGCAGGCAATTGGTATAGTTGCGTCATTATTATTTTGTATGGGTTAAAGACTATTAAGGATTTTGAAGAAGAGAAAAGGCATATGCATTGATGTTGTGTTAAAGCAGCAGACTATGGCCCTCATTAGGACTCCGGCGGAACACCATGGTGCTATTAGCACCATGGTCGATGCCGGAGTCCGCCATGGCGGAATGGGGAATTACCACCCCATTCCAAGATTGGCGGGGCGGTAATTCCCCATGCCACCATGGCCCTTGCCCATTCCCATTTTTGCCCCATAGGGCATAATGGGAATGGGGAAGGCGGTAAGTACGGTACCTCAAATTGCTGTACCGTACTTACCTCGAGAGTCCCTTTGCGGGCCCCTACTTTAACAGCTGGTCTAGACCAGCCGTTAAGGTCGGGTCCCTCAAAGGGACCTCGTAGTAAGGCGTTAAGGGTTTAACGGCGTCGATACCTTTTACGGGGCTGTTGTTAACCCCTTAACGCCTGGGTCCTAATGAGGCCCAATGTCTATATGCAAGACAGACCTCTTTTAGATACATGCCTACTGTGGTGTGTCCGTTTTCATGTTGACCTGAGGCCGGTCCCTGTGTCCATAATGACGCCCGCTCAGCAGTGAAATTCTTGGTGAGGGAGTTTTTCCCAAGGTGGGGGATCCCAGAGGAAATTCGCTCTGACAATGGACAGCATTTCGCAAATTATTTGATTAAGGCAGTCACTGCCCTTTTAGGGATCAGGCACACATTGTGCACAGTTTATCATCTGCAAGCCAAAGGTTTGGTTGAGGAAATGAATGGTTTGCTAAAAGAATGCTTAGCAAAACTAACGCAAATGCTTGGTAAGTCTTGGTTACACTGGTTACCTCTTGCAAACTTTGCTTTGCGAAACTCGCCTGGAGGAGATCACCATCTTACTCCACATGAGATTGTTACAGGCCAAAGAATGCATGCGCCTATATCTCTGTCATGTACCATCTCTGACGCTAACTTGTCTTGTAATATTCCGTGGGAGGAATTCCACACGTATCTCACATAACGAAATTGCTTGCATATATATCCCAACAGACAAGGCTGAGAGTTCAAACGGAGCAAGCAAACGAGAAAGTTGGAGAGTTTCAACAAGCAGCACGTCTCTATCCTGGGGATAATGTGTATGTAAAGAACCACATCAGAAAGTGGAAAGAAGATCGCTTAACAGGTCCTCACATAGTGACTTATGTAACACCAACTGCTGTTAAAATTGAAGGCCACCGAGGATGGGTCAACATAACCGACGTACGCAAGTGCACGAGCACCAGCTCCCACTGTATTGCCACTTGCTTGCCCAGAGGCTTTAAGATCATCTCTGAATCTTGCCCTTCACCTCTAATCCAGGCACTCATAATATCGACAGGGTTGTCTTCAGTTGCACATACGAGGATGGTCTTGGTGATCAACTTGTACTGGAATGTGGCATCAGAGTGGAGCAAGAATTTTTCTGAGTCGGTGCTCACACTTATTGATGGAGCGAGGGCTGTCCACCTAAATCTGGAGGACCTGGTGTGTGGAGACCTGAACATTCATTGCTTTAACCCCAGGTCTCTTCTCATTGATGACAAGATCCTGTTGGCGTCATCTCAAGTGGTGAGAGGTCTCTCGTGGAGGAGGGATTTGTTGGAAAGAAACATCTTTTTGGCCAAAGAGTTTGTTTGTGGAGACCGACCAGCTCGGCCTTCTTGGAGGAGGGGAGCGGAGGCCAAGGTATTAGATTATGCTTTTGTTTCCGAGTCCCTCTTCTGTGATATAGCCGGAATGGAGGTTAGAGATACCTCCATGAGCGGCCATATGATTCTGGTATTAACCCTAAAAAATTGGCCGACTATGGAGTGTCTGCGGCAAAATCTCAGTGTCCAAACTACACCTGGAAGAAACAGGTTGAGGGTGAGAAAGACTTCTTTGGCCCCTTCTGAAAATAGGGATTCCACTATTACTTTTCAGAAAGACCACTTTAAGGCCTACGATGTTAAAGGTTTATTTTCGAATAAAGCTGGCTTTATCATCCACCATATGTATGACCCGGAGGTGGCACGGAGGAAAAACATATGAATAAGGTGATACGTCTCAATGTTAAAAATTGTACGGTTGAGTCCTGGGCAGAAACGAGACGGCTAAAAGAAGACTTTAAGAACTGGTTGAAACCGCACAAGGCTCTGATGTATCAATGAGAGGCAAAGAATATGCTCTACCAGATTGCTCATAAAAACATATCTGAAATGCAGAGCCTGATAACAACACGTTGGCCCCTCAAGACACCCTTATGCATAATCCGATTCGTGAAGAAATTTGGAGGTCGCACTTTGAACAGGTTTTTTCTCGTGTGAGGAAGTCCAAAACCCAGAAGAGTCGCAAGAATTGGTAAGCCTGTGGTCCTTTTCAACGACTAAGAGTGCAATTTATGATTTGATCTTGAAGTCGAGTAAATCAAGAGCGGCTGGACCTGACGGGCTGTCCAACTGTCATCTTAAAGAAGACCCAGACTTCTGGTCCACTACGTTGGGGGTATGGTTTGAGCAAAATTCCACCGTCATGCACATCTTCAACCATAGTCCCCATTTATAAAAAAGGCGACAGGGCAGTGCTGGGTAATTACAGCCAATTGCCCTGTTAGACGTTAGTGGAAAAATCTTTGGGTCCCTGCTCCTCAAAGCCCTTTCTAGCTGGGTCTTATCATCTCATCACTATGACCATGGAAAACAGGGTTTGTAAGAGGAATGGGGTCTTTGGTAAACCTATTTATTTTAAGTGTCCTCAAATCAAAGGTCAAGGCGAAAAAAAAGGGCCAAGAACTACATATGGCCTCAATTTATCTGGCGCAGGCTTTTGACTCTATCAACCGCCAAACCTAATGGTCAAAATTGGAAAAGTGGGTGTGTCCAATTGATATAAGAGACGCTCTGAGACTCCTCCACAGTTCTACCTCATTAAGGATGCGACTAGACCGAAGAGGCCATATGACAGAACCGATTAAGAATTTTAATGGACTAAAGCAAGGCTGCCCTTTGGCACCAGACGTCTTTAATCTATTTACATCAGATATCGAGTTGGCCTTTGCTTCGGTGAGATCTTTTCCGCCCACATTGGCGGGGGTGAAGATAAGTCGATTGATCTTTGCCGATGACCTAATTTTGTTGGACCAAACCAAAGTAGGCCTCCAATGCCAACTGG
This sequence comes from Ambystoma mexicanum, assembly GCF_040938575.1. Lineage (NCBI taxonomy): Eukaryota > Metazoa > Chordata > Amphibia > Caudata > Ambystomatidae > Ambystoma > Ambystoma mexicanum. Next base: position 1,152,377,409 of record NC_090925.1, on the reverse strand, counting down.
ATGTCCTAGTTAAGTATATGGAAACAAATGGGTTGAAAATCAACACTTCGAAATCTAGGATTCTTACTTTTGGCCGTAAAAGGAAAAGGAAAGGCATTGCATCGAAAGAGTGGTTCATTAGAGGGGAAAACATTCTCGAAGTAGCTGGGTTTACCTACTTGGGGCTCTGCTTGAAGGACAGCTCAGTGGATGCACAGAGATAAAGACCCCTCAGGTGTAAAACAAGAAACCTTGCTGCTCAAGCGATTGCCATCAGGAATAGATTCTGTAAGTTCAACTTGATTCCAGTGATTGAGTTGTTCCGCCTAAAGGTATCTCCTATAATAACCTATGGGGCGGAAACTTCGTTTTCATTACCAGCATATGTATGGGAGAAATTGGAAGGGCTGTTTTGGAGGAAGGTGTTATATCTCCCAAATTGTGTGCCTACTCAGATCATTAGAGCAGAATTAGGGCTGACATCCCTCTACTCCATAACAGTCTGGAAAGCGCTCCTACTTTTTAGAAAGTGTGGCGCTAAAAACACGGAAGGAGGCCTAGCGTCAATTGGCTCCACAATGTTGAGGCCCTCAGAGCCTTTAGTGATGGCTTGGAGCTCTATATGTAAAGACATTTTAACAGACCTGGGTGAAACCCCGGACTTCCTATGGACACACCAAGCCCGAATAAAAAAAAGGAAATTGTACGATCAGGATTGGATCCAAAGCTTAGAAGGGCGCGCCTTAGCTAAGGTTTATGGTAACAACTTTAAGGACATCAGAGCGAGGGACACTCTTCCACCTTATATCTCTAGATTCCCCTGTAAATGTAATCATCATAACCTTTTAAGAGCTAAGATGAACCTGTACCCTACCAAGGAAGTCATTGAGATAAGGAAATCACTGGACCAAAGAAACTTCCATTGCAGATTGTGTGCCTGTGATCGAGAGACGTTAATGCATTTGATTTTAAACTGTCCAGGTGCTAAAAATCTTAGTTCGAAATGGCTAGCTAAGCATTGTAATACATGTCCAACTATGCAGACCAGGACTGGTGGGGAAGAATGATGTCAAGTACCCAAACCTCATTGACCCTAGCTTTGCTGGCTTTCTTGAAAGAACTCTTTGGGCCTCATTACGAGTAGCGCGGTAATAACAGCGTCAGTACCGGCATGGAAGAACGAGCGGGTCCGTGCTCGTATTATGCTGCTAATAGCGGGTGATTACGAGTGTGCAAGCACGCGTGAACCCCCATGCCGGTAATGGCCATACCGGCATTCCACTAAAGGCCCTCCAACCCCCCGATAGCACCATCATGGGACCCGCCGATGCCACCACCGCCTACGAGGAACCCCTAAATACCGACCCAGTAATACCAACATGCTAATACCGGACTCGTAACACGGACCTGGAAATAACGTCATCGCGTCAGAATAGGAAATGGGCTGGCGGCCATCTTTAGAAACACAATCCATTGCAATCCTCCCAAACCACCAGTTGATTCCTGGAGAGCTCTGTGCCAATACTTCGAGAATGTCTAAGGCTACCCGGAAGACCACCCCCCCCGGCTGCGGAAACAGCGCTTGTCCGATGCCGAATTAGAGATGCTAGAGGACACCCTTGCTGCACACGCTGATGTCATCAAGTCCCAGAACCTGAAGCGTGAGGTGCAGCAGCAGAAGAAGGACATCTTGCAGGAGGTAGCCTGCAAGGTGTCCGCTGTGGGAACCACCCCACGTAGTGTCAAAGACTGCAGCAAGAGGTGGGACGACCTCCGCCTCAGGGTGCGTAACATCATTGCAAGCAACAGCAAGGAGGCCATGGCCACAGGCGGGGGTCCCCACTCTCCTACCAAAATGACCACCTGGGAAGAGACCGCAGCAACCTTCATCAGTCCAGAGACCATCGAGGGATTTGGGGAGATGGAGACGGGTGCAGCATCATCACCAGAAGGAGGTAAGTGACCCTGCAGATCCCTGTGGGGAAACCATGACGTACCACAAGTGATGTGGAAGAGAGTCTAGGCAAGGCAATGCATGTCCCAACACCCACATGAACATATCCAAGTCCAGATGGCGGGCCAAACCCTACCAGACAGAAATGCATGCTGAGTGCCAATCCCATAACCAACACACAGCCAACACACCTGAACCGTGACCATGTAATACATCACACAAACCACAAATCAACGGCATGCCACCTGCCATGCAGCGAATGCCAAAATGCCCCCTCAGAATACCCCGTGTGACACATCTGTAAGACATGAATGCATGATTAAATGAATAATGAACAGCACCATTGTATGCTTCTGGCATGTAACACCATCACTGATGCCCTGAATCTCTTCTACCCCCCAGGCACTAATGAGGAAGATGCCAGCCAAGACACCACCGCAAGGGCATCCACGTCCCACCCAAAGAAAAGGGGCTACCGCCACCACCACCTCCGTGGCAGCCAAGCAGGCCACACCCACAGCCAGTGTGCCTGACCGTGCCGAGACACAGCCAACAACACCTGCTGCCAGTGTGCCTGACATACTTGAGACCCAGCAGCCCACATCCACACCAGCTGAAGGGGAGTCCCTACAAGCACTGGCCACCACTGAGGATGACTTGGAGGACAATGTGGACCAGGAGGGAGTCACGGAAGTGACATGTCCACCCAGCCCAAGCCCCGTGTCCACCCCTGCCCCATATCCAGCCCTCACCCACCTATAGCAGTGCTGATCCCTGCCTCCATGATTCGGACCTGAGCCCCTTCAAGGAGGACAGCACAGAAAATGCAGGCCCCGTGAGTGCACCACCCACCACTCCAGCTCCTACCAACACCCTCGAGTCACGTCTGTCGAGGGTGGAGGCCCGACAGGAGGCCATGTTGGAGCTCCTGCGGCAGTACATTGCGGATGGAGAGGACACCAGGTGGGAAATCGCCACTGCCATTGCGGGGACCACAGCGGCCATTACAGCAAACACAGCCACTGTGAATGCGTTGGCTGTGCAGATGAGGGACTGTCTGGGGGCAATAACACAAGTACTTACATCAATCCTGCTCCACATGCAGCGGCCACGCCTTGCAGCAGGCGTGGAACCTGCCACCGACTCCTCATCTGCCACCACACCTGCTTCCTCAGTCCCCACCAGCCCTGTGCGCCAGACCAGAAGGAGTGCAAGGCACACCGAAATGCTGCCCCCGGACAGCAAAAAGTCCCTCAAGTAGTGTGGGCGGACAATGGGAGTGGGACACATGGTTGGGTTTGAATGGGAGCATTTGGGGGAGTTTATTGGGGGGGTTGGGAGTTAACTGGGGGTTTGGGAGTTCACTGGGGAGGTTTGTAGTTTACTGGGGGGGGTTTGGGAGTTCACTGGGGGGTGTGGGGACGGTTGTCACATTTTTGCTGTTTGAAGCAATACACCCGTTGTGAGAAAAAACATTCAATGCCTGGACATTGTTCATTTCGTGTGTATCCATTTAATGTATGATGGTGTCCAGTGCCCAACTCCCAACATTCCCTGTGTGCATGTCCACATGGACCCAGTGTGTCACTGACACATGTCTATCATACTACCTGTGGTTCAGAAGTATTTGTGAATCAGTGATTGGCGTACTGCATGGCCATCCCGTGCATCACGTACTGGCAGGGGTGCTACTTCACCTCCGTCTCCATCCTCATCATCCTCCCCCGGTGCATGCATGTCAATGTCAGGTGGCAGTGGTACATTTCTCCGGACGCACATGTTGTGCAGCATGACACAGGCCATGGTAATCGTTGCCACCTTCTCAGGCCTATAAAGGAGTGCCCCACCAGACCTGCTTAGGCAGCGGAAACGCGCCTTCAACAGGCCAAAGGTCTGCTCAATCACAACACGGGTACGGGTGTGAACACAATTGTACTCCTCTTCATGGCTGTTCTGCGGGTTCCGCACAGGGGTAAGTAGCCACAGCCTCAAGGGATATCCTCCATCACCTTCAAGCAAATACAAATAGGTGTGTGTTACTCTGAGCTGCCACCTTCAGGAAGGACAGTGTTGGCCGCAGCTATTTGGTGTGGACATGCACATGTCCCTGTACGTATGCAAGAATGTTACCTAGATGCATACTATACTGCTATGAAGCGTGGTAGTCTGGATGGCGTTCAATAGATGATGCAGGGTGAACTAATGCATGCTGAGGCGGATGTACTGTGGTTGTACGACAATGTTTAGCCTCCCATTTATGCTGTGTATTCTACACTGTGCATGGTCACACTAGCCACATTGGCACAGTTGCAATCCTGTTCAGTCATGCATTGCTTGACATACCCATGGTGGCCTGATTGTGCCTCTTACTTGTTGTCATCGATATGCATAATTGGTAAAATGTGTGCCAGTGATGTGTCATGTTGGGTTTGGGAGATTCAGGTCAGGAGTGTCTAGCTCTGCATGCATTCTCCAATCACCGTCAATTGCCACCCAGGTGGAGTATGCACCCCCCCCCCTTTCCCACCCAGGTGGAGTATGCATTCCCCCCCTTTTCCCACCCAGGTGGAGTATGCATCCCCCCCCCCCATTTCCCACCCAGGTAGAGTATGCATCCCTACACATCAGTACCCCAAAGCACTGCCATGGGCCAGTTGGGCAACTCACCAAGCAGCCAGGCACATGGTCCAGCATGTCGCTCCATGTGACGGGGTAGCGTGGAGTTGCGCAGCACCATGGCATCATGTGTTGTTCCGGGAAATCGGGCGCAGCAATGTGTGATGATCTTGCTGGAGTCACATACCATTTGCACATTGATGGAGTGGTATTGCTTGCAATTGCGGTACACCGCCTCTATGGCATGGGGGACTACCAATTCCACATGGGTGCAGTCCAGGGCACCAACACAATTGGGCATGCCTGCCAGTGGATGGAAGCCTACTTTGGTGTTGGCTACCTCCTGGGCAGTCCGTGGTAGGGATATGTGGGTGCTTGTGTGCTTCAGGAGGGCATCCAGCACTTGGTTCGGCATTCGTGAAAATAGGGGTTGTGAAATGCCATGCAGCTGCCCCACTGTGTGTTGATAGGTGCCTGTGGCCAGGAAGTGGAGCACAGACACCACCTTTAGTAGCAGGGGGATGGCAGTGCGTATTTCTATGAGGCTGGTAATGTCGTTGTGTATCATGTCCACTATGGTGGTGATGGTGTCCCGGTCCAACCGGTACAGGGTGTGGATCTGCTCAGGGGTTAGGTTGAATGGCCTGGGTCTGATGCGAGTGGTTGGTGGCTGCCTACGAGGCACTGCTGGCTGCGCTGGTACTAATTGCTGGGCCTGTCTCACCCTCCTTCTCCTCCTGCGTCTCCTCTGTTCTGCCTGTTGTTTCTGCTGTAGTTATTGTTGGAGTTGCTGTTGTTGCTGTAGTTGTAGCAGTATAGGCATGTCCTCCAGCACCATGATTGCAACAGCTAGTGGTAGCATTTTGGTGTAGGAAGGGGTGTGGTGTGTGGGTCTACTCATTTTATACTGGCCCAGCCTCCATTGACTCCACCTGTGGTCATTGTGTGCACCTGTGGCAGTTGGCATGATTTAGGGGTGGTCCGCGATGCCTGTATGGCCGGCATCGTGCAGTCCCTATTCACCGCCTTCGGGATGTCCGTAATTGCATGTCTGCGTGGGTTGTAATACCCTCCTATTACCGGCAACCCGGTATTTACTCCACGGAGGGGCGCGTGTACGCGCGCATGCCGGTATGAGGGGGCACGGTACGGGCGGTGCTGGTATTTGCAGGTCGTTGGGTCGTAATGCCACAGACCCGTTAACGATGCCGGTATTACCATTCCGGCCTCCTTTTTTCATTACCTCCATTCTCGTAATGAGGCCCTTTGTCTTAATTGATTTAACAACGAATGAGCCGTCTAAAGACGGGTTGGCCGTTAAAGGGGACAATGTATGCCTCTAAATAAGGTCTTGACCTGGTAGCAGCAGACTTTAACGACAGATAGAGATCTGGACTATGTGCGAATTTGTTTTAATTTGTCCTTCTTTCTTTCTTTTTTTGTTTTTGTGTTTTTTTGTGTTGCGCTTTGTAAGTAGCTAAGGTTTAAGATTAAACCAATTGCTTGATAAAAAATAAATTCAAAAAAATGTAAGGTGGCCTTTTATAGTGTACCTATGCCCTTTCGGCTGTCTCTTACAAGTGCCTGCAATAAAAGCAGGAGGAGCGGGGTTGGCTGTTAGTGGAATGGGGGGGTAGATGTAAATCCTGCGGTGTGGTGTTAATGGCTGCAGGCTGGAAGTACTCGAGTCCTCTGTGCTGGTGGGATTCAAAGTGGTTTGTGGCAGTGACACTTGACTGTGAGTTTCATCCAGAGGCCAAAGCCCCATGTGCATCAAATCTAAGCTAGCGCTGTGAGAGCGGGTCAGCCGCTGGAGTCTGGTTTGTGCGATAGAATTAGAGATGTGAACAATGACAGTGCTTGGTTAGTGTGGTATTTGGTATGCAGATTCCTGCCTTGTGCAAAGGATGACTCTGCAAGCAGTGTAAAGTGGTAGTAGAAGGGGGTGTGAGTTAGCGTTACACATGTTTCAAGAATGGAATGAACCCTTCAACAGGTAAGCCAACGTATAGTTGAGGATATGTAGACAGACACTAATTCGGCGTATCCCAGTCTCTACACACAGAGGTCTGGCTTTTTGGTCAGACTGACTCGGTCTGCCTCCACAGATCGTTGGTTTTATGCTCTTGTTTCTTCCTTTTACTTTCATTGGAAAACGATCTTTCCTCATGTTTCATATTTCCATCGGTAGGCATGGTGATTGCACTGATTTTGTTGTAGTTATTTTATGGTAAGATCCCACATACAGGCCTTATTGAGAAGTAAAAGCAGTCTAAAATAATTCAGCAGGTGGGTGCTCACCTGGTGATAAGACTGAATGGAAGTGGTGCATTCCCAAATATCTATCTGTGGGAGAACCCCTCCCTTAGTGTAGGACAAGCACAGATGCTCACACTATCGGAATCGCAAAACTGTCAGCTATCACTAGTACTTTCCCTCCAGCTTTTATATCTCTTATCTGGTTGCCAATAAGAAAGCACGCTACCCGTAAATCCAGCTGCATTGGCCACAAGGTGTGCACTGCTTGAGAAGGATGCGTTCTGGCATCACTTCGTACCAAATATTGAACATCACTGACTTTACATTTCTTATTTGGGAATCCTGAACATTCTTCAGGTTCATAAAGTTCATCTGAGCGGCCAAAAAGGAATTGTTTTACCTGCCTCTATTTGGAACGTCTTCTAGTTTAGTGTTTGAGAAACCGTTTGTGCATAGGGCCTCATTACGAGTTGGGCGGTAACCCTCAATATCGGCGGTAACGCTATCAGCGCCGATTTTAAGGGTCCGTCGGATCACGAGTCCAAATACCGCCGGCGCCATTACAGCCGGCGCAAATACAGCCGGCTGTACAAGCGTCGGCTGTAAAAGCGCCAGTAACCATTCGCGCTAAAACATTGCAATCATGAGTACAGCGTAGGCGCAAATGACATGTGGCCCTGACCTCACCTTCAGCCACTGCTGTGCCCGCTACCCAGGATCCACCCACGACTCCATGGTCCTGCGCAACAGTACCCTGCCAGCGTACATGGAAAGGCACCGAGGGCAAAACGCATGGCTGCTGGGTGAGTACAAATGTATACCATAATGCATGTTAATCCACAACTGATGGGGCTGGTCACACACAATGAAATCCCTGAATGTCAATAGGCAGCACCAGCAGTACAGCATTTCCAATCAAGCACCTTTTTGGAGAAACCTTGGACATGGCCAACACAGCAGAAGACACCCATTCAGGATGTAAAAGACATGTGGCAGCACAGTGACATATGGAAGGCCTAACACCACAAAGCCTCCTGTGTGAGTAGCACTAAGGCTTCCAACACTGACACAGTACAGACATCGCACCCTGCCCACCCAACAGTCATGCAAATGTAACACAAAAGTCTCCACATCCACAAATACACCACACATAAGCAGACTGAGTAATGCCAATGTACATCCCACATACCCTGTCCCCTGAATGTCCAATGAAATGCCTGGAGAACAGTACACAATAGTGACAACCAGCAAAGGCAACAGCAGCTAAAGGGAATGGCATTGACACATGAAGTAGCCACTTCTCGCATGCACAATCAGATTGAAGGGCCCCCTTCCCCAGTGACAAGTGAATGCGTACTGTTACATTCTGAAACAGAGGCGTAACAAATTGTGAGTGTCTCATGGAATCATGCTGCTCGTAGCACAGCACGATCCACAATGTTAGTGACCAAATGACAAGTAAAGCAAAATGACACTGATGACTGAGCCCTGTACACCCACTGAACTTACCTTGTCCCCAAACCTGCTTTCTCTCCCTTGCAGGTGATTCTGGATATCCCCAGTATACATGGCTCATGACCCCTGTGCGTCATCCATACACTGCAGCAGAGCGGGCATACAACATTGGCCATGCACGTACACGGATCTTCGTGGAGAGGGCATTTGGACTACTGAAGGCACGCTTCCGGTGCATAGACCGTACGGGGGGGGGAATTGATGTATGCACCCGAAAAAGTTGGAAAAATGGTACTGACATGTGCCATGCTGCACAACATCTGCTGTCGCAGGAATGTGCCACTGCCCATGATGCTCATGTGCAGCCACCTGAGGATGGGAGTGAAGATGATGACGTGCCTGAAGGTGTTGCACGTGCACAAATGGATGGGCTAAGGGAGGGGAGGTTGGCCAGACAGGGATTGATTGATGTTTTTTTTTCTTGTATACGGGTGAAGGCTACATTTAACACTTGTCACTTCAACATTAAAGAGCACTTTATCACAATCACTACTGTCCATGCTTCGTGATTTTTGAAACGTGATTTATTCTCAGTTTAACAATCCCCCCTCCCCCCAGTGAACACCCAGCACACAATCCCCTCTCCCCCCAGTGAACACCCAGCACACAACCCTCCCTCCCCCCAGTGAACACCCAGCACACAATCCCCCCTCCCCCAGTGAACACCCAGCACACAATCCTCCCTCCCCCCAGTGAACACCCAGCACACAATCCTCCCTCCCCCCAGTGAACTCCCCACAACAGTGCAGGTAGGTGCATGTTTGTTATCAGGGCACCCACAACAATGCCATGTCCGACTAGGATGGTCATGGGCGCTTTCCTTGTCCAGGCCCCTCTGGTGTTTGTGACCTCAGGTGGCGCATAGAACAGCGCCTAGGAGACGGCTCAAGGGATCCCTCCGTGGGTGTAGTGGCGGTTGATGGGACTGAGCCGGTTGCTTGCATGTGCTGTCAGAGAAGGTTGTTCCCCTCCCTTGTCTGCTCAGCAAGTGCTGATACTGACTCGCATAACTCCCTCACCCTTTGTCCAAACCCTGTCAGGGCTGCGGTGCATTGTTCCACCACTCTGCGTGTGCGCGCATTGTCACACGCTATGTACTTGCATTCATGGTGTATGGATGCACTGATGGCCTTGATGTGCCGGCTGTGCACTTTGGCCATGGATTCAACTTTGGCCTGTTTGGCCTCGATCACGTCCATTCGGCCCATCACTGCTGCCTGCGTGATGAAGGGTACCCGTGGTGTGGCAGGTGCCGGCCTGCCACTTGTGCGCTGTTGGGGGGGGGCTGCATGGGGACATGTTGCCGGGTGGGATTGGACTGCCGGCTCTGAGTGCCGGTCTTCAGGGCTGCCATATGATGGCGTGTCTTCGTCTGGCTGTGGTGTGCGGACACGACGCACATGCACAGGTGGGGTTTGTGCTAGCTGTCTGGCTGGCCCTGGGGTCCCCTGTGGTGTCACCATCCCTTCAGCGTCACTGCTTCCGGGTGAATGCAAACCTCCTGCCTGATGCGCACGTGGAGGTGTCACTCCCACGTGGGGCTCCGATCCACAGGTGGGTCCCTCTGCATCGGGGCTATGCCTGGTGGCTTGGGGCGAGCTGGCCGTGGACACCCTGCTGGCATGTGTGTGCTGCAGCGGTCTGGTAGGGCTGTGTTGTGGTGAAGTGGGAGGTGGCCTGCGTCGGTTCCCTTCCGTGCGGCCCTTTTGTGGGGTGGTGGTGCTGGTGGAGGCTCGCTGCCTCGGACGCCGTGATGGTGTGGCCTCCTCCCCATCATCTTCATCCCGTGGGGTTTGCTGTGTGCCTGTGGGGTACATAGGGTGTGGTTTGGGTTCAAGGCAACCTACATTAGTATTGAGCAGTTCACGCCATCAAGTGGGATTGAAGACAGTATCAATCATGCATTTAACTTGCATTTTGTTCAGTCGCCATGTGGTGCTTGGTGTGAGTGTGGAGGTACACTGCATGGGAATGTTTGTGTGACAAAATTACATGCAGGGTTCTGGTGCACTGCGCTCAGGGTCCTGGGGTGTATTCTTGCACACTGACATTCTACGTAGCTGTCCCATGGCTATGGACGTCTGTCCCCTGCCCCTTCTATTGATGCACTGAACGTGCAAGGTAGTCTAGGCAGCACTACGGTTCAATGGATCAAGGGGTCACTTATGGGTGTCTGCAGTGCCTCACACGCATTTCTTCACATTCATTCACTCAGGGTCTGCATGTGTGGTGCTTTCAGTTGCATGCATTTGGGGTGGAACTCACCTGCAGTCGGATCAATGCCAGTGCCTGCCTCCGCTCCACCAATTCCCTCGATGGTGCCGATGTCAATCAGGGCACTCATCTTCTCCTCCCAAGGTGTGAGTTTGGGTGGGGGTGGTGGTGGCCCTCCTCCGGTGCCCCTGCTTGCACTCCTGTGCTGTGATAGGATGCCGCAGACTCTCACACGCAGGTTGTTGAGGCGCTTGCGGGAATCCTCCCCATCCCGGGGCACGCGCCCCACTGCAGTGACCCTTTGGCTGATGTTGCGCCAAATCTGTGCTCTGCGCTGGCCACTGGTTTTGCGCTGCTGCAGCTCTTCATGATGGATCTCAGCCTCCTCCACCAGTACAGCCAACTTCTGGTCGCTAAATTTGGGCTTTCTCACCCTGTCCAGGGCAGACTTGCCCCTAGTGCGCTCCTGCGACATGATTCCGTGTTCAATGGGGTGGATGGCTTCCAGGGGCTGTGATATCCGACGGATTGTGATGAGGCCTCATCATGAGTTCGACGGTAATGCGGCGGTTTTTCTGTCGAACGTAAATAGCGCTAACAGCAAGCCCCCCGGCGGATAATCCGCCAGATCACAAGTTTTTGTGCACGCGCACAGGGACATGGCGGTAGCGCAAATAGCGCGCAACGGGTTAAACCCATAAATCCGGCGCACCGTGCGCTACCGCCATATTGCGCTAATAGCGTGCGCTATTAGCGCGTGGGAAACGCGTCACCGCCGGAACGGGAAACAAAGCTGCGGCCATCTTGGAAATCACAATCCGTCGGATATCACAGCCCCTGGAAGCCATCCACCCCATTGAACACCAAATCATGCCACAGGAGCGCACTAGGAGCAAGTCTGCCCTGGACAGGGTGAGAAAGCCCATATTTAGCGACCAGGAGTTGGCTGTACTGGTGGAGGAAGCTGAGATCCATCATGAAGAGCTGCAGCAGCGCGAAACTAGTGGCCAGCGCAGAGCACAGATTTGGCGCAACATCAGCCAAAGGGTCACTGCAGTGGGGCACGTGCCCCGGGATGGGGAGGATTGCCGCAAGCGCCTCAACGACCTGCGTGTGAGAGTCTGCGGCATCCTCTCACAGCACAGGAGTGCAAGCAGGGGCACCGGAGGAGGGCCACCACCACCCCCACCCGATCTCACACCTTGGGAGGAGAAGATGAGTGCCCTGATTGACATTGGCACCATCGAGGGAATTGGTGGAGCGGAGGCAGGCACTGGCATTGATCCGACTGCAGGTGAGTTCCACCCCAAATGCATGCAACTGAAAGTACCACACATGCAGACCCTGAGTGAATGAATGTGAAGAAATGCGTGTGAGGCACTGCAGACACCCATAAGTGACCCCTTGATCCATTGAACCGTAGTGCTGCCTAGACTACCCTGCATGTGCAGTGCATCAATAGAAGGGGCAGGTGACAGACATCCATAGCCATGGGACAGCTACGTAGAGTGTGAGTGTGCTAGAATACACCCCCAGGACCCTGAGCGCAGTGCACCACAACCCTGCATGTAATCTTGTCACACAAACATTCCCATGCAGTGTACCTCCACACTCACACCAAGCACCACATGGCGACTGAACAAAATGCATGTTGAATGCATGATTGATACTGTCTTCAATCCCACTTGATGGCATGAACTGCTTGATACTAATGTAGGTTGCCTTGAACTCAAACCACACCCTATGTACCCCACAGGCACACGGCAAACCCCACGGGATGAAGATGATGGGGAGGAGGCCACACCATCACGGCGCCCGAGGCAGCGAGCCTCCACCAGCACCACCACCCCACAAAGGGGCCGCACGGAAGGGAACCGACGCAGGCCACCTCCCACTTCACCACAACACAGCCCTACCAGACCGCTGCAGCACACACATGCCCGCAGGGAGTCCACGGCCAGCTCGCCCCAAGCCACCAGGCATAGCCCCGATGCAGAGGGACCCACCTGTGGATCGGAGCCCGACGTGGGAGTGACACCTCCATGTGCGCATCAGGCAGAACGTCTGCATTCATCCGGAAGCAGTGACGCTGAAGGGATGGTGACAGCCCTGAAGACCGGCACTCAGAGCCCGGCAGTCCAATCCCACCCGGCAACATGTCCCCATGCAGCCCTACCCAACAGCACACAAGTGGCAGGCCGGCACCTGCCACACCACGGGTACCCTTCATCACGCGGGCAGCAGTGATGGGCCGACTGGACGTGATCGAGGCCAAACAGGCCAAAGTTGAATCCATGGCCAAGGTGCACAGCCGGCACATCAAGGCCATCAGTGCATCCATACACCATGGATGCAAGTACATAGCGCGTGACAATGCGCGCACACGCAAAGTGGTGGAGCAATGCATCGCAGCCCTGACAGGGTTTCGACAAAGGGTGAGGGAGTTATGCGAGGCAGTATCAGCACTTGCTGAGCAGACAAGGGAGGGGAACAACCTTCTCCGACAGCACATGCAGGCAACCGGCTCAGTCCCATCAACCTCCACTACACCCACGGAGGGATCCTTTGAGCCTTCTCCTAGGAGCCGTTCTATGCGCCACCTGAGGTCACACACACCAGAGGGGCCTGGACAAGGAAAGCGCCTATGACCATCCTAGTCAGACAGGGCAACGTTGTGGGTGCCCTGATAACAAACATGCACCTACCTGCACTGTTGTGGGGAGTTCACTGGGGGGAGGGGGGATTGTGTGCTGGGTGTTCACTGAGGGGAAGGGGGGATTGTGTGCTGGGTGTTCACTGGGGGAGGGGGGATTGTGTGCTGGGTGTTCACTGGGGGGAGGGGGGATTGTGTGCTGGGTGTTCACTGGGGGAGGGGGGATTGTGTGCTGGGTGTTCACTGGGGGAGGAGGGATTGTTAAACTGAGAATAAATCACGTTTCAAAAATCACGAAGCATGGACAGCAGTGATTGTGATAAAGTGCTCTTTAATGTTGAAGTGACAAGTGTTAAATGTAGCCTTCACCCGTATAAAAAAAAAAACATCAATCAATCCCTGTCTGGCCAACCTCCCCTCCCTCAGCCCATCCCTTTGTGCATGTGCAACAATTTCAGGCACGTCATCATCTTCACTCCCATCCTCAGGTGGCTGCACATGAGCATCAGAGGGCAGTGGCACATTCCTGCGACAGCAGATGTTGTGCATAATGGCACATGTCAGTACAATTTTTCCAACTTTTTCGGGTGCATACATCAATGCCCCCCCCGTATGGTCTAGGCACCGGAAGCGTGCCTTCAGTAGTCCAAATGCCCTCTCGACGTAGATCCGTGTACGTGCATGGCCAATGTTGTATGCCCGCTCTGCTGCAGTGTGTGGATGACGTACAGGGGTCATGAGCCATGTATACTGGGGATATCCAGAATTACCTGCAGGGAAGAGTAAAAGCAGGTTTGGGAACAAGGTAAGTTCAGTGGGTGTACAGGGCTCAGTCATCAGTGTCATTTTGCCATACTTGTCATTTGGTCACTAACATTGTGGAGTGTGCTGTGCTACGAGCAGCATTGATTCCATGAGGCACTCACAATTTGTTACGCCTCTGTTTCAGTATGTAACAGTACTCATTCACTTGTCATTGGGGAAGGGGGCCCTTCAATATGATTGTGCATGCGAGAAGTGGCTACTTCATGTGTCAATGCCATTCCCTTTGGCTGCTGTTGCATTTGCTGGTTGTCACTATTGTGTACTGTTCTCCAGGCATTTCATTGGACATTCAGGGGACAGGGTTTGTGGGATGTACATTGGCATTACTCAGTCTGCTTATGTGTGGTGCATTTGTGGATGTGGAGACTTTTGTGTTACATTTGCATGACTGTTGGGTGGGCAGGGTGCAATGTCTGTACTGTGTCAGTGTTGGAAGCCATAGTGCTACTCACACAGGAGGCTTTGTGGTGGTAGGCCTTCCATATGTCACTGTGCTGCTACATGTTTTTACATCCTGAATGGGTGTCTTCTGCTGTGTTGGCCATGTCCAAGGTTTCTCGTGCAAGGTGCTTGATTGGAAATGCTGTACTGCTGGTGCTGCCTATTGACATTCAGGGATTTCATTGTGTGTGACCAGCCCCATCAGTTGTGGATTAACATGCATTATGGTATACATTTGTACTCATCCAGCAGCCATGTGTTTTGCCCTCGGTGCCTTTCCATGTACGCTGGCAGGGTACTGTTGCGCAGGACCATGGAGTCGTGGGTGGATCCTGGGTAGCGGGCACAGCAGTGCCTGAAGGTGAGGTCAGGGCCACATTTCATCTGCACATTCAGGGAATGGTAATGTTTCCGGTTTCTATAGGCTCCCTCATGTGCCTGGGGTGGTACGAGTGGTACATGTGTGCAGTCCAGGGCTGCTATTACATTCGGAACTTAGGCAATTGCATGGAATTGACCCTTCAGCTGGTTCACCTGTGCCTGTGTGGTTGGCAATGCAATGTGCTCATTGACATGGATCAACAGTGCATCCACCACCTGCCCCAGCATGGCACTGAATGTGGACTGGGCCATGCCATGCATCATGGAAACGGTGTGTTGGTAGCTGCCAGTCCCGAGGAATTGTTGCACATACACAAGCTTCACTAGCAGAGGTACTGCTGTGCTGATGGCTATACGGCTGCCGATGTCAGCCTGGATTGTGTCCAGCAACTGGGTGATGGTTGCCCTGTCCAGCCGATATTCAGTCACCAACTGGCCATCAGTCAGGGCCCATGGTGTTGGCCTGACCCTGGGGATGGCTGGCCACCTTGCTGGTGCTGCTCTCCTCCTCCTTCTCCTCATCCCCACCACCCCCTGTGCTCCCAGGGCCCTGGCCTGGTTGGCTGGCCTCTGTAGCTCCAGGCGCAGTAGGCAGAAGTCCACATCAAGACTCCCTGCTCCAAATGGCAGCATGGTGTTGGGGAGGGTGTGTTGTGCATGGGTGGGTCCTTTGTAGGCCTCAGATTTGCATTGGTTTCACCTGGGCCCTTATTGCCGTGGCCTGTGTTCTTTTACCTCCAGCTTTTTGCTAGGTGTATTTTCGGCGGATTGTCTGCCACTTTTCTGGCGCTAATTGCGCCTATGCCGGACTCGTGATTACAATGTTTTAGCACGAATGGTTACTAGCGCTTTTACAGCCGCCGCTTGTACAGCCGGCTGTACTTGCACCGGCTGTAATGGCCCCGGCGGTATTTGGACTTGTGATCCGATGGACCCTTAAAATCGGTGCTGATAGCGTTACCGCCGATTTTAAGGGTTACCGCCCAACTCGTGATGAGGCCTCTGCAATGTCAGACGCGTCTAAATGACCCTCGCAGCGAATTGGCTTATCCGTAGACAAATAGGTGAAAAAGAAAACTGGACCATCTAGAGCAGGTGTTTGAGAGACTGGTTAGGAATCCAGCATCCTAACTACGGGAATGGCTTGCTGAAGTATTGCATAGAAGGTGTAATCGCACTCGTCTACGCTAATGGTCCTGTCAAGGATCATGCACTAGTTGGTCTTCAGGAGGCTTCTCCGAAGTGTTTCTCTTTCCTATAACTTGAACCTAACTAGTCTGCTAGTATATCTGAAGTGTTTCTCTTTCTTATAACTTCTTACAAATAATTCTGAATTGTCATTACCAATTCCACTTTACTTGATCCCAAATGAATTGCGTGTATGTGTCCAGAGGGACAGACCAAGTATTATTATGTGTGCACCCCATTGGATGCAAACGTGGCACTGTTTCATTCTTATTTACACACATGTTTTCCTCGAATGATATTTCCAATTGAGCCCTGAAGTTTACGAGTGAGTTCGCTTATTAAGATCACCACGCCAAAAGATGCTGCCGCTTATGGGCCCCGCGCCCTGTCGGCTGCGTCCAACTGGGCGTGCCGAAATAGGATATGTGCCCAAACGGCCGCGCCGAAACATCTAGCGCCAGAACATCAGCGCCAACATTTCCTCTGCCCAATCTCGCCTGTGCTGGCAACATTCATGTAGCTTTACTGACCTCTAGTGGTCACTAGCGTCTACATGCAACAATATGTGAATAGTAACCCATTTGATTACACAACATGTCCAGCAAGGAGTTTTAGGGCTGGCTAAAGAGTTTAATTAAGTTAGCTGTGGGAGTGTTATTGTGGGTAAAGAGGGGTTTTCCTGCAGTTATTTTTTGTTACACATTCATATTTTGGCTGAGGCATTTTTTTATTTTAAATACTAGGCGATTTGGGGGTCGAGTTTTGGGTAAACTTTGGTGTAAGTATTGGAGGTCGAGATTGAGGTAGGAGATTATTTCCAGATGACTTTTAGGAAAGTTGACATTGTAGTAGGTTATTAAAAGACACAGATCCATTTCTTAAAGTGACCTTGATGTACCCCTTTTCCTATGTTATTTTATAGGTTATGTAGTAATGATGGGAATGTACCATAATGGACCTCTTGTGGAGGTCCGTGCCAAACAATTAAGTAAAGATTACTCATGACAGTGACTAGTGACCAGATATCTTTTCCATGACTCCAGAGTTCTCTTAATCCTCAAGAATTACTATTTTTGAGAACAGAGTGAGCCTCACAAATGGCCATTTGTGTGTAAATGTGGCGTAGGGAAGTGGCAGATCTCAGGGCATTCACTTTGGGTTCCCCCCAACAGACACATGCCCAGCCTGTAAAAATGTAGAGATTCTCTGCATGACTGCTGCAGTCCTTTGGAAATTAACTGTTTACTGGCATCTTTCCTTCGGACCACTACACGCATGGAAACTCAAAGGAGAATACCCATGAATAGCGCCAACCGCAGTCCACTCAACAGGGATTCTTCAGCAGGAAAATTAGGCCTCTGCAAAGAAGATGGGCTACCTCCAAGAGTAGGTTGTCAGCAAATCCCCATTTCTAAATCAGCAATGCCAGGCGGCAGATACGGCGAGAAAAGGTACCTCCTGTTTGTTCAAATCGGGCATTGTTTGGTTGTTGTCTGTAAAGATCAACATGGTTTTGTTTCTAAAATGGGAAATAAAAGTTCTCATTGCCAAAAAGATGGCTTTCTGTTTTGGAATGTGAGGTGGAAGAATCTTTCTGAGGGCTCCAGAAATATTTAAATGCACTTGGGTCTACAAAGCCAATTTCCTGATCAGCCTGCGGTTTTTGAGATCAATAGATATGGCGTTATGAAGGGGACTCCTTGCAGGAGGCTCAAGGCCTGATATGACCACAAAAGATCGTTTCTTATCTAGTATGAATTACAAATACAGCTGATTGAGGTTCTGTCTCCTGAGACCCTCTGCTTGATGTAATTGTACAGGTCTCATGGTTAGTCTCGTGTTAGGAACAATCTGAACGCAAAAGGCCATTGTTATGCGAAAGCTGTCATGCTTGACCTTCTCATGAAATAACGAGAAATGTTATGAATCACTATAATTCTGTTATTGAAAAGCCTTTGTTCAAATGTGTCTAACATATTTCAAATTAACACCAGGTCCTGATGTGGCTTGAGTATTAAGTTTTTGGTGTTTATAGAGAAACACATTAGAAACAGAAAGCGTAACATTGTCTGTACATTGCTGGAGCCAGGGATGGGAGGATAGCTCAGGGGCAACTGTTTGCCTTGGAAGTAAGACATTGCAGAGCAACATAGGTTCGAAACCTGGTCCTGCGCTTAGAGACTGGTCTCTGGTTATTAAGCATGTTATGAAAGATTAATGAATTAATTTACATTTTGTATGTTCTCCTGGGGCCATAAAGCTGCAGAAGCCAGTAGTGCAGGTAAGAATATAATGTGAATCCCCTGGATCAAGGATGTGCCACCACTTTGGACATAAGTTGGGTAAATGCTCTGGAAGCAGAGATGAATGCAAAAAGGCAGAACGCTGTATTGAAATTGGTACTGCCCTATTCTGAATCAGAGCTATTGGCTCATTAAGAGTTCTCCGGTCTGGAAAAAATGCTGGTAATTCTGGCACCAGCATTTTTTCCAGACTGGGGAAAAACAAGTTTGCCGTTAGGGACAGTGAACTACCGGCAGGCCTGACCTGCTGGGAGTTCAGGTCCCTTCCAGCAAATATAATGATAATGATGATAATAATAATGCGTTATTTATATAGCGACTTAATCCAAAGCGCTTTACAGAGCACATATTTACATACAATATCACCCAACCGAAATTGGTACTCATTTATCGACCTTGGAAGGATGAAAGGCTGAGTTGGCCTTGCCGGGATTCGAACCTGCGACCTGCAGATCACGCTCAGATCCCAGCAGCGAGCGCTCAACCCGCTGAGCTATCTTACCGCTGAGCTACCTTAATATATGCTTGCAATCCCATCCCATGGAGTCCTGTGGGACTCCATGGAATGGGAAGTCACCAGCCTCTCTGCCACCCGTTATATCCCAGTAGCACCGGGATATCGGGCGGCGAAGACAGTAGGGTCAGTTTCCCGGTAGCGGGATACTGGGAAACTTGGAATGAGCCGCATTGTCTATGGAAGCAAATAAAAGGAATGTGAAAATATGACCCTCATTACATGTTTGCTGGTATCCCACTGGCAATTCTGGCGGAATACCGGCAAACTTGCCTTACCTTTTCTGCCGCACGATATCCCGGTATTACCCGGATATTACACGCCGGTAAGTACCCATTACATGGAGTCCTATGGGGCTGGGATTGCCGGAATTACCGGCACCGGTAGTACCGGTTATTCTGACATTTATTTGCCGGTAGGGTCCTGAACTACCGGCAGGTCAGGCCTGCCGGTAGATCACTGCCCCTACCGGCAAACTTGTCTTTCCCCAGTCCAGAAAGAATGCTGGTGCTGGAATTGCCGGCATTTTTTCCGGACCGTGGAACGCATAATGAGCCCCATGTTCTTGAGCATTCTTGAGCTCTATAGTGCACATCCAACCTCCTGATAGGAGGAGGACAGAGTCTTACATGTTGTTAGATATTTAAATTTGACATACAAGATGGATTGGGTGAATTAAAGCAGGCCTATGTTCGTCTGAAGACCTTTGTCATTCTTTTAAATGACACCAATATAGGAACACATGGCCTAGTTCTCTTTCTGAAATGCTTATACAACCTGCAAGTGTTATATCACGTGCATTTCTTTGACTAGCAGTTGTTATAGGGTTCAGAGGCATTGACAGGGTAGGGTCTGAGCGGGCAAGGCCCACCCAAAATCTATAAATGCCCACTCAGGAGCGCTGTGT
Source organism: Ambystoma mexicanum (assembly GCF_040938575.1). Classification (NCBI taxonomy): domain Eukaryota; kingdom Metazoa; phylum Chordata; class Amphibia; order Caudata; family Ambystomatidae; genus Ambystoma; species Ambystoma mexicanum. The sequence goes on along the minus strand of NC_090925.1, from coordinate 1,152,357,660 downwards.
GGGCATTTACAGATGTTAATGTCAATGCTATGGGCCCAACTACATGCTCTTCAGGCCCCACTTGTTAGACCATCCTGGCTACGCCTCTGACAGCGTTTGGTGTCTGGAAGCAGAAGTGGCCACAACTGGCACAGTGGAAGGGCGAAACCAATGGAATCCCAATGAAAGGGTGGAAAAATCCTGAGCGAAGTCTAAAAAGAAGATTCTCCTTAACATTCACTACCCTCTGACACCATGGTTACCTGTTGTTGAAGCAGCTTTATTTTTGAGTTGCGAAGCTTGTTTCTATGAAATAAAGGCACAAAGCCCTTGTTTCAGTTACTTACATTTCGTGTGTGGGTTTGCATATTGGGCCTCATTCCGAGTACGGCGCTAACCAATGGCGCTATTAACGCCTTGGTTGACGCCGTACCCGGACCGGCAGCGCCTTGGTGAATGGCGGAATCACCGCCCCATTCCAAGGTTGGCGGGGCGGTGATTCCCCATTCACCAAGGCTCTTCCCCATTCCCAAATGAGCCCTCATAGGGCTCAATGGGAATGGGGAAGATGCAAATAACAGTGACCGTTCATTACGGTCACCGTTATTGGCTTGCAGGCCCCTTTGCGCCCTCGACTTTAACACCTGCTCAAAGCAGGCGTTAAGGGCGAGGGTGCAGAGGGAACTCGGAGTATGGCGGTAAGGGAATACCGCCACCGGTCTCGTTACCGGTGGCCGCTATCCCTTACCGCCATACTCGGAATGAGGCCCATTGTCTTTCTTGTTCTCCAGCCCATTAAACAGTTAACACGGATAGATGAAACTTCTGCAAACAGAAACTGTACAATGTGCTCATAAACAATGTCCTTTATCGGTATTTTATTTACTCTTCTATGTTCCTCCGGGTTACACATTGTCCTGAAATTAACTTGATTAAGTGTATGGCAGAGAAATGGCACAGAAGGCCATAGAAATAATACCACTGTCCTTGTGTTTGAACAGCAAATCACCCGTGGTGTCTGCAAGGATTCTTTACTACTATGAGGTTGAAGGCACTGAATTTTAGCATTGTCCCTGACTGTTTAACCCACCTTTTCCCTGACTGTCGTTACCTCATGTGCCATCACATAGGGGCTTATCTCAAACGAGCTAAAATGAAAGCCTTTCAGCTAATTTACAGAATCATAATGGATTACTTTGTGACTCTGAACTGGAGGTGAACTTTCAATAGCACTAGTAGTTGGCACTGTGGAATGTTGGCTTAGCAACTAAAATGGTCGTTTCTACTCTTACATTAGAGGGAGAAGGGATTATTTTCTACTATTTTTAAACCCACCAGAGATGGGTGTCATTCAGGAAAGAATAGGACAGGAACAGTGTCACAAATAATGCTCAGCTCAGCCAAGAGGTGCCAGACACGTAGTAAAGGAGGACCTGGGTAGGGAAATCAATAGATTATGGAAGTGGGCTGCACCACACACACAAAATATTTCGGCATATTTTTCCAAACACGTCCTGCTCCTCCTCCTCCTTCACTGCCATTACTTGTTCTTTGGCATTCAGATCTAGCTTGATGTCCGATTCAGCTTGGTGCGGCCATCCCAGAAGTGAATCTTCTAATTCTGTGACGTATACCTTTCCTTTAGTTTTCCTGTCTTTAAACTAAATTTCAGTTTTGCAGTACCCTAATATCTTTCCTTCTAAGTGGAGGGGGGGGATTCTGACCCCCCCTCCCCTATTCCTACACTTCCTGGGTAGGCCCAGTCATGGCTGCTTTGGGTTCAGGGCCCCAGAGCACTGGTGCAGGAATACCCCTGGTAACACCCTTTATAATAGGGTAAGGCCATAGTGGATAAGACTCCATTTTGTAAACTGCAGACTTCATTTTATAATAGTAAGACAGCTCTGAGATTTCAATGTAGATCTGCAGCTCTCCCAGCCAGGCGCGCACAGCGAGCAAGCTGCTCACCCCACCTCCTCCCCTTTGCCGTCTCTGCAGCTGTCCTGTTCCCATGAGAAGACTGGCTGCAAGATTGCAACAAGATCCACACTGTATCTCTTGCCTTCCGTCTTACTTCATTGACCCAGATACAGCCCAGAGCCGGGGCCAGAGTGAAAGCTATCTGTCTCTATAAACCTGCTCCACACCCACAGGCTCTGGCCATAAAAAACCTAATCCCCATGACCCTCAGGCCAGAGTCAGCAGTTAAAAGAGACCCTTAGGTTCAATTGTTTATTTACGCTTTAAATATGAACAGAACCAACGTGCCTTGTCCATGCGGGATCGTATAAATATAATAGTGGGCCTATGTGTATATCAGTGATTAAAATAACACCTATGCGTAACTAGAAGTTCTCATGTCAAAAGCTTAAGAATAAAATTATGATGCATATTAACCTATGATCCAGCAATGCCCATAGAAATATATTGCAACAACGTATGCATAAACGATATAATATTGTATACGCTAGCACGAAACTACCTCGTTTTTATAAATTCAAATGTGAATATATGTATAACATTGTGTAAACATAACACAGCAGCCAATCATTCTCAACAAAGCTATAGTCCCAGCTAAGGATGTACATGTGGACCCTGAGCTATGAACTGTCATTTTAATTACGATGAACATTGATTCAAGTACAAGTTTTATTTCTTGATGAGTTCTTTGTTTTCCTTTTTTTATGGTAAAGAAACATGGACACATGAGAAATATACAGACCATCCAGTTTATAGCGATTTTGTGATCCCGCAAAATGCCGCGAAAATGGCCGTTTTGCGCAAAATGCCGCGAAAATGGCCGTTTTGCGCAAAATGCCGCGAAAATGGCCGTTTTGAGCAAAAATAATAACTTTAAAAAAAAAAAAAAAAATTATTATTCTGCAAAAATTACTGTTAAATATTCAGGGTGCCAGGTTCTCAAATTTTTTTTTCTCGCAAGAAATGAAATGCGCCAACGCATTTCATCACTTGCGCCCAAAAAAAGAGCAGCCCAATCCACAAGGGACACATGAATGGGCCATTTTATATATGCACCCATTCAGATGGCCTTTTTCATCTCCTTCATCAAATAAGTGGTGTTTCTGCCAATTTAAAATTGCATCACTCATTTCCAAGCAAGATGCACTTTTAAATGTGTAGAAATTTTAGGCAACCCTATGCGCACGGGATGTGGGGTTGCTACTGCATGACAGGGTCTTTCCTGACCCTATCATGCATTCCTTTAAGGTATGAACCGCTGCTGTGTCGCTTGCATTTCTGTTCCTCAAACAGGATAAAAATGCATTTTTTGGGTCACATTTTACAGTTGCAGGCCCCTAAATGGCCTGTCCCTGTGAAAGGCGCTGGGAGCTTGCAGAACACTGTCGGGAGAGCGATTCTATTCAAGGTACTACCCATTTTGATGGCAAAAATCGATCGAATGGTACAATTTGACCTATTTACTCCAGTACTATTCGATCGATTTTTATAAATACGGAACATGTGTTGCGGGGGTGTCACCCGCTCCCCAAGTTCAGTATTATTTGGGTTAGGGGGTTGCAGGGGTGTTCCCCCACTTTTGAAAATTGGAGGCGGGGACAGAAAAAAAAAGAAAATAACGAAAAAGGGACCCTGCAAAGTCAGATCCGACCTGCGTTAGAGGGACGGATCTGACAACGCAGGGTTGCAGGGAAAGCGGCAGCGACCAAGCAGTTATTTTGGCTTGTTTGGCTGAAGTGCAAATCAATTTGCGGCGAAATGGACTACTGTCAATTCCGCCGCAAATAATTACACTTCCGTCAAACAACCCAGAACACCATTCAAGGCAGCTGGCCAGCGCACAATTTGCGCTACAGCTCAAGCCTGTGGAAATGCGCCGGTCACCTTTGAGAATAAGGTGACCTGCTCATTTCCAAAAATGGGTTGTCTAAAAATAGCATATCCTCGGCTCCATTTTTAAATGCCCCATTGTTTGAGGGTCTGGATCAAAATCTACATTTAAAAAAAATTAAAAAATGGTTACACTATGAGAGGGAAAGGAGGGAGTGTGATGGGTGAGATGTGAAGTGATAGGCAAGACAGCAGAGTGAGAGCAGTGGGCCAGAGGAGGAAGCGTTGCACAAGAGAGCAGAGGAAGCAGTGATGTGATGGGCCGAAATCTGAGAGTGAGCGGAGGTTACAGAAAGTAGAGGGAGCGTGTGGTTAGTGAGCCAGAAAGCAGAGAGGAAGCGGTGGGCCGGAAAGAGGCAGTGAGCTGCAGATTGGGAAAAAGGATGAGGGAAGAGTGCGATAGAATGGGAGAAAGGATGCAAGAATTAAGGACTGTATATTGTGGGAGGAATTGTAGAGTGTAAGGTGTGAGTTGGAAGTATGATTGGGAGTGTGGCAGGTGATGGGCAGTTCATATTGTGACTTGACAGTGTGATATAGCACGTGAGTATTTGTATGACAGAGTGAGAGGTTCAGGAATGCAAGTTGTGATGGGGAGTTGTTGAGATTGTGTGTTGGTGAGAGGTGTGTGGGTGTTTGGGGGATTGGAGAACATAGAAGGGGAATATTTTCAGCATTACAACTGATAATGATCAATTTAGTTAATACTATTAAATAGGCATGCACATTAAACCAAGAATGTAGCCAAATCAAAAACTGTTCTGCCAAGCCAGAGACATCTGGGACTCTTCCTATTAAATTAATACAAAAGATACATAATAATGATACCCTGGCTCTCTTGTAGCCTTGCACTCTGCCTATTTCCTGCAATGTGGCAATCTTACACCCTCCAGTTAATACAAAATGTCCCGCAAAAATGCCGCAATAAATAAAGATTTGTGCCGCAAAATGTGCCATTTCATGCCGCAAAATCCTGGAAGGTCTGAATATACAATATTTCAAACCAGTATAACCTGAATGCAAGATAGTAGACTATGCATAAAAACCTATATGTACAATTGTGTTTTAAGGGCCCTGTTCTTTGTGCAACAAGGAACCCTGCTGCAAAGGGGTTTCGATTCTCCTCTACCCTTCATGGTGTCAAAATAGATTGAAGAGAGTTCATGATGTTTCGATACGTGATCACTAAACCCCCCATAATGAAATATATGCCCATGATGGTATGTGCCTAGTCGTCCCAGCCATATATTTAGAATCCTCTTTGTTGTTAGTGATAGATGCCCTAGGCCCTACAATGACCTCATGAGCTCTACCTCTTAGCCAGTATATAATGAATTGTCTAAACAGGCCAAGCACAGTATTTAATGGATGAAGTTCAATTTATGGTCAGTAATAAATAACCTGCCTTTGAACCATGTTTTCATGCGCATTTGAGATACAGGTCCCTGAACTCATCGGACAGATTATGGTGGTGAATGAATGGGAATGAGTGGCCACAAGGGCAAATGTTAAATGGTTATTTAGTGTGTAACATCGCAACAACTTACCACCCCACATACCAACTCGAGCCCAGCTGACCGATTGACCCCGGACACGTCATCAATGCGCCACGTGCCTTCAAGCCAACCGAGAGTCTCCGACCCTACTCTTAGTAACCAATCCCGACTGTTTATGTGCCCCCTAGGCCTTCCCACAGCTCAATGACGATTTTCATGTACAAAAGCAAATTGTAACATGGTTTCTGCAGAGCGCTCTCGGTGTGAGCAGAGTAGATGCTGCTTGCCCTATTTTAGATCAAGCCTTTAATACCACCAGCACTTGGTCTTGGTCTCATTCCCTCTTGGGATGCATTTTTCATTGACTTCATTGGGAGAATTAACTACATTTTTGGGGGTCTCACACTTACATTGGTGACCCCAACGCGATTGCATTATTTTCCGTCCTTCTGGCACGAGACGTCCAGGGCGCGCTCCCTCAAGAGCTACCCGCCAACAGCAACCGGTACACCTAGACGTGTGCACGCAGTAGGGCGAGAGGGTACGAGATCCCCCTTTACAAAACCCACCGTACCACTCGCCAGAGCCGGGCGTGGTCTTTGAGCGAGGAGTGGCTCACTGACCGATCGGGTCCAGAGGGTCTCAGATCAAGACGGACACGTGAGTATCAAGTGCGGGTGATATTGAAAGACGGGTAGGAGACAGATTAGGAGGTATTGGGATAACTGGTATAATTCAGGTGAAAAGAGGTGTGGAAATCTGTAGTGCAAGGGAAAAAGAGGTTTTAGGGGCTGGGTCTTCTCTCTACATTCCATTCTATTCTCATTCTATCGCATATGGCCATTAGGACAGTGACAGAGTATAAGGTGAAAAGAGGTTAACAGGGATCCTATCTCCGGTGGGGGGTGGAAGGCGGTGCCGCATAGTGCTATCTCGATTAGTACAGGATATATGAGTGTGGGAAAATTGAGGCAAAAGAAGATAACGTAGGGGTCTTAAGGGGAGACCCGGAATAGTATTTAGAAACTTTTTTTCCAACTTTATCTTACCTGTCTCTTTCTCTCTCCCTCTCAGGTGGACTAGAGCAAGGAGGAGGGAGAGAAGTGTCCCAGGGGAAGGTAAATTCAGTAAAAGTAGAGAGGGTATCAGGGGCGGCGAGGAACAATTTATGTGTTTATGTTTTTCGTTGTATGTGAAATTTGTTAAGTGTTCGTCTCGTTGTGGAGAAACATTGTCTTTGTGTATATGACCCCAGTGAATAGATTTGACACTGCATGGAAAGAATTGTATTTATGTTGATGTGCTTTTAAGGTATTGGACAGTAAATGAACAGCTCATTTATTTTGAAAAGGATTGCATAATACATTGAGTTGGTCATATGAGAAGTGTATAAGTGGAGGTAGAAATTGTCAGTTGAGTTATATTGGTTGTAAGACACAATGGCTGCAGAGACGCCCCTTGCCCACATTTGTAAGACGCTGCCAGGGTATGCCAAAAAGATTAATAAGTACCACGACCAGTGGGTCGTGGAGTTGAAGGAAGAAGGATTGCCCCACGTTTGGCCAGAGGGGTGGTCCTTTGATAAAGCGGTATTAGACATGGTTGCCACCTGTCTGTGCATCAAATATAAGGGGAAACAGTTGCAAAACAGGAGGAAGATATTGGACTTGTGGCGTCTGTTTGAGGAAGTGCCCCCAGAGAAAAATGGTGAGCCTAATGCATCTCCTCTGACAACAACTGGCAGTGAAAGGCAGCCACACAGAATGAGAACACAATACAGATCACACGTGTATATCCTTTATTGTCAAAACCAGTACCTGCAGTAGGATACAGCGACCCTGTGTACATAGCACAACCCACAGCACCTCCCATAATTAAGCCAACCACCACAGCACCACCTCTTATGAGAGCCAAGGATTAACAGGACAGGTAAGTACCCCTACAATCGATATCGAGAAGCTTACACAGGATTTGGATTCACGACTAACAATGGCTCGAACAGAGCTGTCCCACCTAAGGGCCATAGGAGAACAAGAGGGGTCACTCACCCCCCGGGTAGAACGCACTGAGTCACCCCAACCAAATGTAGGGGCGGGGGAAGATGGGTGGAAGAAGGGAGAAATACTGTTTCGAATAAATTACACCCCTATGCGAAACAGAAATAAATGCAGCTGACAGTGAACGCGAGATAGAAGAGGGAGGGGTGACATCAGACAGGGAGGAAGAATATTGGTGCGATTTAGAGGAGAAAGAAGAAGAAGAAAGGAGGCTAGGAACGGCCACAGGCGGGGTTTCATTTGGGAAGGGGTTGTCACCCATGGAGGAGTGGAGAGGGAGGCTAAGGAACAGAACAGGGCGCATGGCTGTGATCGGGAAAAAAGGGAAGAAGGTGAGTACTAAAAAGGGGGGGGAAATGTACAGCTACCGCTAATACACAGGGGGGTAGGGAGGCCAAATTACATAACATGGACTCAAATGGACAACGCTAACTTGCTCAAACAGATACCCCCACTTTCAGGAGGTGCCAGCAAGTGAATATATGCATTTGAGAAACACACAGCAGGAGTGCCCTTGGCGGTGGGGGATGTTAAAAGCCTGCTGGTATCCACGGTGGGTGACCAAGCCAACAGGGTCTGGGTGAAGGCGGGGTTCCCCGGAATAACACTAGATTGTGACCACCAAGATGGGACCTCATTCAACACAGTGTGGGATGCATTGAGAGAAACATTCCCAGACACCCCAGATTTACAGTCAGTAATGCAGTGCACAATGGGAGATGAGGAAGATGAAATGTCTTTCATTCTCCAGGTGCAGGACATGTGGAGAGTGGAGACGGGTACGGCCTGGGACCAATCAACTTCCCTGTTCTACTTCATTATCAAGAGGGGGCTCCCAAAGGAAGTACCGAAGGCCCTTGATAAAATAGCTGGGATCGAAGCCAAGCGGTGGCCTGAAATTCAAAGCATCATAGTACACCACTGCAAGAGGATCAAAGAGAAGGAAAAAGAGATAGCTCAGCTGCGGTTGGCCGACGAAGCTAAATTAGTGCAAAGTAAACTATTGAAGATTAGTACAGTGGCAACTGCCAGCACAGAATGGAAGGAAGCGGGAGGAGGAAGACGGACAAATGGGAATGCCAATGCAGATGGTGGCAAATTGGACAGGTAACGGCCAGGATCAATGGTCAGGGGAAAATCAATATGAGGGACCACAGTGGCCATCGAGAGGGGGGCGGGGCAATAGAGGAGGATTCAGGGGGTCAAGAGGAGGGGCTGCGGGGTATGGAGGGCCCGAGGGGGAATGCAAGGACAATGCTGGAATTGTGGGAGGTGGGGACATTTTATGCGAAAATGCCGAAGCCGGCCCAGCAACCCATATCCAAATGAACATCCGGTCACTCCACCCCCACCCAGGAAGCCCCTACGGGCTACCAATGGGCGGGAATAGACGAGATAGTCAGCCCGACCCAAGATACATGAATGAGTGTCCAATGCCCCCACAAAACACATCTTCACACCCCCAAGTTCATGAACATACTGCCCCATGTGCAATAATGCTTATGCTATCACTGCAAATGGCGCACCTACACCGTGCAGAGGGACTGCGATGGTGACAGGGAATGTTTTTGATGTTGTTGAACTCCCATGGCATTCAGCATAGGACAGCCCACAGAGAACACTTGCGTGTCCAGTACTGTCGACGACCCTTAACGCAACAGAGGAACCGCTGGCAGGGGCAGCAAGGAACAAGTTACTTACCTGTAACTGTTGTTCTCCAGCATGGGTCTGGCATGGATTCACATGCTCATGAATATTCCCCGTCGTCAGGCTGGGAATCCTCGGTAAAGAAAAAACCAGTATCAGTTTCGTTTCTGATCTGTCTTTCGTAGTAATAACCAATCACTGGTCTCTGCGTCATACTGACCACAGCCAATGACTGCCCTCTACCTAAGCACCGCCTCTGGCAGCCATCTTCAGATTTGGAAGCACGTGAAGTGGCAGTATGACCAAGTGAAGAGCCGCAGAGGGGTAGGCGGGAGGGTTCGCATGTGAATCCATGCCAGACCCATGCTGGAGAACAACAGTTACAGGTAAGTAACTTGTTCCTTCTCCAGCATGGGGTCTGGCATGGATTCACATGCTCATGAATAAAGAATACATAGCAGTACACACATGCACAACCACGGGAGGTGGCAAAGGCTCAACATTAAGCATCACATCAACTCAACATTAAGCATCTTACCTCCTCACCAGGCTCACCTCAGGCGAACAGGTTGCGCAGCACTGCTTGGCCGACCCTGGACTCCTCCCTGGAATCCCGGTCGACGCAGTAGAATTTCGTGAAGGTGTGCGTCGACCTCCACGTAGCAGCCCTGCATATGTCCAGCAGGGGCACACCAGATAGGAACGCCGTGGTAGCTGCGATCGCTCTGGTGGAATGGGCTCTCGGACGGCCAGGCAGCGGTCGGTTTGCCAACCGGTGACAGCACATGATACAGCCGGAGAGCCATCTGGAGATGGAAGCCTTCGAGAGAGCCTTCCCCTGATTGACAGGTCCAAAGTTCACAAAGAGTTGTGACGTCTTCCGAAAACCCTTCGTGCGGTCCACGTAGAACTTCAGCGCTCTAGCTACATCCAGCGAGTGCAAAGTCCTCTCAGCCGGCGACGAAGGCGACGGGAAGAACACAGGTAACACCAAGGGTTCGTTGAGATGGAAGTCCGACGGTACCTTGGGCATGAAGGAGGGGTGCGTCCTGAGCACTACCCTCGTGTCGTGGAAAGTCAAGTACGGGGCCTTGCAGGAAAGGGCCTGGATCTCTCCCACTCGTCGTGCGGAGGTGATGGCCACAAGAAAAGCTGTTTCCACGATAGAAACTTCAACGGGGCCGAGTGCAGAGGCTCGAACGGAGGTCCCATGAGCTTGGTCAGCACCACGTTGAGCTCCCACGCCGGGGCCGGAGCCTTCACCGGCGGGAACGATCTGAACAGTCCCTTCATGAACTCTTTCACCAGACGATGAGACCACAAGGACGTCCGCCCCGTGGTTCTGGTGTATCGGGAGATCGCAGCAAGATGAATCTTGATGGACGCGTGTGCCAGACCAGCTTTGGCCAGCGTCAGCAGGTACGGCAGTACTTGGGGAGCCGTAATCCGTAGAGGGTTAATCTTCTGTGCGTGGCACCAGACAGAGAACCTCTTCCATTTGTGTCCGTAGCATTTAAGAGTCGAGGACGCCCTGGCCTTTGCAAGAACCTCTCTGCAATCGGCCGGTATGTCGTATCCTCCAAACTCTAGCGCTGCAGGAGCCAGGCCTGCAAGTTCAGCGACTTCGGGTCGTGGTGGAGGATGGCGCCTCCTTCCCTGGAGAGTAGATCCGCGTCCGCCGGCAGCTTGATCGGCGGGGACGCTGACAAGTCCAGAAGGTCCGGGAACCATATCTGCCTCGGCCACGCAGGTGCGACGAGGATCATCCTGCACCGTGACCTCTTGAGTTGGTTGACGAGCCGGATTAGCAGAGGCAAGGGAGGGAACGCGTAGAGGAACAGGCCCTCCCAGGGGAACGAGAAAGCATCGCCCATGCTCCTCGTCTGGGGAAACCTGCTGGCGAACCTCCGGCACTTGGTGTTCGTCGCCGTCGCGAACAGGTCGATCTGGGGTGTGCCCCACCGTCGGAAGAGGCGATCCACCAGGTCCTGCCGTAGTTCCCACTCGTGGCACGAGCGCAGCTCCCTGCTGAGTGAGTCGGCGATGGTGTTTTTTATCCCTGCCAGATGAAACGGCACCAGAAGAATCCCTTGGGCGACGGCCCAATGCCACAGGTCCTGCGCCTCCTTGGACAGCGCTGGGGACCTGGTTCCGCCCTGTTTCCTGATGTAAAACATGGTGGTGGTGTTGTCGGTGAAGATCCTCACCACCTTGCCCTTGAGGGACGGAAGAAAGGACCTGAGGGTCCAAAACACTGCACGGAGCTCCAGGACGTTGATATGCAGGGATTTCTCAGTCGGGAGCCAGAGTCCCCTTGCGTGCAGATTATCGGTGTGCGCTCCCCACCCTTCCAGGGAGGCATCCGTGGTCACAGTCTCCTGGTGGGCTGGGGTCTGGAAGTCCATGCCCGCCGTCAGATGCGCGCGGGTGCCCCACCACCGTATCGCTCGTCGGAAACTCTCGTCGAGCTTGATCCTTTCCTCGAAGCTGCCCGTCGTCTGGATCCAGCGCGCATCCAGGAATTCTTGCAACGGGCGCATCCGGAGCCTGCACATGGGAATGAGGTAGATGCAGGAAGACATCATCCCGAGGAGGGACTTGATGGACCTCACTTTGGCCGCGTCGGCCACCAACATCCGTTGCACCTTGCCCAAGATGGTCCTGGTCCTCTCCTCCGACGGGGAGGCCAGAAGGGACACTGTGTCGAGCCTCGCTCCCAGAAACAGTGCGACTTGCGCGGGCACCAGGTGGGATTTGGCGTAATTCACGGAGAATCCCAGGTCCGTGAGGAGTTGGACGGCCCTTGCCGTGTGGACCACGGCGAGCTCCCTTGTCTTGGCGCGGATGAGCCAGTCGTCCAGGTAGGGGTAGACGTGAATCCCCTCGCGGCGCAGCTGCGCCGCCACCGGTGCGAGGCACTTGGTGAATACCCTGGGTGCCGACCGTAGTCCGAAGGGAAGGGCTTTGAACTGGTAATGACGCCCTTGGACCACGAATCTGAGGAATTTTCGGTGCCCCTTTAGGATGGGAATGTGGAAGTAGGCATCCTCCAAATCCAACGACGATAGGAAGTCTCCTTCCTCCAGCTGACCCAGGACGTGCTGGAGGGTGACCATCCGGAACTTCTGCGCCTTGATGAACTTGTTCAGACGTCGCAGGTCTAGGATGGGGCGCCATCCTCCCGTCTTCTTCTTCACGAGGAAGTATCGCGAGTAGACTCCGGAGCCCCGAAGCCTCTTTGGGACGAGTTCGATGGCGCCCTTTCTGAGCATCGCCTTTACCTCCAGGAGAAGTTGAGGGACGTGAAGTTCTTTCCTGGCCACGGGGGGGACGCGCGGGCACCTTCTTTGAAACTCGAGCGCGTGGCCCCGGGCCAGGGCGTCCAGCACCCAACGGTCGGTGGAGATGGACTCCCACACGCTGACGAAGCCCGCCAGCCGGCCTCCCACCGGGGTGCTTCGGTGGGGGCCCGACCCCACGGCCGGTTCAATCCTGCTTGGACGCGGCCTTGCCGCCTTGACCTCCCTGGCGACGACGGCGGGGTCCGCTAGACTTGCCTCGTCCTCTGTAGGCCTCTTGCGACGACGAGCGGGCCGCTTGACGGTAGGAAGCGAAACCGCCGCCGGAACCTTTGGAGGCGCCCTTGCCTCCGCCGCTCCGAAAGGGCGTTCGTTGTTGCTGCAGGACTCCAAGGGCCCGGGCCGTCTCAGTATCCGCCTTGATGGCCTGAAGGGAATCGTCCACAGTCTTCCCAAACAGGTTGTTCCCGTCGAAGGGCATGTCCAGGACTCTGGTCTGGACGTCCTGCCGAAAGTCCGTAGCTTTGAGCCATCCACGACGTCGAAGGCAAACGCCGTTGCCCAGCTGGCGGAACCCAGTGTCGGCGATGTCCGTCGCCACGGTGATGGCGTGGTCCGAAGCCACCTCACTTTCCTGCAGGATCTCAAGGGCCTCCGCCCTCTTGTCGTCCGGCAGAAAATCCAGCAGGGGAGCTATCTTGTACCAGAGCTCCCTGTCGTAGCGGGCCACGATAGCCAAGGCGTTGGCCGCTTTAATCGTCGTCGCTGCCGACGAGATGACTCTACGTCCCATAGCATCCAATTTCTTTCCCTCGCCGTCCGGCGAGGAAGTCGATGTGGAGTCCGCACCCCCCCCCGCTTTCTTCCTGGCTGCCGCGGAGACGACGGAGTCCGGGGTAGGCTGCGCCCGGAGGCATAGGGGGGCCGTGTCCGGGACCCGGTACTTTTTCTCGTACCGGTCTCTTCTAGCTGGCGTCGTGGAAGGGTTCTTGAGGAGGGAAAGGCCCTCATCCCAAATGTCGTCCAACAGAGGCACTGCGAGGACCGTCTTCCTCTTGGCCTCGCGCCGCTGATAAAGGAAGCCTTCCTTTTTCTTCTCCTCAGGGCAGAGTTGGAAAAGCTCGGAAGCCCTGGAGATCATGGAGTGGAAAGATCCGATCTCGTCGGGCGGAGAAGCCCTGGTGGGAGGCGACGACGGAAAATCCTCGTCGTATGCCTCGTCGTCCGTACCCGTCGCTGCCGTGTCAGTCCCCGTATCATCCCCTCGGGTGGACGGGGAGGAGGGCTGGACGGGGCGCGACGGTTGAAAAGGAGGTGGATGGATCCTTCTTTTCTTGGTAGGGGGAACACCAGAAGGTCCCGATTCTGGATCCCCCGACGGGAGAGGTTCCTCCGTCGGTAATGGTAGCCTCGTCCTTATCTCGGAGCATAAGGACTGTATGGCCAACAAAATGGCCGCCGAGTTGTCTTGCGGCGCTGGCAGAGGGGAATCCGACGGGCGAGCAGGGGCCCCGTCGGTATCCTCGACGATGTCGTCGTCGTCACCTGCGTCGGGGTCCATTCCGACGGGCTGGCCTTCTTCCACGCCTAGGCCGTGGCTTAAGACCTCGATCAGCTCCTCTTCTGAGGTTGAGGCCGAATCTACGACGACGCCCTGCCCCCCCTTCTTCTTCCCCACGGAGGGTTTCACGGGGGTCCTATCGATGGGCACAAATGAAGACTCCCTCCGAGGAGGCAGGGAGATTCTGGGCCCTGAGGTCGCCACCACTGGTGCAGCCACCACAGGCTGAGCCAGGGCCGCCGCGACCGTTTCGATAGAGGGCTTGGTCGGATGGATCAAGGCCTTCACCACCTTAGGTGCGCTCACCGCCTTATCCTTGAGGGAGGGGGCACTGCCACGCTCCTCCTCTGCCTTAGAGCTCGACCGGGGCCTCTCCAGGAGCTTTGCCGGGTGCTCGGCCTTCCTCTTACCCGACCCAGAGCGTTGGCTCGTGGTTGATGGTGCCGGGGAGGGTGCGCCCTGCCTGGCGCCCGTAGAGCCCGACCGTTCGGCGCTCCCGGTGCCAGCGGACTCGCGGTGCTTGGCCTTAGGTTGGGCCCCCGTCGCCGGGGCGCCCTCAAAGGTCTTAGAAGACCGCTCGGATTTCTTCTTCTTCTCGCCAGACGGGCTCTTACCCTCCAGCCAGTTGGCGAGACGTTGATGGCGGTCCTTCATGGTCCGTTCCGACATGTTGCCGCAAAACGCACAGTCCTTCTCCACGTGCGTCTTGTCCTCATGAAGGCAGTAAAGGCAGAAAGAGTGTTCGTCCTCCTTGAAGACGTTCTGCAGCTGGCATCCAGGGCAGACCCTGAACAGCTTTCCGGGCGTCGAGCTTCCCTTCTCCTGGGCCATCTCCGAGACCGGGCCTGAGAAGCTTCTGGAGTCCTCCGAAGTGTAGCTCGACGAATCTTCACCCTTGAGGGGCACAGATGAATCCGACACGGGTCCCCGTTGATCGGATGTAGGATCGGTGGAGCTTGAGGCTCTTTTGACCGAAAGAATCGAAGTTTTTTGTGAAAAAGCTCGAAAAAAAAAGCACTAACGCTCGAGAGCAATAGCACGAGGATCCCAACACATGAACGTGCGGTAAAAATCTGAAGATGGCTGCCAGAGGCGGTGCTTAGGTAGAGGGCAGTCATTGGCTGTGGTCAGTATGACGCAGAGACCAGTGATTGGTTATTACTACGAAAGACAGATCAGAAACGAAACTGATACTGGTTTTTTCTTTACCGAGGATTCCCAGCCTGACGACGGGGAATATTCATGAGCATGTGAATCCATGCCAGACCCCATGCTGGAGAATAGGAAACAAACAATTTGTTTTCATGGTGGATTCGGGAGCAGAAAAATCATGCCTTAAGGAAGGCAGGTTCCCGCTTTCAAATTGGACTTTGGAAACGCAAGGATTCTCTGGGGCGGTGGCCGAGGTTCCATACACTGAAGAACTAGACGTAACGGTGGGGGGCAAAACTATGCGGGCACCCCTGCTGTACTACGAAGAGTCGCCCATTAATTTGCTGGGAAGGGACCTTCTCACCAAACTCAACATGACTATATCTTTCACCGACAGAGGTATAGTGTGCTCCACACCAGGCATATGTGCAATCTGCGCCATGTTAGTGATACACACCCAAGCAAATTTCCCACAAACACGCGGCATACCTGTGAACCCAGATATGTTCCTACAAGGATTGAGAATACTAGCGAAAGTAGTGCCAGGATTGAAAAGTGAAAAATGGAGGGTGCCTTCAGAATTTATTTCCCGGCCAATCGCAGACCCAGAAATAGTGCCAGGGTCCATAGTGTCCTTAGACTTACATGCAGTACAAGTGTCATCCCAAAGAATAGCAGTAATAGCAATGGATATGCAGGGATGCCAGTGGAGAACAGTGCTGTGCATCGATGCCAATAAGGCCCTGCGAGACCTGACAGATGAGGAACTTTTTAGTGACACAGAAGGTGATGGGGGAATAGTGATGGAAATTGCAGTTCACTGTGATGTCATGATCCAAAGAAGAGAAGTGCCACTACCCCTCGTAGCAGTGATTAAAGCACCACCAGCATACTTCGAGGAAGACATGTCTCAAGTAGCACCACAGTTGTGGACAACATGCCCCCATGATGTAGGGTTACTGCACGAAGTGACACCAGTAAAGATCAAGCTCAAACCCGGGGCCATTCTACCCTGGGTAAAACAGTACCCCATTTCTAGGGAAGCGGAGGAAGTGATAAAAGACACAATTTATGCATTAATGATGCAGGGAATAATAGTACCATCTAATTCGCCCTGAAATACTTGCATTTACCCAATCAAGAAAGCAAAGGGAGGGGCGTGGAGGATGATCCAAGAACTATGCCCCCTCAATGACGTAGTACAGAAAGAGTTCCCTCTTGTCCCAAATGCTGCCTCAATTTTATGTAGTATCCCAACAGAGGCCACTCACTTCACAGTAGTGGACCTGAAAAATACCTTCTTCTCCATCCCACTTGATCAAGGTTCATGGTACCTGACAGCGTTTACACTGGGGGGGGAAAGATATGAGCATTGCAGACTGCCCCAAGGGTATTATGAAAGCCCCAGCATTTTCAATCAAATATTGCATGAGGACCTTGGAAACATACACAGAAGGAGTCCAATAATTCAGTACGTAGACAATTTGTTAGTCTGCAGGAAAGATGAAAGAGACTGTAGAGAGGACTCGATTACATTGTTAAAACATCTTGCACAGAAATGTGTACAAGGTAGACAGGCAAACATTGCAATACTGCTTGACAGAAGTGCTGTATCTAGGCCAGTTGATATCTAAAGATGGCAAAAGAATCATACCTGACAGAGCAGCAGCCATAAAAGCAGTAAAAGAGCCCAATTCAGTAAAGGAGATGCAAAAGTTTCTCGGTATGTGTAACTACTGCCGAGCTTCGATATTGGATTATGCAGCATACACCAAGCCCTTGTTACAGGCACTCAAGGAGGCGCAGCGAGAAAACACCAGCTTACAATGGACACAAGCCATGCACATAGCTTTTGACACACTCAAAGAACTGATATCCACTGCCCCAGTTCTCGCGACCCCCAACTATGAGCAGAAGTTTTATTTATTCTCACATTGCAATGGCACACTCATGACAGCAGTGCTGACACAAAAGACATCCCTGGGTCACAAGCCCCTGGCCTTTTACAGAGGGACATTAGACGCAGTAATGCAGGGACATTTCGCTTGCGAACAGGCTCTCGCAGCCGCTGCGTTCGCGATAGAAAAAAGTTCTATGATCGTGATGGGATGCTCTGTCACGTACGTCGAGCACTCCCTGTTTGCCATCCTTGAAAGATCAAAAAGCACATTGACCACACAAAGAGCCACAGCATATGAGTTGATCAATTCTAGTGCGAACATCCATATCGTGTGGTGCAAAAGCGTAAACCCAGCAACATTTATCACAGAAGCATGCACAGTTGAAGACATGCAACAGCACAATTGCGCTACATACACAGGAGAGGATGATGACACACCCAAAGCACATGAAAATTCACTGTCAGAAGGGGAGATGTACTTTGTGGATGGCTCTCTCTCCATAGATTGTGAAATGGGAGAAAAACATGTAGGAGCAGCAGTAGTTCGGGTGGAGGACGGGGAATTTGAAGTGATTGTGCAGAAAAGATTGCCATCGCATTTCTCAGCCCAAGCAGCAGAACTGGTTGCGCTCATAGAAGTGTTACACACAGCAAAGGGATGCATGGTCACAGTCTATACAGACTCTACCTATATGGCAACAACAGTACACGGAGGGTTAGCAAGATGGCGAGGAGAGGATTCCGAAGGGCAGATGGGTCGCCAGTTCAGCACGCAGCACTGTTGGGAGAACTCATTGATGCATTAAAAGAGCCTACGCTTGTAGGAGTCGTAAAATGTCAGGCCCATACACGAGGTGATGACATCATCTCATTGGGAAACGCGGCAGCGGACGCAGCCGCAAAGGAAGCATCGTATTTGCCACAGCACCCAACAGGTGAGTACATACTACAAAAAATAGTAGAGGAAGTACAGCCAAACGGATTCAACCCACTACCGGTCTCTCAAATTATTGAGCTTCAATGAGATGCACCCAGCGAGGAGAAGGAAACGTGGGTAAAAGAGGGTGCAGTCAGTCATCCACTGACTTGCTATGGAGACAGAATAACACTGGCAAGGTAGTGATGCCAGCAAAATTGTTAGAGGTTGCATTCAAACAATTGCACTTCCCAGATCACAATGCAAAACAACACATCATTGCAGACATACAGGAAAATTGGTTCGCCCCCGGAGTAAAGGAACACGTGACAAAACTGATAATAGAATTATTACTATTAATCACATGCCAAATGTACAATTCTGGCATGGCGCTACGAACAGTCAGAGGGACATTGCCAAAGCGGTGCAACGGGGCCATTTGATTGTTGTGGTATGCCCCTTCTCCCGGTGGGTGGGAGCAGGCCCCTGTGCTCATCCAGATGCGCGGTGTGCCGCAAAATGTTTAGTGAGAGAAGTGTTCCCCCGTTGGGGCACTTGTGATGTCATACGTTCCGACAACGGAACGCACTTTGTGAATGACATGTTCAAGCACATTACTGCGACGCTAGGAATAACCCATAAGCTCTGTACGATTTATCAACCGCAATCGAACAGCAATGTGGAAAAAATTAACGGATTACTCAAGAGTAGATTGTCAAAATTGTGCCATACACTCAAAAAGAACTGGGTGTATTGTTTAGCCCTGGTGCTTTTTGAGATGAGGAACTAACCCAGAAAGGACCACCACCTGTCACCCCATGAAATTGTGACGGGTAGGAAAATGCACACAGCCCACTCACCCTTGCACAGACAATCAGACGCACACCCAAGTGCTGCAGTTTTAGGGGAAGAATTCCATGAGTATCTTAGGAATCTGACAAGAGCAGCACGAGCCATAGCTAAACAAATAGCACAACCATTCACAGAGGAAAACGCTACTGACACAGTAACCCCAGCCACAGATAGCCCAGACTGCCAGTTGATGACAGGTGACATGCTATATGTGAGGAGTTTTGTACGGAGGTGGAACGGGCCACGATTCCATGGCCCATACAAGGTAGTATAATGCACGCCTACAGCAGTTAAGGTGCAGGGCCTAAGGTACTGGATACACTTGACAGATGTTCCTAGAGCCCATGGGAGCACAGACTGCGTAGATCACAAAGCTAACAGGGATGAGCGCAGCGCACAAACGTAGAAGGTGGGAATGTAGGACTACATGGACAGGTGTCAGCTGTGAAAGAGTAAATAAACGATAAATAGTAAATGTAAATAAATGTATAGTGTTATTGAATATTAGTAATATGTCTGGCAGAATAAAACTAAATTGAGATGTCTCTCCCTCTCTCTCTCTCTCTCTCTCTCTCTCTCTCTCATTTTCTCTCCCCACTGTTCCCTTTTTGATTGAGGGCTTGAAAGCAGGGATAATAACAAATTTTTTGTGTCCTATTGAAGAGGTCAGCTGACAGTGATTTGGCTCCCTCGGTTCCCCTCCCAGACTTAAGGTGTGGTGGTGAGAAAACAGAAGGATGCAAGAAAGAAAAAGTAACAATGCAATAATATTTCATTATATGAGTAGTGTGAAGTAAAGGTGAAACTAGAAAAATTGAACCCAAGACGCCAGATGCACGACATGTGAAACATGAAGGATTAATACGCACGATTAACAATTGTTCAAATTTTATTTATTAGGAGCTATAATGTGCATGGACGAGGCTCCGGCTGCAACAAAAGATAGTGTAGCTAGAAATAGACGGCACAGACATGTTTATCCTAGCTATTCATATGAGTGCATGTTGTTTGTGTGTGCAGTAGTATTTTTTGCAACGTTGTTTGGTCTGTTCCTGTATTGGGTTGTTGCATATATTTCAATCGATGTTGGCCAGGGAGGTGTGGGCATAGAAACTATCAAAAAGGGAACCCATTTGATTTGGGATGGTGCTAAGTTAATATGGGCCCACGAGAACCATAAGGATGAGCATAATAATAATACCACAAGTAATGTTACAACGATGCAAACCACCCCACAGTCCCCACATGTAAATGAATCTGATTTCAGTGTATACACAATGAATGACAGAACTCCTTCAGAGCTCACATGGGTGCAGAACACCCATACCCAACGACAATGCTGGTTACAAATATTTCAAAAACAGGAAACACAACCATCAGAGAAGAAAGTAATGATGACAAACGACTAGCCATCACTTATTATAATTTATATACACAATGGGAAGGTAAGGAGGGAGGAAACCAGGCTCAAGGAAATGAGGGAGGTGGCCTTAGGAGAAAGAAGACGGCAACACAACAGGAAAAGTGGGAAGAACATTAAAAATTTGGTTAGACACAGCTGATGATCCCCAACACCCCCACCGGACAAATAATTGGTACGCGGACATGAGCAGCACAGCAAAACAAACAACTAATGAAAGTTGTTATGTGTGCTCGCTCATACCCCATGCCTCGGGCACTCCAAAGGTATTGCTGCAACAAGAAATTCCATTTGCAGAGGCCCAATGTCTCCTACACCTCGCGCTATGCAGAATAAAAAATACTTTTCAAGCACACACAGTGTCGTTTGAACTCTTGCAGAACGAGCGGACATGTTACTCCCGGCCGCAAGGAGTAATTTGTGTGAAAGAGCCATTTTTGGTGATAAAAGGGACATTGCACGTGGACAATAAATGGCAACAGGAGGAGATACTATCCAAGACAGAAGCACTGCGAGGGCTGTCTGAAGAGAAACTATCCTGGGCATAGAGAACATGCGCTCCCATATGGACTGAACACGTAACAAAACTAACTTGGGTCACCACCATCGAAAAACCCTTCATACTACAAAAAGACATTTCATATGAACTTTGCTTCCATGGGGAAGGGAAAAAGAACATGGGAGAAAATAAAAACTGCAGCAAACTCTCATAATACCTGACATGAAGACGGAAACGGCTGCAATGATGGACACATACTGGGTTTGCAGCAATATGGCATACCTGCATCTCCCGCAGTCATGGAAAGGAACCTGCTCCCTGGCAACGCTGCACTCTGCATTAATGGTGATCCCAGAAAGCCATGTCCAGGAAGGAAGCGCACGTGTGGCGGCCCCAAAAGAACCATCACCAACGCCGCCTGAAGCAGTTCCCGTGTATGGTATAGACGAGGAGGGTGCACAAACTCCATTGCAACGTAAGAGACAATCCTCAAACTATATCTCAGCCAAATCATTAGACCTCCTGGCCCAAATACCGGATTGATTCCAGTTGTTCAGCTCCGTAGAGACATTTTTCGCGTCCCTTGTTCCAAGCATCGAGGCGAGGGAAAATGCCAAGTGGCTTCAAATTACGAGGTGGGAGCTCATCCAGTTGGCCAACGACACTGAAGAAGGATTCAATGTCATCAAAGTGGACGATGCAGAATCGATATGTGTTGGACCTGTTAACAGCAATCGATGGAGGAGTTTGCCGAAAAATCGGGAACGCATGATGCACATTTGTACCTTCTGCAGATGCGGAGAACGGATCCCTCTCACACGTAATAGCAGCACTGCACAACCTCGGAGAGCGGATGAAGGATGAAGGAGGGGCACAGCCCAGAACCTGGTTTGACAATATTTTTTCCTGGGTACCGTCTTGGCTCGGAGTGACAGTGAAATTCCTTATTCCACTCTGTCACGGTTCGCTCCCTTCGCTCCCGTTCCCACCACTTGGGGGCATGATTTGGGGTTTATCCCCTACTGGACTTTCCCTCCGAACCTTATGCTACAGTGCTGTGATGAATTGGGAGCGCTAAAACCTTATTTTCCAAGTTACTTCCCTTCCAGATCCATTCCAGGTTTTTGGCAGCCAGCATGCTACGTTAATCTAATGACTATGCTTCCCAGAACGCCTGGCTCTCTGCCTCACCTCCTCCCTTGCAGGACAAGGTTGGGTGGAGGATAGGCAACACCTGTGGCTGCAGGTGCAGCAGGCGGCACACCTGAGGGGTGTGCTCGTTAAGGAGCTTTAAAAGCCTCAGTTTACTTCAGTCCAGCGCTGGTCATTGTTGCAGTGTTCCTGTTGTGACTGGTCCCTTGTTCCTGGTTCCTAGTTTTTGTGCCTGGTTCCTAGTTCCTGTTTCTTGTTCCTCTGCCCTGGAATTCTAATTTATGTGCTTAATTGATTTCTGCTTCCTAGATTTCCCTTTCTGTCTTCCTCTGTCTGCAGGCTGCCTTTCTCAGTGCTTTCCCCTTGATGCAGCCCAATTTGCCTGTGTTCTCTTTTTCTTTGATGCTGTCAATTGCTACTGAAAAGGTTGATGCCTTAGTCTTTCCCTTTATAGATTTAGCTTCCTGCCTTTATTCCTTGGAGGGGTGGGAGAAGTTTGCCTTTTGTAATATCGTTTTCCCTGCTCCTGCTCCTTATTTTCTATTGGAATCCATTCCATGTTTTCCCTTGCACTTCTGCATTTATTTCCATTGATTATTAGGTGTGGTGTACTGTTGTAGCTAGCTCCTGTGTGAATGCCTTTGTTTTCCTCACTATTCTATAATCACAATTCTTACTTGCCCCTTGTCTTGAGTCTTATGTATTTAGTTATCCTCCACCCATTGCTGTTATAGCCTTCTGGGTCCCTGTTTGATCAACAGGGTTCGTGGGCTCACTGACATTCTAGTGGTATTTCCAGTCCTCGTGAGTACTGTTTTTAAGTTCTTTATTTCAATATCATCAAGAGTGTCAGCTCACAGATCCTGTCCTTGCTTGCCCTCTACGTGGGTTTAGCGCTGTCAGTATCTGTAATAGCAAAGTGGGTAAGGAGTTTGCCGATGTTCCTTTCAGTCATAAGGAGGTTCTAAGTGCTTACCCCACATCCCTTTTCATATATTTGTATTATTGTTTCACTCAATCTGCACTCCTGGGTTTAGTATACATGAGTCTTGGTTCTTGCGTGCACGTTGTTTGATTCAAGGTTATTCACTGTGCGATTTTGTGCACATTTCCCTTGCCATATTCGCTGCCTTTGCACTCACCTGATTAATCCTGACAGAATGACCAGCCCAATATTCCCATTGAATATGGCAAGTTTAAGGAAGAAAGGCAGAAAGGCCTCTAACAAGTTTGTACAGAAAGCTTCCCCTACATTTACCTGTGACAACCAAATCACTAGTCCTGACTTAAATGAACTCCTGGTCACGAATGGACATTTACGTGCAGAGTATTTTTCCCACAGGATGGCCCATCTTACATTGCCTGATCCTAGTTCTGTCTTTCATTTTGACCCAGATTCTATGTCAGCACAAGCCTTAGCAGCAGAAAACAACACACTGTTAGGCTTATTACACAAGAGTACCTCTGTAGTTGAACCCCATGATTCCAGTTGTGCTTCACCTCAGATTGAACAGTTTCATGATACAAAGATAAAGAATGGAGGGGTCCCTTGCATAACCTCTGTTTTCTACCCTCAGTCTAAAGCATACTCCTTTGCACAAGTACATACTGTAGTCCCTAATGCCAAGAGGTCTGAGGTCAATAGTTTGCTTAAGGGAAACACAGATCAAGTTGGTAAGAGAAAGTATAAATCACAGAACCTGCAAGCAGTAGATGACAATGTACAATCAGTGAACATCCAGATTGCTAGGGCAGGATCCAGCCTTGATGCCACCATGCCTCCCCCTGTGCCTACTGATAGTGATGTACAGTTAATGCAGGGCATGCTAAAAGCTAAGCTTGAGGAGTTAAGACAAGAATTCATTTCTTTACAAGAGGAGAATAAGACCTTGCAGTCTTAACTGAACACACCTCAGACTTTATCTGTTGATGTTGATGAAGTGAACACTGTTCAGCCCCTGAGTGCAGAGACTTCGGTAAACCCTGATATTTGTCAATAAGTAAGACCTATTGGGAGTGAAAGTCTTTCTTCTAGCACAGCGCTTAATCTGGGCACAGTTTCTGACAATTGTCCTGCTGTTTGTCCGGGATTGCAGTTAGCTGAAGATTTACTAGAAACTCCTTTACCTAAGGTTTCCAGTGTAGCAGCCCGTCATAATCCTGAGCTAGCACACATACAAGCTTCTGATTTCCAAACACAATCCACAATGGTGGCATACACAGATTCAGTCACTACAGTAGGCTTAGACCCTGCTCTTGATCCAGCTGCTGAGACTGAAGTAGAGGTTCAAGCTGATGTGGAAAACGATGTTACCTCTGGGTTCACTCTTCCTTCTGTCAACTCTGATCACAACGAACAGTCAGAGACAGTACAGCATTCATGTTCTGATGGACTCATTCTACAGTATACAGAACCAAAGACTCGGCAGGCGATTCCTGAACTATTGATTGTTAATCTGCCACTTTCAGAAGCCAAGACAGAGGAATGGGTAATTGACGAAATCCTGATTAACAGAGGCTTTACTATGGTGCTTCCTCTGGTTGATTTTGACCTCTACAAAGGAAGAGACTCTGAGTCACCCACTAAGGAAAGTGACTGCAAGGATACAGCCCAGTCTTTGGATACTGGTGCCAAGGAGTCTACTGCCCTAAAGGTGCCCACCATTCCTGAGCCACAAATGTGTCTGTCAACCTCTGAGATTTCTGTCTGTTCCCCTACAAACATTGACTCTTCTATGATCCAATCCACAGCCCTGCAGTCATCTTTGGCACACGTCTCTTCAATCAATGAACCGCTGCCATGTCTGCCATTTACTCAAGAGCCTCCACCATGCACGTGGTCAGTCCCAAGGACCCTGACATGTTTGGATTCAGCTACCGAGATTGCTCCAACTTGCATGCCTTCAGCCTCAAAGTTTCCTCTGGCCTGCCTGTCTTCAGCTACAGTGACTCATCCAGAAGATCATCCTTCAGCCAGAGAGCCTCCGGTAGTCCATCATAAGTGCATGTCTTCAGTCCCAGAGCCTGCTGCTTGTTTGCCTTCAGTTCATGAGACACCGGTATCCTGCTTAGCCTCGCTTCCAATATCAGAGGTATACCTGTCTACACCATCAGATCCTGCTGTATTTTCTACCGCTCCAGAGAGTCCTTCGGAATCCCAACCATTTACTGCCGACGAACGTCCAGCATGCCTTTCTTATGCTGCAGGGGGATCACCAGAATGCCTGCCTTTTATACAAGACGATCCTCCCAACTGCTCCACTTTAGCATCAGAGCCACCTGAATATGCAGCATCAGTTTGAGACTTTTGCCAGCTCCCGCTTCAGAGTCATCAAGTTGGCAGAAGTGATGGGTCAGAACCACTCACCTGGGTATTCACAGGGAGTGGTGCAGACCGGTGTATTACCTGCAGGACTTATGCAACAGAATTCCGCCAAGAAGCACCAGTCAAGTGCTAGCAGCCAACGGAAGGGAATGACTGCTGCAGTTCAAGATATACCTGCTCCTGCTGCGAGTGTGCCTGATGTACCAAGTACTGCGTCTATCACTTCTATCAGTACGCCAAATGTCCCTGCTGTCGTATCCCACGTGCAACAAAGTGGCTACACAACTGTCACCAGGAGTACCAGCCTCCTACAACCCATTGGACTTCCAGGCCTCCAAGGAGTAGAACATGTGCAGGCAAACCTTAATCACTTTCAACCACAAGCCTTTTCCCAGATGGATGACAGAAGAAAATCCAAACCTCTACCTCTGCCGCCACCTTCTTTAATTGCTGAACATAAACATTTCCTGAAGCCTCCCGCATGTCCTCTCCCAGTGACCGAGTTTCCTGGGCCTTCCAACTCGGCTTCAGATCCTACAAGTCCTTCATGCCTTTCTTCGACCCTTGAATATCTTCCTCACCAGACGCCTGCCTATGACTTTTCTAGACTGCAGCCTGATTCTATGCATTCCAGTCCATCTGCCTTTGCACATAGGCCACCATTTCCATCAGTGCCACCTCCAAAGAAAAGGCACTCCCATCATGGAAAGAAGATGTCTCGTGCGGGTGGCGGGCGCCCAAAGACGGCCGTGGGAGGGGGTATACTGTCACGGCTCGCTCCCTTCGCTCCCGTTCCCACCACTTGGGGGCATGATTTGGGGTTTATCCCCTACTGGACTTTCCCTCCGAACCTTATGCTACAGTGCTGTGATGAATTGGGAGCGCTAAAACCTTATTTTCCAAGTTACTTCCCTTCCGGATCCATTCCAGGTTTTTGGCAGCCAGAATGTTACGTTAATCCAATGACTATGCTTCCCAGAATGCCTGGCTCTCTGCCTCACCTCCTCCCTTGCAGGACAAGGTTGGGTGGAGGATAGGCAACACCTGTGGCTGCAGGTGCAGCAGGCGGCACACCTGAGGGGTGTGCTCGTTAAGGAGCTTTAAAAGCCTCAGTTTACTTCAGTCCAGCGCTGGTCATTGTTGCAGTGTTCCTGTTGTGACTGGTCCCTTGTTCTATTGGAATCCATTCCATGTTTTCCCTTGCACTTCTGCATTTATTTCCATTGATTATTAGGTGTGGTGTACTGTTGTAGCTAGCTCCTGTGTGAATGCCTTTGTTTTCCTCACTATTCTATAATCACAATTCTTACTTGCCCCTTGTCTTGAGTCTTATGTATTTAGTTATCCTCCACCCATTGCTGTTACAGCCTTCTGGGTCCCTGTTTGATCAACAGAGTTTGTGGGCTCACTGACATTCTAGTGGTATTTCCAGTCCTCGTGAGTACTGTTTTTAAGTTCTTTATTTCAATATCATCAAGAGTGTCAGCTCACAGATCCTGTCCTTGCTTGCCCTCTACATGGGTTTAGCGCTGTCAGTATCTGTAATAGCAAAGTGGGTAAGGAGTTTGCCGACTTTCCTTTCAGTCATAAGGAGGTTCTAAGTGCTTACCCCACATCCCTTTTCATATATTTGTATTATTGTTTCACTCAATCTGCACTCCTGGGTTTAGTATACATGAGTCTTGGTTCTTGTGTGCACGTTGTTTGATTCAAGGTTATTCACTGTGCGATTTTGTGCACATTTCCCTTGCCATATTCGCTGCCTTTGCACTCACCTGATTAATCCTGACACACTCATCGTCTTTTTGCTCCTCATTTTTTGTGTGTGCCAATTAGGACTACGATGCTGCGCAAATGCAGTACCAAATGGCGCGCTGATGATGGTAACAATGGGTCGTGCAAATGGTGTGGCACAAATCAAACATGAGGCAGAGGTGCAAACAGGGGATAGTTCAGAGCCCAAATATAGAATGACTGCCATATACATCACAGGGCAAAGAGTGGACAATTTATATCACACAACCATAATGGAACCCAGGGAGCTACAATGGTACAAAGAAGTATGGGTGTACCTGGACGGTGAGGGAGGGTGTATCTACATGACCTGTACCCCAGATGAGTATGCTAGAAGGGGGGAAAGCCTCAGAGCAGTATGCAGGGCATTGATGCCAATAAAGGGGACACCTGCATGGGATGAAGCAGTGGCAGAGGAGGAAGAACGTAAGAGGTTGGGGCAGTTACAGTATTCGTTACTTAAGTAAAGTAAGGGGGGAATGAGTGGAAGGGGGGCATTCTGACCCCCCCTCGTCTATTCCTACACTTCCTGGGTAGGCCCTGTCATGGCTACTTTAGGTTCAGGGCCCCGGCCCCGGAGCACTCGTGCGGGAATACCCCTAGGAACTGTGACCCCCCCTCGTAACATCCCTTATAACAGGGTAAGATCATAGTGGATAAGACTCCATTTTGTAAACTGCAGACTCCATTTTATAATAGTAAGACAGCTATGAGATTTCAATGTAGACCTGCAGCTCTCCCAGCCAGGCACGCACAGCGAGCAAGCTGCTCACCCCACCTCTTCCCCTTTGCCGTCTCTGCAGCTGTCCGGTTCCCATGAGAAGACTGGCTGCAAGAATGCAACAAGATCCACACTGTATCTCTTGACTTCCGTCTTACTTCATTGGCCCAGATACACCCCAGAGCAGGGGCCAGAGTGAAAGCTATCTGTCTCTATAAACCTGCTCTACACCCCACAGGCCGTGGCCATAAAAACTTAATCCCCATGACCCTCAGGCCAGAGTCAGCAGTTAAAAGAGACCCTTAGGTTCAATTGTTTATTTACGCTTTAAATATGAACAGAACCAATGTGCCTTGTGCATGCGGGATCGTATAAATATAATAGTGGGCCAATGCGTATCTGAGTGATTAAAATAACATCTATGCGTAAGTAGAAGTTCTCATGTCAAAAGCTTAAGAAGAAAATTATGATGCATATTAACCTATGATCCAGCAATGCCCATAGAAATAGATTGCAACAACATATGCATAACGATATAATATTGTATACGCCAGCACGAAACTACCTCGTTTTTATAAATTCAAATGTGAATATATGTATAACATTGTGCAAACATAACACAGCAGCCAATCATTCTCGACAAAGCTATAGTCCCAGCTAAGGATGTACACGTGGACCCTGAGCTATGAACTGCTGTTTTATGAATGATGAACATTGATTCAAGTACACGTTTTATTTCTTGATGAGTTCTTTGTTTTCCTTTTTTTATGATAAAGATACATGGCCACATGAGAAATATACTATATTTCAAACCAGTATAACCTGAATACAAGACAGTAGACTATGCATAAAAACCTATATGTACAATTGTGTTTTAAGGGCCCTGTTCTTTGTGCCACAAGGAACCCTGCTGCAAAGGGGCTTCGATTCTCCTCTGCCCTTCATGGTGTCAAAATAGATTGGCAGAGATTTAATGATGTTTGGATACCTGATCACTAAACCACCCATAATGAAATATATGCCCATGATGGTATGTGCCTCTTGTGACCTAGTCGTCCCAGCCACATATTTAGAATCCTCTTTGTTTTTAGTGATAGATGGCCTAGGCCCTACAATGACCTCATGAGCTCTACCTCTTAGCCAGCATATAATGAATTGTCTAAACAGGCCAAGCACAGTATTTAATGGATGAAGTTCAATTTATGGTCAGTAATAAATAACCTGCCCTTGAACCATATTTTCATGCCCATTTGAGATATAGGTATCTGAACTCATCTGACAAACAGATTATGGTAGTGAATGAATGGGAATGAGTGGCCACAAGGGCAAATGTTAAATGGTTATTTAGTATGTAACATCGCAACAACTTACCACCCCACATACCAACTCGATGAGCCCAGCTGACCGATGGACCCCGGACACGTCATCAATGCGCCACGTGGCTTCAAGCTAACCGAGAGTCTCCGACCCTATGGCACCTATAGGTGTCCATTCTTAGTAACCAATCCTGACTGTTTATGTGCCCCCTAGGCCTTCCCACAGCTCAATGACGATTTTCATGTACAAAAGCAAATTATAACATGGTTTCTGCAGAGCGCTCTCGGTGTGAGCAGAGTGGATGCTGCTTGCCCTATTTTAGATAAAGCCTTTAATACCAGCAGCACTTGGTCTTGGTCTTATTCCCTCCTGGGATGCGTTTTTCATTGACTCCATCAGGAGAATTAACTGCATTTTTGGGGGTCTCACACTTGCACTTCCTTGCAACCAGAGGCTCCCAGTTTCAATCTGGACTTCTTCAGTTTTGGTATTTCTCTCTTCTACCCTTGTTCATACTGTTCTTTGGATAGTATTGTGAGGTTGGATCCTGAGTCTGCCATCATTCTTATGGATCTGCCTCCTACTTGTATCTCACAGTGCGGTTTTTCTTTCTTCCCTTTTTTATTGATCGCTTTAATACTCAGTATTTTGACTGTTCTTTGGATTCTTCACTTTAACTCGTTTCTCTCTCTCTACTTGCCTCACGGTTTTATTCCTGCACATTCTTGTAAAATGGCCAATCATTTGGCATTTTGTGCATGTTCTTCCTTGCGTGGCACAATCTTTGCCATCTGTCGCATATCTGCGCACGCCACACTTGTAGCTCTCTTTCGAATTTCTGGGTTCTTCTGGTCTGACCTTCAATTTTTTCTGCGTTCTCCACTCTTCTGGGTCTGTTGGTTTTCCATCTTACTTCGTTGATTTGCGTAACTTTGCTCTCTGAATTGTATTTCTGTTCTTTTTGTTCATGCAGCATGCTTTCTTCCATGCTGTGCACTAGCTCAGGATTTCTTCTAGTGTGGGTGTTTTATATAGCAGCATCTTCTCTTGCATTTTTCGAGCTCCTGCACCCCACTAACAAATCCCTCAGCATCGTGTCTAGCGTGTCCCCAAAGTGGCACTTGGTCACTAGCTCTTTTAGCGCTGTGAGATAGTCATCTATGACTCGCTCACTCCTTGCTTTCCTTCATAGTAGTGTAACCTATAACTCAATTCCTTCCCTCTATTCTCGACACTCTTCTTCAGCGTTTTCAGTGATTCTTCGTAGGGTGCTACGTTCGCTCCATCATTTTCTTTCTCTACCGGAATCGTCTGGAATATTCTCTGGCCTTCGATCCCTAATACACTGGTCAATATGGCAGCTTTACTTTTCTCTCTCAGTTCTGGAAGTCCTGACGCCTCCATATATGCATGAAATTTCTGTAGCCATTGTCAGGGTGTGGTTGGCCTACTTGGATTTTACAGAAACACTGGAGGGCTTACCACATGCTGCTCCATTTCTTGCTGTCTGTCCTGGTGTTTATTGTTCCCTCTGCATGTGACGTGACTCTCTGGACCCGTGGATTTTCTCTTCTCCCGCCTGTGGCTGCTCTTTCTTTTCCTTTGCTTCTATACAATTCTCGTCACCATTGTGGAGATCTGATTTAATAAATGGACACACATCACCAAGTAGATTGTGTAAGGATAAACTCTTTTATTGAGGCCCTGCTTCAAACTGACATTCTAGTTTAATGTAACTATGCAAATGCACGGACACGAGCCATGTAGCAGGGCAGCACTCTGGAGCTCCGTTCTCAAACTCTCTGGCGTCTTTCTCCCCTCTGCTCGCTCTGCTCCCCCGTAATCCACTCCCGCTCCGGTGGGATGAGGGGAAGCACAACGGCCTGCGCAGTAACTGAGATTCACTCCTTACCCGACAAAAACAGTTTGTTGTCCAGTGGCCAAACCAAAAAGAAAAAGTTTACAAAAATGAAGAAATACAAGGAATAATTTCCACCTATGCTCAAGTGGTATTTACCGAGTGCACTATCGCCAAAATATGTCATACCTCAATGGTTATAATGTGTGCTGTAGGTAAAAATACATAATATTAAAAGTACGACCATAACTAATAGGCCCCTCGCCTTGCTGGTCCTCGAGTCTCTCTGCTAAGTGCTAACAAGATATATTTCAGTAGATGGCAGTGTTGCTCCATACAAGAAATTGTGAAATAGCCTACATTGCAAATGTTATTGACGGCAAGTAACACTAGGTTAAAAATGTGAGGGATAAACTTCAAACGGAGAGGCAACGGGAAACTTAGAGATTTTGCACAGTGCGAGAGATGATGTGGCCCTTTGGTTTTGGGCCAAGAAATCTCATTACACTGACAATTAAGCTGGGTAAATACTAAAGCTCACTTTTATATAGGGTGACCAGATTTTCCAAGCCAAAAACAGGGACTATTTTTCAAATCAAACCGATAGACATCGAAGAAGGACATCCAAATAATGAGTGCTAAAATGTATGACAGACCAGAATGCCTAAGCAAACAAAAGTTTTCCTTAATTTCTACAATATTTGGGGGAACTTTGTCCTATTTGAAGGTCGTTCCACGGTAATTGCGACTATTTCAAGGGCATTTTGCAAAGTGTACACCATTTCTGGGCTATTTGGCATCTATTTGTGCATAAATGACAACAGTTCCATTCCATTCTGAGATGCATGTCCAGGCAGAATGCAAAATACTGGGGCAGGACACGGAATTACTGAATGGAATTTGGCGGGCAGTACTTGGAACTACCGAATGGAATTGGGCATTTTGGCATAAATGTACAAGAGTGCACTAATGATGATTAATTCTGATCTGGGAACTTTGTCACACTGCCTTGCATTTCTTGCTCTCTTTCATTGAGCCATCTGATCGTCTGGAAGAAACAGGAGATGTTTGTTTTTGCACTGTCCCTCACTCCCACCAAGCTTATCAGCAGTAGTAACCTGACCTCCACACTCTTCTTGACGAGCCTCCAGATTCAAAGATGTATCATAACACTGGGGCGTTTCAATGTTTTGCACAAACATATTCGAAGAAAAAAATGAGACATCTGGTCACCCAGCCCTACATATAAGGGATGTACCAGCTACTTTTACTCCCTAAAAATAGGCATATACTCCCAAACGAATAAAACAAGAAGTGAAAATACTGCCACCACAAAATAGGAAACAAACACGAAGGCCCTTGTGCCCCTGCGTTCATCCGAATAGCTCCATGGATATGTTTGGGCCAGTCATAAATGTAGTACCACATGAAGAAAATGCCATTATTACCTGCTGATCGTAAGAAGTAAAAAGATATTGATTAATGTGCCTGAATAACTAGGTGGGTATCTGGACTTTCCATCGAAAATAAATTCAACAAATTCATTTCCATCAAATTTTATTCATTGAAACTACTTTCCATCGAAATGCATTTTCCTTGAATAAAATTCGATGGATTCCGATGGTTTTTAGGCTTAGGGTTAAGGTTAGGGCAACGGTTAGAAATAGGGTTAAGGTTAGGGCAAGGGTTAGAATTAGGGTTAGGGCAAGGGTTAGGGTTGGGTTAGGGTTTGGATTAGGGTTAGCGTTCGGTTAGGGTTTGGGTTAGGGTGAGGGTTAGGGATAGGGGGTGCCCTTGGGGGTTATGGGGAGGACCTCCCATCCGCCCCATTGAATAATACACACTAAAATGTTACATGAAGCTGGCCAGTGCCGAAATACTTTGAAG
Organism: Ambystoma mexicanum; assembly: GCF_040938575.1. NCBI lineage: Eukaryota > Metazoa > Chordata > Amphibia > Caudata > Ambystomatidae > Ambystoma > Ambystoma mexicanum. The sequence goes on along the minus strand of NC_090925.1, from coordinate 1,152,324,958 downwards.
TTTACCGCACTGGACAGCTCCATGTAACGTTTTAACGTGTAAAATAAATGCATGGAAATGCTATCTTTTACATACAAAAGTACATATCCATCGAAACTTGTCGATTCCTATATTCGATGGACAAGTTTCGATGGATATGTACTTTTACATGTAAAAGATAGCAATTCGATGCATTTATATTCGATGTATTTCCTTCGATGTATTTCCTTTTTTATTAAATGTTTTCATTGAAAAGACAATGAACCAACTAGGTGCCATGAAATAATTATTACACAAATATTTCCATTTTCCAGTTAAAATATTTGAACTCGCTTATAACATACTCCCACTGGGAATCAGACTTACATTTTGACTCCTCCTCACAAAAAATCATTTTACTCCGAATTTATAAAAAATAGTTAGGGAGTAAACTAGTCCCACTTGCAATTCTTTTCTGGAGCACTGTGGTCACCCTAGTTTTAGAAGTATTCAACTTGAAAAAGTATGACCCTCAATCTCTTGAAGGCTGTCTTTGAGATAATATGTGTACTTAATGTACTATTCCTGTAAGGGCAAAACTTAAACTGATTTCAGTGGAGGCTCTTTCGCCAATGATGAGATCATTCATACTTGCTCACCACAACCATCAGCCTTGCAATTCGTCTTGGGGTAACATACAAGTGCCCTGATTTGCTCACTGGGGACCTCGTCTGGCTGCTCGGGGAACCTTTCAGGACTTTTACTCCCCAAAAGAGAATTTTAGAAAACAATGAATTCTGTGACTTTGTTACCCAAATTTCCTTTAGGGCCCCTGTTTAACCCTGCCCTCGCCCTACCTACCCGTCCTCCAGCTACATCCCCTCTCCCTTAGTGATGTGCAATGGAAATCAAATACATTTAATCTATTTAAGTGACCATGCTGGGCTATCAAGACAGGAAGGCAGCTATAACTGGCGAGGGAGCACATTCTCTGAATCTTAGTTGCAGTCTATTCTTGACTTACATTTTTATTTATTGGTTATTTGCAATGCGCATTATAAAGCAGAATTGTGTTTCATGGCGCATGTTCTGTGATACCTATTTATCTCTCTCAAAGCACCCTCATGTAAATACTCTGTAAATTCACTGGCGTAACGGGGCCCCCCGCAGGCCCCGCGGTGCGGGGGGGCCCCACCAGCAGATGTCCTGGGAGGGGGACCCACTTGGAGAAAAAAAAAAGAAAAATATATATTTTTTCAAATCTTTTTTTTTTCATTTTTGATTTCACTTTGCATACATAAAATACATTATTCCTGTAACAGCAATAATGTCTTTATGAAGGCAGTGACTACCAAAAGAAACTTTCTTTTTAAAGTCCGAGGGATCCCTCCACCCCATGCAGGGGAAGACCTTAGGCTGGAGGCCTCCATGTCATGGGGTGGGGAAACCCTATGACTTCAAAAAGAAACAGTGGGCCTCATGAGTTTGCCGGTCCGGATACAACAGTACCGGTAAGCTTGCCAGGACCCTTGTTTTCGGACCAGCAAACTACGAGTTCTGTGAGCGGGTGCCTTTCAGCCCGCCAGATCTGACCTGGCGGGCTGAACGGCACCGGCATGCAGAACTCAACGGCTGCGCCAGCACCATTCATGAATGGTGCCGGTGCATCTGGCCTCTCCATTCCCATTGAGTCCAATGGGACTCAAATGGGAATGGGGAGTAATATTTTCCAGCGCCCAGGAATGGGAAATTACCGGGTCCGGCTACCGCCAGGGTTATAATGACCCCCAGTATCTTTTTGAAGTCACTTTGCATTCATAAAGAAATTATTTCTGTTATGGTTCAGTCCTTAAAGGAAATCATTTCTTTATGAAGTCAACATTAATTCAAAAAGAAACAATTTCTTTTTGAAGTAATAGGGCTCCCCTTAACCCCATGACGTTTGCGTGTGTGAGTGTATGGTGAAAGGGTGCAGACTTAAATGTATGGGTGGGTGCCTGGATGTGTGTGCCTGTATGGTGAAAGGGTGCACACTTAAAATGTACAGGTGGCTGCCTGGGTGTGCCTGTATGGTGAAAGAGTGCACACATAAATGTATGGATGGCTGTGTGTGCATGTGTGTATTTGGTGAATGGTGTGTGTGCTTGTGTTCAGGGGTGCAACAAAACTTACATTTCAGGGGGCTAACCCTTCAAATGTTGGGTGAGGCGCTAACTTCACGGGCGGTGGGGAAGGGGAAAACTTATTTGTGTGGGGGAATCCAATTTCTTTACACATTTTAATGAGACTATTCTAGTGCAGCTTCAATGTTACATGCAGTTAACTTTCTCCCACGTATGGACTGCTGCGAGAATTGAGTGGTCTCCTGTTCCCTCTCTACCCTTCCAATCACTCCCCTGGCATGGAAGTACTAAATCCACATCACGATTTCAAATGGCTAAAAAATGTGGCATTTGAATGCAGGTACTAACAGTGAAATGCTTTATGTTAGTAATTGCTGGGCTCTTGTTAACAGCAAAACCCAGGTGCCGTTTAACATCTTTGTCCTATTCTGTCCGGCAACTGCTCTGAAGGTCAGCCAGGTCGAGTCAACATAGCCCAACATTTCGTAGGGGAGGAGTGCTGAATCCCAGTCAACTCAATGGTGTTGCACCACTACTTGTGTTTAATTCCTTGATTACTTATTGCTAATCTTCATTACCCATAGCCCAATTCTTCCTCGTCCCACTGCTTGTGTATGAGGAACCCTGCCTCATACACAAGTACTGGGATGAGGTAGAGGTACATGGAGGTAATGCCTGAATTAGCTACCTGTACTCTTCTTTACTCCTAGTCCCACTCTTCCTCATCCCAGTACTTACCTATGAGTGAAGGAGCCTCATATGTAAGCTCTGGGACAAGGAAGAGGGGCGTGGAGGTAATTCTGGGCCAAGGAGCTGATTTTGGAGGTTGGGGTAGGGGTGGGAGGGAGAGGGGATGTTTGTGGGGGGGCGGGATTGTGTGACAAATCATAATGGTTGTCCATGTCCACTCTAAGCAGGCATGATATGTGGTATTAGTGGCTAGAGAGGCATTTTGGTGCAGCCAGTCAAGTCATTCCTCAGTTTGGTATGATTTTTTTTCTAACTGGGCATTTCTGATAAAGTAATCCTGCTAAGTGTAATTACCGGGCAAGACTGGCATTTCGGTGCTGCCAGACTAGTTGTTTCTTACTGGGGCATTGTATATTTTTCTGGGAATCTGTGATAAAATTATATAAGTCATTTATAACGCACCTGTACACAAGTGTTTCTAGGCGCAACAAGACACAGGAGGGAAGATAGAGGGAGGACAAGACAAACAATCTTACTAGGCTTTGTGTCATTCTGATCGTGCAGGTGTGAGAACGAGAAGTGCAAGCGGAAAGGGAGAGGGGAGGTAAAAGGGAGAGGGGAGGGAAAAACAGGGCAGCAATTCTCTGAGTAAGTGCAGCCAGGGCAGTGCAGCTCTGAGTAGTGCAAGGAGAATAAGGGACTGTAGAGTTACAGTAACAGCCCCTAAGTGTGTTGTAGGCCCAGTGGCAGTGCAGGGGTGACTGATCAAGAAAGAGTCTAGACATAGTGAGGGTAGCCCAGCAACCAGTCAGTACAGCAGACAGGTAGGTCAGGTAGGCCAGGAGGGGAGGAAGACAGAGAAAGCAGAGGAGAAGAGGAATGTTTTGGGCTGCTTCCGGAACTTCAAGTGGTCCGGCTCAAATTTGAGACGGCAGGGAGGCCTTTTCAGAGGGAGGCACCTGCATAGGAGGGGAGATCTACCCCCCTCCCCACTCTCTAACTGGGGAAGTGTCTAACCCTTAGAGAGTTGGAGGTAACTGAGCGAAGGGCTTGAGAAGGAAGGTATTTTGGAAGAGAGTGATAGATGTAGTGTGGGCCCGGGGCCAAAAAGCTTTGTGGACAATGCAAAGGGTCTTGAAATTGATCCTTGCAGCAACCACGAGCCAGTGGAGAGATTTCAGGGCTGGAGAGACATGATCCCTGGGCTTGAGGCCAAGCATAAGTCTCGCAGACCTGTTCTGGATTCGTTGCAGAGGACAGAGGGCAGGGGGCAGAGAGTAGTGGAAGGCAGGTTGAGAAAGAGGCTGTTACAGTAGTCCAGCCTATAGAGAACCAGGGCTCTGGAGACAGTGAGCTTCTGGGGAATGTGAGAAAGGGAACAGTCCCTTTGAGGAGGAGCAGCTGGTAGTGGGACTTCTTGGCGATGTCCGAGATGTGATGAGAGAAAGAGAGAGCGGAGTCAAAGATTACAACCAAGTTTTTTGCCATGTAGGAAGGCGAAAGAAAAAGGCCCAAGGGGGCGGAGAGATTGTGAGAGGGAAAGCAGGGGCGGGGGTCCCAATGAGAAGGATCTCCATCTTACTGGCATTAAGGGAGAGATCGGTGGATGCACACCAATCCTGAATTGCGGATAGACAGTCAGGAATAAGAGAGAGTGAGGAGTCTGAAGGAAAGCTGAGTGTCATCTGCATAAGAGGAGAAGGTAGAGATCAGGTGGGCCAAAGGGGCCAAGAAGAGTTTGAAAAACCAGGGTGAGGGGATGGAGCCCTGGGGAACACCACAGGTATAGAGAGATGTGGCGGAGAGAAAGGGACCAAGGTGCACCTCGGAGGGACAGTCCAAGAGGAAGGAGGTCAGCCACTTAAGGGCCTGATCCGTGAGGCCCAGGTTCTCATGGAATCGATTAATCAGGATGGCTTGGTTGCGCGTGTCGAAAGCAGAGGACATATCAAGGAGGATGTGGACAGAAGGAATGCTGTAATCAAGGTTAGAGATCAGATCTTCACAGGTGTTCAGGAGAACATTTTCCATGCCTCTGGCAGCTCTGAAGCCAGACTGATGGTGATGGAAACAGCCAACAGATTCAGTGTGGAGAGTAAGCTGGAATATGGCCAGTTTTTTTCCAACAGTTTGCCCAGGAAAGGCAGACGGCTTCTTGAGGAGTGGGTGCACAAGGGAGCGCTTAAGGGGAGAGGGGACCATTCCAGTGGTTAAAGAGTGACTACAGAAATCAGCCAAGGCTGGAGCAAGGGTGTCAATATGGTCCTTGATGGTTCTAGAGGAGCAGGGGAGCACCTGTTTAGACAACACATTCAAAGATCGGACTTGTCTAGAAACCTCATCAGGTATTGTCAGAGAGAAAGAGGAGAAAGGAGCAAGAGAAGTAGAGCTGGCCAATGGGGGCGGGGGGTCAAGAGAGGAAGAGGGAGAGGAAGAGGAGATGGGGGACTGGATGTCCTGAGTTTTAGCAGAGAAGTGAGAGAACAGAGCCATACAGAGGGCCTAGGAGGGAACAGGAGAGGTAAAGGCTGCAACAGGATTGACCAGTTACTTACAGATTTTAAAGATTTTGGCCGAGACGCAGGCTTGAATGTGTGTTCTCTTCTTATTGCTTCGACTGGCATTTTGGTTCAACCAGTCTAGGTATGTCTAAATGTGGCCTGGCATGCTTTACTGTAATGTTATTACACTGGTCTACATTGTGTAGTCAGTTGGACATGTTTTCTTTGTGGCATGGCATTTTTAATAGCACAGCATTAATCTTCCTGTGCACTGTTGGTGACTTGCATGTATTGGATTGGTGTTACCCTACAAAACCATTGCAAACACTCTGGCTTTTTAGCCAATTTTTCTCAGAAAGTGTGCTGTATATTGCATTAAAGCACATATTTATATCTTTCTCCTAGTGCAGTGTGTGGCATACCCCTTCAACAGCACATTTGTGCGTATTACACAAGTGTCATAATCTAGGCCGGTCCAGAGTGTGGCACGACCCGTGATTTGTTGCTGAGTTTGGGGGCCCCCTCAGCATGGCTCGCATGGGGGCCCCCACATTTTTTGTTACGCCACTGTGTAGATTCAGGGAATTTAGGGGGTGAATTTGCAATGTTCATAATTAGGAAGAATCACTGGGGTATGCCATGCTTCCCTAGCCATCACGCCCTCAGGCAGAGGCATTTGGCGATTGAGGAAATCACATACCGCCCAGGATGGTGATCCACATGATAGGAGAACCCCAATCCCAAGGCCTGAGATCCGGCGGCGATGCAGTATGCATGTATCTAGACCAGACCTGTTCACATTTCGGCATGTTGCTTTCCGCTCGAAAACAACCCTCTAGCTCTCGAGCCCAGACTCCAATGACAAGACAAGAAGGGTTTTTCCACCTCCTGGGCAGTTTACTGTTTGCACATACCCCTGAGTATCCAGATAAGGTCCCCGGTGTTCAAATCTGGGTGCACGTGTGTTGCCCCAAAAAGAATGGCACAGGTGATTGTTGTGATGCGCAAGTTTAATCATCGTATGGGTGGTGAAAAAGCCGACTCTGAAATACATTTCAATGATGCTTTTATTGGAATCCCCTTGGTGGTGTTGCTGCAAAGACACCGCGAAAGTAGGGAATTTCATGAACAATCCATTCCTCAAATTTGAGGAGCAAAAATGCCCCCTTGAAAAAATACACGTGAAGGGAAAAGAGGGCATTTGTATGGCTCATTCCAATGCCCTCTCCCCCCTACTCTGCTAAATGGGCATTTTTTGCGCAAGCAAGGGGGGATTTCTGTTCCTACTAAAGTGCATCGCCTACCCACAAATGGGATGCACTTTAAAATGCATACAAAACAAAGGCATCTGCATGTGCCTGATTGAAACAGGCACGGGGGGTGCGCATTGCATTACAGGGCCATTCCTGACCCTGTCATACATGTTTTTGCAAATGGAACAACTGCAGCTGTCCCTCAAACAAAAATAGAAATGTTTTTTCTCCTTTTTTTAGCATTTCACAGAGACTGAAATGCGCTCCCAGCATCGACTTGGGTGCTGTTAGCCGTCATATGATAGTCTCAGGAGGGTGCTGCCAACTCTGATGTAGGTAAAGTGTCTCTCCAGCACATGTTTTGCTCTACTGAAATACGCAGGTAACCTTTCAGAATAAGGTCATGCCAGTAACTATCGGCCCATCAGCCTCATTAGTGCTGTGAGTAAAATCCTTCTGCACAATACTATTAAACAGATTGCAGGATTGGCTTGATTTGAGCATAACGTGAAACACTGCTTAAAGATAACTTTGGTTAAAATTAAATATGCGGAACGAAGTAAGACCGTTCTGTACTTAGGGTTTATAGGCCTGCCTTCGAACCTGTTGATGGGGGCAACCTTTAGCCGGCACTTACAAGGGCACCTAAAAAAGTCACGAACAAGATTTTGCGAACAAGTGCAACTAAAAAAGTCACATCTGCACTTGTTTTTAAGAATCTGCCTCACAGCGGTGAACTGCAAGCTGAATAACGTTTAGGGGATTCCTTGCTATGTGCAGTGGGGAGATTGAAAGATTCCAGGAACACATGCACTCGGATTGATTTAACATTTAGGCACCCTTACATGCATCAATCAACACTAAAAGTCTTTAAGTCACAGATGCCAGGGGATGCATGGATGCATGCACTCTCACAGGGATCAAACCTATAGTGCATGCTTCCTAAAATGCACCATCAACACTAAACACCTTCAGCCATAAATGCTGGGTAATCCTTACTTTATACACTCAGCATTCGATATTCCATCATCAAAGCAAGGTATAACAGTAATCAGAGAACCCATTGTTAGGTACATGGGACCAAACCAAAGTCTCAGAATATGACATCGGACAAACCTCTTGAGCATCAATAAACACTAGAAAAAGGCTCCAGGCAACCAATAAACATGCAATGGAAGAGAATGGTGTGGTTCAACCAAAATGGTGGTGCAAAAAAGGCAATTCAACCAAAGTAAAGTTTAAAACTATCAAAGAGACATAAATAATAAGAACAAACCCATATACCGTCATAAAATTGGATGGAGCACATTATAAAGTAATGTGCATTGGTGGAGATCACATAGTACATTGCTCAAATTCCATAGTTCATGTCCTGGCAACCCCATATTGATATGTTAAAACTTTGAATAGACATAATCTCCCAAACTTCATTCATTCTTTGTCTACATTAAGTTTCCTGGGCATAAGGATACCCCCTCAACCGAGGAATGTCAGGCGATATGACAACATTCCTATTCCAATTCAAAGTCTCCTTAACCTCTTGAACACTATTTAGGCTGAATGTCAGTATTACCAGTTATGGCCTGAACCTGTGGTACACAGTCATATACTTAGATAAGGAGAGATACTGTGGAGACAGTCACATAGTACATCATATCTTCTTCCTTTACAACAGCAATTTGGATATTCTCAATGTGGGCTACAAATGCCACATTGTCATTACAATTTAGTATAAATATCCCAGTCCAGCCCATCTCCGGTGCATCCACAAATGTATTACTCCCCTACACCCTTTATAAACAAATTGAAAAATGTGGGTTCCAAGATGTACCCTTGCCTCACCCCATTATGGAATGGGTGGTCTGCAGCGATTTCTTTAAGTGATCCAAGGTGTGCCCTGCCTTTGCACCTTGCTGTAGCATTTGCCCCGGCTTTATCATATTCCTTCTAATTCAGCCCTTGTAAGTGCCGGCTAAAGGTTGCCCCCATCAACAGGATCGAAGGCAGGCCTATAAACCCTAAGTACAGAACGGTCTTACTTCGTTCCGCATATTTAATTTTAACCAAAGTTATCTTTAAGCAGTGTTTCACGTTATCACTGACAATTCGCTCAAATCAAGCCAATCCTGCAATCTGTTTAATAGTATTGTGCAGAAGGATTTTACTCACAGCACTAATGAGGCTGATGGGCCGATAGTTACTGGCATGACTCCTCTCCTCTTTCTTGTATATTGGAATAATCGTAGTTCCTGCATGTCACTGTATCTCGGCCTGTCCGAAAATTGTATATAACAAAATGGGATGTGGTGAGGTAGGAAAGGCTTCAGATGCTGTCTAGATCCTTACCTCCTTTCTGGGGTCCAATTATTTTAGTCACCTCGTGCACTGAGAGGGTAGGAATTTCCCAAACGACTACTTTTACATCCATCGATGGTGTTCTCCACCCCTTCATTCTGCAATGTGTATCAGGCTCTCCATCACCCTCATCCAAGCTATAGAAATGTGATCAGCATTCGGCCTCATTGTTTCTATGGCCTATTGATGTATCTGCCATCCCGTTATAAAGTATAAGATATTCCCCAGGTGACCATAGCCCAGAAGTATTTACAATCCTTCTTGTCTATAGCTCAAGCTCTTTCACAACCTTCCTTTTCTTCTTCCTGTCGAGGAACTTGTAGCATCATCTCTTTTTATGCACTTCACTTATAAAGGCCTGTTTCGCTGTTCTATATGCTCCAAGTAATTTGGTAGGCCACGGCTTTAATATGCAAAATTCTGATTGAAACAAACTCCATGTCCAAATTCTTCTTTTCTTGAGCTATTGTAAGGTTTATTTGTGGCTTTACTTGGGGCCCATCAGAAGTTCTTTGATATTTTCGAAGTGCTCCTTCTAAGCATTGACCACCAAAATATTGTCAGTATTACCTTCCATGTACAAATGCCCACTGTCAATATCCGCAAGGGCCAATGAAATACATATCTCTTCTTGCAGCACCACATGGCCGTGGGATGCAAGCACCCTACATAAGCTGTTTACACTCAGTGGTGCGTAATATTACTTCTTGCAAATAGATCTTATAGGACTATCTACGATACTTTGCAGTCCATCTCCACCCTATCCTCTGTGACCAGGTGTAATACTGAGCCCCAATTGGCCACTGATACAAAACAATTAAGTGTTATTGCACCGGCTTCAGTTCTATGGGACTCACTTGAATGGGGATTTACTGTTCCGCCGCCTGTCATGATGTCCCGGTATCACCAGGATGTTAGGCGGCAGAAACGATGTTACGGGGTCAGCGTTAGCCCGCCGCCTACCAGCGGGTTTTATCGATGACCCCGTAATGGGAGCCAGCGTCTTGTTTGGGTTTTGTGTGAAATAATATTTATAATCTGTCATGATACCTACCCTCGGGCATCTGGATCGAGTCCATCAGCCCCGGGAGCTGGCATCCAGATACTCATTAAAACCCCAACAGACCCGGCTGGGGGCTGTTTGGATTCAGTCCTGGCGCCTTAGGCGCCAGGCTCATCATAGAAATCAGTCCTGGCGCCATAGGCGCCAGGCTCATAGGGCCTCATTACACGATGGCGGAGAACCATGGCGCTATTAGCGCCATGGTTCATGCCGGTAAAATACCGGCACCGCCTTGGCGGAAAGGGGAATTACCGCCCCATTCCAAGGTTGGCGGGGCGGTAATTCCCCCTTCCACCATTGCCCTTCCCCATTCCCATTTCTGCCCCACAGGGCATAATGGGAATGGGGAAGGTGCTAATTATGGTACCGCAAATTGCGGTACCGTAATTAGCTCCCTGGGTCCCTTTGCGGGTTGGTTTTTACCGCCTGCAAAAAGCAGGCGTTAAATTCCCCAACCCGCAAAGGGACCTCGTAGTAAGGCGGTAAGGATTTACCGGTACCGGTATTTTACTGGTACCGGTAAATCCTTACCGCCATCCGTGTAATGAGGCCCATAGACTTTACTTACCTTATGCAGACCATGATGCAAATTAGTCCAAGCCAACGTGAGGCCTGGATGGGACTATTTTATTACAGGGACTATTTTTTACTCGGGTGGGGATCTTCTTACCTGGGACTACTTTGCAGGCTATTTAAACCACGCCCGAACAGCAGCTCATGCTTCGTGTTATTCTGCATCCAGCAGCGTAACGCTCACCGTGTCTGCAAGTCAGCATCCAGTCTTCTGCCTCGCCCGCCTCGAATCCGGAGCTCCTAGACAAAAGGAAAAGAAAGGAGAAGAGGTTAGATCACGGACATTATTTGATTCTTTACCTGATTCCGGATCCAGCACATCTCCAAGCCTGGAAAGGACATTATTTCAGCACGCGTCGCTTCGCCAGCAGCAGCGCCGCGTTACACTCACCAGTCCACCGCATCTTTCAACTCGGCGCTGCCTCCATCATTTTCTTCGTAGAAACCCAGCACCTGGGGGGAAAACAAAAGGAATAACAAGGTGAGCCGAGAAAACCGACAAAGACAATCTCTTTGCCATCATAGGCTTATCTGCTTTACCACCGGGGGTATTATCCTTTAATTCGCTGCATCTTTCTATGCCGCACTTATAAAGGGAGAGAAAACAGCAAGTTAAACTCATGCAACTTTTACCAGACAGTGTTTGGTAATACAGACTCTTACCTGAACGCCATCAGCTGCCTCCAGGCAATATTCTTTTGGACCCAGCTGCAACCTAATGAGGGAATGGAACAAGAGTGAACATCGGACATATTGAACTCTTTGAACTTTATAGACACTGGAGTCAATATTCCTCCGGAACTCCTCCAGTACCTTCAAACCAGTGAAGTAACTGGTATCTACGCGCCCCTGCATGCCATGCAGGATGGAGAGCTCATCATTTAAAAACATAAGGTGAGGTTACCAAGAGGGGATATCGGAGGTGATTAGTGGGGAGAACGAGAACAGTTGGGGGGGCATCACTAAAGTCCACGGGTGGCTAAATCCCTTTCTCCACTTGCAGGAGAATACTTCTACGAGTCCAGCAGACAAGATTAGGCGGGCCAGTCCAGACTGTCATCTCTTCACTACGCATCACGTTGGTGGAGACCGCAGCTGTCCGGGTCCGATCAACGCCGCTGTGGGAACCAGGTGAACGTAACAGAACACGAAGCGTAGCTACAAATCCCCACCCGGGTGTAATGGAGACCTCAGAAACCGACCAACTAGCCCAATTGTTAGGAGAACTTGGGGCAGAAGTGCACTCCGCGCGCCAAGAAACTAATGCCCTCAGGAGAGAACTGATTGCGTCAAAGGAGCGCACTGATGATCTTGCCAGACTGCTGCAAAACCTAGCCGGGCAAACACCACTACCTGGACTTGGGGGGAATTCAACCCCCGTTTCATCGAGCAGCCCTGTGCAAGTGGATCTACCAGGGAGCATTCCTTTAGCTCCACCCGAACGCTTTGCTGGGGACCTGAAAAGGTTTGCCGTGTTCATGAACCAATGCCGCTTGCACTTTTTATGCAGACCAGGAGCTTTTCCAAACGACTAAGCCAAAGTAGCCTTTGTACTGTCATACTTAGTGGCAGCGCAGCGGATTGGTCAATTCCATTAGTCAACCAGGATGACCCTCTTCTTCGGGATTTTCAGGGTTTTCAATTGAGAATGGAAAGACTATTCGCCAGACATTCACAGGGACAGGCCCTGGATAACAAACTTCTATCCCTACGACAAGGAAACCAGGACCTGCTAACTTATATCGCAACCTTCAATAGGTTGGTGGTGGAAACCGGATGGCCAGAGGTAAAGCGAATTACATTATTTCATCGTGGACTTCGGGGTGAACTCAAAGATGTTTTGGCCCAAGTTGTGAACCCACCTCAGGATTGCGCAGAATATATAGACTTAGTGGTCCAGCTAGAGCACCGACTTCAGAATAGAAAAGCTGATCGAGCTAAGTTCGAGAATCGGGTATTGGTTAAACCCAATGTTACTCCCAAAGGAACAGATGCATCAGAACCAATGCAGATCGGGGGGGTTAAGGGACCCTTAACTCAAAAAGAAAGAGAAAGGAGACGGCAGATGCAGTTGTGTCTGTACTGTGGGGCCTCAGGACATTTTCTACGGGATTGCCCTATAAAACCATCCAAGAAAGTAGTCAGAGTTGCTGATAGAAATCAAAGAGAGCCTCATTCGGGAAACGACCACGCCTGACAAGCGTAGAGGTCCGCTAGCCGAGCTTAAAGAAGGACACTCAGACCTCGCACCTAATCATACCAATGGTCCTTATTGATCCAAGGCAGCCATCATGTATGCACGTAGTTAGGGCATACATTGATAGCGGGGCGGTAGGAAACTATGTGGACCACGAATTGGCTTCTAGGGTGAATCTACCTCTCTGCAAAAAGACCACTTCGGATGTTATCACCACAGTCGATGGAACTGAAATCGCCTCTGGGCCTGTAACTCATTCCACCACAGAGATGACACTGTTGGGTCAAGATGGGCATCGAGAGACTATTGTGTTTGACTTCATAAAAGCCCCGCAGTTCCAAATAATACTGGGGATACCTTGGTTGGAAACACATAATCCTTGTATTGATTGGCGAGAGAAGAGACTAACCTTCCCAGAGTGTGCACACACCTGTTACCCGGAAAAAACCTTGAACAAAAGCCTGGCCACAGTCACTAATCCAGCCATGCAGTTACCTCAGGAATATCAAGAATTCCAGGATGTTTTCCAAAAAGAACAGGCAAACACCTTACCACCTCATAGATCATACGATTGTCAAATCAACCTCATACCCGGTGCACAACCTCCATGCAGTAGGATCTACGCCCTTACGGAACCCAAAAACCGTCACCTACGACAATACTTGGACCAATACCTTGCTAATGGCTTCATTCGTCCATCTAAGTCCCCTGCATCTTCAGCTTTATTCTTTGTGCCCAAAAAGGAAGGTGACCTCAGAACGTGCATAGACTACCGCGCATTAAACCAGATCATGGTGAAGGACCGATATCCATTGCCACTGATCCCCAAACTACTAGACCAAGTAAAGGATGCTTGCATCTACACTAAATTAGATCTCCGAGGGGCATATCATCTGGTACGTGTAAAGAAGGGCGACGAATGGAAGACTGCTTTTCGCACCAAGTACGGATTATTCGAATATCAGGTGATGCCCTTCCGGTTGTGCAATGCACCAGCAGCCTTCCAGTATTTTATGAACGATGTCCTTCGTGAACACATTGACGTCTGTGTTGTCGTATACATAGACGATATTCTAGTGTACTCCTCCTCAGAATCAGACCATGTTAAGCACGTTCGTACAGTCCTTGAGAAACTACGCCAGCACAAGTTATATGCAAACTTGGAAAAATGTGTTTTTCATGCTACAGAAGTTGAATTCCTTGGATTTATCCTGACTCCAAAAGGAGTCCGAATGGACTCTCAAAAGGTGGACGCAAGTGGCCATCACCCAGTTCAATTAAAGGGGTGCAAAGCATGCTTGGATTTACTAATTTCTACCGCAGATTTATTCCTGACTTCTCATATGTTGTACACCCCATCACAGCACTTTTGCGAAAAAACAAACGCTTCTTGTGGACCGAAGAGGCTGAAAAAGCCTTCCAAGAACTGAAATTGAAATTCACGTCGGCACCTGTCTTAAAGCATCCACGCCCCGAGCTCCCATACATAGTTGAAACCGATGCATCCAGTTTAGCCATGGGGGCTGTCCTGTCCCAGAAGGATCCGGAAACCAGTCAACTTCATCCAGTAGCATTTTGGTCCAGAAAATTCTCGGCCCCCGAATTAAACTATGCGGTTACCGATAAAGAGCTGTTAGCCATCAAATCCGCCTTCAAGGCTTGGCGGCATTATCTTCTCGGTGGCAGGCATACCATTACTGTAATCACTGATCACAGGAACTTGCAGTATTTAAAAACAGCCAAGGCCCAATCATCGCGTCAACTTCGATGGGCCTTATTCCTTGCCGAATTCGATATTGTGATCACTTATCGACCATGGTAAGTCAGACGCTTTATCCCGAATTGGGATGGGAGAAGCTTATTCGAACCCGGAACCGGTGCCTATAATTCCGAAACAAAGAATTCTTGGGATAACTACTCTACAGACCTTAGAAGATATGCATTTAAAGATCCAACAACTTTTCGATTTAGCAGCCCTGCAGTAATGGGATACAAAGGGCCCATATTATTCAGTTGTCAACCACCTACCTTCCTATCAAGGGCCTCTATTTCTACCACACAAGGAACTACAAGAACAAGTCATCTCCAATTACCATGAAGCTCTGATGGAAGGGCACCAAGGTATTGCAAAAACTGAAGCTAAAATTAAAAGACAATTCTGGTGGCCCACCTGGCGAAAAGATGTAAAGTCATTTGTACTGTCTTGTGGCATCTGCGCCCAGAACAAAAGTCAAAAGAAGAAACCAGCTGGTCTTTTACAACATTTAGATATTCCACCCACACCATGGCACACTTTGTCTTTAGACTTTATTACAGATCTACCGCCATGTAATGGATTCAACACCATTCTAGTTATTGTGGATCTTTTTTCCAAGATGGCCCACTTTATTCCTTTAGAAGGATTACCTTCTGCTTCAATCTTGGCAAAGGAATTTCTCGAAAATATTGTTCGAATCCATGGATTTCCTTCCCTATTGATCTCTGACCGAGGTAGTCAGTTCATTTCGAAATTTTGGCAGAAGTGTTGTCAATTAGCACAAATCGACGTAAGGTTATCAACAAGTCACCATCCCCAAACCGATGGTCAGATGGAGAGAACCAACCAGACTCTTGAACAATACCTACGTTGTATGCTCCACCAAACCGAAAGTAATTGGAAGGACATTTTATGGATTTCTGAATACGCATACAATAACTCTGTACATTCAGGAACCGGACAAAGCCCCTTTTATACCATATATGGACATCATCCTCGAACCTCAGAACTCGATTCGCCCCAGCATTTAGAAATGCCAGCAGTAACTCATCTGCATTCTACTATTACACAAGCTTTTAAAGAGGCAACAAAACATTTGAAACAAGCAAAAGAGAAATACAAGAAAAATGCTGATCAACATAGAAGTGAGACCCCACCATATCGAATCGGAGACCAAGTTTGGCTGGCTACAAGACATATACTTCTGAAAGGAACTTGGACTTTTAATCCTCGATATTTGGGACCTTACAGCATTAAGGCCATTATCAACCCGGTGGCCGTCCAATTAGAATTACCCTCTAATATGCGGATTCATCCTGTCTTTCATGTTTCACTTCTAAAACCAGTTCAACCCGGGACAAGATTAACCAAACCACCTGACCCCATCCTAATAGATGGAGAACCTGAATTCGAGGTAAAAAACATCCTGGACTCTAAAATGGTTAAATCAAGACTTTTTTATTTAATCGACTGGAAGGGTTACAGACCACAAGAAAGGTCATGGGAACCTAGTGACCACGTTCATGCTCCTCGTTTGGTGAAAAAATTTCCTTCAGACTTCCCAGACAAGCCAGGGCCAAGGGGAAGAACAACTTTAGGAGGGGCCTTGGGGGGGAGTGCTGTCATGATGCCTACCCCCGGGCATCCGGATCGAGTCCATCAGCCCCGGGAGCAGGCATCCAGATACTCATTAAAACCCCAACAGCCCCGGCTGGGGGCTGTTTGGATTCAGTCCTGGTGCCTTAGGCGCCAGGCTAATCATAGAAATTAGTCCTGGCGCCATAGGCGCCAGGCTCATAGACTTTACTTACCTTATGCAGACCATGCTGCAAATGAGTCCAAGCCAACGTGAGGCCTGGATGGGACTATTTTATTACAGGGACTATTTTTTACTCTGGTGTGGTTCTGGGGATCTTCTTACCTGGGACTACTTTGCAGGCTATTTAAACCACACCCGAACAGCAGCTCATGCTTCGTGTTATTCTGCATCCAGCAGCGTAACGCTCACCGTGTCTTCAAGTCAGCATCCAGTCTTCTGCCACGCCCGCCTCGAATCCGGAGCTCCTAGACAAAAGGAAAAGAAAGGAGAAGAGGTTAGATCACGGACATTATTTCATTCTTTACCTGATTCCGGACCCAGCACATCTCCGAGCCTGGAAAGGACATTATTTCAGCACACGTCGCTTCGCCAGCAGCAGCGCCGCGTTATACTCACCAGTCCACCGCATCTTTCAACTCGGCACTGCCTCCATCATTTTCTTCATCGAAACCCAGCACCTGGGGGGGAAACAAAAGGAATAACAAGGTGAGCCGAGAAAACCGACAAAGACAATGGGCCTCATTACGACCCAGGCGGTAAGTTACCGCCTGGGTCGTACCCTTACCACCATGGTGTAAACTATGTTTACACCATGGTGGATGGCGGATTTACCGCCCCATTCCAAGGTGAGTGGGGCGGTAAATCCCCATTTCCCATTTTACCCTTCCCCATTCCCATTTTTGCCCCATAGGGCATAATGGGAGTGGGAAAGGCGCTAATTACGCCACCGTAAATTACGGTGGCGTAATTAGCACCATGGTCCCTTAGCGCCATAGATTTTAACGCCTGCAAAAAGCAGGCGTTAAAATCACCATGGCGCTAAGGGACCTTGTAATCAGGCGTTAAGGGTCGGCGACGTTTATGGCGCCGTTAACCCCTTAACGCCTGACTCGTAATGAGGCCCAATCTCTTTGCCACCATAGGCTTACCTGCTTTACCACCGGAGGTATTATCCTTTAATTCGCTGCATCTTTCTATGCCACACCTATAAAGGGAGAGAAAACAGCAAGTTAAACTCATGTAACTTTTACCGGACAGTGTTTGGTAATACAGACTCTTACCTGAACGCCATCAGCTGCCTCCAGGCAATATTCTTTTGGACCCAGCTGCAACCTAACGAGGGAATGGAACAAGAGTGAACATCGGACATATTGAACTCTTTGAACTTTATAGACACTGGAGTCAATATTCCTCCGGAACTCCTCAAGTACCTTCAAACCAGTGAAGTAACTGGTATCTACGCGCCCCTGCATGCCATGCAGGATGGAGAGCTCATCATTTAAAAACATAAGGTGAGGTTACCAAGAGGGGATATCGGAGGTGATTGGTGGGGAGAACGAGAACAGTTGGGGGGGCCATCACTAAAGTCCACAGGTGGCTAAATCCCTTTCTCCACTTGCAGGAGAATACTTCTACGAGTCCAGCAGACAAGATTAGGCGGGCCAGTCCAGACTGTCATCTCTTCACTACGCATCACGTTGATGGAGACCGCAGCTGTCCAGGTCCGATCGACGCCCCTGTGGGAACCAGGTGAGCGTAACATAATCAGAATGGTATCTCTTTATTGTGTCATCTCTATTGATGTATGCCCTATGGTTTGGGCTGCCTTTTACATTTCTAACTTTTCTAACAATACATTTGAATTTGGCATACAAAAGGCTGTGGGGTGAGGGCGACCAATGAAATGGAGTGCTTGTTACCACGTCTGGTGCTTAAAAGCTGTATGCACCCAGTACATTTTCACGTGGGATCCTGATGCTGTGAGGAGGTGAACAGCTGAGATAGGGGAAGTGAGCAAGGGGAAGAAAGGATGAGCTTCAGCTGAACAACACTTTTTATTAAGGTGGTGAACTCCGCATTCATTGAGAGGTGTACTGTAGATTGCATCTATTTTCTGTTGTACATATTTTTATATTATTCATTTTATTGCTTGTAGTGAGAATCTAGTTAGAGAGCAGCTGAGCATTTTACAACTGGATGGTGCCACCATTGTGCTTGGCATATCATACGGCAGCACAGTACTGTTGGTGGAGGAAAGCAGGGTTTTTTATTCTTCCGGCAGGTGTTTTTGAAAGAACCATGTTTTTAGTGTTTTGCAAAAATGTCTGATGGTGGGGGAATATTGAGCCTCTGGCACGATTGAGTTCAAGATGGTGGAGGCATGGCAGGAGAAGGACTGCTTGTAAGTCTTCTCTTTGCGGACTAGCTTTGAATCCAACCTTTTAATAGTTTTGCTACATGGGGTGTGAGAGCCTCCAGAGGTGTGGAGGTTAGCCGCAAAGTATGTTGATGTTTGAGACTGCTTTGTAGGTGATACATGCAATTTTTAATATGATCTTGGCAGGGAGGGGGAAGCAGTGAAGGTCATACAGTGCTCGAAAAGTACAAACAAATGTACGGGTGCCTGTAATGAGGTATGCTGCTGCGGGTTGGGCTGCCTTGAAGGTGGCCAGGTGTGCGACTGGAAGCCCAGTAAGGAGGGCATTTCTCCCATCAATGTGTGAGATCCAAAGTGCTTGAAATACATTGCAGAAGTCATGGTGGGGTGAAGGATTTGATTTTTCGGAGTGTGGAGATCTGTAGCCATGCAGTTTGAGCCTTTATGGCTATACCATTTAGGAAGGAAAGATTACTATCAACAATAAAGCCCAGGCTTTGGCTGAGTTTGGCAGCTCAGGGGTGAATCCTTCTAGTTGCATGCTGTCCAGCCATTATTGCACACGTTGTTGTATGGTGTGGGTACCGGGGAGGAAGAATTTGGTCTTGGTAGTGTTCAGTTTGAGGGTAGGCATTTGGCATCCACATATGGATAGTAGCTAGGCGTTTGCAGATCCGAGCAATGTCCTGGGGACCAATTACCTTAATTTACAGCTGAGTGTCATCAGCATACTGATGCATGGCTATATCTGGATCACTTAGGAGAGTTCCCAAAGGTTCCAGCTATATATTCAAGACCATTGGGTAGAGGGTGGAATCATTGAGTACACCACATATTACTGGTAGTCGTTTGGAACTGAATGAGCCCACCGTATGGCCTGGTTTCCTCTGGATTTGTAGGATGAGAACAATTTTAGGATGGTTCCAAAGAATCCCATCTTATCAGTGAGGATGGAGAGGAGTGTTAAGTGCCCAACTGTGTTGAAGGCAGCCAAGATGTCTAAGAGAACTAAGAAGCACAAGTCTCCTGTGTTGGTGATTTGCAGCACATCGTCCACCACTTGGATGGTTACAATGTCGGTGCTACATTTGGGCTGGAAGTCAGATTGTAATTGCAGATGAGCCCTAAGTGGTCAATTTTGGCAAGTTATTGGGTTGCAACTGCTCTCTCGATACGCTTCCCGATGAACGGGAGGCTCCTGATTGGTCTGTTGCTGGCTTGTTCAGCTGGGTCAAACAAAGGTCTTTTGAGAAGGGGCCATATGAGACCTGTCTTTAACATGTCTGCACATGCACCTTCACTGTGGGATGGGTTCACAATACTCAGGAGTGTGTTCAGTGCTCGACCAGTGAGTTGTTTAATGAGGGAAGCCGGGAGTAAGTTGTCCATGTAAGCAGTAGGTGTAAGGGAAGGGAGGATGTTTGAAAGATCTTTAGTAGAGAGGTGAGTGAAGTCGGTGCTGGAGGGCAGTTCCGAGGAGGGGGCCAATAGTGGGGCTAGGCCTGGCTTTGGGGCATCAGTGAGACCTCTGATCTTATCAATTTCGTTAAGGAAATAGGTATTGATGTTGTTGCATTTCTCTTGTGAAGCCGGCGCCTCAGGGCAAAGTGTGGGCTTGGCGCAGCAATAGATTACTTCAAATAAGGCTTTTCTCCTGTTAGAGACTCCCTCAATGGTGGAGATGTAGAAAGTCATCTTAGCCTCGGAGATCATATGTCTATGTTGGGTGGAAAGGATATTCAGGGATGAGAGATCCTCTGGAGTCCGGTGACTGCACCACCACTTTTCAAGGAATCTGGTTGTGTCCAATGTGTGTACCAGGGTGCAGACAGTTTGACTTTGGCATGACCAGATGGTACGTATCAGTACTGTATGTTGCATGCATTCAAAATGTACTGTAAAAACAGAAATGGATCAAAATAATAGACACGCACACTTCACAGTCACAAGTTCTTATTTCTGTTACTTATTTCCCGCACCTAGAACATTTGAGTATATAACACACATGTAAAAAACAGGGGATAAGTGAAAGGTAAAATAATAAATAAATACTGAATTGCCAGAGTCAGTGTATGAAGATGTGACTTCTTTCACCCGATCAGAATGGCAAGAAACCACCTAGTGGTGAATTGATAACCACCATTTCAACAGGCTCTGCATGACCAATTTGGAAGATAGATTGAGGCGAAACCAGGATTTAAATTTGTGGCTGAAGTGGCCGATTGGCCCAATAAAAAAAGCAATACATGCCAAACCTGCTAACAGTTACTGTACCATTGTCAGTGGACTGTTTTAGGTGCATCCTACACAATGAGAAATGCAATGGTCAACAGATAACTTTAGTTATCTCGGTATAGTGTTCCCGAGAATTTGGTCCAAAGTGTTTAGGGCTTTCTTGAACTAACTATTAAGAAATATAGAAACAGACATTGCGAGATTGTGCAAACTAAATCTGTCAATATGGGGCAAAGTGAGTTGTATAATAAAGAACATGTAACCGCGGACCCTGAATAAACTAAGAGCATGAATGATTCCTATTACAGGGCATTACTGGAAGAGGCTGGAAACATAGCAAAATGACTTCTTATGGGGAATGGGTACGAGCATCCTGTTGTCTCTGCAACAGCTGCATCGGCCTGTGGAAGATGGAGGTTTAGACTAACAAACGTAAGGCTTTATCCCCACGTTGCTATTCTCCAAAAGGCAGCATACTGGGAGACGGTCTATCTAAGTGCTTATGATAAATATGGTTCGTTTAGTGGCAGTAATTTCAGACTGAAGGCTGGGTGAAATAGTTTCCCTTTTCTAAAGAGGACTTGTTTTGGAGGTTTGCCCAGAAGCTCTGGATTTAACGTCTGATCCAACCTTTCTGACAAAAGGAATGTTATTCCTTTCATTGTTCTCCAAAGATACCTTTAACTGTGTCTTCCAGGCACAATAATCTACTGAAGAGGAACAATTGCACTATTAGGAACTACCAAACGAGGTGATACTGTATCTTAAGAAGCCCTCCTCATTCTGCAAATCTGACAGCTTGTCTGTCACATATGGTATAATAGTCGAGGAATTGGTCATGTTCCCGAGTAGGTGGATCAGATCCACAATAGCCTTAGCAGATTCCTAGGCATCTATTCATCCTCAATCAGAAATTCAGAAGAGAGGCAAAAGAGGGATGGCAGCATCCTGGCCATGGCCCAATGAGTTCTTTTTTAAAATAATTGCAGTGTGATACGGTGTATACCGCATAAGTGTGTCCGTTATTATAGCTAAAAAATAGAAAAATCAAATGTTTTTAATCAAACTGTGTGTTATGTAGCACACATGTTTATTGATGTGTTTCTGGTATTCTTTGGGCCTCAAGACACATCATTTTTGGGATTCCGCAAAACTAAGTACTGGGACAAGGAAGAGAGATGTGAGGATAATACGCACTTTGCTTACCAGTAATCTTTATTACTCATAGGTCCTACGCATTCTCATCAGTTTCTACTGACATATTGGAGCTGCATCAGTCCTCCAGATTTGGTGTAAGTACCAGGCGGAATGTGGGGCAAAATTATTCAGGTACAGTAACATTTTCCAGGGAAGGCAGTGCAAAAAAAGTAGTTGTACACAACAAGGTCTTCCTACCTGTAAGGAGGTGCTATTACAAAAGTAAGAAATGTGAAGAGAAAGTGTACGAGCAGATATAACAAACACAACTGGAAAGTTACCTTACAGCTTTTGAATACAATAACGTTCATCCTTTCATCTGATAACATTTCCTTGCTCAATCAAGGATGCAGAGGCAGTGGTGGACTAGCCTGCAGGGCATGTTGGTGATTTCCCAGTGGACCTATGCACCAGGGACCTCCTTGTGTGGGTACCCATGTTTTCTGCTCCTCTTACCCTCTCTACCAGTTACGCCACACTCTTCCTTCCATCTGTCCTCATCGCCCACATCGCTTTGAAGTGAATTTGTCATAAATCCTTCAGTATGTTATTCCTCACTCTTGACAAATCCTATATCTCAGTAGTTCTTTGTTATGTTTAACTGCCTTTTAATCTTAATATAGGGACATATGTACTTACAAATTCACTATTTGTACCCATTTGTTTTTCCAATAGTTTTTGGGAGGAGATCCCCATCAAACCCTACTTAGAGGCTTTTGGTGTGCTCAATACATCCACTCATTCACTTAACTATGGAGCTACTTTGACAACCACTTCCCGAGCATTTTTGGTTCCAGTCTACCCCTGTGTAGAGGTGTAATTCCTGGTCAAACAGCAGGTGCAGGGATACAAATAAATGCAAATGTTCGAGACATTATTGATACAACGTTTCAGCAGCTGACTAATAGATAAACATCATCTCATAATTATTGCTTACTTGTATCGAAGAAGAAACCACTGGATGAGCCACAGTGTCAAAAGCAGGAATGAACAAAATTCTGAGAGTTGGAAAGCCCAGGCAGAACTTCCAAAACTCCTGGGAAATAGATCTGGAAGAGGCGAAACAATCTCTTGTGCAGGAACCCAATTGTTGACCAAAACAACAACCAAGGAGGAGAGCAGTGTGGACAGTACAGCGTACAGCAGCATAATGAGGGTCTTGCGCCACTCTGGTGGATACCTGACGCCAACATCTATCACTTCCACTAAGGAACATCGGTAACGTTTTTGAAGATTGGAGTCTGAATTTGAAGAAACAGCTGGTAAAATATGTGGGCCTGAAGAAGTCATCTGTGTGCATAGAATCGAACGACAGTTGCATTTCTCCATCTGTGGGAATCTCTGCACATAAATCTTTATCCGGGTAGGTAGAGAACTGGAAAAAAATATATACATATATATTATTTGTAGGAACAGGAGCAATTCAATGGAAGAACTCATATGTTCTTAGCAATGACCAAAATGTCACTATTTTAATTCTCTTTCATATACTTCTAACACTAATTTTTTTATTTATGTTTTTAGTACTGTATACAATAAGAAGCAAGGAATGGCATATATTCATTATGAATGCTGATTTTAGCTTATAGTCTAGAGCAGGGGTCTGCAACTTTTGGCTTTCCAGATATTTTGGGCTATCCTTCCACCAGAACAAGCAAACAAAGTCAATGAAGAGTGAACATGAGAGTGGTAGCGCAGAACATCTGGAAAGCCGTAGGCCTGAAAACCCTGTTCTAGAGGCGAGAGATGGTTTGGTCCACACTAATGATCTCCTTGTGGTGTCAGGTGGCTCTGAGGTACTTACATTAGACAGCTTTATGTTTCTATTCATATTTATAAAGCAATCTTTAATACGAAACACCACAAAAAAGTTATTTATTTGTGCGAAGTTCATGAACATGAAGTTAAGAATATGGTAGGCTCTCAGTGAGAGATTGCTTTGTTTTTAAAAAGGCAGATATATTAACTCCCACAATCAGGTCACTGGATCAAGAGGCAAAACAAATGTGATGGTGATCGGGAAAGTGTGCAAGGAGTCAGAGGGCCTCATGTTGACTGTGGCAGTCTGGAAACAAGGGATTCGTAAGCTCACCGGCACCCTTGTTTCCAGACCGCCACACTACGAGTATGCCTGCCGGGGCAGTAAGCAGACTCATCACGGAAGCATCGGCACTGTTAGTAACAGTGTTGATGCTTCCGTGAACCCATTACTATGGGTTCACGGAAGTCACAGACATTACAATGTCCCAGTGGCACCGAGAAGCTAGGTGCCAGTAAAATGTTACGAGTCTGGCGACAACCCACCGGAAGCACTGGCAGGGTTACTGCCAGACTCGTAAGGAGGCCCAGAGTCATGGTAGCTGGAATTTTAGGGGTACTGTTGGGAGCTGCTTTCAATGTCCTCTGGCTTCTACCCCTGTGCTTGTCCTTTGTTCTTCGGCCAAATGTAAAGCATGCTCAGTAAGAATCTGCTACAGTGGGCCTACAATAGATCACACTGGGCAAGCACGTGGCTAGCCAGTAGAGATGGGTAGGAAGGCCCTACATTTGGCTGTGGTCACAGTCATAGATCAGTGGCATAACAAATCCTCAGCCACTTCCACCTCTTTCTCTGGTCACCAAATGGCCTCACAGGGAGGGAGGGGTGATCATGTATATTTTCCGTATGAAGTTGTATTAATAATGGTCAAGAAAAAGCCTGGTCCAATGGCAGTGCAAGTAGGGTCACTGAGTGTCCTAGTGGCGGGAATCTCTCCAGAGATAGTGTTCAGACTCTAGGGAGGACCCTCACCAGGTTAAGCAAGCTTTGGTCGCACTCAAGTGATCTCCACTCACCTTAGATAGCAATGGTCAAGCAGTCATGACAACACTTTATTTTCAAAATATATTTTATTGAACACAGCTGTCAACATACACAGGTTAAAATGTGCTTGACGGGCAATCTGACTGACAGAGGAAACATTATCCAAATTAGAAAAAGAAAAAAAGCCTACTTAAATCGTAACCCTAATACAACCTTCCAAGATGACAACAGGCAAAGTCATTACAGGAGTGAGAGCAATAAATTAAGGCAAACACTGCCCTGTATAAACAAATTAGGTCAGCCATACAGGGAAGAAAACGATGAATACTCAGTGAGAACTCCACTAACACAGTACAACAGAGGGATAGGGCACAGTAGGTAAAATGCAAGGGAGTTTAAGTGTATAGAATACAGTGAAGGTGCTGATTCAGTACTGCCAAGGGGGCGTGCCTACAAGTTGAGGGAATGATGAGAACGGGACGGGGCACTCCTAGGTGGGACAGGATATCATTGACAGTGCCATAAAGTTGTCTAAGGCTCACGTACAGCTCGAGAGGTCCAGGAACAAGGGGTGCTCAAGGGGGGACATGAGAGGGCTTTGGGAGTGTGAGGTATGAGGACGAGATAACTAGGGTAACCTATTGGGAGGGGAAACTACCTAGCCCACCAATATGAGGCGAGAGCTACAGGTAAATAATAATGTGGCATTAACACTGACAAGCCATGCATGGTGGTCAAACATAAAAATTGCATGAGCACTTTGCGGTAACGGGATGCGGGAAGACCGATGCCAGCTGACTGTTCCCAGGAGACAGTAGATGCTGGGAACAGGAGGCAGCAGACAGATACACGGCCGGCAATCAAGGCTCACGGGTGCTCACTGGGACCAGGGAAAATGAGACTCATAAAAACATGTTCTGGGAAGCACATGTGTGATCAGCGGTTTCAATATGCCCCTTGGAAGATGGGCCTGGGAAGAAGGATGTTGGACGAGGAGTTATATGGGAAGGAGCCAATCGGAAGGTGAGTTTTGGTGTTCCTGAAAGGTAACAAGGATATTGTGTTCTCGCTGATGTTCGCGAGGACCCTCATTGGTCGAATGCTGTGTGAATGTCTCTCTACTCACAAGCTTAGGACGACTCATGTTTTTCTACGTGTGCTGACCAACGGCAGAATAATAAAATCCCAGAGGTCAGCATGATTGAGTAGCACAAATAAAGAAACAAGTCATTTTTGGAATGGAGGGGGAAGAAATGTGGCGGCACAGAGGAGGTGATGGACAGAGGGGGTAAAAGGGTTTGCTCCAATCATTGTGGATCAACATATGTTTAGCTATAGTGGACCAAGGTAGTCCCGCCAATCAGCCTCATAGGATGATTAATATTGTGCAACATTAATCGCAACTGTTTCCCACTAAGCAAATAACCTTTAATTGTATAAAACGTTTGACCACAGTGGGCAGTGTTGTCAGCCCCTATCAACGAGTTCTGTTCCACTGTGCGGTTTTATTTGTGCTTACCTAGCAGTAATAGACAGCATTACTTCCTGCCTGGTGTACGTTCCTTATTGGAATACTTTTGATGTCCTATTGGCTACACGCTCGTGAAGGACACCTGATACATTTTGGAGGCTCCATTGAGATCCTCAGTCGGCTGACTGAGGCTATTCCTCCCGACTTCTGGGAGGTGCGCGGGTCCAGCGACCGCAGACCAGTTATACATGCACCATCAAGGAGGTTTTGCAGATGCCGAGTTTGTAAAGGTCTTCCTGGTCCTGAGTGCCGCCTGCACTCAGCAGGAGGAGTGAGCCAGCATGGACGGCACAGTGCCGAGAGGGCTCGAGGATTTCTAGGACACGTGAGTGCACCAGTGGATGAATGCACTCTGCCATGGTTGCATGCCCATTTGGGGAAGGGAGGGTTTTTTCTTTGCAGTGTCTAGGACGCATCCTCAAGACAGGAGGACGATCGGCTGTAGAAGTAGTAGATTTTTTTGTGCAATCCAGCCCATAGGGAGTGGATGGGTGGCAGGCACGTCTGTGTTAGAGCAGAAAAGGTGCATAGAAGGTGGCAGAACCTTTTAGACGGGAGTTGCATGCAGTGCAGACGATTGTATAGTTGCGTCATGGGCGGGGTTGTTTTTATTTTTTATTTGTTGAAGGAACTGAGCTACAAAGTGGTATATGTTGGCACATATGTGAGCATTGGTTGTTGGTTGGTGACTAGGGTTTGTTTTGTTTTTTCCTTCGGGGCTCTGACCGAGGTGGAAGGGTTGACACCCACGGTACTGGGTGTACAATATTGCGCTTGGCACAGTAGCAGTGGAGGAAGGGTGAGGGTTGGTGTCTGCCTATAGTAACATAGATAAATGTGTGCCTGTGGAGAGGGCTGGAGGCATACTAATAAAGAGTGAGTGGACGGGCCTGTGGAGAGGGCCAGAGTGCATGGTGGGTGTGCATGGTCAGACCTGTGGAGAGGGCCAGAGCTTGTAAATAGGATGTGAGGAGAAGTAAGTATTTACGTGGGAGAGGTGAATGCAAGTGAGGGTGTGAATGGGAAAAAGAGGGAAAGAGGGGAAATAGGACAAGGGCAAATAGAAAAAGGGGATGCTGATGTAGGGGGCACAACAGGTCAACGTGAATAGAGCTAAGGATAATGGCTTTTCGAGATAGCCCCCTCGATCACATGTGTGAATAGTTGTCCCAATATTGCAATAAAATACTAAAATATCATTTTCGATGGGTTCAGGTCACTGTTTCTATGCATGGGCAGGGGAGGGAACATTTGATAGCAAGATAATAGAACCGTTGTTCTCACACTTATTAACAAAGTACAAGGGTTCTAAGCTTAAGAGCAGACAGAATATTCTAGGGCTGTGGAAGTTCTACAAAGAGAAAATGGAGGAGCTCATGAAACAGGGCAATAAGACAGACAAAGTGGCCGAACAGCCCAGTGCCCCGCCTCCACCATACGGAGCATGCCCAGCATTAAGGCCTGCAGCAGGGTATACAAATCCGTGGCCGGTCTCCCTAGACAGAGGGGAAGGGGAAAAGGGGAAAAAGAAAAGCAGGGAGGCGAGGCGAGGGGACAAGCACGGCAGGGGAGACAAGAAATACTTGGCAGACATAGAAAGCAGCACACAACGGGTGGACGCCTTGTTCAATGATGAAGCAGAGAAAGTAATTGAGAAGGAAGTGCAGAGAAAGGACAGAGAAAGGGTGGACACGGAGGAGGGACAAGGGTGGACATCCAGGAGGATAACGTTCAAACTAGATAATGAGGGGCATGACCAGAGGAGGAAGAGACTGAAAGATGGGACGTGGACCTTATTGAGTCCGATGAGGACGAGCAGGAAGAGGAGATCAGCGATGAGGAGGACGAACAGTGGACACCAGATAAAGAGAGGAGAAGGGGCAAAGGTAGAGGAGGAAGGACGCCAAGGGGTAGCCCAGTAGAAACTGGTCTACCATCCTCCGCAATCGGAAGTAGAAGGTGAATATTGGACTGGCACAGACAAAGAAGGGGGGACGAGAAACAGGACCCTGGGCAACACAATTGCCACTATTGCAGAAGGGAAAAGGAGATGTACGCTATGTGCCCTGGCAGACAATGGACAGAAACAGTCTCATATGTAGCTTTCCCTACCTCGTGGTGGGGGCTAGCAGGTGGGTCTGCTCGAGAAAGAAACAGCAGGGGTGACGCTAGCTATAGGCGACATGAAGAGTTTATTTGCAGCGATAATAGGGGATGAAGGGGACAAATTATGGGAGCAAGCAGGGTATAGCAGGGTAAAATTAAGCCCAAATGCACACAATGGAGCCCCGTTCAACAACTGCCGTGCCCATGTGTGGAAAGTTTTGAGAAGTATGTATCTGGACAGCTCAGATTTAGGGACGATCATGACTCGCAAGATGAAACCAGACGAGGATCCGCAGAATATATACAACAGGTCCAGGAGATCTGGACACTAGAGACGCGGAATCCCTGGAATGAACATAAACCTCTATTTGACCATATATTGGTTAAAGAACTGCCACCAGATGGCCAGGCCTCCCTAGATAAAATAGTAGGGATAGAGGCAAAGGGATAGCCAGAAATGCAGGATACCATAGTGCACTATTGTAAGAGGAAGCAGGAGTTTGTGATGGAAGGGGCAATGCTTATACCTGACACTGCTGCAGTTTCCCCCGCTCAACAGGGAGGGTTCCCAGTACGCACCACTGTAATACGTTCTGGAAGGGGTGGAGCCATGGGGGAGGGGGGTAGCCACAAGGGAGAGGGTACTCACAGCGGTGGAGAGGGGGAGGATATAGAGGCGCAGGGTTCTGGTTTTTTGGACCACGTTTCATATGCTGGAACCAGGGACATTTTTACGCACACCTGCCCCTTAGGGCAACAAGCGCAAGCTTATAAATTAGCACAACAGCAGGGCCCAATCATGTAGCAAATACAGCCACAGCAGTTCGGGCAGCCGCAGACACAGCCCCAGCAAGTACACACACAGCAGGGAGAACTACAGCCTGCATGGGTGCAGCCACAAACATCGGCAGGACAGGCCCACACAGGCACCGGAAAACGCAGCAGCGTTGGGATAGAATGTGGTCCCCCATTACAGTGGAGTAAGCGTTCTGGGAGGGAATCTGTTCCTGTTCCCATCAAACATAACATCACAATAGGAGAGCCCACAGGGAATGCGCTTGTGTCCAGTCCTAGCAGTAACTGAAGACCCAGAAGAGGAAGTCGAGGTAACAGTCCAAATAGGACAGAAAGAGTTCTTGTTCTTGATAGACATGGGGGCCACCAAGTAATGCATAAAGGAGGGTGGATTCCCACTGTCAAATAAAGTAATGGACACGCAGGGCTTCTCTGGGGCAGTTGTCACGGTTCCAGTAACAAAAGATTTACCTTTGACGATCGGACACAGCACCTCGTAGCTCCCGTATCGTACTCAAAAGAGACCCCTATCAATATCCTGGGGACGGACTTGCTGAGCAAGCTAAATGCAACAATTTCATTTACGGAAAAGGGCATGGTGTGCTCAAGATGAGGCATGTATTCTGCCAGAGTGGCCCCCATCCTCCAAGCTATATGTGCCCACAGTGCAGTACGAGGGCAGCCCAAGTACGCTGACCTATTTCTGTATGGTGTCCTGATATTACTGGGAGGAGTGCCAGAGATAAAACGGAAAACATTCCGACTAGCATCAGACTTTTTGTTCCAGCCACAGTGCCACAAGGAAATTCCCTCGGGCACACAGTACTGCTGCAGCTTGAAGAAGTGATCACTAGAAAGGACATGGTGATACTATGTGGAACAGATGAGGAGGACATAGAGTTGCAAATGTATTGATCCCAACACTGACAACAACAGGTGCGACAGATGAGCAGTTATTTTCAGATGGGGACAAAGAGGAGGAGGGGGAAATAGTGTTCCAGATACATATTCCCTGCCCCATAAGAGAATTAGAGAAGCCAGTGCCATAACAAACACAACTGGTGAAAAAAGAGGCTGGATACGCACAGGGAGACTTAAAAAACGTCCCACAGAAGCTGTGGACAAACGGTCCCCATGATGTGGAAGTGCTAAAAGGAGCAGGGGCGGTAAAAATAAAATTGAAAGAGGAAGCATTACTACCAAGAGTAAAGCAGTACCCACTCTCCTCCCGTGAAGCAGACAAAGGCATATATGCCACCCTCCATGCACTATGGCAACAGGGTATAATACAGACATCCATGTTCCCATGTAACACTGCAATTTACCCCATAAAGAAAACCAAGGGGGGGTTGTTGAGATTCATACAAGACCTCCGCCCCTCAGTTAATGTTGTAGAGGCTGAGTTCCCCCTTTGTGCCGAACCCAGCCAAAATACTGTGAAACATCCCAGCAGGAGTGAAGTATTTTACAGTGATTGACCTAAAAAATGCCTTTTTTGCCATCCCACTACACCCAGACTCCAGGAATCTGATGGTGTTCACGTATAGAGGGGTCAGATTCAAACACAGAAGGTTACCACAGGGGTACTGTGAATCACCCAGTATATTTAACAGGGTGATCCACATGGACTTGAGTAATTTGCAAATGCAAAGCACGGTGATGCAATATGTGGACGACCTGTTGGTATGTAGTGAAACTGAGGATCAGTGCAGAGCAGATTCGATACACCTTTTAACATTGCTGGCTGACAAAGGATACACTGTGGAAAGGGACAACCTACAGTCTTGCCAGAAAGAGGTGGTGTACCTGGGACAGATTATAACTACAGAAGGAAGGAAGATAACACCAGAAAGAGAAGAGTTTCCTTGGCTGGCTTACTATCCTTGTTAGCCTTCTTCTGTGTCTCTGCAGGTCTCCTGCCTAGGTGATCTCTGCCTAGGGATTGATAAGTGGATGCCACCATGTCCCCAAATTGCTCCCTTTTTTCTTGCTCATTTAACTACTGGGACACTTTTCTATGAACTTCTAACCTTGCAGGCTATCCTTTCAATAAGAGTAGAATTATGCTCTCAACTATTTGATAATTATAGGATGCTATGGAGAAGCCTAAATTCATGGCGGCAGCAGCACCCTGTGTTCCCATAATGTCTGCCAATATTAATGCTAGCGATGTGTAAACTGTGTGTCTATCAGCTGTAAATAAAGCATGCTATAAATTGAGATCCAGCTGTCACAGCTCGCTAAAGGCGGTGTGCAGCCAGAGGGAGGGAACATGGCTAGTGCCCTATGACTATGCTGTGGTGTAACCTGGGCATAGGCTGCTTGCAGCTGTCCTAGCTTTTCTGAAAACCACTTGGGTATGTCCTCATTCCTGGAAGGGCATGACCCTAATATAATTCTCAATGTCTGTAGCTGCACTCCTGTGTCCATCTGTCCTTGTGGCTGCTGGGCGGGCACAATGCCATACTGTACAGCATATAGGAATGCAAGGTTACGCACAGTGTCACAATGTGTAGCCAGTAGTGGTTAGTCTGTTTGTAGAAAGGGGCCTCTGCGGTTTGGATGAAACTGGGCTAAACATTCTAGTGACAGGTTGGGTGTGGCTAACGGTCCATGTCTAGCATTTGTTTGTGGATAAACTAGATTACCTCCAAATAAATTCACATGATTTTTATGTGTTAAAGCCAATTCAAGAAACTGGTATGGGCGATACTGGATGGTGTTTAAGTCTCCTCCTATCAGGAGAGTTGCATACATGTTATTTACCTTGTTGGCTGGGGATTTCAAATAAGTGAAGAGCGATTCAGTGGGCAGCCCTCCCAGTTGCCCGAGCGCCACTGTAAAGTGTACATTAACTCCCTAACAGTGAGATGCCCTAAGCCACTCGAACACCACCGCCCTACAATGGATGGGGATATTGATTTCCCGATGGGCCATCTTCTGTACCTACCTAACCTCTTTTTATTATAAAGATTTTTAGAAGAAATATTTTTGCCCGGGCCGTTTATCTTGACTGGGGCATGAGATTATTTTATTATTAACAATGCTACGGTCATCTTGAAATGTCCCATCTGTGCAGGGGTGCCAACTATCTTGATTGCCTAGAATTAGGTGTGACCATGAGCCTCTTATGTCCACCTCGTTTGAGGCTGTGACAATAGATCCTTGTTCATCAGTCATTCATGTCAACATACATCCAAGACTGTTTTGCAGCGCTAAAAGACAGGCATGCCTAGGTTCATGTGCTTATCAACATTATTAAACATATGCAGCCAGGAATGTTAAAGTTCTTGGACTCAAAGAGATACCACTCTGACGCATTACTCTGAATTATACACTTGACACAGGAGTTATCATGTTAATGCATTTAATATGACCCCCTATATCCTGAGGGCTCTTATTTTCATTAAACAAGCTAAAGCAAAAGCAGATATGACATAACATCACACCTATGAACACAATTGCCATGTGGACAAAGAGCATGTTTGAATAGATAAATAATAGAACAAGTGGTGGTTTTAGTTTAACAGCAACTGTAACATTTATGTCTCATGAAGCTATGCTACACTATATTACACGCCATCAGACTAAATGCACTCAGCAAGCCCCCACCTGTCACTCACGTTTAGAGCAGTGTGTGTATCAGATGAAACAGCTCCTTCTTGGGTTGGCGAGATCTGCTTAGCTTGGCCCGGCTGTCTCTTGTCTATCTGCTGCTGCTCTGCTCTGGCCTCCTCTGTACTGCACTCCTCTCCAGCCCCACAGGCCTCAATGCCCTGGCAAGTCTGCTGGTGTTTCCGCTTTCCTTTTTTTACTTGGGCCTTATATGTGAAGGAACATGGTTTCCCTGCCCGTGTGCGTTTGTCATATCCGCTATCTGGAACAGTAAAGCCTAGGGCTCAATGTGTCACTGAGTTTGCTGAACTAGGGCCCCTATGTAAAACAATATTAGGTGGGTTTTCGCACCTCTCGGTGAATGCCTTCACTGCACTTTATGGCATTAAAGGAGCTCTGCATCATATATCTGTTGTCAAGAGACATCTCTCTCACTTGTTACTTAGTACTTTGTATGGCATTCCATGGGCCTTAACTGGGCGCATGTAAGCGATGTGTCTGTTTGCGAATCCTTATCAGATATAACACTTCCCCATGTTAAATCCACCGGCTGTGAACCAGGGTTCTCGACCCAGCCCTTTAAGACAAGGTAGCAATACTTTGAGATGGATGGGGATTCAGAAGATACTCAAACATCAATAATCAAACTAACTCAGGAAGGTGGCAAATCAAAGCTGTTTTATTTGCAATTGTCTAAAGCAGGGAGTTACAACGAACAACGACAATTCGTTTGATCTTCTTGCTCTCTCTCAATCTTATAAAAAAGCATCTTATGTAGCAAAAACTGGTCATTTCTGACATCATCCTACGTGGCAAACTACAAAAACCTATTGGAAAAAGTGATTGGATCTAAGGGAACATATAGGTATAAGTTCTATACTTGTCTAAGAGAGTGATAGGGTCTCTAGTATCAGGTGAGGCAACTAAGCCCTCCCCACAAACAGGTCACTATTAACATAATCAAATACACAACGTCCCATTGGTTATACAAACTATAGGGCTCTTTACTACGTGGCTCTCTATAATTGGTTGGCACCCTTACATCCGTCAGTACTTTTCCACATACACCAGCAGCACGCAGGCTGGCCTCCAGGTGCTGGTGGCTTGGTCTTGACCATAGCTTCGCACCAATTATTATTCTATCCATCATCACACTGCTGTCTGCCAGTCAATTAGCCCTTTGAAGATTGCCCTTGAGATTGTTCTTCATGCCTGAGAATAAAGGGGAGTATAGCATACTCTATCTCCTTGTGTAGGCGTAGCACATCACGATTGTCCATTTTGAGCCGTCCACGTGACTGAAGACCATGGTTTTGAGCTTTGCTGCATTTAAAATACTATTATTTAAGGAACCTCTGACGTCTTCATTGTTTTTGTGCCCGTCTTCTGAACAGGAGTTTGTTGTTTCACACGTTTGTAACTACCGTCTGATCATTCCAGCCCAAAGCAGCCTTGGCTTTTTGGGGCTGGTCCAGCCTCGTCCATCTTTGATTCACTTCTGTAATTCGATTACTTTTCAGCTGCAACACACTGGAAAAGCCTTCCTTCTTTGGTCCAGCTCTGCTAAAAATGTTGTAGTGGAATCATCCATAGTTCAGTCACATATATATATATATATATATATGTGTGTGTGTATGTTGGCGCATGCCGCAATCTATTCACTACATAGCTAGCCTTAAGAATACTTTTTTTACTTGTGTTTCTTTGCATCTGCACACGTGCACAATGACTTGATATCTTCATCGTTTCAGTAACATTAACATTCTTCATCTCGATTCCGAAATGTTACTGGTCTCTGATACTTTCTTGATGCCTATAGAATATTTATGTTCTCTTGTCTGTGCATCTCTTCGGGGTGTGTGAGTCTTGCTTCGTGTGACGTCACCCACCTGCTCTGTTGCTGACTTTTTCACACTCCTTCTGGTATTTCATTCAAATGGCCGTCATATTGTTGTGTATGTAGGTATGGCTTTCTCAATGGGAACCTTGCTTCCAGGATTCTCCTTGGTATTGGTATCTTCACTGGCACTGCACGAATTTCACATTCTGGTTCCCAGCATATAGACACTACACTACATGGGCGCAATGCTTGAGGTGGGGGTACTTGTCTCTGTCTCTAAAGGTGCTTCTCAGATTACACCTAATGGTGTGAAGTCAACGCTCACACCTACTGGTGTGCAGTTAAGTCTGTCGTTTGTGTTTTGCCTATCTGCAAGAACAGGAAAGCACCACTTCCTGGACCTTGTTGAGCCCAAGAACATTTGTCCAGCAGGTGTTCACATTAACATTTTGTGCTAAGTGGCTCTATAATTGACGAATGGCTAGCAATGGCTGCAGGCCGCATGAGATATGAAAAAGCTGTCTTTTTACATTTTTCATTGCTTCACCGGCTATAGGCAGCATGAGATATGAAAAGCCGTCTTAAATTATTCTTTTGTTCATGTCAGAACACCACCTGCCCGCACAGTAAAAGAGATGTAACAATTTATGGGATTGTGCAATTATTGTAGGGCATGGGTATTCAGCAACTCCACTTTCACAAAGCCCCTCCTCCAGGCACTGAAAGAAGCGAAGAAAGAGAAAAAACACATAAAATGCAGAAATTAACAAGAATTTTGCTGAACTCAAGGAGGCATTGGCCCATGCGCCAATGTTGGCAACTCCCAAATACAAGGAAAAAATCTACCTGTTCTCTCATTTACATGGTTCAGTAATGACGGCAGTCCTCACGCAGAAGAAACTGAAGGGGCACAAGCTGCTGGCTTACTAGAGCGGTCTCTAAGACCCACTGATGCAGGGCCATTTTCCCTGTGAACAGGCACTCACGGCTGCAGCGATTGCTATAGAAAAGGCAGCAACCATTGCCATGGGGTGCCCAATGGTGTTGTACGTGGAGGAGCACTCTCTTTTTCCCATCTTGGAGAAATCCAAATCCACTCTCACCACACAGAGAGTTTCAGGTTATGAGATAATACTGACAAACCCAGCCATTGAGGTTGTTAGGTGTCGCATTGTGAATCTAGCCACATTCATAGCAGAACCAGCCATGCCAGGGGAATAAATGCACGATTGCACAGCATACGTGGACAGAATGGAAGGGAACGTTCATGTGAAAGAAGAGGAAATAGAGGCAGGAGATATGGTCTTCATTGACGGGTCCTCAAGCATAGACCCAACTACAGGGCAAAGACACACTGGTGCCGCAATAGTGTAACATAGGGATGGGGAATTTAGAATTGCCTCCCAAATGAGATGGCCATCACGCTACTCAGCGCAGGCAGCAGAACCAGTGGCCATGATAAACACACTAAACATGACAGAAGGGCATGTAGGCAACATTTCTCGGACTCGGCTTATGTCACGTCCACCATACATTCAGGTCTGGCCCAGTGGGAATGGAGAGGATTCAGGAGGAGCGATGGGTCCCCAGGGAAACATGCTGGTTTATTGAGTGAGCTAATTGAAGCATTACAACTGCCCGTAGAGGTAGCTATAATAAAGTGTGCCATCCACACAGGTGGGCAGAACTTCATCGCTCAAGGGAACAACCTGGTTGACAAAGCAGCAAAAGAGGCAGCCTATTTACCGGAAGGGACTACTAAGTTGTACACAGGTTACAGAGGGAAAGATGCGGATGATGCGTGCAGGGGAGAAAATGAACAAAGCGCCAGAGAACACTGAGCATTTCCACACAATACCCATTGTACACATAATGGACTTACTGTCATGGCCACAGGCCCCAGAACACAAAAACCACACCATCTAGTGATGGGGGCAATGGGTCCTTGACTCACTTATGTCCCTTTGGGACCTATAAACACAAGGGCCCTAGCTAGACTCAGTCCTGGCACCTTTGGCACCAGGCTCATATAGAGATGTGAGCAGGAACACTTTATTTCAGTGCAGGAGTGCTTTTACTTTATTTCAGTGCAGGAGTGCTTTTACTTTATTTCAGTGCAGGAGTGCTTTTATTTTACAAGAACTTTCCAGGAGCTGAAAGCCTTTATTCCAGAGAACATCCTCATGTGCTGACTCATCGGGTGTGGCTCCCTAGGCCTCGTCTTCATGTGCTGACTCATCGGGTGTGGCAGGGTGTGGCAGGTAGGCTGAACCTGGTGGGCGTGGCTTCAGAAGCTCAGCTATATAAGCAGCTCTATCCTTAAGGCCGGTGCTTTGCGTTACTGTGCACTCGCGTGCCTCGTGACGCTCACCGCCGCTTGGACCAGTTTACTTACTTTTGGAAAAAAGGCTTTCTCCTGCATACTCACCT
This sequence comes from Ambystoma mexicanum, assembly GCF_040938575.1. Classification (NCBI taxonomy): domain Eukaryota; kingdom Metazoa; phylum Chordata; class Amphibia; order Caudata; family Ambystomatidae; genus Ambystoma; species Ambystoma mexicanum. Next base: position 1,152,287,960 of record NC_090925.1, on the reverse strand, counting down.
CCAGGAAACTGGTGCTTCATCGCTTCACCTGCAGACTCATCTCCTGACATCCAGTGATCTTGATCCCGACGCCGCAGCACCGCACTCTGCATCGACAAACTCAGACCCTGTGAAGAAGAAAGACAAGGTTAGAACATCTGTCCTAAAGCCATGCCACATTTGAACCTTTCGCGCCCCCTAGTTAACAACTTACAAGCTACTGTACCGCTGCAGCTTCGTTCCTCATTCCCTCCGGCTGTCGCCTCGAGCTCCGCAGCTTCTGCCGGGCCAGCAACATCACCTGCAAGGGAAGAAAGCAAAAGAGCAAACATCAAAAGTGGAACAGACAGCAATACAAGACAAGAAACTTTACAATACAACAAAAACAGACGAGGAAAGACAAAGGCAAACAGGAACACTTACCTGAAGTATAGTGGGTTAGTCGCAGCAGGACTGGACTACCACGTGCAAGGGACCAGTGAAGGAACTCGGTCCAGATCAAACAAGCGCCCCTGCCAGAAGCAGCAGGACAGAGTGCTCGCCAAAACGAATCAACAGGTGAGCTTTCCAGGGACAGCGCATCCCATGGGTAGCACGGTTTGGGAGAAGGGGTCTGGAAGGGGATCAGGGGCACAAGCTGGTATACTCAAGCCCCCTATTCTCAACGCAGGAGCGGTCCCGAGCAGCATCACCTATTACCACCAGTCACCACATAAGCGCAGAGGGCGTAGTGGGACCCGAGCGACCTCACCCCGAGAGGGCTGCAACCGTGCCCCAATGTCTCTGCATTGACCAGGTGAGCGTAACATTTACAGAGGGAAGCCCCCCCATGAAGAGAAGGATTCATGGGTACAGAGAGGATGCTCACTGTCTCCAACAGATTTGGTGTGGAGACAGAATAGCAAAGAGAAATGGTGATTCCTAGGAGATTGTTGGCTGTAGCATTGCAGCAGGTCCATTTCCCCGCCCATGTGTCCAAAGAGCATGTGGCGGTGGAAATAAATGAGGGTTGGTTTGTGTCCAAACTTCATAACCTAGTGGCAGAGTTTACAGAGAACTGCCTGGTGTGTCAAAAATTATTGGCCGGTCATACATTGAAAACAATGCGACTATTTCAATATCCAAGACAGCCGTGCCTCATACAGGTACATGTTTGTTGTTGTCTGTCTTTTTCTCACTGGCTTGAGGAGGGACCCTGTGCTCATAATGATGCAAAGTCGGCAGCCAAATTCTTGGTTCGGGAGGTGTTTTCAACCCACCTGGGGATAAAGCACAGCCTTTGCACAGTGTACCGACTGCAAGCGAACAGCGTGATGGAAAAACTATATGGCCTGCTTAAGGAATGCTTAGCAATGCTAACAACGTCTTTGGGCAAAAATTGGCTTTATTGCCTCCCATTAGCGCTTTTCCCTTTACGCAACTCACCTGGCACGGATCACCACTTGACTCGGCACGAAATTGTTACTGTCAGTAGAATACATGCACCCTCCTCTCCTGCAAGTACAATTTTGGATGCTAACACAATAGCACAAGTTCTGGGGGAAGAATTCAAAGCATATTTACCTGAGATTGCTAAATCATTGAATTATGTGTCTTGCCAGGTACAGCGACCTATCCACTGCCAGCCACAAGTGATCACAAGAGACTCATTTCCACAAGCGACACCCTTCTACCCTGGAGAAAAGGCATTTGTCTGCAATTTCGTGCGGAAATGGCGCAAACCTAGATTCACCGGCCCCTATGAAGTAGTGTTTTTCGACACCCAAAGTCATGAAGGTCAAAGATAGAAGTGTCAGACATTCACAGAGACAACAACATCACCCCCTGCGAAGAGGAAGAGAGAGAACCAACTGGATGGGGAGTAAAACGGAGCTATCGCTAACACTTATTTCTGCCATAAGACTTTACAGGAGGCCCGTAGAAGAGGAGGACAATGGGCATGCATTGGGTGGGGGAATGGAAGAAAATATAAAAAAGATGTGTCATGGATAGGGGTAGGACTGTCATGCTTTTTTTGTTGTTTCTCTTTCTCTTATGGTTTCTATTGCATAATGAGTCTGGTGAAATTCTTAAAGAAAATGAAAAGAGTATACAAACCAAAAGAAGTGTATTTAGCGCAGACACATTTCATGAGACGATCAGGGGGACAGGACACGTCATCCGGGAACATGTGGTATGAGGAAATGAAACATGTGAAGCGAGAGAGGGCAAATGGCACCTGCTATGTGTGCTCTTTAATCCCACACGTGATGGGGACACCCGGGCTATTTCTGCCCTAGGAGGTAACAACAGAGGAAAAGGGATGCATAATGCACCTGTCTCTATGTAAGACTTGGGGAATGTTTCAGGGGAGAATGGTAGCAGTTAATTGGATAGATGAAGGGGGAGAAGTATACATGGATAATTACATAGAACTGGAGAGCATGTTCAAAAATGCAGCAACCAAGCACATAATACTGGAAAATGTTAACAGATAGGGTAAGGAGGGGAGAGCAGTTGTTCATGACCCACAACAGAATATATTGTAAAAATACGACGCAATATGATATCCCACGGTGCCATACCATACCCCTGATGAGAATACGTGGATCAGTGTTCTGTGATGGAAAATGGGAAGAGGAGACGGTGCAGTGTCACATGGAGCGACTCGTCGGATTTGAGGAAGATGTGGCAAGACAGATAGATGACTGTTGTCAAGCAGTGTGGAATAACTATATACATGCTTTAACTTGGATAGATGAGAGACGTCAACCAGTCCACGTAAAGCCTCTTACATGATTCTCTTTGTGTTTCAGGGCCTCAGGGTCGACCGTAGTGGGGGTGAATACTGACTGCGAGAAGACAATGAGCATCCCGCCACTGCAGAGTGGGGCAGCAGCGGCGATGGACAACTGATGGGCCTGCAGATCAAAAGCATATCCCCAGCTGCATCTGGGCTGGGGAGGGGTGTGCTCCCTAGTTACACTCCATAGCGCTGCATTGGTCATGCGTCAAGCAGACCTATTACTCTTCAACGACCACTCTGCATTGCAGCAAAAGAGGATAGTGAAAGCACAAATGGCACCAGAAAAAGAGAACACCATGAGCAGGAAGAAAAGGAATAGCAACTACCTATCGTAAGAACCGTCGCAAAGTTTGAATGACATTCCAAATCATTTTAGGTTATTCAGCAAAGCATCTGTCTTGTTCGCCTCGCTACTACTCCCCAGAGTGCAAGCAGCCACTAATGCCAAGTGGCTGCAGATAACCCGATATGCTTGAATGCAGTGAGAGAAGAACTTTGTGCCCTATGCCTGGTAGCACTAAAAAACAGGTTTGATTTGGACATGTTGACAGCCATGGAAGGAGGTGTCTGCCACAACATAGGAAGCAGCTGTTGTACGGCAATACCCACCAACAATGCTGTCAATGGGACACTGACTGAGGCCGTCGACGAAATGCGTACCCTTCACGAGAAGATGACCAAACAAACACAAAACACCACATCAGACATATGTTGGACACACTTTTTGCGTGCTTGCCCGAGCAGCTGGGCACAATGTTTAAGTTGACTGTCCCCCTGCTTGTCTTGATGTGTGTCACCTTCTGTGCAGGACAGTTGAAACAAAAAAATTGTAATTGCAGGAGGAAAAAGTATGTGTTATTAAATGTCTGCTACTTATGGGGGGAAAGAGGGTAGGGGAACAGATGACAAAAGGAAGGCCCAACATCCTGGAATTAATGATGGTGAAGAATTAGAGCAGATGGTCTTTGCAGTGAAACCACCAAATGCAGAGGATTATGATGCATTGTGGTTAGCTTGATCCGTAGATGGGCGGGACTGCATGATAATAGGATACACCTTGGAGGGATATAAAAAAGAAGGAGGGGACATGGACAGGGTAAAAAGGTTATGGATGCCCAAAACGGTAAGCAAAGAAATTTTGGGCAAAGGAGTGTCGATTGATAGATTGATCGAAGGGGGGAATGCAGTGAAGGCGCTGATTCAGCGCTGCCGAGGGGGGACGTACCTACCAGTTGCGGGAATGATGGGAATGGGACGGAGGACTCCTAGATGGGGCAGGATATCATTGACAGATATCATAAAGTTGTCCATGGCTCACGTACAGCTCGAGAAGATCAAGGACAAGGCGTGCTCAAGGGGGGAAAATGAGAGGGCTTTGGGAGTGTGAGGTATGCGGATGAGCTAGGGTAGCCTACTGCGAGGGGAAACTACACAGCCACAATTATGATGCGAGAGCTACAGGTAAGTAAATAACGTAGGATTGACATTGACAGGCCCTGCATGGTGGGCAAACACAAAAAATGCATGAGCACTTTGCGGTAACAGGGTGCGGGGGGACCAATGCCAGCTCACTGTTCCCAGGAGACACTAGTCGCTGGGAACCGGAGCCAGCTGAAACATACAAGGTTGGCAAGCAAAGCTCACGGGCGCTCACTGGAACAGGGAAAATTAGACTCATAAAAACATGTTTTGGGAGGCACGGACACGGTGTGGTCAGCGGTTTCAAATTGCCCCTTGCTGGGAAGAAGGATGTAGAACGAGGGGTGGAGCCTATCGGAAGTTGAGTTTTGGTGTCCATGAAAGGTAACAGGGATATTGTGCTCTCGCTGATGTTCGCGGGGCGCCTCATTGATCGGGTGCCGTGTGACTGTCCCCCTTCCAACAAGCTTAAGATGTCTCATGTTTTTCTATGTGTGCTGACCAATGACAGAATAATAAAGTCCTGTAGGTCAGCACAATTGTGTAGCACAAATAAAGTAACAAGTAATTTTTTGGGAATAAATGTGGGTCCAGAGGAGAGGTTATGGACAGAGGGGATAAAAGGGTTTGCTCCAATCATTGTGGATTAACATATGTTTAGCAATAGGGGACTGAATAGTAGTCCTGCCAATCAGCCTCATAGGATGTTTAATATTGTGCAACATTAACGGTTTCCCGCTATGCAAATAATCTTTAATTGTATAAAACATTTGACCGCAGTGGGCGGTGTTGTCAGCTCCTATCAGCCAGTTCTGTTCCACTGTGCTGTTTGATTTGTGCTTACCCACCTGTGATAAACAGTGTTACTTCTTGCCTTGTGTACAGTCTTTATTGGAATTATTTTGATGTCCTATTAACTACGTACTCATGGAGGACCCCCAATAGAAGATCATGAAACACCCTTCATATGGACTAATACTTTTCCTCACGTTCCAAATGCCCCTACAGGTAAGAATAATTTTCCTTGCCAGACATGGAGAAAAGATTTTCAGTCCTCACAACAGGGTCTCTTAGCCGTCTTCCATACATTAAGAATGTCCTTCTTTACAATAAGTAATGCCCTATACAGCCACAGTCAGGCAGCATATGTGAAAGCTAATCCATGTGGAAGCACAGCAAGAAGGGTTTCAAACGGAGCACTGGGAAACGCATATTGTTAAGATCAACTTTCATTTCAGGAATATTAGAGCACGCCTCGGACCACACAGCCCTCTGGTACTGATGTATTAAGATTGTTCTCCCTCCTCAGTCTGTATTGGTTATATGGTTCATATGTGCCTGTGCTAATCCACTGATACAGCATTGAGGTTATTAGCACACATAGCTGGGGGCTGCGATAAAATAAAAGTAAAGCAGCATCATGAGGTGAGGTGAGGCCCTGAGCAAAAGATGTTTTCCCTCCAGTCTCTACGAAATTGTTTTGAGCATCATGAAATGTGAAATGTAAAACATCTTTCAGTTCTGAGAACAGTACCCCAGTCTCATATACCAACTGCTGTTAAAGTTGCTGAGCTTCTATTTACAAGGATAGCAAAGCACTGCCCATTCAGACTTTCAAGATCCATTCGATGCTTCCAATGCAATATCTTAGTTTTCACTTTGAGCACCAGTTTACTGCAAAGAGAAGCCTCTGAAGTAGGCTTTGTAGTATATATGAAACATCTACCTTGTTCTCTTTCACTGTTGTAACACTAGAGGGGTGCAGGGCAGGGGTATTGCTAGGTCTGGAAAGGATCTGAGGCTACGCTAATGCCGGGACTGTCAGGGCTCGGGGCTAGCTCGCCTTTTGGTTGTAGTCCCTGAGATTCTATCCAGGGCTACAACCAAAAGACCCAGGGCTATAGCCCCACTGGCCTCCCTCCTAGCAACTCCTCTGGTGTAGGGTAACCCTGAAAGTCCACCCTTTCTAGTTAGGACGGCTTTTAAGGGAACATGTGCAGCCACATGCCTCTGATAACTACCCATCCTGCTAAATGAAGACTGTCAGAGACCCAAAAGTGCAGTGGAAGCAGGGCGAAAGCTCAGTGATATTTCCAGATATTGAGGAAGCCAAAGACCCATTTCCCCACCCCAACATCCAGCACCGAATGCAGAAGTTTGCCAGAAGTAGTGCCATCTCACAAAAAGGCATCAAAAACCTTTCTATGAAATGTTGAAATCTTATCAACAGTCTCAACAGAACCATATCAAAGACAATTAATATCTTCGGTAGTAGAATCGTTGTAATGCAATTTATCTTTCCTAATATGGTCAGATGGAGATCGCTCCACTTTTTACAACCAGAAGCGCATTATTCAGCACACCATTGATGTTAGGTTGCAGAAGGCTTTGAGTGTCAAGAGTCATCTTGATTCCTAGATATGTAAAGCAATTTCCAACCCAGTTAAAGTAATTACTCAAAGAAGATGGACACATCACACAGCACATGCAGGATTGAAAGAGAAAACCTCGATCTTGCTTCCATTTACTTTAAATTTTGCGTTCCTACCAAACCTATTAAGTAACACAAATAGGTTGTGTGTCAAGGCCTGTGGATTGGATGTTAGCACAAGAAAGTTTCCGGAAAAGAGTAGGTCTTTGGACCCTTACCGCGATGAGAGAGGTCAGAGATGCCCCGATGGGTACGGATAGGCAAGAGAGATTACGTGGGGTTTTAGAAAACAATATACCACACTATTACCTTTGCTAAATGAACGTCCACACTGGTTTACCAAAACAGAATGCTTTTCTGAAAATAGAAAAGTGCAATAAAATGAATATCTAAGTAGTCTCAGATTAGAATTTTGAAAGATATGCAGGTACAGCCTTTAAAACAATACTGGTTAGCATGGTTAACTGTCAATAAGAGTGGCAGAAGGAAAACAGCATCTTTCCCATTCAAGTGCCTGGGAGTTTGTCATAGCAAAGCTAACCTTGGATTTGCTTTGCAGTTCTCCTAATGGTTTCAGCATTCTTGCGGTGTTCGCTAAGTAGTAACAGTCCTTTGTAGTGATTCCCCAGTTACTACTTTAAACAATAACGTGATAGTTGGCCATTTGTTGAGCAACCCCACTTTAATTAGAAAATTCTTGTTTGTAGCCAGCCTAAGCTCAACCTTGGCGACATCAATTAAATAGTAAAGATAAATGGGTTATTACTGGTTTGTTGAAATTGCGAAGTTGTCAGCATGAGTTTTCCCGTAAAATTGTGTGGCTACTGCACAAGTTAAATACATTAAATGGTTGGTATATGAGAAAAAGTCACTCAAATGCACCAACTCCTTAAATAATCAAAAAGTTAGTTTCTGTTCACTGAGTCAAATCCAGTTTATTGGTATAGTGTTATCTTCATACTAATCCAATTATTGTTTGAATATCTTATTCTCGAAAATCAATAAATATCTTGTTTTCAGAAATCAATTGAGTTCATTGTTATATGCCCCTATATTTTGTCCTTTAAGGCCAGCCATTAAGGCCAGCCTTTAAGGTAAGCTATAGCTTACTATAGGACTCATTACTCCAAGATGGCCGCCGGGCCAACTTAAGCACGTTTAACATATAGTTTACATAATAGACTTGATTACACAGTCTAAATTTTTAAGCATAACTACAACAGTATCACCGTTTTTACTGTATGTAGTTTAATAAACCTCAATAATATAAAGTGTAGCTGATGGAATGATGGAATGATGCCGCTCTAGCTAACTAAAGGACTTATTACTCCAAGATGGCCGCCGGGAGCGTTGCAGGTGTGCCGGCGTGATGACGTCATCACGCCGCGCTTAGTAACGTTGGGCGCGGCGTGGAGACGTCATCGCTCCGGCCTGCACTCTATAAATAGCGCATTTTGACAATGCAGCTATGCGAAAGCACCCGAGGAGTATACATGGCTTACCAAGGCCAACCTTTTGAAGAACGAGCAAGCTTAAACCAGGGTAAGATGCAACTGGACCATTTCTCATTTACCTACTTGAATAATAGCCTTTAAAAAAACGCAGTTAACTCAACTTTCATTTTCTCCTAAAGCCAAAGCACTAAAAGAAAATATTTTTCTTTGCCTCTATTTCTCTTCCCCCCAGCTATTTGAAAAATGACTATTGAAGCCTGATTAATTATAAGGGACCAGTATATGAACTCCTGTTTAAGGACACTAAAATAAGTAAATCACAAGCAACCGGTCATATCAAGTGGGTGAGTCATTACTATCCAAAACATTTAAACACATCAAATATAAAAGCAATTTCACCTTTTTGATTATATAGAAACAGATCAGGGAAACACCAATTTGATACATACTTTCTTCTTTTTCTTTCTCTTTCTACTTTTCTTTTCAGAGACAATTTCATTTAGGTACTTTTCGCCTGATGAACCATTGCAACTGGCAATGGGGAAGCACGTGTTGAGGTTTTCATAATTGAAGAAAAGTGATCTAAGCTATAATTTTGACCCATGTGCGAGGTTTTCATAATTGAAGAAAAGTGATCTAAGCTATAATTTTGACCCATGTGCAAGAAAACAATGAACTCAATTGATTTCTGAAAACAAGATATTTATTGATTTTCGAGAATAAGATATTCAAACAATAATTGAATTAGTGTGAAGATAACACTATGCCAATAAACTGGATTTGACACACTGAACAGAAACTAACTTTTTGATTATTTAAGGAGCTGGCGCATTTGAGTGACTTTTTCTCATATACCAACCATTTAATGTATTTAACCCGCACTTTAACCAAGGGATCAAAGGAAACGACAGACCTTGTTTACAACCCTTTCCTGTTACAATTCTGCTGGTTAGCCTATTCAAAGAAAAAAACAATTTTACTCGAGTGAATTTGAGGTTTAGGGTACTTCTGCTGTTCCAGACAATGCCTTTGATATCTGAGTTCAGAATGTAGCAGTGAGATGTCCTGATGAATGCAGTATTCTATAAATAGGCCAGTTCTTCTATGATGGCCTGTTGCATGGTGCATCATGTTGATGGTTCCATGCCTTTCCGTATGTGCATTATCTTTATGCATTTTGCACATGTACCTTTTCATTTTTTTGTAAGGGGGCAAGCCACTCTCTGCCACCTTCTTATTGTTTTTATAACACCTTGCCCTTTTTGGCATCTGTTTTTCTTGCTTCCTAAAATACACATGCAAATGCACTGATACAAATGTTAAATATGCAAATGCATTGATGTAAAGACAAGCCACCTTGTTGATTAATGAGCTTTAAGCCAGAGGGTCACGGGAACAGGTCCTTTATGAACCATCTAGATGGTTACTTTCATAGGCCACACCCTCTCCACATGTGCGGTCCTAAACTGCACCACCAGATCACTATGTGAATCCCCCTGAAGGAGTCCAGCTTCTCACGTTGCCTCAAATGCATATGGTCAAGACCTGGATGCCCTCAGATTCTCCAGTTGATTTCAAACGTACCCATGAAAGCCAAGCACAGGCTCAATCTCCTATTCACCCAGAGCACAAACTTAATTCCTCATCATTCATTGTCTACCCCTCTTCTGGACTGAAAAAGGCCTTTTCTGGTTCAATGTCCCAGGAAAATTGGGCATCCACTATCGAAAGACTGACAAACTGCATACACAACCAATGTTCTAAGGATCTACATTTTATTTATTTATTTAGTATCATTTTTAATAACGTGCCAACTCGCCCGAAGGCCTCAGGGCGCACACAAAACAGACAAAACAGGACAACAGGAAGTGAGCATCAGAGTAAGAAAAGTGGAGGTTCAGTTTAAGGTCCATTAAAAAGACATTTTTTCTACCTCTTTTTGAACTCGGCAATGGGTTTGATTTTTTTGAGTTCAGGAGGGATAGCATTCCACGTACCAGGGGCCAGGACATCAAAACATGTCCCCCCATACTTAGTCAGATGGAATCTAGGTTGAACTAGTTTGAGCTGATCTTGTGATTTGAGGGAGAGCGACGGAAGGTATGACTTCAGACGCTCTGTAAGGTAGACAGGTGCATCGGGGGTCAGGCACTTGTGTGTTAGAGTCAAAATCTTGTACGATACACGTTGCTTCACGGGCAACCAGTGTAACTTCCTTCTTGCCTCGGAGATAGGATGCCGTCGGGGAATACCTAGAACAGCTCTTACTGCCCCATTTTGAGTGAGAAATTTGAGCGGGCGGTGCCAGCCAGCAGACTATTACAGTAGTAGAGCCGGGTGTTGACTAGCGAGGTGGCCAGTAGAGCCATATTTTTCTCAGATAGAAAGGGCAGAATATGACTGAGACGTTTGTTAATGAACCCACAGGATGCACATGTTTGGGTAACGTGCTGCCTCATGCTGAGTTTGGCATCATGGGTGACACCGAATGCCCAGAGTTTTAACGCTCATGACAAGGGGTGTGGTGGTGTTGGCAATGGAGAATTTAGCATACTCTGGGGCCTGTATCTTCCGCATGTGGCTGGACGCGGCGATGAGAATCTCAGTTTTGTCAGCATTAAGGGCCATTGAATTCGCAACCATCCAAGAGTGGATGGTGGAGTATATGTAGTTGATAGCCTGGGAATCCTGAATGTAACCGCCTGAAAGTTTAAGGATGACCTAGGTGTCCGCTGCATAGTTAGTATACAGGACACCAAGGTCGTCAAGTATAGCCAGGAGAGGGAGGATGTAGATGTTAAACAGCGTGGGTGACAGGTGAGTAATGCCGGAGCGGAACGGGCATCGTCAATAGCGACCCTGGCAGTGTCGGGGGCAAGGAAGGATGCCAGCCAGAGTGTTGCTATACTCAAACAGCCAACCAAGGAATGCAACCTGGTTGCCAACAGTTCGTGGTCGACCAGGTCAAAGGTGGTGGAAAGGTCAAGCAGCGTAAGAAGGGCCTGATGGCCTTGATCGATGATGGAAGAGAGGTTTGACTTAAGGTCGAGCATGGCAATCTCTGTGCCATGTCGAGCTGGAAAGCCAGATTGGCAAGGGCCAAGTAAGCCGTTATCCTCAATGAATGTCTGTAGTTGTAAGTAGGCAACCCGATCCATAATTTTGAGAAAGAACTGGACATTGGTAATTGGGTGATCGTTTTTAGGCTGAAGGGGGTCCAATTTATGCTTTTTGAGAAGGGGAGTAATCCAGGCTTAAGGTCAGGGGGGACACACCCTTCCAGGAATGACTGGTTAACGAGTTCGGTCACCCACAGGCCCAGAATGTAGAGGCAACTGACCACAAGCCTTGAAGGACAGGAGTCACCCTTACATGAGGTGGGCTTCATGCCGGATATGATCCGGGTGATTTCGGCAATGGTACAGGGGTTGAAAGAGAATACTGATTGAGATTTATCAGTAGGGAGAGGAGGATCCTGCACTCAAGGGGGGGCTCGGAGTAACGGTCTGAATGTCAAGAGGGGGACTGGATTGGAGGTGGGAAGTGACTTTGGCAATTAACATGTCGTGAATTGTTTGGTACCAAACAGAATCCTTGGAAGGTACATCTTTGGGGTGGGGTTTGTTCCTAAAGTCCCTAAGGATAGCGAATAATTACTTGGAGATAGATTTAGCCTGTAGGATTCTTTTGTTGTAGTAGGATGATTTAGCCTGGATAACGGCAGCCTTGGAAGTTCTTTACTGCCAATTTGGAAGGGGCTAATGTTACTGGTGAGGGTTGTTTCCGCCAGGTTCGTTCGGCGGATTTCCGGAGATGTCTGAGGGTCAGGATGTCTTTATTAAACCAGTTTTGAGTAAAGGTTTCAGGCTAAACACGTCTAGTGGTGGGTGGTGCTAGATTGTCCATGACTGCGTCAAGAGTGTTGGTGAGATGAAGTGCTAGGTCGGAGGCATTGTTATAGTCCTCACTACAGCCCAGCTTGAGGCTAAGTGCATGGGATAGTTTCTCAGGGGAAAGATTTTTCACGCTTCTGGTCTTAATGGACTGTCTTGGGTGGGCATAAACTCTGAGAGGGGGGAATGGGGGATTTACAAATAAGGTCAGGAGAAAGTGATCTGACCAGGGACAAGGAGAAATGGAGAGTGCAGAGGCAGCCGCCTGGTGGAGTAAGATCCAGTCGAGAGTATGTCCACCCCTATGGGTGGGATCTTTGACTTGTTGGACAAACCTGATGGTGCTAAGTGCTGCAAGTAGTAACTGTGCAGCTTTGTCTGTTGCCACATCGAACCTACCATCTTACAATTGAGAAAAGAAATCAAGAAAACAAGAGCCTCCTCTTCAAGGAACACCTTCACACACGATCAGAGGCACCCTTAAACCTTCTCAGCAAAGTATCTCCCATGATGACTTCCCTTTACAGCCAAGCCAAACTACTGGTTCACTAACACACCTTCTCAGCACTGTTACATGTTCCCCGCTAGCTAGAAATGTTAAATATTCTCTGCTACCCTAAATAGTATGGTAGGCCAATAAATACTATGCTGTAAGGATTGTTCCCACCTGTAACCATCTAATGTAGGCCTGCAACCCTTTACGATCTTCAGCACTTCGCTGTTTCCCGAAGGAAGGCTTGCATTCAGTAAATACCTAAAATAAAGTAAATAAATATTAATGTGTATTCATTTCTGACGTCTCCTTCAGCAGTGCTGCAGAAGACAGTTGTCAATGGGCTTGAGTCCATGGAAATGGTAATTGACTAACATGAAAATGGCTTGGCAAGGTGAGTAGTTGACTACAATTTTAAACAATTTAGGGCACATCACTGACTGAATTGCCCCAAGCTGCTTGACTAGCAGTTGTCAATATTTACCACATCAGTGGCATTCTTTTCATCAACCACGGAAGAACACAAGTTTGAGTCAACCCTGCTAGGACTTGAACTTGTGTTCCCCAAATCTTTTGGTGGCCACTTTGCCCAATAACGCATACTTGCCAGCCCTACCGATTTAGGCAGTAGAATACTGCTTTTTGAGCAGTCCTACCGCCTACCGATTGAGTGGCAACAAATAGCGATTTTAAAAAATTAAATGTTTATTTTTTAACAAAATGTATTTCTTTTTTTGGCCTGGCTGCTTGAGGACCGGCTTAGCATGATCAGCATCCTCTGGTGCAGAGCAGGCCTTAGAGGGGGGGCGAGCCAGGCGACCGCCCGGGGTACCACACCCCTCAGGGCGTCTTTAGCCCCTGCCACGCCAGCTCGGGGGAGTCTTTCAAAGGCTCCCCGGAGCTGGCGTGGTGGCAGAAGGCGTGGCAGGTGCCTCATTGTCATTGAATGCACCCGCAGCGGCGGGCCAATGGGCTGCTGACGTGTCCTATTCCTATCATTACCTCCACGCATGACTATTTTTGAAACTTTAAGATTCCTACAGATTTTTTGTCACAGAATGTTGGCATGTATGATAACGTGTCAAGCTGATCTTAGTTGTTGATCTTGTTAAATCTTAGGTTTTGCAGGCTGAAATATGGATTCAAAAATAGAATGAAAACAGCCATTTTGTTGACGCTATGACTGGGAAGTGTAGTTTGCAAGAGCTTCCTAGTCTGTGAAAGGCAGTGCTTTCAGGGTTGACTATTTTCCTAATGCAATATGGAACAACAAAGGCGTGCCTAAAAGTGCAGTTGAGTTGGTAATTCGCTCTACAGCCACAGCTGCCCCATCTCCTGTCCATTCTGCAAAGTGTAACCAAAGGAGCTTTCATTACCTTAGTTTGAAATTGAGAGGTGAAAGGTGTGCATTTAATAAATACTGTTTTTCAAGCAATCATAGAACACAGTTAGCTGCTTAAGAAACACTGAACAGACAGAATGGTACCACTAACAATTTTCTGGACACATCATGCTATCCAGAGCAGCTCTATGGCAAGGCATGCTTAGTGGGCCACTAAGAAAATGTTGCGCGTGCTTAACCCTTCAAGTAATTTATACTACCCCTTCATTGGAAGCTGAGAGCAGCAAAATGGCACTTATACTGGGTGGCAGACATTTGTGTACCTGCCATAATCCTAAACAAAACAAAGATGCATGATCTCTGAAAACATTAAGAACGTTTGGTTGAGTCTCCCTGCAAAGCATGGATTCCACAAAATCAATCCTAGACATATATCGGGGAAACATGTATACATACATGTATATTGTTACAGAAATACTACCCCCAAGACATTATGAGTAGTTTATGTCGTTTGCACGTGCTACCAATGATCTCACAGGGTGTTTATGTCAGAAAGGAATAGAACACTATTTGGCAGATCTTCGTTCCCATGGGTAAGTTAGCTGTCCACGTATTTGCCAGGCATGCCTCCTCTGACCATAAGCATGTCACCTACGGGTTAAATCAAGAAGTGCTAAAGCCCATTTCAGGTTTTTTTTCCAAATTTAATTCACGATTTAATAGACGAAAAAGACCCCAAAGTTCACCTTGTTTACAATGGAATATTGCGAACAATAACATCTTTTTGTCGGCAGATTGTCATCATCTGGTTGTTAACATGGCCGGCGTGTAGGACATAAGTCACTTACAGAGTTTCTTTTAAATCGGGAATTGAAGTTGGAAAGGCCGAGTGCTCCTCTCCCCCGGGCTTTATGGGCTCCGTGTGGCAGTTGCTGGCAGGGCAGACATGGTTTCTGAGGGTTACAGTGAGGTCACGTTCATTCCGAAGCCAATCACGTGAGATCATAATGCCCGTGCTGTGCAACCAAGCGTGTGCGCTATTTCCTTGAGGGAATTGCAACCACATGGAAGGCCATAGAAGAAAAAATACTGACTTCTATATGAAGAAACTATAACTCAGTGTGAAATGTTATCATTATGCAGTTTCTAGGCAGATATAGGATTGTATAAAAGAACAATTATGAATATATGAGGGAATAACGAAGAGGGGCTATGCACATTTGTTTTGTCTTCTAACGAACAGCAAGTGGGCTTATTGAACATCCGAAACAGTTTTACTATTCTGGCGAAATGGTGGAGTGTGTTCTGGCAGTTCGACGTTTGAAATAGCGAATATAGTAATTCTTTTTAACACGCATCTTTTTCTTTTTGTGACATAAACTTTGATTTTTGTGAAAAAATCAATTCACCTTTGTGATGTATTTATGCTTGTGTGTTGCTTCCCCTTAATGCATTTTTTAGGTGAAATGGGGATTATTTGCAATTCAACAGTGAAGCAAATGTTCGGCCAAAAACCACCGAGTTCCCTCTGGTCAGCATTAACTTTGCTTAATGCTAGATGTGAAGAGCAGAAAAAGCATATAACAAAATTTGAAAATACACTTCTGCAACAAATAATACGTGTTGGGGATTTCTACAGGGGAGAAACCACCATTGACATTTTCGGAGGGTGAATAGAGCTGGATATATGTAAGGTTTACAATGGTGCATGGAGACAGACTATTTTGTGCCAGCTCTGCGCAAAGATGTACGGATATGCACAACCTCAGCTATCCCTTGCAGGGGAGCAGCTTTGCTGCCGACGACCTAGAGTATGATGTGATTATATTTTTGGCTTGGGCAGGTTAGGCTTTCGGTCTTCCGCAAAACCTGGTGCAAGTGTAGGTGTTTTGTAATTCGGTGTAACCTGGGACTGGGAAACAGAGTATGTTATAAAGGCGCTAACCCAGTGGTCTTCAAACTTTTTTGGCCAGTGCCCCCCTGAGCAAAATTTGGGCAGGTCGGGACCCCCCAGAAATGCCAAATGGACAGTATATATTGCGCGCCGTCACCTGCTCCCATCAAAGTCGCTGGGCTCCCTCATCCCACTCCTACCCAGTCGCTGGTCTCTCCCCACCCCATCACACACCCAGGGCTCTCCCCACTCTGCTCCCATCACTATCCCATGGTTCCCGCCCATTGTGCTCCCACCATAGTCCCTCGGTTCCCCCATCCCGTTCCCAACACAGTCTGAGGGCCAGTGGCGGCTGGTGAATCTTTTTTAAGTGGAGGGGCATTAAGGGGAGGTTCGGGGGGGTTTCCCCCTGTGAATTTTTTTTTAAATAATAGGTTAAAATGTTGCATTGTAGAGCATACTTTTAACAAAAAATGGGTAAATAGCCAAACAGTTTGCAATTGTTGCTGGGAGTCCAGGGGGCAGGCATTGATATTTTATTTCTATCGCGCTCGTACACAAGTGTTTCAGAGCGTGACAAGGCAAGGGAGGGGAACAGAGGAGAATAAAACAGCGATCTTACTAGGCCCAGTGACATTGAGAACGCGCAAGTGTGAGGGGAAAAGTGCATGGAAGGGGGGAGAAGTGGAAAGTGCGAAGCAGAGGAGAAACAGATAAATAACAATAAATAAATAATAAAGGCAACAAACAGTGGTAGTGCAGCCAGCAATTTGCAAGTGCTACGTTTAAGGCAGCAGACAGGGTAGGTCTGATAAGTGCAGGAAGAAAGATGGTTCTCCTCAAGTTTTAGAGTGGCAGGGCGCTGTTCCAGAGGGAGGCCCCAGCCGAAGACGGAGATCTACCCCCAGCTCGTTTCTTTGATAAACGACTGACCCTGAGGGAGTTGGAGGTAGAGGAGTGAAGAGCTCGAGAGGGGAGGTATTTGCGGAGGAATAGCTGAAGGTATTTTGGACCCAGGCCCCAGAAAGCCTTGTGGACAAGGCAGAGGGTTTTGAATGATAGATGTCCGGTAAAAAGATACCATCCCTGTCCCCTGGGCCCCACTGGTCCTAACACAATGAACATGATTATGTGTATATGCAAGGCGCTGCACATTCATACAGCAATCACTCTATCATTCACATGAGCATCCATCACCATACACTCACTCATAACGCATCCATACACATGTTTAAATAAAAACAATGAACATAAACGTACCTTCTGCATTGGCCTGTGTGTGGGTGCTGAAACGGCCTGCTCCAGCTGCTCTGTCCGTATGTGCGAGGAGGCGCAGGAGCTCCCCCTCGGACATACAGACATGCAGTGCCCCAGCCAGCATTTCCAATGAGCTATGCAATGCTGGCAAAGCAAAACGCCCCAGCACTTGCATGGCTCAGTGAGCATGTGCGGCTGGGGAACTAAACTGAACTGTCAAAGGGAAACAGTGTTTCCCTTTGACAGTTCAGCCAGCCCAGGAGCACTCCATTAGCTGGATAAAGCAGCTGAGGGAGTGCTCACTGTTTCACTGGGCTGGCTCCTTAGCTCCTCCATAATGGGTGAGGGGCCACTGGGTGGGCGCCTCTTGCCATTATGGATGAGCCGCCAGGCTCGGACAGGCCTATAGGGCAATGCCTGTACCAAAAATGTAAAATGCTAGTTTGGGCCAATCAAAATGGGCCACCATTTTGGCCAATGTGGACCATTTTGATGAGTTACTTAACTATGCAGTTAGTAATGTTGACCATTGTTGCTGAATATATCACAATTTACTTACATTTTAACACAAAGCACCCCTTTGGGTACTATTGAAACAGTGGGCTTCATAACTACTCTGGCGGTAGCTGTGCCGGTAAAACCGGCACGGCTGCCACTGGAGTTGCATCCGGGTCTGGCACCCGCGAATGGGCAATTACTAGGTCATGCCGAGTTAGGCGGACATGATAATTGCCCTTTCGAAGGTGCCGGTAGATCCCCATTCCCATTTGAGCCCCATATGGCTCAAATGGGAATGGGGAGCTCGGATGCACCGGCACCGTTAATAACGGTGCCGGTGCATCCGACGAGCTGAGGTCAGACCTGGCGGGGGCTGTCAAGCACCCACGAGCACAACTCTTACTATGGCGGAACGGTAGCAACGGTGCCGGTAGCTTACCAGCACCGTTGTTACTGGTCCGCCATAGTAGTAATGAGGCCCAGTCTGTGACTAAAGGAATGAATATCCATTTACAACTGTGGGCCACTTTTTCATTGTTGCCTGAGACAGTTTCATGCTTCAGCCCGCCCATGTGGGCCACCCCTGCCCATTTCTTCCAATCTAAAAAAAAAAAAAAAAAAAAAAATCTTTTTTCATGCTGAGCTCTCAGGGCCCCCCTGGGATGCACCCGCGAACCCCTAGGGGGTCGCGACCCACAGTTTGAATACCACTGCGGCTAACCTGTCTGATCTCCTTGAGGCAGGCTTCTAAGGATCCATTCCTTCCCTGAGTAAGTGGGGGAAATTTCTCAACACCAGTCAGAGAGAGATGAAGTCACAAATTATATTGTAGCTGATTAATACTAGTGGTACCTCCACCTGAGGTGTAGGGTCATACCTCAGGAAGAACTTTGTGGGACTCAAAAAATTAAACTTACAGTGCTTTCTGTTAACAATACTGCCAAATACTTGCTAAACATGTCATCACATCACAAGGAAACCATAATCATGAAAGTTGTGCTTAAAAGGTTGTCTGATGCAGGATAGAATGGCACCAATACCAATAGGTTTTGTCAAAATATAACTCAAAATATTATATTAGGGACTTCTACATGCACTCCTTAGATTTCTCTCTCAGACCATATTTGTAAAAATCTTCAGAAAAGGTGATCAATATTCACGAGGCCATACCGTAGCAGGACTTCCTTGGTGTGCAGATTGTTCCATCGAAGTCTTAAAAACTGATTCTGCCCCTGTTTTATCATGTTCGTCATGGAGGTACACCATGGAAGGATACCTGTGAGAGGCCTTGATTGTTTGGATCCAATCCCTGTTGAGCAAGATTTCTTAACTCGGATTACGCACCAGGTCTTGAAGGAGCACCCCGTGTCTAGGAGGAGCTGGTTGTAGTAATCTGCCCATTCAGACAGAATCTTTGAGCCTCTGTCTTGGATAACCAAATTTATATTAACATAGAGTGATGCACCTCTCGCAACCAAAATCACCCGATATAGTGCCAAGTGCTTCCATTGGGCTCTGGGCAGCAAGGAAGTCAAGCCCAGGTCACATTGGATCACGGCCAGGGGAAAGAAAGCGGCAGGTGGAAGACACCCCTCCACATCTGTCCCTTCAGGGCAGGCAAGTAGCCTAGAGTTGATAGATCATAGACTTCAATTCCATACAGAATTTTCGGGAAAGCTTTTAAGTCATAAAAGCGAATACAAGGTGTAACAGAACTTTTCCCGAATTTTCTGTCTATTCTTTTTAATTGATTAACCAGCCCTGCAGATTTTTATTGTAACCAATTCTTGATGGTCATGCCTGATTTTCTGGAGTTTATCAGGAAGCACAGATAGAGAAGGGCTTCCACGCTCTGCACCCTTTCTCCTCCAATATGCCAAAAAAAGGGATTGTTTCCTAGCATTGGAGAATTGGATCACTTTGGTCTTGGCAGGATTAATGGTGAGCGCATGTGCCTCCACAAAATCAAGGAAACCCTCCAGTAGATGTTGCAGACCTACAGGTGTGCTGTCAAAACTTAAGAAATCGTTGTCATAAGACAGCCACAAGGGGCAAAGATGATGCAGTTTCGGAGTTACTCGGGCCCTAGGTTGCAGTTGTCTGTTACTATCTGGCATATATAAATTGTAGTGACAAGGGGACAATACACACCCTTGCCGAACGGCTCTAGAAGTTCTAATGGGTCTGGACAATTTGCCTGTCGATCTACGCACACCTGAATTGTGGAGTTTTCGTGAAGGCCCTCCAACAGTCTCAGCAGACCCTCAGGAATGCCCCAGGCCTTCCAACAGTCTCAGCAGACCCTCAGGAATGCCCCACAATACAGTTTTCACCAGAGCATTTGGTGATCAACTGTGTCGAAAGTAGCCGTCAGGTCAACCGAGGTTACATAAACTGGGTTCCCAGCCTTGGCCCATGCTGAATGTTAAATGCATTTTAGGATTGTGCCATTGAGGGAAGTTCCCATCCTACGATGGAATCCTGTTTGCCACTTACTAAGGGTCCCTGTAGATGTAGCCCAGTGCTCCAAATGCCCCAACAATACCGAAGCAAATACTTTGGAATCTGCATCCAGCAACACTATTGGCCAATAATTACTGGGAAACGACCTAGCACACTTTTTATATATGGGGATTACATGAGCCTGACTCCAGGTCACTGGAAATCTTTCCATCATCAGTATGTCCTGAAATCGGGCTGTGAGTACCTAGGCCACAACCTTGGATTAGTTCTAAAAAGAAAGTTCAATAGTTTATTTGGGTCAGGTGCCCAAGAGGCACTACAGCCCGAAATGGCCCTCTTGACAACTTCACGACTACATTTTATTGACTCTGCATCTAGTTTTAAAATAATTGCCTTATAGGCTCGCTGCCAGTTTTTATATGACTTCCAAGCTTTTATTTCCTGGGTAATCTTCTCGGATGTCGAGATGGAATGATCACGCTTAATGTAGCGAACTAAAGTTCTTAAACATTTCCTCCGGACCGCAAGCTTGTGGTTATACGCATGTCTGTGAATCTTGGGCATTCAATTCGAATTCAGTGTACTAGGGAGAGCAGCCATAATAGCATCATTTACAAAGCAATCAAAGTTGTCAGAAGCTAGTAGGGCCGATCTGCGAACCAGTGGGTTATCCAACAAGAGATCTACAAAGAAACTGTTCAACCACTTGGCGTGACTAGTAATCCACGCTATGCAATTGCCCTGAGTATTTGTGAAAAGGGACTTTATAGCAGCACTGCTTACTACTGACATAGTGAAGCAACTTGCTGTGTCAAAGTGTGCTGCTATTTGAACATGATTGCTCAGGGTCGTTAATTTCACTGTGAACACACTACAGAGGTCACGCAGCCCCTTATTTACATAGACATAATGCAAAATTGTACTAATAACTCTATTTGTCCAAGTGGCACATGGAGGGATATCCCCCCGATTGTGCCATTCACAACTGACAATCCTAGGCTCAAGAGCGCAGTGTCCCACATCTGGCCATTGTTTAGTTTAGACTCAGATGTCATCACTGTGGCCCCCGAACAGATATGGCCATGACCATTCAAGCAATCAGAGTTTAAGTACCCCCCCACAAAGACATAGCCACTTGGCACTCAATCATACCAATCTAGAACAAAAGAGATAACAAGGTTCAAAGCCTCAGTGAGAGGGCACATTCCCTGATGCCAATAGATGTTCAATATAAGGATGTTGAACTAGGTATGCGGCCAAATTTTGATATGAGTTGCCATTATACCAAATGTTATGGTTGAATTGCATACCACCCGAAGGTTCGGGTCAGATTTAATCACAGTTAATAAACCCCAATAGGGACATCCACTCGCGCATTGACCTGCTTCTTGGAATAGAGTCAAGTATCCATCGAAGGAAGGTGTGATTGTTAGCCATGTTTCCAGTAAGAGGATGTGTGTTGCCTAAAAATTCGAGACAGGCCATTATTGTTTAAGAGATGAAAATTTCCCCTAGAATTGAAGAGCATAAACATTAAGCGGGCGCGATTTTCATCCAGAGGTCCACCCGGGATCGCCCCGACGATCTAGTTAAGGGCCAACCTCTGGATCCACGACCAGTCACTATTTTCTTTAGAGGGGAGGACCCTCCTTTTTAGCTTCAAAATCTGTTCCTCCATAGATAATTCCATTCCCCGAATAAGACACTGACCACCTTGCAAGGTCAATATTGTGCTGGGGACGATCTGCTCAGCATAAGGAGATAAGTCAAAGCCCATTCAACGCAGTGAATCTTTATCCTTTAACAGGATGTCCTGCAGTATCTTGGAGTGTAAAGAAATCAGTGCTCTGTCAATCAGTGCTCTGTCATGGCGCTGGCAATCAAACAAGAAGACCCTCGTTAAATCGCTAGAAGTGATGCCAGTCAAGGCCGGACTCTTCGACGGGAGATGCAGGATGTTCGCCCCATTCAACGTTATCTGGTGTGTTTCATGCAGAACACTTTCAATTAATATGTTGTAGAGGTGCTCTTTCTCTTTTGCCTCTTGCAGAATCTGTTGATTAGAGAAATTGGAATTAGCCAATAAGGCGGTCCCTGTGCATAACATTCGGGGGCTCACCCGTTTTCTTGTGTGTTATATGAGGAGCTCCATGAGCTGGCCAGTTGTGATGATGCATTTCTCCAGGGTGGCACAGTTGGCGCAAGTTGCCCAAGGGGTAGTTTAAAGTTGACAGGCGTGCGCAGCTGCAAAGTAGCAATATCATTGTCATTTGGGCCATGAGTATTAGTTGCCCCCAGGACCAACACTTTGTCCGCTTCACAGGGGAGCGTGGGAAGTACCTGTGAAATTGTCTGCCGCGCCCCTCCTGCTCTGCTCAGAGGCAAACTCTGTTCTGGTGCCAATATTTGCAGTGTCTTGGTGTTCCTCAACAGGTTTGAATCCTCCAAGTTCAAAGTAGGCTGTCTTGCAGTTCCTGTGTCACCCAGGAAAATGTTATCCTTGGGACGTGCAGACTGAGAGAGTAACGCAATCTCAAATCAGAACCACACTGAACTGACGGTGCCCCAGCAGCTCTCCTTAACACAACAACCCTTCTCTTACTCCACCTTGTCCCATCGTCAAGAACCACATACCATGTCCCCACCATCACCACCACACGCAGGGACATAAATGTGCTCCTCCCCTTAGGGACAAACCTGGGATTTTTCACACAAACACGATCACCCACCTCAACTTTAATGGGTCTTTTCCTGCTCTGCTGTGCTCTCACACGATCCTGGTCTGCACGCACCCTTTACAACACCTCTGACATGTTCAACTCTGTGATCACACCCCCACCAAGGGCAGCCGTCCTCAACCTTGACACAGCCTTCCTACCCCTCATGAGTTCAAATAGTGACTTGCCCGTAAACACAAAAGGTGTTCGCCTATATGCCGTCAAAGCCTCTGAAACCACCTCCTGCCAACACAACCCATTGGCGATGGCCAGCTGAATAGCCCCCTTCACAAAACCATGAATTCTTTCTACCAATCCATTGGTGGACGGTTTGTACAAAGCTGTCCTATGGTGTCTGATACCATTGTTCCTCAAAAAATCCTGCATTTGCTGGGACACAAACTGCACCTAGTTGTCTGTGACCATACTCACGGGTACACCATCCCTATCAAAAATCCTTTTATGGAAACCAGTCACCTTATCCGTGGTTACTGACTCAAAAGCAGCAGCCTCAACCCACCGTGATGTATAATCAACCGACACCACCACAAATCACAAACCCCCCTTCAAACACTCCATAGGGCCCATAATGTCCAATGCCACCTTGGACCATACCTCATTTGGAACATCCACAGGGTACACTGGTTGTGGGCGCACCTCTCTGCTCTTATCACTAGTGGCACATGCCACACACTCCTTCACCACCACTTCTACATCCTCATCCATAGGCAGCCACCAATACGCCTCCCGCAACCTCCTTTTCGTCAGGGACCTACCCAAATGCCCCTCATGCGCCAGCTCAACAAGCCTTGCCCTAACACTCACGGGAGGCACCAACCTCTCCCCTCACATGACTCCCCATGGTCCCTCCGCCAATTCACTCAAAACCTGCATATACCCCTTTCCTTCCTCCCTACCCTTGACCGCTTCCCAACCATCACGCAAACCATCTCTAATCCACGCTAACTCTGCATCCTTGGCCAATTCTTCCTCCCACTCATCCTTATCCACAGCGGGGAGCACACATGCCACCTGTGTGCTTATATCACACTCCCCCTGCTCTTCCGGTGCCTCCACCGGCAATCGTGATAAACAATATGCTACCACATTCCTTTTGCCTGGTTAGTACTCCACCCTGGAATTAAACTCTTGCAGGTCCACTATCCACCTTGCAAACCTAGGAGACACTGATGCCACCCCCTTGGTGGTGAGCACATATAAAAGCGGTTTGTGGTCTGTCCTGATGATATATGGAATACCCCACAGAAAAGTCCTAAAATGTTTTGAAGCCCAAGAAGCAGCAAACGCCTCCCTTTCAATAACTGCATACTGTTTCTCAGCATCCCTAAGTGCCCTGGACAAATGCAATAGGCTTGCACACACCATCCTGCCACTGCTCCAGAACTGCTCCTAAGCCAACCTCACTAGCATCCAACGTAAGTACCGTCTTGTTCTTTGGGTCAAATGACTTCAAGGATGGGGCCTTGTCCACATCTTCCTTCAACTGAACAAATTCAGCCTGGCACTCAAGGGACCATTCAAACCTGGAATTCTTCTTCAACAAAGCACACATGCACGCAGTCTTTTCCGCATACAAAGGTAAAAACTTGACGTCATTCCCAAAAACGACCTGAGTTTATGCTTATTCACTGGGGAAGGAGCCACCCTCATAACTCTAACCAACCCCTTTCTAGGCCTGGGCACCCCCACCTGACACATTGATAACTTCAATGTCAAGCCACTCTGCTGCAGAGTTTGCATGACCCGATGCACCCTCTCGTCATGTTCCCTTTTGTTCTTACCCTACACCAAAATGTCATCTTGAAAGTAGCTCACACCTGGCACACTCCCAAACAATTCCTGCATCAAACGCTGAAAAATTGCAGGCACAGAAGCTTACCCGAATGGCATATGCCGAAACCTATATGCCCCAAAAGGTGTCACAAATGAAGTCAATGGTCGCGATTCCTCATGCAAGTTAATCTGGTGATAAGCCGATGACAGATCAAAAGTGGAAAACCACTCTGCATGCCCCATTGTCAAAAGTAATTCATTGATGTTGCGTAGCGGGTGACGATCAACCCAAATATTGGAATTCAGCTCCCCAAGGTCTACAGACATCCTTAATCCACCATCCTGTTTCCATGCTAATACCACAGAAGATAACCACTCGGAACTCTCAATTTCCACGGGATACTTGGTGCACGAATGTTGCGCCTACATGACCTCACCGAAGCCTTCTTCCACACTTAGCACATGCACACTCTTCCCAGGCGGTATTCCAATATCAAGGGCGGCTTTCTCGTCCCACACCAAAACGGTTGCACCTTGATGTGCCACATACAATTTCCCTTCCGTGCTACATCCTTTGCGTCAATCCGCACCCATTGATACCCCAATACATTTATGGGTGCCTGTCCATATGCGCTGGGATTAATGTCTGGAGGTTTGAGAGCAGCTACCTCCTTCCCAAAGTTATCTTTGTACACTTCTGGAGGGATCATGGTATACGGAGAACCAGAATCCACTAACATCTCCAAACACACACCATTCACCGTAAACATGTCCCATGGCCTCTTCTTGGCCCCCCCTCAACATGCAATATCACCACTTCCCTCGCCACACTGCTGTCAAAATTCTTAGTGCTGTGACACTACTCTTTGCTGTGCATATCATTTACATATCACTAGTCCTTTGTTGTATGTAACCTGTTTAACTGAACATCAAACCTGCAGTTTCCTCTCACACTTTATAAAATGCTAACGAATTTCAATGGATCAAAAATCTCATTATTTATCAAACTTGCATTTCCCTTTTACACACCATTAAATGCAAACCTCTTCTTTTCCTTTCTTTGCTGTTGTAAGCAACACCTGGGTCAACAGTTTAGCCTCTTCTTCAAGAAAGACAAAGCTGCCACTATTGTGAGATCTACGGGCCAATCAGTCTGTTCGATGTAGACAATAAGGATTTTACAAAGATCTTGGCGAGAAAGCTAGGGAGAGTCATGAATGAGTTTACACAAAAAAACCAGCACGTTTTGTCAAAAACAGAAGTGTTCAGGACAATGCGTGAAACCCTGCTGTACACCACGACGAAGGGCAGAAAATGCCTTGGGCAAGATTGAGTAGAGATATTTGTTTGTGGTCATGGAACACATAGGTTTTTAAAGAGAAGTTCACTGGGATGGGAAACACCTGCATCCATCCCCCTCTTTGTCTGTGTTAATGAATATATTGCTTGTGACTCCCTTTGAACTGAAGGGCTGTCAACTTTATTGTTCATTATAGCAATGGAGCCACTTGGTGCTAAATTCTGATGCACCACAAAAATGAAGGAATGGCCTTCTGAGGAGTGCTGCAGAAGCTTTGGCTCTAAACCGAGGATCTACTATGGTTTGTGAAGAATGCATCATCATCCTTAAAGACCGCACTGGAGATAATTGGAGGTTTTGGAAACATGTGCTGCTACCAGACTAATTGGATGGAACACGTGAGTGGTCCTCCCACTCTCAACAGCTTTCTAAAGCTTGAGCTTCGCCTGGTGTCCCAAGAGGTTGAAGTATAAACAGAAGTGTTGGGGTCAACAAGGCTCAACTGGAATATCCTGAAGGGGTTCTTAAAACTGAAACCAGGTCTGTAGCTTGCAGGGGGTATGGTGTGTTTGGAGGGCCGTGTCAGGTTGCTTGTGTGTGAAATCATCAGCATGCTCAGTCATGCTATTTGTTACAGTTACATGTCTCGTGGCTGAGTCAATGACGATCATTAATGCAATTTACTAGTGCCATTACTGTCATGCCTATCCTCTGTCCACATCTGCCTTGGAACCACAGGAGAGGGGCCCTGGCAACCCAGAGGTTTCAATGCGTGTGCCTCACAGCTGAGGCTACTTCCCACTGGCTAACATAATGCATTGTTTTAAGAAAGCAATAGCCTGGGAGACAGGCCATTCACACACCCTGAGTAGTAATTGTGATACTGTCACAACTGTGCCATTGGAGCACCAATTGGCACCCATTTTGGACTATTTGGGACTTATTCATTACCATAATCCTCCCCGTACAATACCTATTCATATTTTTGCCTTTACTTTCCGTTTGCAAGACTTTAGAACTTCCTTATTTAATTTAAAAAACTACATAGCCCATGTTGCACCTTGTGGCAGTTCTCATTCCCTGGCTATTCCTATGCAGAAGCCTTAGAACTACAATCCCCATAAGGCTTAGAGATCAGTACTGCTTTCACTTTCTGTAAAAATGAGGACAGGAGACCGTATTGTGATACCAAGCAATACTTTATTTTCTTAAGGTGTCCTTAGTGAATAGTAGTTCAGACTTTAAAGGCAGTTACTTCACTCTGTTAAAGTCTGGGAGTAAGGCTACTCCTCTTGGGCCTCCTCCTAGTCATTCGAGCCCGGGTAGGCCCACCAGTCGCTTCCTCTCTCCTCTCCAGCTTCCTGAAATGAGCAACAACAGTGTTGGTACTTTTATCCCCGGTGCTTGGCTTGACTCTAAACCAATCAGGGACAGGTCCTGCCACCCCCACCCTGATTGGTTGGTTATATGAGAGTCTTCCCCTTAAATGAGGAGCTGCCATCCAATATCCTGCCCTGGCAGCTGCAGAGTGATTGATAGGACTGCCCACTTTACTCCTGTCCCCCACCATGGCTATCACGTTGCTGCCGTGCACTCTACTGCCTGGGCCCTGTGTAGGCTCTGCCTCCAGCATGCATTGGGCCGGCAAGAACCTCCCATTCTACTCTGAATGCGACCATCCGGTCCCGCCTCTTGTCTGGACCATCCTCCATGGTCAGTATGGCTTGAGATGCCGTCTTCACCGACCACGCAGGCAAGTGTTGCCCCGGGTAAGGTCTATGTATTGTTGCCCCCTGTGAGACCATCCTCCCTCAGATGTCAGTCTGGCGCGCTGAGCAGAGGACATGGGTCCTCCTTGCATGCTGCTGACCCGCATCAGAGAGGGATGGCGGTCTCATATGTGCATGCTGTGCCAAGCACGGCTTGTGCTGTCTCAGCATCGCCGGCTAGGCACGCAGCCTGGTAGGTTGTCTATGTACTGCCGGCTCAGAGGGCAGTTTTATACCATGTCCTAGAGCCAGCGGCACCTCTACCATTGGTGACATCCTCGTCCCCCTCTCCACCGCGGTCTTATCCATACCCGCGCCTGTACCCGCGCCCCCGCATCCCTCAGCAGGCGGCTTCCATGTCCCCCTCTCATCCCCAGCCATGTCCATATGTGCGCTCCATCTGCACCCCGCCTCTCTCAGAAGGCGGCTTCCACGTCCCCCTCTTATCCCCGGCCATGTCCATACCTGTGCCTCTACCCGCGCCCCCTCCTCCCTCACACTATCCCAGGACCAGAGAGGGAGGAGGCAGATTACCTTCAGGTGTGCTGCTCCGGGTGCTGCTAATGAGCCTGCTCCAGCACAGGATATGCCAGTATTTAAGCAGCTGCCTGCAGGATCACAAGGCTCTTCTATTGAGTTTGCTCCCTGCCCTTTGATCCTTGGATTTCTGCTGTTTCCTGTTGCTTCCAGAGCCTACTCCTGTTCCAGTGCCCTGCGCTCCCTGCCCTGCAGCCCTGCTACTCTGCCAACACTCCCCAGCCTTCTGCCCTGCACCTCTGTGCTTTCTGCACTGCAGCCCTGCTCCCCTGCTTGCAGTCTTCGGTTCCCTGTCTGTCGCCGCTTGCTCTCTATCACCTGTTATCTTGTTCCTTGCCTGCAGTTCCTTGTTCTATGCCCATTGTCTGTGTTACATGTATTTAGCTTCCAGTTTTTCAGTCCTGAGTTTCCTTGTTATCTGTCTGCAGTCCTGCCCTTGTTATTCGAGTCCAGATGTACTGTTCCTTGAATTCCTTGTTACCAGTCCAGTCTTTGTTTTCCTACTCCAGAGTTTCAGTCCTAGGTTTTCCTGGTCCTGGTCTATAGTTCAGTCTTATGTTCCTTGAGTCCGGTCCTTAGTTGCAGTTCCATTCTCCTGTGCCATTGTACTTAGATTATTTTCTTCTTGCTTTTCCTCTTCCATTCCTGGTCTCTGTCCTGAACCATTCTTACTTTCATCCTATTCTTCCCTCTATATTTCTATTACTGTTCTTGTCCTCACTTGTGCTTCTGTAATTCCTTTGTTCAGAGTTTGGCTGCTGGGTTTCCCAGCTTGCAATCTCTGCCCCTTTCCTTTGTAGCGTTTCAGTATTGTACCTTGTGCCATATTGATAACAGTGTCCTGTTCCTGCTTTAGGGGGCAGTCATTGTTCAGTTCATGCTGGACCCGTACAGACTTCAGTCTTGTGAGTACTGTTTCCTTGTTTGTGCCTTGGTGTTAAGACACAGACACCCACTCCTGCTGCTCCTTTTCATGGGCATTCAGAGTGGGGTTCTGTAAAAGTAACCAGCGCAGAGCCTAGAGTCTCACCAGACCCTGTGGGAAACTCTTCCCCCATTCTGTGTACACCTCAAGTGGGAACCTAAAGTGTTTGTCTTACTTGTACTCCCTGATGGTGTCTAGTCAAAGGATCGACACAAAAGGGTCGACAGGTCAAAGGATCGAATTTTTTTTTGTATTATTATGTATATTTTTTTAGGCTTTCGTTTAGGGAAAAAAGTGTTTTTTAGCAAAAAAAGGGGGTAGGGGGGACCCCCCCCCCCAAAAAAAAAATGTGAAAAAAAAATTTGATCCTTTGACCTGTCGACCCTTTGGTGTCGATCCTTTGACCTGTCGACCCTTTAGATTCGATCCTTTGACTGGCAACCCTCCCTGATCCTTTCTATTCACTCCCTTTGTTGCCCGTCTGTAGTACTTGTCTATCCTTTCATGTCTGCAGGAATCCTAGCCAGTGATGTCTTTATGGGAGGGCAAAACACGTTAGTGACCATTGTTTACAAAACTTAAATAGCACACGTCAAGATATTGTATGTCGTGTTGCTGAGGCTCTGAACCTATTGCGGTCTATTGTAACAAATATGTTCTGCTTTGATAAATTCCTCCTGTAATGCTTTCTGTGTTCACTGCCCCACACATAGTTTGTGTGTTCACTACAACTCCTGTAGCAATCTCACCTTTCTTTGGGAATTATATTGATCATGTGCAATAGCCAAAGTTGAAATGCATACTAATAAATGTGAGTGCCGCGTTGGTTCAGAAGATAGCTCAGTTTGTTAAGCACTAATTGCAGAGATTTATGTTCATATGCAAGATTATAATACTGAATTCTAACAAGGCCAACTCAGCCTTTCCTATGTTTGAAGATGATAAATCTGCAGGAATGTGTTCTTTGTTTTGTAGCACAACAGGTGCTATTTTCAGCAGTGTACCTGTACTTATGGTTGCTATAAAAAGAAAAAACATATATAGCATCAGTATGGTGAAGGTCTAGAAATTGATTTCTGCAGATGGAGGCTTAAACCTGGGCAGCCACCTCAAATCAAGACTATAAAGTGTTAGTCCGAGAAGTGATTAGGTATTGAAATTCAAGACTGTGGAACCAGAACGTTCATGCTTCTATCCGGGCTTCCCCAGCAAACGATACAGTGACCTTGGATAAACCAACTTATTTCACTGACATTCCTGTACTGTCTTCCTTGAAAAGGTTGGCTTCTCACATGCTGGGGCTATTGTGTTGCCCATTCATTACCTGATCTGAACTTTTATGTAGGTCATTTCAGCAGAAGGGGTCGTAGACAGAAGAGAGCGGATCAGATATTTCAGGTCTCTGGCAAACATATTTTAAGGTCTGCTCATTTGGCACAAAAAACGGTTTGCTTTTTTTGTACAACTGAAAGATTTTTGTGTATGTATATAAATAGCTATTTCACAAGCCTGTGTTTTGGGCCAATTTAAAGCATTAAAATACAAAAGAGAAACCAGATGTAATCTTTTAGGTTCACATCAAATAGTATGTTGGCACCTATATACTTCCCTTGATGATCAAGATAATGAAGTTAGCATCATTCCCATTTTGCATAATAAGCTTGTATCACATTTTCTTTTTAAAATTAATAGGTTATGTGATTTGTCTACTTTCTAAGTCGGATCGATAGAATGGGATTATTTTAGTTCATGGTATGTACTAGAAAAGCAAGTGGTAAAGTGCAGTGCAGAATGGGTGCACATCCTAGCTTCACCTTTTAACCAATGGGTAATCATGGGCATCTCATTTAATCTTGCATTGCCTGATATGTCAACATTGGCAGTCCCTAAACCATTCACAACTGTCACCCTTCTGAGTGATTTTGTTCTCAGGCTATGATCTTCACAACAGCTTCACACATTGTCATGCCACAGCAACATAGAGCACGGATGGTACTCACCCTACGTCATGGAAGTCCTGGTTGCAGTTCTTACGGTTGTTCCCCTCTGACTCCCGACCCCGCGGTTCCTGCTGGGAAGATTGATTGCCGGCCGCGGAGATTGCTGCCCCTGTGTCACCGGCTGCTTCCTCGTTGGTGGTTGTCATGGCGACTACAGGACGCTAGAAGGGCGCCTGTAGCCGCTCGCCGTCAATGTCTCGAGTCACGTGATAAGTTCCCACGGCAACTGCCACAAAAGCCGTTCAGAGACGTAATGCTTTGCTTCTCAGCTGTTCGTTTGGCAGCCTGTGCAGCGCGTACCTTGTCTTCCTTTTGCTCGTGGGACGCTTTGTCCTCTCGACCTCTGGCCTGTGTTTATTCCGGACGGTCTTTGGCTCTTCCTTCTGTTTTGGCAATTTGGACTTCTGTTGGATTTCCTGGCTCAATTGAACTTCGGCTCTGCGCACCTGGACAACTGCTTGGATCACTCCATGATTACAGTACCTTGGACCTCTCTCAGATAATTAATCCAGACTGTTTAATGGACGTCTACTGCCTGCCCCTCTAATTGTACTACTTTTGGGAACCCAGTGTTTTTTTGGATCAATCTTTGAACCCGCAATTGGCCACATTTTTTTGTTTGTTGTGGCACCACTTACTGGGCGCTACTTACTTTGGACTCCCACAGTTCCCTGAAACTCTGCTCCTTCAACAGCACCTTTGGGCGAGGAAGCACCTCTGGGCCTCCTGGAGACTGTTATCCCTCCTTGGCCATACTGTCTCTGCAGACCCCTGTTAGGTAGGTGCACTAAGTCTTTGTTGGTCCCTTTGCTTGAGTTGATTACCTGTACATTGCCTAACCATTACATTTTCTCCCTCTAGCTACCTTGGGCCTTTCTGCTGCTGTTCCAGTTAACCTGTAGCCTCAATGACTGGCCAGTGAGTAGTACTTCCTCTCTCTGGCTGGTACTTGGGGATGGAGGTGTTCCATATCTTCGCTGCAACCACAGTTCTTGACAGACTGTGAAGCCTATTGCAGTGTGGATATGGAAGCAGCTGCAGGGGACCCGGTGGCTGCATTGGTGCAAGCTATTTCGGTATTAGAGAGTACATGTCCGCTGCTAATGCCGCAATACACCAACGGTTAGACGCCTTACACAGTGAACGCCATGAACCTTCCACCGGATTCTGAATTTGGGGACACACCCCCACAGCCTTCCCTCTTGCTGCACCTGAGAAATTCCTATGGGATCCCAGAAAGTTTCATACCTTTATAAACCAATGCAAACTACATTTTTGTGTCGGCCTCAGGCTTTCCCAGACTCTACGACCAAAGCTGCTTTCACACTTTCTCACCTTAGCGGAATTGCCGCTGCCTGGGCTAATCCCCTCTTAGAAACTGATAGTCCTGTTCATTACGACTTTGATCAGTTAGTGGCCGAGATGACTCGGGTATTTGACACTCGCTATAAGGCGCAGTCCTGTGACCTGGAATGGCTAGACTTGTTACAAGGAAAGAGTAGCCTCATTGATTACATTACTAGATTCGATCAGTTAGCTGTAGAAACTTCTTGGCCTGAAAACAAGAAGGCTGTGGTTTTCTACAGAGGCCTGAGCGACCCAATGAAGGATGCCCTTGCGGTAGTGCCCACTCTACCAGTGACTTTCCCCGAACTAGTGGATCTGGCTCTATAAGTGGACGCCCGCAGGGCTGAACGCAAGGCCGAATTCGGCAGGGCAGCCACCCCCTCTTTTTCAGCCGTTCCCCTTCCGTAGAAGCAGTAGGAGAACCCATGCAGATTGGAGGGGTTTGTGGCCCGCTGACTCCTGCTGAAAGGGAACAACGTCGTTTGTCCAACGCCTGTTTTTACTGTGGACTCAACAGCCATTTTGTAAAAGAATGTCCTAAACGCCCCAAGAAACCTGTGGGTTTTCAGAAGGCTCATCCTTGATCGAGGGGGCACGGATGAGCCCACCAGTGATGTCCGCGACCCGTTCTACCATGTCCACCTCCACTGCGCCAATAGCACTACAAGCTCTTCTAAATTCCCCCGATGGTGCTCAACATACAGTACGCCTGGTTTTGGATTCCGGAGCCACCGGGAATTACATAGACATTGCCTTAGCCACAGCCTTAAATCTACCTCTAGTGAACAAGAGTAAGCCTGAAGCGGTTCAAGCAGTGTATGGTTCTTTGCTCATTTCAGGACCCATTAAATAACATACCATGCCCCTTACTTTGATCATATGCAATACCCACCAGAAGGAGGTGTCATTTGATCTAATCACCACTCCTCAATTTGGTATCATTCTTGAAGTCCCCTGGTTACAAGAACATAGCCCTACCATAGACTGCTCCCAAGGGTGCATTTCCTTCGAGTCCTCCCATTGTCAGGTACATTGCTTGAAATCAGGTGGTGAGTTTCATGCTCCTTGTCAGGCCCTGATCGCCATCGCACAACTTGACCAAAATCAGGAGGTGGGACCATCCAATTTACCAATAGCCCACACAGGGGGAGGTGTCGTCCCGGATATCCCTACTGAATATAAACAGTTTGCCAGTGTGTTCGATAAGGGATGTGCTGAACTTTTACCCCCTCACCGTTCCTTCGACTGCCCGATTGAGTTGATACCGGGAGCCGAAATTCCCTGTGGACGCATCTATTCCTTGTCCCCCACGGAAGACCTGGCCCTGAAGGAATACATTGAACAATCCCTGAAGTTGGGTCATACCAAACCCTCACAGTCACCCGCAGCCAGCCCAATATTCTTTGTCCCTAAACGTGAGGGCGATCTTCGTCCTTGTGTGGACTACAGACGGTTGAACCAGATTACCGTGAAAGACAGGTATCCGATTCCACTTATTACCCCTCTGCTTGAACAAGTAGGCCAAGCCACCATCTACACCAAACTAGACCTCCGAGGGGCTTACAATCTTGTCAGAATAAAGAGTGGGGACGAGTGGAAAACCGCTTTCTGTACACGCCATGGCCTCTTCGAATATACGGTAATGCCGTTTGGCCTTTGTAATGCTCCTGCCACCTTTCAACTTTTCATGAATAGCATATTTCACGACATCATTGACGTCTATGTCATTGTGCATCTGGACGACATATTGGTTTTCTCTCCCAACTACCAAACTCATGTACAACATGTTACGGAGGTCTTGACCCGCCTTAAGGCTAATGCATTGTTCGCTAAGCCAGAGAAGTGTCTGTTCCACGTAACCGAAGTAGAATTTCTAGGTTTCCATATTTCGCCTCACAGCCTCTCAATGAATACTGCCAAGATCAGAGCAGTGCTGGAATGGCCCGTTCCTCGCAATATCAAAGCCCTACAATCATTCCTTGGTTTTGCCAGCTTCTACCGGTGCTTTATTTCTGGTTTCTCTGCTATTGCCGCTCCTTTGACTGTACTTACCAGCCCCAAGCACCCCTTTGTTTGGACATCCACACAGCAGGAGGCATTTGAGACCCTTAGATTGGCTTTTA
This sequence comes from Ambystoma mexicanum, assembly GCF_040938575.1. Taxonomy (NCBI): domain Eukaryota; kingdom Metazoa; phylum Chordata; class Amphibia; order Caudata; family Ambystomatidae; genus Ambystoma; species Ambystoma mexicanum. Next base: position 1,152,253,540 of record NC_090925.1, on the reverse strand, counting down.
CCACAGCCCCGCTTCTGCAGCACCCGAACACAGAATTGCCCGTCACTGTAGAAGCCAATGCCTCCTCTTTTGCTTTAGGGGCAGTCCTGTCCCAGTCCTGTCCTATGACTGGATTGTTGGACCCCGTGGCTTACCATTCACAAAAGTTCACTACCACTGAGATGCATTATACAGTGACTGAAAAATAACTGCTGGCCATTAAGGACGCTTTTAGAGTCTGGAGGCATCATTTGCTAGGAGCTAAGTGGCCTATCACCGTCTATACTGACCATTGTAACCTTCAGGATTTAGCCGCCCTGAAGTGTGTCAACAGTCGGCAAGTCCGTTGGCACTTATTCTTTTCGGCATTTGACTTTGTCATCCTCCATCGATCGGGCTCTTCCATGGAAAAGCAGACGCACTTTCCCGTATGGTAGGTGGTGAGGCACTACCTGTATATCCTGACTCCTTGTTGAAAAAAACACACTTTATCTGTCTCTGTACTCCCCCTTCCCCTTTGTTAGATGACATACGGCTTTGGGTTTCTGATCATCCCGACCTAGCACAAGACTGGAACGCGGTTGTGTTGGAGGGCCTTCCTTTTGTTCAGAACCGGTTACTTCTACCCACACCAAGCACTCGCCTACAAGCCTTAGAGTGGTCACATGACGCCGCCATAAATGGCCATCCGGGTCAGAAACGCACAGTTCTCTCCTCAAGCGTTGGTGCTGGTGGCCTACTATGCGACGTGATGTCACTGCATATGTCACAAACAACTCCATATGTGCTCAGTGTAAGAATAGAAAGGGTAAACCACTAGGCCTCCTCCAACCCATGCCATTACCACGGAAGCCCTGGCATACTGTCTCCATGGATTCCATCACAGATCTGCCCAAATATCAGGGGTTTGACAGCATATGGGTGGTAGTTGATAGTTTTACCAAAATGGCTCGCTTCATACCCTGTTCGGGCCTACCTTCGGCCCCCACACTGGCCAACCTAGGTGTTCTGTCTCTTTGGTCTTCCTTCTGTCCTGATTTCAGATAGGGATACCCAGTTCACGTCCCGTTTTTGGAGATCCCTTATGGCCCTCCTGGGTATTGATTTGTGCTCTTTTCATCCTCATATCTTCCTGAAACGGACGGACAGACCGAACGTACAAATGAACGAACGAACAAACGCGTGAACCAGACCCTGAAGCAGTACTTACGCTGCCTTTGCTTGCAATACCAGAAATCATGGTTTCAGGTACTACATTTAGCTGAGTTTGCTTACAACAATGCTCCACACTCCTCTACGGGTACCTCTCCTTTCTTCTCTTTATATGGTCAGCACCCCCGTGTCCTGCCTTTGTCTGACCTGCCCCTCTCCTCCACGCCTGCTGTTGATGCCTGTCTTAGAGACCTCACTGTCATCCACGAGCAGACCCTGTCTCATCTGCAGGAAGCCCAAGTATCTATGTGTCGCTCAGCAGATAAGAAACGCAGCCCGGAACCACTCTACACTATAGGTGACATGGTTTGGTTGTCCACAAAACACCTGAACATCCCCGGTTGTAGGAGGTTTTTGCCTAGGTATATGGGTCCCTATAAAATCCGTAGGGTGATCAATTCTGTCTCCTACTGACTTGCTTTGCTTGTATGCTGGTATATCCACCAGGTGTTCCACTACTCCCTGCTAAAACCCTGCCCCTCCTCTACCCGACTGGGGCTTCCTCCTGCCCCGCTGCTACAGTGTTCTGGTGACAAGTATGAGGTACATGCTATTCTTGATTCACGAGTCTGCCGGGGACAGCTGCAATATCTCGTTGATTGGAAGCGGTATGGGCCTAAGGACAGGTCCTGGGAACTTGCTGGCAATGTCCGGGCCGCTACTCTTGTTGCCCACTTTCATCGCGACCAAACTTCACGCCCACGTGGACATGGGTCGTTGAGGGGGGACTCTGTCATGCCACGGCAACATAGAGCACGGATGGTACTCACCCGACGTCATGTAACTCCTGGTCGCAGTTCTTAGGGTTGTTCCCCTCTGACTCCCGACCCCGCGGTTCCTGCTGGGGAGATTGGTTGCCGGCCGCAGAGGTTACTGCCCCTGTGTCACCGGCTGCTTCCTCGTTGGCAGTTGTGATGGCGACTACAGGACGCTAGAAGGGCGCCTGTAGCCACTCGCCATCCACATCTTGAGTCACGTGATACGTTCCCACGGCAACTGCCATAAAAGCTGTTCAGAGACGTAACGCTTTGCTTCTCAGCTGTTCGTTTGGCAGCCTGTGCAGCGCGTACCTTGTCTTCGTTTTGCACGTGGAATGCTTTGTTCTCTCGACCTCTGGCCTGTGTTTATTCCGGACTGTCTTTGGATCTTCCTTTTGTTTTGGCAATTTGAACTTTTATTGGATTTCCTGGCTCAACTGAACTTCGGCTCTGCGCACCTGGACAACCGCTTGGATCGCTCCATGATTACAGTACCTTGGACCTCACTCAGCTAATGAATCCGGACTGTTTAATGGACTTTTACTGCCTGCCCCTCTAATTGTACTACTTTTGGGAACCCAGTGTTTTTTTGGATCACTCTTTGAACCGTCAGTTGGCACCATTTTTTTTTTGTTGTGGCACCGCCTACTGGGCGGTACTTACTTTGGACTCCCACAGTTCCCTGGAATTCTGTTCCTTCAACAGCACCTTTGGGCGAGAAAGCACCTTCGGGCCTCCTGGTGACTGGTATCCCTCCTTGCCCATACTGTCTCCTGCAGACCCCTCCTAGGTAGGTGCACTAAGTCTTGGTTGGTCCATTTACTTGAGTTGATTAACTGTACAATGCCTAACCATTACAATTTCTCCCTCTAGCTACCCTGGGCCTGGCTGCTGCTGTTCCAGTTAACCTGTGGCCTCAGGGACTGGCCAGTGAGTAGTACTTCCTCTCTCTGGCTGGTACTTGGGGACGGAGGTGTTCCATATCTTAGCTGCAACCACAGTTCTTGACACACATGGTTTCACTGGCTATAGTGTTGCTTCCTTGCTTGAGCACTTGTGCATTCTGTGAGGGAGATAATCAGAATCATCTGTCTATTTTCAATTATGTGTACCTTTAACATTTATACTATGACTGGTGTACCTTCCTCGTGGCTGCTAATGATGAAGAGTGTGCTGTACCTATGCTAGAATGCAAGTACCCTTATCATGGACTGCTGGTGTTGGTCTTGAAATGCTACTTCTTTATCATTCTTATTACAGCAGCTGCGAGGTAACATGCCAAGCTATGTGTTGTGATCGCGAGGCAGGGGCCACGAACAGATATTCTGGTTACCTTAATTCCATTGGCTTGATGGAGGGGGGCCCCCAAAGGTGTCCATGCCCCAGGCCCCAAAAGTGCTTAAAATGGCCCTGATCCTAGCACTCCTGTCTCTGATTGAAGATGAGTAAAAGTCATGATCTACAGCTACATCTGTTTCCTGGGCCTCGATGAAGCTTAACCCATCCATCACTCTTAACTAGAAAATAATCTTTTTGGAACAATTGGTATTTCAGCTGGATTCAGCAGACTGGTGTGTTATGAGATATACTTTAAGCACAATACTTTAAGCACAATTAAGGTAAGTTTATTCACTGAACCCAGGAAAGAGAATTAGAGTGGAAGTAAACAAGAAGGACTACAATGACGCGGATGTACGGCAAGTTTGAATAACTGAGAGACAATAATAGAGGCGACTATAAGCAAAGCGGAGTGCAATGGAAATGTCGCGGAGAGCAGAACTTGCAGGCCGTAGATTGTAGAAGCGCCCTGTTTCATCAAAAAGTGAGGAACGTGTTGCAGAAGTGACTGGAGCTGTTGACTGAAAGAAATGCGGCAGAGGATGATGTTCCGTTCAGGTAAATGGAAGTGGGGAATGAGTTGCGCTACGATCCAAAAAATGCTGAATCCGAGGATCCTGAAGGGGAAGGAAAAAGCGGTAGAAAGAAACAAGAAAAGCAGGATTGGCAAAAGGGAAGGAAGAAAGGTTTAGAACTCACAGAGTAATTAACAATGTAGTGAGGCGTGGAGTCAATGTTGTAGCAACATGCCGAGTGAAATTGATGGCATGTATTTGAAGTAGAGAAAGAGGTGGAGCAGAACAGCGGCCATGATAAAAAACAACTAGACTGTGCAGGGATGAATAGGAATTGAGGACCCATTTGTAGCCATGTTGGAAAGAGGATAAACAGGGCTATCTTCTTTGTTTCCATTTTCTCCATATGGAATAGCGATGCATGACATGCTGACCTTCAAGATGATGGTTTCTGGCTGCCATATGCAGAATTCAGAGAAAGTAAAGGACTTGTCAACTGCGCCTATGGTGAATACCAGAGCTTCTGGGAATTGTCTGCTCTTTGAACATAGATGATCAGTTGGAGAAACCCACGCATACTGTTTTGAACATATGCTGCTTTGCACACATGCTGTTTTGCAAGACCTGGATCTTCTATCTGTGAGACAAAAAGAAGAGTCAGTGTGTGCCACTGATTCTAGAAGAAGGCATCTACGGGAGCCTGCTTGAGGCCTTACTTTTGGGACCTGGGAAGGGACTCATGAGGAACAGTCATCATGGTGCTTGAGCATGAATGATGTCTCTCTAGAGAGAGGTGTCAGGCAAAGATCTCACTCTGCTTATTGACACTTGAGAAGTTGCTCCGCCAGTGCCTGGCACTTGGTAGGCATGCAAACATGCAACAGGAATGCTAATGCACATGATATGGAACCACAGGAAGGTGTGGGCATTGTGGGAGGAAGTGAGGTCAGAGATTAGTGGGTTTTTAGGCTTCCAAATCCCAAGCAATAGTGGGACTTACATCTTTGAGGTGGATGGGGACCTCGGTTGTATCCCTTTTGGAGACAGAGGGTGGGTCAGAAGGGTAACCATGCTGTCCCTAATATTAGGTTTAAGCGCTCCACCCTAACCATTAACTGAGGAATATAATTGTGAAATGCCTGTGTGATGGTGAGGGCTTTTTTCAGGTGTAAAGGAGACATAAGGAAGCACCACATGCCATAGACTTCCTTTTGCGCTTTACTTTACACAAAGTGGTTCGGCTATGTTCATGAAGTAGACTCTCAGCCCCTCACCTATGTCTTATTTATTATGAGTTGCTTTATGCGAAACTCTGACAGTGCGCATTCCCCCACAGGCTTCATTTATATGGGGGACAGAAGTGCCTGTCCCCCTCAACTTTGGTGGCACTGCAGATCGCCCCCTCCATTATTAAGCATAGCTCCCAACTGAACCACGACAACAATGGTGCCCGAAAACACTCGAGAAGCGCTGACTAACGAAAAAGGGCATCACGTTACTAAATACATGTTTCTTTCAGATGCAAAACAAGCCTCTCTTGAGTTTACAATGGCTTTAATGAGGTTGGTTTCTGAAAACAGTCTCATGGCTTTCATCTTATGTGACCCCCTTATCTCATAGCTAGCTACATGTGGGTCGACCAGGCCCTCCTCTGTTGCACTTACCTCCAAACCATGAATAGGAGGCTGCTGTGTCCCCAATGGCACTCCCTCAAAACCTGGCATTAGGGCCATGCAAACTCCTTAACTTTTCTGCATATTAGTAAGGGCAGTTTTTTGTCAGCTGGGAATGCCAGCAAATCTTCTAATTTAACCTTAGCGTTTGGGTGATAAGATCAGATTAAGCTTTTGCATCAGAAAACCACCATATCGTCCACTGGTAAATCGTCTGCTAAGACACTTAAATCTAGACACAAAATCACCCTTTGCCCCATTTTAAACATAGTTATTTCCATGATGTCATGGACAAAAAATTGTTTTTTTTTTCAATTTTTGAACTTTATTTACATTGTGCATAATCACACACCGCAGGTTGCTTCTTTATGCCTTCAAATTGGGTTGCAGAAACAATAGTGGAATAATTCATCTTACACATCATTCCATTACTTGTATACGTCCATTCTCAATGGGGGAATATAAAGCTAAAATGACACAAGTTTTGATTTATGGATTTATATATTTGTCAGTTTGTATTTTTTTGCAAACCATTGCTAAGAAAAGATGTGGTCAACAAAGGGCCACATTGCAGACTGGGCTCAAACCCCAACTTCTCCACGTAATTCAAGTGTGTGATCTTGGGAAAATAATGTTCTCTTACTTCATTTTATCTGCCAACATTGTTTGTCCATAGAAGGGATTCAGTTTATTGTCTACTCTTTTCAAAAAAGCCTTCATCACAGTTTAATGGAGTATAAATGTTGCACCATTTATAATAATAGCAGCCAATCATACGCACTTCCGAATGTTTTGTTGCTGGCAAGTGTTGTTACCATATTATTTGTATAATTTTATCACTTTTACAACTTAAGAGTGTGATGAAAATACATCTTTTTTTGTCGAACTGCTTCGAACATTCTACCAGTTTTTAATGGAGATGTCTGTTTCAGTGTGCTCTATGAGAAATTGCTAATTCCATTGTCAGCTCCTCCTGCTGCACTGTCCCACCATCACCAGATCCTCACGTTGTCCCCCGGCGCAGGCACCACACGCTGTCCACCAGTGACAGTCCCTGCCACCATCTATCAGTGCACCACTGGCAGATCCTCACACTGTCTGCCCATTACTGTACCTGCTCGTTAATCACAGGTGCACAACCCATTGAACTACCTTATGCCAAAGATCATTGGCTGTCTAATACAACCCTGGCACCAGACATACCTTGACCTTAAAATGCACTACTTTAAATGCTTTATTCAAAAATGTCCTGCTTGAAAGCCCCCTTCTTCTACTGTATACCCTTCATTCACCTGCCCATTTTTGTCATCTGTTCACCTGCCTTGGAACTTTTCTTCAGCTATCAGATCCCCACAACTTTCCCAGTAAAATAACTCCACTGCATGCACCACTATTTATTTAATAAAGCTTGGAGTACAAACACTGGAGGCGAATGGTAAGCGGTCCCCTTCCCAATTAGATGCATGAAACCTCAATGAGAAAACACTCACGGAATAAAAAACTAAATTGGGAGCGTGTCCATGATTTCAACAGTTACTAAACTACTGGAGCGCAGAGACGTAGACAGGGTAGGGCATGAGCGGGCAAAGCGCACGAAAATCTGTAAATGCCCACCCACTAGCGTTGTGTGAGCCTTTACAGTTGTTGATGTCTCTGAGGGGAGCCAAACTACCTTAGCTTCAGGCCCCACATGTTAGACAATCCTGGCTACGCCTCTCCTGGAGCACTCTCTTTTCTCTCAATAAACCTTGTGACCCATTGCTGGCTCAATGGTGTAATGGAGTCGCTGCAGCCCCTGCGGAGCAGGGGGCACCGCTCATGTCCTGGGAGAGGGCCTCCCAGAGTAAAAAGTAAAAAAAAATAGCAAAATAAAAAAACAGAACAAAGAAATTGTTTCTTTTTTAAGTCAATCTGCCTTCATAAAGAAATGATTGCTGTTACAGTGTAACAGAAATAATGTCTTTATGAAGGCAGAGGGACTAGAAAAATATACTATTTCTCTATGAAGTCGGAGGGCTCCCCCACCCCATGACATGGAAGCCTACATGCTGGAGGCCTCCATGTCATGGGGCTTCGGATGCCCTATGACTTCAAAAATAAATAGTTTCTGTTTGAAGTCAGTGTATCAAACAGTAAGACAGACACCAGTGATCATAGTTCAATGGTGGTTATTTAACTTCAATTGGTTTTGAAAAATGCCTATCTAATCCTAAACCTAAAGATGGGAGCAAGCTCTGACCATCAAATAATAAGACCGCAGTCCTAGCGGTGTCTTGTCAAAATAAAAGGGTCTATATCTAAATATAAATGGTGTGGGAAACAATGTTATGCAAAAGAAAAGTGTTCGAAGAATGATATGTCGGGATATTCAAACCGTTGGCATACCTTCCCCACGTTTTCAGCACCGGACAAGGTGCCACACTCGAGCTTAGCACACTCTTTGGCTTCTCTAGCACGAGGATGCAGTTCAAGACTTCAACATCAGGGCCGTCTGTGCCAAAGTCTATTTGCCATTCCAAGTCTCTTATTTCAGAGAGCCTGATGCAACACGACAAAACAGTAAAGTTCCTTTCTTCTCAGGATTTTCACTCAAACAACTTCTCAGGTGATTTACTGTTCATCCCGGGTACCCCTTCGTCTGGCTCAGACCCACTATAACACAAAACCGTAAAATGGTCTTCCTCTCCCGGGCTCTGACCAAATTCACATACTTTTACAACTTTCTCTATTTCATCGAAAATCAATGACCCTTGACTGCACGCAGGATTTTGCTTGACCCGTCGCAAGACCACTTCGATTCACATTTATTCGTTCTCCCTCAATTGGTCTCCCTTCACCAGGCTCGTGCCAAATGTACCTACTGTTATTACTTCTCATCTGGATACCTTACAGAGACATTCGATTGAGCACCCACGTGGTGCCGGACCACTCCATCAAAGGTATTATAGCTTGCTTTAAAGTTCAATCACTCATCAGTATTTCAACTTCACTCACTTCTTGTAACGCTCACCTGTCAATCTGCGGGAACGCCAGAAGAACTCCCTGGAACTTCAGTAAATCACAATCCCTGTAGAAAGGATGACAAGATAACAACCCTCCTTAATAATGTTCCTACCCTATTCTGAGAAAACTCTCCAGTACTGAAAATAGAATGATAACCAACATCAGGAAAACTCACCTAATGTTCTTTTTTAGTGAGCCCTCCATCCTGCATTCATACAGGGGCGCATGTCCTGAAGAAAACGGTGTAGTCTAGATGCCAATAGTATTCTTATATAAAGGAACAAAGGAGACTAGTGACAAGGGGAAGATAATGCCTATTTAGTCATATATGAGTGTAGCTGTGAGAAGGCCTTAGTACAATCAAACTGGAGGGCAATAGTGGAAAAAATAGATGACACTCTATTCCGTATGAGAGGGTTAGCGCTGTCCTATAGGGAACTAACTAAACAACTACCAGCAGAGTGTAATGCGGAATGAGATGGAACCCCTTCTTGCAAAATGAATGTTGAACTAGCTACAACAGCTACACAACTTGGCAAATTTTCGGGCAGTGTGACAACAACCTGGCACAGCAAAAGAGTTTCAAACATTGGCACACGGAACAACTGCGTATAGCATAAACCAAAAATGCGAAAATGCACAGTGACTAATCCGTTGCTAAACACTCGCAACAAAGAACAACTAAACACTGGTAACCCACGGGAAACCTTGAAACTGGTACTTGCGTGTGTGTAAGATGTATTCCTCACGAAACTCTGACAGGAAAACTTCGGACTGGAACTGAGGACAAGGTAACTAAGGGACAGCAAATAATAAAGAAAACTACTGACTGAGAGCAGTGAAGGAGACTATGGGACAGGACGAAGGAATTCTGACTGAAAATTTGAAGGGCGGGGAAACTCTGACTGGAAATCTACGGAGACCGCTGTGAGCGTCCGTACTGCAAGGCAGTCAGCAACGCGAAGCGCGAGTCTCCTCAGAAATTGAGTACTTGTAACAGAGGTCGCAAAAGACTAGACCTACAGATTAGTTCCTGGTTACACCACTAGGCGGCCATTTTGGAATCCCAATTTTCCATGACTTACTACATGGATCTGAATGGGAACAATACCTTCTCTCAAATGACAGAGCAATAATAACCTACGGAAACATGGGTTTAATCAGGGAACTCGTTGGGAAATCATGACACTTCTCTTATCACATGCGTTTTTAATAATGTTTGTTCCAGTGCTCATCATACAATGTTGCTGTTTGCAACCTGGGCTTCAGCACAGAACGGTCTTGTATCACTCTCCCCAACTCACCGGCTGTGCTCACTTCACTGATGCTGCTTTGTTCTTGGAGCCAAGGACAGTACCACTACACTCGAGGTCTCTTGAAAGTAATGGTTCCTTGTCGGAAAGGTCAAGGGAATTTCCCTCCTTGCGATCCCCTCCGGTTTTGTCGTCTTTCCCCTCTTGCCCAGCTGCCGCCTCGAAACTGTTGTTTCCTCGTGTGCTTTGTCGCGCTCAGAGTGTGCTCTTGTGCTCTGCATTTTATCTGTGTAGGGAAGTGTAATGGAAGTCAGGTGTGAGTGATTGACGATAATTGCCTGACCTCTCCTGAATATAGTATTGGGACATGTCATGTACATGGCTCGGGTGTCAGTCTGTTATCCCTTATAGCGGGCTGTCCGTGAGAAAGTGTTTGTGTTGTGAAAGGGGAGGTAGAGTTCCTAAATATCCTACCGGGTAGGATGGGGTAAAGGTGTTACAGGGAAGAGGATACAGTGTCCCACTCCCTGAAGACCCTTACCCAGGTGAGTCTCTCGCACTGGTCCACCCCCAGGAACTGGATCCAAAAGCGATGGCCGTGTCCTGGCCACCTGTATGACAGATCCCTGCGCACTAGTGGGTGAGCCACCTTCTGGTTTTTCACACTTCATAAAGAAATTATTTCTGTTCCGGTTCGGTCCTTTAACGGAAATAATTTCTTTATGAAGTCAGAGTGATTTCAAAAAGAAACCATTTCTTTTTGAAGTGATGGGGCTCCCCTCCACCCCATGACACAGAGGCCTCCAGATCCTCTGCAGATGACGGGAATAAACATTCCTGGCTGCTGCAGAGAGCTGAAGGTCCTGTTCCCTAGACTAACAGATTAAAGGTAAGAACATTTATTATCTTTAAATGTGTGTGCATGGATGTAAGTATGTGTATGTGTATATATCTATATAATGCATTAACTAATGAGTGCATGATGAGGCCTGGGCATGCCTGTGTGAATGTATGGTGAAAGGGTGAACACTTAAATGTATGGGTGGCTGCCTGGGTGTGAATGTATGGTGAAAGGGTGCACACTTAAATGTATGGGTGGCTGCCTGGGTATGCCTGTATGGTGAAAGGGTGTACACTTAAATGTATTAGTGGCTGTGTGTGTGTGCGTGTTTATGTATGGTAAATGGTGTGTGTGCTTGTTTTCAGGGGCTCAACAAAACCTACATTTCGGGGGGGGGTTACTGTAAAGACTGGAAGGGGTTTATCTGTAGTCCAGCCCTCTATATGGCAGAGTAGAAGCACAGAGCACCCCTGCCAAGATTCTCTATTGTTGGTAGCAATGGACGAGCAATCAAGACTTAGCTCTCAGGAGGTGATGCAGGCTGGTTCTTAAGTACAGCGTAGTCCCCAAGCCCCCACAATGGAATGTCCCCTCACTATGTTAGTGATAACACAGTTCTTTATATAAATAAGTTTCAATATATATACACAATCAATAACACACTCTGTACTCTGGCAATTCTAATATGGTAAATATGTACAATATCTATGTGGTACCACAGTTAACTCTTGACACCTTTAAAATGCACCAACTGCTGACAGTTTCCAATGGCATACAAATCAATTAGTAAAATGAATCAACAATAGACATAGGAAGGAAGACAAGTTGGGTTAAACAAATGGCACAATACGTTGTCGCTACCCAAGACAAAGTTCTGTCAGAGGATCCCCCCCACCTGGTCAACCTGTAAATAAAGTGTATCAACAAGCCCAGTCCATATATGTTTAATATAGTCTTGGTTCCTTCTAAAATGTTCCACTACCCCAATGTTCCTGGTTTAGCAGAGTTCTTTGACGTGTCGTCAATGGGTCCCTCTTGAGTGAACTCCCTTTAACGCAGGAGCCATGGGTTGTCGAGATTCCTCGAAGAAAAGGTGAACAATGTCGAGACGGCAGCTTTATTATGAGTTGCTTTATGCGAAACTCTGACAGTGCGCATTCCCCCACAGGCTTCATTTATATGGGGGACAGAAGTGCCTGTCCCCCTCAACTTTGGTGGCACTGCAGATCGCCCCCTCCATTATTAAGCATAGCTCCCAACTGAACCACGACAACAATGGTGCCCGAAAACACTCGAGAAGCGCTGACTAACGAAAAAGGGCATCACGTTACTAAATACATGTTTCTTTCAGATGCAAAACAAGCCTCTCTTGAGTTTACAATGGCTTTAATGAGGTTGGTTTCTGAAAACAGTCTCATGGCTTTCATCTTATGTGACCCCCTTATCTCATAGCTAGCTACATGTGGGTCGACCAGGCCCTCCTCTGTTGCACTTACCTCCAAACCATGAATAGGAGGCTGCTGTGTCCCCAATGGCACTCCCTCAAAACCTGGCATTAGGGCCATGCAAACTCCTTAACTTTTCTGCATATTAGTAAGGGCAGTTTTTTGTCAGCTGGGAATGCCAGCAAATCTTCTAATTTAACCTTAGCGTTTGGGTGATAAGATCAGATTAAGCTTTTGCATCAGAAAACCACCATATCGTCCACTGGTAAATCGTCTGCTAAGACACTTAAATCTAGACACAAAATCACCCTTTGCCCCATTTTAAACATAGTTATTTCCATGATGTCATGGACAAAAAATTGTTTTTTTTTTCAATTTTTGAACTTTATTTACATTGTGCATAATCACACACCGCAGGTTGCTTCTTTATGCCTTCAAATTGGGTTGCAGAAACAATAGTGGAATAATTCATCTTACACATCATTCCATTACTTGTATACGTCCATTCTCAATGGGGGAATATAAAGCTAAAATGACACAAGTTTTGATTTATGGATTTATATATTTGTCAGTTTGTATTTTTTTGCAAACCATTGCTAAGAAAAGATGTGGTCAACAAAGGGCCACATTGCAGACTGGGCTCAAACCCCAACTTCTCCACGTAATTCAAGTGTGTGATCTTGGGAAAATAATGTTCTCTTACTTCATTTTATCTGCCAACATTGTTTGTCCATAGAAGGGATTCAGTTTATTGTCTACTCTTTTCAAAAAAGCCTTCATCACAGTTTAATGGAGTATAAATGTTGCACCATTTATAATAATAGCAGCCAATCATACGCACTTCCGAATGTTTTGTTGCTGGCAAGTGTTGTTACCATATTATTTGTATAATTTTATCACTTTTACAACTTAAGAGTGTGATGAAAATACATCTTTTTTTGTCGAACTGCTTCGAACATTCTACCAGTTTTTAATGGAGATGTCTGTTTCAGTGTGCTCTATGAGAAATTGCTAATTCCATTGTCAGCTCCTCCTGCTGCACTGTCCCACCATCACCAGATCCTCACGTTGTCCCCCGGCGCAGGCACCACACGCTGTCCACCAGTGACAGTCCCTGCCACCATCTATCAGTGCACCACTGGCAGATCCTCACACTGTCTGCCCATTACTGTACCTGCTCGTTAATCACAGGTGCACAACCCATTGAACTACCTTATGCCAAAGATCATTGGCTGTCTAATACAACCCTGGCACCAGACATACCTTGACCTTAAAATGCACTACTTTAAATGCTTTATTCAAAAATGTCCTGCTTGAAAGCCCCCTTCTTCTACTGTATACCCTTCATTCACCTGCCCATTTTTGTCATCTGTTCACCTGCCTTGGAACTTTTCTTCAGCTATCAGATCCCCACAACTTTCCCAGTAAAATAACTCCACTGCATGCACCACTATTTATTTAATAAAGCTTGGAGTACAAACACTGGAGGCGAATGGTAAGCGGTCCCCTTCCCAATTAGATGCATGAAACCTCAATGAGAAAACACTCACGGAATAAAAAACTAAATTGGGAGCGTGTCCATGATTTCAACAGTTACTAAACTACTGGAGCGCAGAGACGTAGACAGGGTAGGGCATGAGCGGGCAAAGCGCACGAAAATCTGTAAATGCCCACCCACTAGCGTTGTGTGAGCCTTTACAGTTGTTGATGTCTCTGAGGGGAGCCAAACTACCTTAGCTTCAGGCCCCACATGTTAGACAATCCTGGCTACGCCTCTCCTGGAGCACTCTCTTTTCTCTCAATAAACCTTGTGACCCATTGCTGGCTCAATGGTGTAATGGAGTCGCTGCAGCCCCTGCGGAGCAGGGGGCACCGCTCATGTCCTGGGAGAGGGCCTCCCAGAGTAAAAAGTAAAAAAAAATAGCAAAATAAAAAAACAGAACAAAGAAATTGTTTCTTTTTTAAGTCAATCTGCCTTCATAAAGAAATGATTGCTGTTACAGTGTAACAGAAATAATGTCTTTATGAAGGCAGAGGGACTAGAAAAATATACTATTTCTCTATGAAGTCGGAGGGCTCCCCCACCCCATGACATGGAAGCCTACATGCTGGAGGCCTCCATGTCATGGGGCTTCGGATGCCCTATGACTTCAAAAATAAATAGTTTCTGTTTGAAGTCAGTGTATCAAACAGTAAGACAGACACCAGTGATCATAGTTCAATGGTGGTTATTTAACTTCAATTGGTTTTGAAAAATGCCTATCTAATCCTAAACCTAAAGATGGGAGCAAGCTCTGACCATCAAATAATAAGACCGCAGTCCTAGCGGTGTCTTGTCAAAATAAAAGGGTCTATATCTAAATATAAATGGTGTGGGAAACAATGTTATGCAAAAGAAAAGTGTTCGAAGAATGATATGTCGGGATATTCAAACCGTTGGCATACCTTCCCCACGTTTTCAGCACCGGACAAGGTGCCACACTCGAGCTTAGCACACTCTTTGGCTTCTCTAGCACGAGGATGCAGTTCAAGACTTCAACATCAGGGCCGTCTGTGCCAAAGTCTATTTGCCATTCCAAGTCTCTTATTTCAGAGAGCCTGATGCAACACGACAAAACAGTAAAGTTCCTTTCTTCTCAGGATTTTCACTCAAACAACTTCTCAGGTGATTTACTGTTCATCCCGGGTACCCCTTCGTCTGGCTCAGACCCACTATAACACAAAACCGTAAAATGGTCTTCCTCTCCCGGGCTCTGACCAAATTCACATACTTTTACAACTTTCTCTATTTCATCGAAAATCAATGACCCTTGACTGCACGCAGGATTTTGCTTGACCCGTCGCAAGACCACTTCGATTCACATTTATTCGTTCTCCCTCAATTGGTCTCCCTTCACCAGGCTCGTGCCAAATGTACCTACTGTTATTACTTCTCATCTGGATACCTTACAGAGACATTCGATTGAGCACTCACGTGGTGCCGGACCACTCCATCAAAGGTATTATAGCTTGCTTTAAAGTTCAATCACTCATCAGTATTTCAACTTCACTCACTTCTTGTAACGCTCACCTGTCAATCTGCGGGAACGCCAGAAGAACTCCCTGGAACTTCAGTAAATCACAATCCCTGTAGAAAGGATGACAAGATAACAACCCTCCTTAATAATGTTCCTACCCTATTCTGAGAAAACTCTCCAGTACTGAAAATAGAATGATAACCAACATCAGGAAAACTCACCTAATGTTCTTTTTTAGTGAGCCCTCCATCCTGCATTCATACAGGGGCGCATGTCCTGAAGAAAACGGTGTAGTCTAGATGCCAATAGTATTCTTATATAAAGGAATAAAGGAGACTAGTGACAAGGGGAAGATAATGCCTATTTAGTCATATATGAGTGTAGCTGTGAGAAGGCCTTAGTACAATCAAACTGGAGGGCAATAGTGGAAAAAATAGATGACACTCTATTCCGTATGAGAGGGTTAGCGCTGTCCTATAGGGAACTAACTAAACAACTACCAGCAGAGTGTAATGCGGAATGAGATGGAACCCCTTCTTGCAAAATGAATGTTGAACTAGCTACAACAGCTACACAACTTGGCAAATTTTCGGGCAGTGTGACAACAACCTGGCACAGCAAAAGAGTTTCAAACATTGGCACACGGAACAACTGCGTATAGCATAAACCAAAAATGCGAAAATGCACAGTGACTAATCCGTTGCTAAACACTCGCAACAAAGAACAACTAAACACTGGTAACCCACGGGAAACCTTGAAACTGGTACTTGCGTGTGTGTAAGATGTATTCCTCACGAAACTCTGACAGGAAAACTTCGGACTGGAACTGAGGACAAGGTAACTAAGGGACAGCAAATAATAAAGAAAACTACTGACTGAGAGCAGTGAAGGAGACTATGGGACAGGACGAAGGAATTCTGACTGAAAATTTGAAGGGCGGGGAAACTCTGACTGGAAATCTACGGAGACCGCTGTGAGCGTCCGTACTGCAAGGCAGTCAGCAACGCGAAGCGCGAGTCTCCTCAGAAATTGAGTACTTGTAACAGAGGTCGCAAAAGACTAGACCTACAGATTAGTTCCTGGTTACACCACTAGGCGGCCATTTTGGAATCCCAATTTTCCATGACTTACTACATGGATCTGAATGGGAACAATACCTTCTCTCAAATGACAGAGCAATAATAACCTACGGAAACATGGGTTTAATCAGGGAACTCGTTGGGAAATCATGACACTTCTCTTATCACATGCGTTTTTAATAATGTTTGTTCCAGTGCTCATCATACAATGTTGCTGCTTGCAACCTGGGCTTCAGCACAGAACGGTCTTGTATCACTCTCCCCAACTCACCGGCTGTGCTCACTTCACTGATGCTGCTTTGTTCTTGGAGCCAAGGACAGTACCACTACACTCGAGGTCTCTTGAAAGTAATGGTTCCTTGTCGGAAAGGTCAAGGGAATTTCCCTCCTTGCGATCCCCTCCGGTTTTGTCGTCTTTCCCCTCTTGCCCAGCTGCCGCCTCGAAACTGTTGTTTCCTCGTGTGCTTTGTCGCGCTCAGAGTGTGCTCTTGTGCTCTGCATTTTATCTGTGTGGGGAAGTGTAATGGAAGTCAGGTGTGAGTGATTGACGATAATTGCCTGACCTCTCCTGAATATAGTATTGGGACATGTCATGTACATGGCTCGGGTGTCAGTCTGTTATCCCTTATAGCGGGCTGTCCGTGAGAAAGTGTTTGTGTTGTGAAAGGGGAGGTAGAGTTCCTAAATATCCTACCGGGTAGGATGGGGTAAAGGTGTTACAGGGAAGAGGATACAGTGTCCCACTCCCTGAAGACCCTTACCCAGGTGAGTCTCTCGCACTGGTCCACCCCCAGGAACTGGATCCAAAAGCGATGGCCGTGTCCTGGCCACCTGTATGACAGATCCCTGCGCACTAGTGGGTGAGCCACCTTCTGGTTTTTCACACTTCATAAAGAAATTATTTCTGTTCCGGTTCGGTCCTTTAACGGAAATAATTTCTTTATGAAGTCAGAGTGATTTCAAAAAGAAACCATTTCTTTTTGAAGTGATGGGGCTCCCCTCCACCCCATGACACAGAGGCCTCCAGATCCTCTGCAGATGACGGGAATAAACATTCCTGGCTGCTGCAGAGAGCTGAAGGTCCTGTTCCCTAGACTAACAGATTAAAGGTAAGAACATTTATTATCTTTAAATGTGTGTGCATGGATGTAAGTATGTGTATGTGTATATATCTATATAATGCATTAACTAATGAGTGCATGATGAGGCCTGGGCATGCCTGTGTGAATGTATGGTGAAAGGGTGAACACTTAAATGTATGGGTGGCTGCCTGGGTGTGAATGTATGGTGAAAGGGTGCACACTTAAATGTATGGGTGGCTGCCTGGGTATGCCTGTATGGTGAAAGGGTGTACACTTAAATGTATTAGTGGCTGTGTGTGTGTGCGTGTTTATGTATGGTAAATGGTGTGTGTGCTTGTTTTCAGGGGCTCAACAAAACCTACATTTCGGGGGGGGGTTACTGTAAAGACTGGAAGGGGTTTATCTGTAGTCCAGCCCTCTATATGGCAGAGTAGAAGCACAGAGCACCCCTGCCAAGATTCTCTATTGTTGGTAGCAATGGACGAGCAATCAAGACTTAGCTCTCAGGAGGTGATGCAGGCTGGTTCTTAAGTACAGCGTAGTCCCCAAGCCCCCACAATGGAATGTCCCCTCACTATGTTAGTGATAACACAGTTCTTTATATAAATAAGTTTCAATATATATACACAATCAATAACACACTCTGTACTCTGGCAATTCTAATATGGTAAATATGTACAATATCTATGTGGTACCACAGTTAACTCTTGACACCTTTAAAATGCACCAACTGCTGACAGTTTCCAATGGCATACAAATCAATTAGTAAAATGAATCAACAATAGACATAGGAAGGAAGACAAGTTGGGTTAAACAAATGGCACAATACGTTGTCGCTACCCAAGACACAGTTCTGTCAGAGGATCCCCCCCACCTGGTCAACCTGTAAATAAAGTGTATCAACAAGCCCAGTCCATATATGTTTAATATAGTCTTGGTTCCTTCTAAAATGTTCCACTACCCCAATGTTCCTGGTTTAGCAGAGTTCTTTGACGTGTCGTCAATGGGTCCCTCTTGAGTGAACTCCCTTTAACGCAGGAGCCATGGGTTGTCGAGATTCCTCGAAGAAAAGGTGAACAATGTCGAGACGGCAGCTTTATTATGAGTTGCTTTATGCGAAACTCTGACAGTGCGCATTCCCCCACAGGCTTCATTTATATGGGGGACAGAAGTGCCTGTCCCCCTCAACTTTGGTGGCACTGCAGATCGCCCCCTCCATTATTAAGCATAGCTCCCAACTGAACCACGACAACAATGGTGCCCGAAAACACTCGAGAAGCGCTGACTAACGAAAAAGGGCATCACGTTACTAAATACATGTTTCTTTCAGATGCAAAACAAGCCTCTCTTGAGTTTACAATGGCTTTAATGAGGTTGGTTTCTGAAAACAGTCTCATGGCTTTCATCTTATGTGACCCCCTTATCTCATAGCTAGCTACATGTGGGTCGACCAGGCCCTCCTCTGTTGCACTTACCTCCAAACCATGAATAGGAGGCTGCTGTGTCCCCAATGGCACTCCCTCAAAACCTGGCATTAGGGCCATGCAAACTCCTTAACTTTTCTGCATATTAGTAAGGGCAGTTTTTTGTCAGCTGGGAATGCCAGCAAATCTTCTAATTTAACCTTAGCGTTTGGGTGATAAGATCAGATTAAGCTTTTGCATCAGAAAACCACCATATCGTCCACTGGTAAATCGTCTGCTAAGACACTTAAATCTAGACACAAAATCACCCTTTGCCCCATTTTAAACATAGTTATTTCCATGATGTCATGGACAAAAAATTGTTTTTTTTTTCAATTTTTGAACTTTATTTACATTGTGCATAATCACACACCGCAGGTTGCTTCTTTATGCCTTCAAATTGGGTTGCAGAAACAATAGTGGAATAATTCATCTTACACATCATTCCATTACTTGTATACGTCCATTCTCAATGGGGGAATATAAAGCTAAAATGACACAAGTTTTGATTTATGGATTTATATATTTGTCAGTTTGTATTTTTTTGCAAACCATTGCTAAGAAAAGATGTGGTCAACAAAGGGCCACATTGCAGACTGGGCTCAAACCCCAACTTCTCCACGTAATTCAAGTGTGTGATCTTGGGAAAATAATGTTCTCTTACTTCATTTTATCTGCCAACATTGTTTGTCCATAGAAGGGATTCAGTTTATTGTCTACTCTTTTCAAAAAAGCCTTCATCACAGTTTAATGGAGTATAAATGTTGCACCATTTATAATAATAGCAGCCAATCATACGCACTTCCGAATGTTTTGTTGCTGGCAAGTGTTGTTACCATATTATTTGTATAATTTTATCACTTTTACAACTTAAGAGTGTGATGAAAATACATCTTTTTTTGTCGAACTGCTTCGAACATTCTACCAGTTTTTAATGGAGATGTCTGTTTCAGTGTGCTCTATGAGAAATTGCTAATTCCATTGTCAGCTCCTCCTGCTGCACTGTCCCACCATCACCAGATCCTCACGTTGTCCCCCGGCGCAGGCACCACACGCTGTCCACCAGTGACAGTCCCTGCCACCATCTATCAGTGCACCACTGGCAGATCCTCACACTGTCTGCCCATTACTGTACCTGCTCGTTAATCACAGGTGCACAACCCATTGAACTACCTTATGCCAAAGATCATTGGCTGTCTAATACAACCCTGGCACCAGACATACCTTGACCTTAAAATGCACTACTTTAAATGCTTTATTCAAAAATGTCCTGCTTGAAAGCCCCCTTCTTCTACTGTATACCCTTCATTCACCTGCCCATTTTTGTCATCTGTTCACCTGCCTTGGAACTTTTCTTCAGCTATCAGATCCCCACAACTTTCCCAGTAAAATAACTCCACTGCATGCACCACTATTTATTTAATAAAGCTTGGAGTACAAACACTGGAGGCGAATGGTAAGCGGTCCCCTTCCCAATTAGATGCATGAAACCTCAATGAGAAAACACTCACGGAATAAAAAACTAAATTGGGAGCGTGTCCATGATTTCAACAGTTACTAAACTACTGGAGCGCAGAGACGTAGACAGGGTAGGGCATGAGCGGGCAAAGCGCACGAAAATCTGTAAATGCCCACCCACTAGCGTTGTGTGAGCCTTTACAGTTGTTGATGTCTCTGAGGGGAGCCAAACTACCTTAGCTTCAGGCCCCACATGTTAGACAATCCTGGCTACGCCTCTCCTGGAGCACTCTCTTTTCTCTCAATAAACCTTGTGACCCATTGCTGGCTCAATGGTGTAATGGAGTCGCTGCAGCCCCTGCGGAGCAGGGGGCACCGCTCATGTCCTGGGAGAGGGCCTCCCAGAGTAAAAAGTAAAAAAAAATAGCAAAATAAAAAAACAGAACAAAGAAATTGTTTCTTTTTTAAGTCAATCTGCCTTCATAAAGAAATGATTGCTGTTACAGTGTAACAGAAATAATGTCTTTATGAAGGCAGAGGGACTAGAAAAATATACTATTTCTCTATGAAGTCGGAGGGCTCCCCCACCCCATGACATGGAAGCCTACATGCTGGAGGCCTCCATGTCATGGGGCTTCGGATGCCCTATGACTTCAAAAATAAATAGTTTCTGTTTGAAGTCAGTGTATCAAACAGTAAGACAGACACCAGTGATCATAGTTCAATGGTGGTTATTTAACTTCAATTGGTTTTGAAAAATGCCTATCTAATCCTAAACCTAAAGATGGGAGCAAGCTCTGACCATCAAATAATAAGACCGCAGTCCTAGCGGTGTCTTGTCAAAATAAAAGGGTCTATATCTAAATATAAATGGTGTGGGAAACAATGTTATGCAAAAGAAAAGTGTTCGAAGAATGATATGTCGGGATATTCAAACCGTTGGCATACCTTCCCCACGTTTTCAGCACCGGACAAGGTGCCACACTCGAGCTTAGCACACTCTTTGGCTTCTCTAGCACGAGGATGCAGTTCAAGACTTCAACATCAGGGCCGTCTGTGCCAAAGTCTATTTGCCATTCCAAGTCTCTTATTTCAGAGAGCCTGATGCAACACGACAAAACAGTAAAGTTCCTTTCTTCTCAGGATTTTCACTCAAACAACTTCTCAGGTGATTTACTGTTCATCCCGGGTACCCCTTCGTCTGGCTCAGACCCACTATAACACAAAACCGTAAAATGGTCTTCCTCTCCCGGGCTCTGACCAAATTCACATACTTTTACAACTTTCTCTATTTCATCGAAAATCAATGACCCTTGACTGCACGCAGGATTTTGCTTGACCCGTCGCAAGACCACTTCGATTCACATTTATTCGTTCTCCCTCAATTGGTCTCCCTTCACCAGGCTCGTGCCAAATGTACCTACTGTTATTACTTCTCATCTGGATACCTTACAGAGACATTCGATTGAGCACTCACGTGGTGCCGGACCACTCCATCAAAGGTATTATAGCTTGCTTTAAAGTTCAATCACTCATCAGTATTTCAACTTCACTCACTTCTTGTAACGCTCACCTGTCAATCTGCGGGAACGCCAGAAGAACTCCCTGGAACTTCAGTAAATCACAATCCCTGTAGAAAGGATGACAAGATAACAACCCTCCTTAATAATGTTCCTACCCTATTCTGAGAAAACTCTCCAGTACTGAAAATAGAATGATAACCAACATCAGGAAAACTCACCTAATGTTCTTTTTTAGTGAGCCCTCCATCCTGCATTCATACAGGGGCGCATGTCCTGAAGAAAACGGTGTAGTCTAGATGCCAATAGTATTCTTATATAAAGGAATAAAGGAGACTAGTGACAAGGGGAAGATAATGCCTATTTAGTCATATATGAGTGTAGCTGTGAGAAGGCCTTAGTACAATCAAACTGGAGGGCAATAGTGGAAAAAATAGATGACACTCTATTCCGTATGAGAGGGTTAGCGCTGTCCTATAGGGAACTAACTAAACAACTACCAGCAGAGTGTAATGCGGAATGAGATGGAACCCCTTCTTGCAAAATGAATGTTGAACTAGCTACAACAGCTACACAACTTGGCAAATTTTCGGGCAGTGTGACAACAACCTGGCACAGCAAAAGAGTTTCAAACATTGGCACACGGAACAACTGCGTATAGCATAAACCAAAAATGCGAAAATGCACAGTGACTAATCCGTTGCTAAACACTCGCAACAAAGAACAACTAAACACTGGTAACCCACGGGAAACCTTGAAACTGGTACTTGCGTGTGTGTAAGATGTATTCCTCACGAAACTCTGACAGGAAAACTTCGGACTGGAACTGAGGACAAGGTAACTAAGGGACAGCAAATAATAAAGAAAACTACTGACTGAGAGCAGTGAAGGAGACTATGGGACAGGACGAAGGAATTCTGACTGAAAATTTGAAGGGCGGGGAAACTCTGACTGGAAATCTACGGAGACCGCTGTGAGCGTCCGTACTGCAAGGCAGTCAGCAACGCGAAGCGCGAGTCTCCTCAGAAATTGAGTACTTGTAACAGAGGTCGCAAAAGACTAGACCTACAGATTAGTTCCTGGTTACACCACTAGGCGGCCATTTTGGAATCCCAATTTTCCATGACTTACTACATGGATCTGAATGGGAACAATACCTTCTCTCAAATGACAGAGCAATAATAACCTACGGAAACATGGGTTTAATCAGGGAACTCGTTGGGAAATCATGACACTTCTCTTATCACATGCGTTTTTAATAATGTTTGTTCCAGTGCTCATCATACAATGTTGCTGCTTGCAACCTGGGCTTCAGCACAGAACGGTCTTGTATCACTCTCCCCAACTCACCGGCTGTGCTCACTTCACTGATGCTGCTTTGTTCTTGGAGCCAAGGACAGTACCACTACACTCGAGGTCTCTTGAAAGTAATGGTTCCTTGTCGGAAAGGTCAAGGGAATTTCCCTCCTTGCGATCCCCTCCGGTTTTGTCGTCTTTCCCCTCTTGCCCAGCTGCCGCCTCGAAACTGTTGTTTCCTCGTGTGCTTTGTCGCGCTCAGAGTGTGCTCTTGTGCTCTGCATTTTATCTGTGTGGGGAAGTGTAATGGAAGTCAGGTGTGAGTGATTGACGATAATTGCCTGACCTCTCCTGAATATAGTATTGGGACATGTCATGTACATGGCTCGGGTGTCAGTCTGTTATCCCTTATAGCGGGCTGTCCGTGAGAAAGTGTTTGTGTTGTGAAAGGGGAGGTAGAGTTCCTAAATATCCTACCGGGTAGGATGGGGTAAAGGTGTTACAGGGAAGAGGATACAGTGTCCCACTCCCTGAAGACCCTTACCCAGGTGAGTCTCTCGCACTGGTCCACCCCCAGGAACTGGATCCAAAAGCGATGGCCGTGTCCTGGCCACCTGTATGACAGATCCCTGCGCACTAGTGGGTGAGCCACCTTCTGGTTTTTCACACTTCATAAAGAAATTATTTCTGTTCCGGTTCGGTCCTTTAACGGAAATAATTTCTTTATGAAGTCAGAGTGATTTCAAAAAGAAACCATTTCTTTTTGAAGTGATGGGGCTCCCCTCCACCCCATGACACAGAGGCCTCCAGATCCTCTGCAGATGACGGGAATAAACATTCCTGGCTGCTGCAGAGAGCTGAAGGTCCTGTTCCCTAGACTAACAGATTAAAGGTAAGAACATTTATTATCTTTAAATGTGTGTGCATGGATGTAAGTATGTGTATGTGTATATATCTATATAATGCATTAACTAATGAGTGCATGATGAGGCCTGGGCATGCCTGTGTGAATGTATGGTGAAAGGGTGAACACTTAAATGTATGGGTGGCTGCCTGGGTGTGAATGTATGGTGAAAGGGTGCACACTTAAATGTATGGGTGGCTGCCTGGGTATGCCTGTATGGTGAAAGGGTGTACACTTAAATGTATTAGTGGCTGTGTGTGTGTGCGTGTTTATGTATGGTAAATGGTGTGTGTGCTTGTTTTCAGGGGCTCAACAAAACCTACATTTCGGGGGGGGGTTACTGTAAAGACTGGAAGGGGTTTATCTGTAGTCCAGCCCTCTATATGGCAGAGTAGAAGCACAGAGCACCCCTGCCAAGATTCTCTATTGTTGGTAGCAATGGACGAGCAATCAAGACTTAGCTCTCAGGAGGTGATGCAGGCTGGTTCTTAAGTACAGCGTAGTCCCCAAGCCCCCACAATGGAATGTCCCCTCACTATGTTAGTGATAACACAGTTCTTTATATAAATAAGTTTCAATATATATACACAATCAATAACACACTCTGTACTCTGGCAATTCTAATATGGTAAATATGTACAATATCTATGTGGTACCACAGTTAACTCTTGACACCTTTAAAATGCACCAACTGCTGACAGTTTCCAATGGCATACAAATCAATTAGTAAAATGAATCAACAATAGACATAGGAAGGAAGACAAGTTGGGTTAAACAAATGGCACAATACGTTGTCGCTACCCAAGACACAGTTCTGTCAGAGGATCCCCCCCACCTGGTCAACCTGTAAATAAAGTGTATCAACAAGCCCAGTCCATATATGTTTAATATAGTCTTGGTTCCTTCTAAAATGTTCCACTACCCCAATGTTCCTGGTTTAGCAGAGTTCTTTGACGTGTCGTCAATGGGTCCCTCTTGAGTGAACTCCCTTTAACGCAGGAGCCATGGGTTGTCGAGATTCCTCGAAGAAAAGGTGAACAATGTCGAGACGGCAGCTTCGGCCTTGGCGGTGCTCTTCAATGATCGATCGTGGACGTCCTGCGAAGATGAGGCATGCAGTGCACCTTGATAGTGAGAGTTTGTTGCCACAAAGAGTACTGAGTAAAGAACATAGGCCCACCATGGGCGTTGGGTCGTCAGCCTTGATGAACGGGACTCGACCACGGCTGGCTTTCGGATCTTCTTCTGCGTCTTTGTGGACTTTGTGTGGCGGGAAACCCTCCAGCGGATTCTCCTCGGTTCGTCGGCGACCTTGTCTTTCTCCGGCGGGACAAAGCGGTCGACGTTGATGAGCAAGTGAGTCCTTGATTTCAAAGTGTCTTAGGCAATGGAGTGTTGTGGCTCCGGTCAACGAGGTTACAGCGGTCCTCCGAACCTCGGTCAACGGTGATGGTCATCGATGGCCTCGACGTCCTGGCACTTCACTTGAGATTCCTCTGCGGTCCCCATCTCTGGGAGGCAGCCTTTCAAGGACTGACTTCCACTGAGCCTTGGTGAAGGTTAGCTGGTGCACAATGTTCCTGCGTAGCTCGGGAAGAGGTCTCCTAGCCAGGTCCTCTCTTGGATCAGTACTTGGAGACACAACAGCTTTCGGATTGCGTCAAAGGAAAGCAGCAGCAAAGCCTTCTTCTTCCAGCTGGGCTTCAAGGTTAAGCATCAAGTTTCGACTTCAGCTTCTGAACAATTCTGCTAAGTGAGAGGTCGACAGATATACTGCTCTGTCTCTCATTCACACTGCTGAGCCAAACTCAGGCAGCCAATTATTCAGAAGGGCATTCATGCAGGCAGGCAGCCAATCAGGCTCACGGTGCATTCAGGCCATTCTCTTCCATCCAGACACCCATAACAAGGAATCTGGATTGGGGCAAGCACCCAGCCTTTCAGCACACCATACTGCATTCATACCAGTTTTGGGCAGGGCTGTCTCATTCATTGTGTCACACACCAGAAACCAGACACCCATAACATGAAATGTATGTTGGTCACACACTCCATTCACCCAGGTCCCACCCCAAGGGTGTACCCACAACATACAGTCATTGGGAAGGCTCCAGCCAGTCTGGCCTGGACTTCCCCTCAAGGCCATATATGGAACTTCCACCCAACAGCTAGTCAGGGGAAGGGACAGAGTCAGAGCTTCCCATGAGTTTGGGTAAACAAGGTAACAGTAATAGAAAGCAAGAGGCCACAGGGGTTATCTTGTCTCCTATCAGGTATCAACTGATTCCAATGGCAGGACCTGTGTATCCCAAAATGGAGGCTACTCAGAGCACCTGTCAAATTCAGCATGGAGCTGCCACAGCCCATACCCTGCTCTGTGGGCCATACACAGGTGCCCAGAAACATACACTAGGGTACAGGGTTGTACCCCCACCCCTGGGTACCATTAGGGTATTCCAAGGGTCTATTCACCACAACCAAGAGGAATAACTGCACTGCCAGGAGTCCCACATGGACTCCTGTGCAGAAGCCAACCCAACACACATGATAAAAGGAGTACAGGACAAGGACATGGAGGGCCTGTCCCTCCAATGCATTTCCAGCATCACAGTTACCATTCAAATGGTGGGAGAGGCGCTAACTTCACGAGGGTGGGGAGAGGCAAACTTATTTGTGTGGTGGCATCAAACTTCTTTACGCATTCTAATGAGGCTATTCTAGTGCAGCTTCAATGTTACAAGCAGTTAACTCTCTCCTTTAAGTCTGAAAGCACCCACTTATGGACTGCTGTGAGAATGAGCGGCCTCCTGTCCCCTCTCTACCCTTCCAATTACTCCCCTGCAAGTACTAAACCCACATCACGATTTCAACTGCCTAAAAACGAACAGTGAAATGCTTTACGTTAGAAATTGCCGGGCCTTTGTTAACAGTGAAAAACAGGCGCTGTTTAACATCTGTGTCCTGTTCTGTCCAGCAACGGCTTTGTAGGTCAGCCAGGTCGAGTCAACATAGCCCAAAATTTAAGGGGGTGGGGGAAGAGGACTGAAGCCCAGTCAGATCAATGGTGTTGTGCCACTGCTTGTGTTTAATGCCATGATTACTAATTGGTAATCTTCATTACACGTAACCCCATTCTTCCTCGTCCAAGTACTTGTGTATGAGGCAGTTTACCTCATACACAAATACTGGGATGAGGTAGCAGGACATGGAGGTAATGCCTGGCTTAGTTACCTGTAATCTTAATTACTCCTAACCCCACTCTTCACCGTCCTAGTACTTACCTATGAGGCAAGGTGCTGCTTACGTCAGCACTGGGACAAGGAAGAGGGACGTCAGGGTAATTCTGGGCCAATTTGCATGTTTTTGCAGGTTGAGGCAGGGAGTTGGAGGGAGTGGGGATGCAGGGATTGTGCGATAAATTGTAATGGTAATCCATCTTCAGGCTAATCAGGCATTATATGTGGTATTAGTAGCTAGAGAAGCATTTTGGTGCAGTCAGTCTAGTCATTTCTTAGTTTGGCTTGACTTTTTTTGACTGGGCCTCTCTGATAGAGCAGTCCTGCTAAGTGTAATTACCTGGCTAGGCTAGCATTTGGGTGCTGCCAGTATAGCCGTTTCTTACGATGGCATTGTATATTTTTCTGGGCATCTGTGATAAAACAACCCTGATAAGGGTTACTGCTTCAACTGGCATTTTGGTACAACCAGTCTAGGTATGCCTAAATATGGCTTGGCATGCTTTACTGTAATATGTTATTATGTGTCTAGACTGGGTCTATAATGTGCAGCCAGTTGGACATGTTTTCATTGTGGTATGTGATGTTCCTGTGCTTGTGTTGGTGACTTGCATGCAGGCCCGTTTCTTGGCCCAAGGGAAGTGGGCGACTGCCCGGGGCGCAATCGCCCCAGGGGCGCAATCACCCACCCTGAGGGCTCGAATTGCCCAAGGGGCGCATTTACCTCGGGCGCGATTGCTCGAGTGGAGGCAGCAGGTGCTGGCGCTGCCTCTGATGTGCTCACGTTAGGTGCCGGCACATCAGAGGCAGCGCCAATACCTGCTGCCTCTACTCTAGCAATCACTAACAAACGACCTCCAGTTAACTTCCCGCCCGCCTTCATTTCAATCCAGGACCCCTGCTGCTAAATGTCATTAGCAGCAGGGGTCACTATCAGACTCGGCAGCGGGTGAAGTGAAGAAACATAAGCCACGGGGAAGTTGACTCCTTTTTCAATCATGTTAGGAGTTAACTTCCCCGTGGCTCATCAGAGGCGCAGCACTGCTGCAAAGTTCCATGGGCTCTATAACAAGTGTGCGCAAATGAACCATGCCAACAGGAAATGCTGTTTTGAAGAAATTAAATACTTTTTGTATTACAGGGTACAGTGTGTTGTGCGTTATAGTAAGTCACTGTGGCAGTGTTTATAATAGTTAATGTGCCCCTCGGCTAGTAGAAAGTGTACATTGTGTGTCTGATTCTAGTTCCTAGGTGTGGTTCTAGGCTTGGTGTATGTATGTACCAGGAGCGTGGGGCAGGCTCCATTGGCACGCTCTTCCGTGTGCTGCTTTCGGTTTTGTATGGTTTTCATCATTACATGGCTGGCGTGGCTATCGTGTCGCTGAGTTGCCTTCCAAGGCTAATCTAGCACGTGTTTCCGGGCTGCCGTGAATCTCAGCCCAATGCTGATGTGCCCCCTGCGCAGACTTAGGCGCGGCGCTCTTCAAGGGCACGGGTGTCACTGGCCTAAAGATCACGCTATTAATTGGCCCATTCAATCACAAATTCCCTTTACCAGTCCCTCCAAAATCTTGCGCACATTCACGCAAAAGTTCACTGATATATAGAAACAAATGACGCCACCACGAAAGCATGCTGCCCGGCCGCGCATGTGGTAATTACAGCCATAGGTTTGTCAGGTGGCTTCAGTCCCCATGCATATTTAAAAACTGCCATCAAACTTTGCACTTAAAGTGACTGCCAGTGTTTTTTCAAAGCAGTCTTGTGAGGATCAGCAACTTAACTGGAGCTGTAAACCTACTACTGTAGCAATACAACTGTCAACTAGAGCCGCCTTCAGCCATTCAGTGTATAAGCACTATGCATGTCCTTCACTGAAGTCCTGTAAAAAGCACGCGTTTGCAAAGCAAAGAGTTTTTGCTTGTGTAAGTATTAGGCATTAGTCAGGCACTGCTATTCGATGCCCAGGTATTCGCACCATTTTTCACCTGCTACCATCAATGGCCAGTTAATACCACTACAGCAGTGCCTGGCAAGTCCCTCTCCCATGCCTACACAAAAGCCCAACCTGCTGGAATTGCCCATGCTAATTTGTAGATGGGGGTGGTGGAGGAGTCGCAAGATGGAGGAAAATAAGCGGTTGGCTGGACACCAAGGTTCTTGCATTTATTTCTGGTTGTCTTCCATGAACCCCACTACCCCACTCCCCTTTACCAGTCTATGTGGTGCAGATCTAGGAGCAGGAAAGGGATGCATGGGGAAGGTAAAGGGCCGGTGGGCCCCCTGAGTTGTGTTTCTTGGCAGCAACAGTCCACACTAGGCCATTCTTTCTACCAGGGTGGATGCACCATATTAACATTCACTTCCTGCCTTTTCAAAAGGAAAGGGAACTGGGGAAATTGCAGAAAGCACGTCCATTAGTACTTTTTATGACCTGGGCATCTATTAGCAGTACCTGGCAAATGCCTAAAACATATACACAAGCCAAAAACTGTTAGCTTTGCCAATGATTTTTTTTACAGGACTTCATTCATGGACATGAACAGTGTTTATAAATCGATTAACTAAAGGCAGACCTGGTTAAGACATTTTTACTACATCAGTAGAGTTTATAGCTCAAATTAAGTCATTAACTTCCAGAAGACTGCCTTGAAAAAACACTGGCATGTACTTCAAGTGCAAAGTTTGATGTTAAGGCTTGAATAAAGAGAGCTGAATGTTCTGACTTGAGTGTCGTGTAGACCGATGAGACCTCCGTCCCCAAGTGACGCACAGGGGAACTAAATAGAAACCCGCTGTACGACCTTTGAGACCACAGGTGAGAGATGTCTTCTCGGATCCACGGAGCCTCTAGGAACACCGATGCTGCTGTCAAGAGGGAATGAGGTTAAGCACCAGGCAAGCACAATACAATAAGGAAAACAAGTAACTAAAGTGTCTTACCTATCTGGTGTAATGGAGACCCAGGTGACCTAGTAGGGAGGTTCGAGGCTCATTAGATGCGGCGGTCCCTGGAATGGTAGAACCGCAGGTTCAGCGTGGATGAGAGTAGCCACCTGTGGGAGTCAGGGCTGGACTTGAATCCCCAGTAGGGAAAAGGCGTAGAAGATCAGCAAGGTACCAAGGGATGATCCAAAGACAAGTCGAGGTGCAGTCCAAATATCCGGCAACAGGTAAAGAGTTCCAAGCAAAAGTACCAAGGGGTGTCCGAGGGAGTCCGTGATAGATTTCCGTGGTCAAGGTAAACAAGGAGCAAGTTGTAACGCCAAACAGTGTCCGAAGCCAGCTGAGAAGCAATGAGCGTTCTGTCTCTCAGTACTTTATACTGATCGCCCCTGGGTCACGTGACTTCTCTGGATCATGTGACGTCCACCAAGATCACATGGGGAACGCCGTAGTGTATCACGTGACTGGCGTGAGGACGTGAGGCCGCCCTTTCTGCTATACGTTCTCCAAGGCAGTTGCCAATGCAGAAAGGGTTGCAATCGAGCCCGTACACTGGTACGGAGTTTTCGGTTCTGTGGGTTCACCGAATCACTTGAGCCTCGAAGCTTGGGAGGAGGTGTTGGGGGAATGTGGGCAGTGTTCTGATGTGTCGTGGCCTGGTGTGCAGAGGATCGCCTAACATAGCCCCCCCCCAACGGCCCACGTCCCCGTGGGCAGGACGGATGATCCCTATGGAAGCGGGCAACCAACCGCGGGGCGTTCAAATCAGACGCGGAAACCCACGAACGCTCCTCCGGGCCGTAACCCGTCCAATCCACCAGATACTGGAGTCTACCCCTAAACCACCTAGAACCCAAAATGGCCGACACCTCAAAAACATCAGGAGAGGTCAAGGACACCGGCGCAACAGGGGTACGAAGACGGACTGAGTCGGGACAGGGTTTGAGGAGGGAGACATGAAACACAGGATGGATACGCCAAGAGCTGGGGAGTACTAAACGGAAAGCCACCGGATTAACAACCTGTGAGATCACATACGGACCGACAAAGCGAGGCAGCAACTTCCGGCAACCCACTAGTCGAAGATGCCGGGAAGATAACCAGACCCTAGAACCCACCACCAGAGGGGGAGCAGCACGACGCTTGCCATCCACACGGGCCTTCATGGAGGCCTTTGCTTCAGTGAGATGAACCACTGTACTTGCATGAATAGCCGAAAGATCCCTAAGACATGTCGTGGCCGCAGGATTCAAAGAACCAGAGGCATCAGGGACCGGCAAAACCTTGG
Source organism: Ambystoma mexicanum (assembly GCF_040938575.1). Lineage (NCBI taxonomy): Eukaryota > Metazoa > Chordata > Amphibia > Caudata > Ambystomatidae > Ambystoma > Ambystoma mexicanum. Next base: position 1,152,222,234 of record NC_090925.1, on the reverse strand, counting down.
GATGTTGACCATAGAGGGCGTAAAAAGGAGAATAACCAGTAGCTGAATGAGCCGCGTTGTTATACGCGAACTCCGCAAGCCGCAAAACGGCCAACCAAGAGGACTGATGTTGCAATATGAGGCAACGAAGGTATTGTTCCATCGATTGATTCGTCCTTTCGGTCTGGCCATCGGTCTCCGGATGATAGGCCGAAGAATACCTCGTATCGATGCCCAACAGTTTCGTCAAGGACCTCCAAAACCGAGAGGTGAACTGTGAACCTCGATCGGAAACAATGACCGAAGGGAGGCCGAATAACATAAACACATGTTCAAAAAACAAGTCCGCCAAGACAGGGGCCGAAGGGATACCCCTACAAGGAACAAAACGGGCCATTTTAGTGAACGTGTCCACCACTACCCAGACGGTGTCAAAGCCTTTGGACTTGGGGAGATCGGTAACGAAATCCATTGTTAACGTATGCCAGGGCCTGGGAGGTACCGGAAGTGGAAGCAACAATCCAACCGGTCGACCCCTTTGATGTTTAGCCTGAGCACATACCGCACAAGATCTGACATAACACTCTACATCGCGCTTCATAGAAGGCCACCAACACCAACGCTTGAGAAGATCTAAAGTGCGCTCTTGTCCGGGATGGGCATTAAAGGGAGCGTCATGAGACCACTCAAGGGCTAGGTTACGTGTATCAGGTGTAGGAAGAAACAGGCGTTCATGTACGAAAGGTAGACCATCAGAATATACAGGATCCCATTCTCGCAACTGGTCAGAATGATTGCTAGTCCAGGACCGGACCGAATCTAATAGTGACAATGAGGGTGTACAGAGACAAATCACATGGCTTTTACCGAGCACAGTGTCGGGGAATGTAGGCAACTGGACCCCACCCGGAGAACGTGACAAGGCATCCGCCTTCCCATGTGAAGTGCCAGGACGGTGCATGATATGGAAATCAAAGGCGGAAAAGAAAAGATGCCATCGGACCTGTCTGCTATTGATGCATTTCAAAGAAGCCAGATCCTGTAGGTTCCGATGATCGGAGTATACCGTGACGGGATGTCTAGCCCCCAGAAGATGATGACGCCAGACACGGAAAGCATCCATGACAGCCAAGAGTTCTTTCTCCGTGACGGTATAATGAGACTCAGTACTGGAAAACTTACGGGAATGATATGCAACTGGATGTAATTTGCCTGTATTTGGACATGTTTGTGATAATACCGCACCGAGGGCAAAGGAAGAGGCATCCGCCTCAACTATGAACGGAAGATCAGGATTAGGATGTTGGAGTACCGGTGCGGTAGTAAAGGCGGTTTTCAAAGCCTCAAAAGCCTCCTGCTGTTCTCTCTGCCATTGATAAGATACCTGAGGACTAGTCAGGGCCGTAAGCGGGGCTACAATTGTGGAAAAGGAAGAAATGAAACGTCTGTAAAAGTTGGCGAACCCTAAAAAAGCCTGCAAGGATTTGAGTGTACGAGGTACTGGCCAATCTAATACTGCTTTGACCTTAGATTCATTCATGGATAACGCCCCAGGGGTGATGTGAAAACCCAAAAACTCGACAGTTGTCTTATGGAACTGACATTTCTCAGGTTTGGCAAACAAGGAATGTTCTCTCAAACGGGTCAATATTTCTCGGACATGAATCACGTGTTCATCAAGGTCACGAGAAAAGATTAGGATATCGTCCAAGTACACAACCATATATACATCCAATATATCCCTGAATATGTCGTTCATGAATCGTTGGAAAGTGGCCGGGGCGTTACATAGGCCAAAGGGCATGACCAGATATTCGTACAAGCCATACCGAGTGCAGAAAGCGGTCTTCCACTCGTCTCCCTCGCGGACGCGTACTAAGTTGTATGCGCCGCGTAGGTCGAGCTTAGTGAAAACGGAAGCGTGTGTTAAATGGTCTAGAAGTGGAGTGATTAACGGGATGGGATACCTATCCTTTTTAGTGATAGCGTTAAGACGCCGATAATCTACACAAGGGCGTAAATCCCCCTCCTTCTTAGGTACAAAGAAGATAGGACTTGCCGCGGGTGAAGTGGAGGGGCGGATGTGTCCTAGTCGCAGGGCGTTCTGTACATAGTCTTTCAACGCCAGTTCCTCCGAAGGGGACAAAGAATAGATCCTGCCCGAAGGAATATTGGAATCGGGAAGCAGTTCGATTGGGCAGTCATATGGTCTGTGTGGAGGGAGTACCTCAGACGAGCCCCGGTCGAACACTGACTCGAATTCTCTGTATTCTGGCGGAATCCCAGATACCAACCCCCCAACAGTATGTGTATGCACAAGCTCCGGATCGTCGACAGTCAGTGCGAGTTGGGCTAAGGCCCCCAAGGCCCGGGAAGGTGTGTCAGGGGCTTGATGGACCGGAAGACAATAATTCTGACAGATATCAGACTCAAAGACTACAGTACCTGACTGCCAATTGATCAACGGATTATGTTCATGTAACCATGGAATCCCTAGGATGATGCCGAATTGGGGTGTGGTGATCAAATCAAAACTCAGGGTTTCGGTGTGTACTTCTTGTATGGTTAACAAGAGGGGTGCGGTTTGCTGTTTGACAGGACCAGAAACCAGTGCAGAGCCGTCCACGGCTTGGACATGTTCCGGTCGTGTTTTCACCACTAAAGGTAGGTTGAGGGAATGGGCCAAATCAATATCTATGTAATTACCAGTGGCACCTGAATCAATAATGATATTGACTGCATGAAGAAGGCCTGTAGAGGGACATAGGGTAGCCTTTACAGAAATGGGTTGAACACGAGTAAAGGCAAGGGAGGTACCCGGAGAAGATGACGGAACACTCGACCTGTTCTCCGGTTCTAAGGTCGAGCCGTCCGAAAAACCTGACTCTTCCTGGGCCGTCGAGGACACTCTTTCACGAAATGTCCAGTGGTACCACAATAAAAGCATGCATTATCCACCCTTCTACGTTCTCTCTCAGATGTTGTAATAGGACTACGTAACCCTCCCACTTGCATAGGTTCTTCGGTACTGGAAGCAGGAGTGCCAACAAGAGTGGGAGAGGAAGTGGCCCCCAATTCAGCTCTACGCTCCGATCGTCGTGCATCTACCTGCAAGACCAGATCAACCAATTCCTGATACTGAGTAGGCATAGAAGGGATCACTGCTAGTGCATCTTTCATGGTGTTACTCAACCCCCTATAGAAAACCACCGCCCTCTTGTTTTCTGGCCATGATGTTTCCGCAACTAGCTGATTGAATCGGGTGATGTAATCTATCAGAGACCTTTTACCCTGAGTCAATTCCAACAACTCCAAATCCCTAGACTGTACCTTGTGTCGGGTATCGAATACTCGGGCCATTTCTAGGACCAGCAAATCAAAGTCGTAGAGAACTGGGCTGTTGTTCTCTAACAGGGGATTAGCCCAAGCGGCTGCTGTTCCGGCCAAATGGGAAAGGGCGAAGGCAGCTTTAGCAGTGGTGGTGGAAAAAGCCAAAGGTCTGCATAGGAAATGTAACTTGCACTGATTAATAAAGGTTCTGAACTTCTTGGGATCCCCTTGATAGCGTTCAGGAGCAGCTAGGGGGGAAGGGGTTGGAAGTATCATCGGAGTTGGGACTACAGGAGCAATAACAGGAGAGGGCGTAGTGGAGGAGCTGGCATCGCCAAACTCAGGGTCTGCAGGAAGGGAATGTTGAACACTTTGTATGGAATCTAACCTTTGATGGATCACAGCGTTTGCGGCGGCCATATCTGCCCTTAATATTGTAATTGCCTGAACCAAAGCAGCTATGGGTTCATCCGTGGATCCCTGCATCGTCTGACACGACTATACGGCTTCTCAGTCTGTTCTGACTTGAGTGTCGTGTAGACCGATGAGACCTCCGTCCCCAAGTGACGCACAGGGGAACTAAATAGAAACCCGCTGTACGACCTTTGAGACCACAGGTGAGAGATGTCTTCTCGGATCCACGGAGCCTCTAGGAACACCGATGCTGCTGTCAAGAGGGAATGAGGTTAAGCACCAGGCAAGCACAATACAATAAGGAAAACAAGTAACTAAAGTGTCTTACCTATCTGGTGTAATGGAGACCCAGGTGACCTAGTAGGGAGGTTCGAGGCTCATTAGATGCGGCGGTCCCTGGAATGGTAGAACCGCAGGTTCAGCGTGGATGAGAGTAGCCACCTGTGGGAGTCAGGGCTGGACTTGAATCCCCAGTAGGGAAAAGGCGTAGAAGATCAGCAAGGTACCAAGGGATGATCCAAAGACAAGTCGAGGTGCAGTCCAAATATCCGGCAACAGGTAAAGAGTTCCAAGCAAAAGTACCAAGGGGTGTCCGAGGGAGTCCGTGATAGATTTCCGTGGTCAAGGTAAACAAGGAGCAAGTTGTAACGCCAAACAGTGTCCGAAGCCAGCTGAGAAGCAATGAGCGTTCTGTCTCTCAGTACTTTATACTGATCGCCCCTGGGTCACGTGACTTCTCTGGATCATGTGACGTCCACCAAGATCACATGGGGAACGCCGTAGTGTATCACGTGACTGGCGTGAGGACGTGAGGCCGCCCTTTCTGCTATACGTTCTCCAAGGCAGTTGCCAATGCAGAAAGGGTTGCAATCGAGCCCGTACACTGGTACGGAGTTTTCGGTTCTGTGGGTTCACCGAATCACTTGAGCCTCGAAGCTTGGGAGGAGGTGTTGGGGGAATGTGGGCAGTGTTCTGATGTGTCGTGGCCTGGTGTGCAGAGGATCGCCTAACACTGAAAGAGTTTCCTTCATGCTCAGTACATTGACAGGCCAACACTAGCGTGAACCAGACAGAATCCTTTCGCCAGTACTGCCATAGCACCTGGCACTTGCCTTGTTCACTTGGGGGAGTACAAGTGGACACTTTGTAAACACGTTATTCCTCCCTTATTTCACCAAAAATGATCCTCGGTAAGCACCCAGGTAATTTATGATTACATCAAAATGTGCGGAGTGATGAACTAGAGGAGCAACTCATGAGAGAGCCAGTGACCATAGGGGGGGTGGGCCATATGAACCAAGGACCAGAGGAGTGATGGACCAGAAGAGCAACTCATGAGGGAGCCAATGACCAGAGAGAGAGAGAGGTGATGGGCCATATGAACGAAGGACCAGAGGAGTGATGGACCAGAAGAGCAACTCATGAGGGAGCCAATGACCAGAGAGAGAGGTGATGGGCTATATGAACCAAGGACCAGAGGAGAGCGATCAACCGGGTTGCCCAAGACCAGAAGGGCGACTCAGCCGAGAAGAGTGACTCACAAGGGAGTCAAGGACCAGAGGGGCAACTCACAAGGGCCTTGCTGCCAAGTGGGGGGCCCATGCCATGCGTGACGCCATGAGCCAGTCCTGGATTTTCACTTTGCATGATGGTCTTTCTAGGCCCATACCTATAATGGGAAGAACACAAATACCAGTCCTAGCATTTAACAGGAGATTTCTAGGCTGGCTCAGTGTCACGAAGGACATGGCAATACCTGGCAGGTATGCAAGGGAGTCAAGGACCAGAGGAGAGTGACAAATTAAGAACCAGTTGGATGATGGACCAGAAAGGATGCAAAAAGTCAATGATGTGCTTTTACAAGTCACACATACAAGAAATTAAAAAAGACACTCATGGTTAGAAAAATAAAAAGCAATTTTAATAAAAAGTTCTTGAATAACAATGTAATCAAACCTGTTTGATGCGTATAACAGTGATTTATTGACGTTGGGTAGGAGCTACTTAACCGCAGGTTATAGTTTGGGAGAGGCGCGATTGCCGAGTGCGAGCGGGCGGGGGGGGGGGCGCAATTTAGTGTTTCGCCCTGGGCACCAAATAGACTAGAAACTGCCCTGCTTGCATGTATTGGATTTCTGGACTGGTGTTACTCTACAAAACAAATGCAAACGCTGTGGGCTTTTAGCCAATTTTTCTCAGAAAGTGTGCTGTATGATGCATTAAAATAGCTGCTTCTCCTAGTACAGTGTGTGGCGTACCCCTGAAGCAGCATGTTCGTGTGTATTGCGCTAAGGGGGCCCCGGAGGGAACGCGAAGCGTTTCCCCCGGGGAGGTTTTTGGCGCTGCACATGGCCAGCGAGTGGCCGTGGGGGGCAGAGCGCCTCCCTGGGTTATTTATGGGTCCAGGGAAGGTTCGGGAGGCAGGCGACGGTTGGACTTGGCGATTGTCAAGTCCTGTTGCCTGCTCCCGAGCCTTCCCTGGTATTAGTTGGGCCTAGAGGTGTGCGAGTCAGTCAGGTGAGGCAGGGGAGTGTTGCTAGAGTGGGCGGGTAGGTAGTTTGTTTAGTTTAAATATATATATATATATATATATTTTATAATTTTGTGTGGCGAGTAGAAGGGGTGCCGTAGATAAGACACCCCTTGGCTTCTTACCGGTGGGTCCCGTGTTTGCGGGTGCGAATCAGTGGGAAATCCAAGTAGTTGGGGGGATCGAGGGCTCTGGGGTGCCGTGGGAAGTAGGGCGCAGCCTTCCGACGTGCGCTTGCAGGCGGGGGGTTTTTGGGTCGAAGCAGTGTGCTGGTCGGTGAACACAGCGACTGTGCCGTCTTCCTGGGTCCTCCGAGAGTGTGGGCGGCCACCCGTTAATTGGTAGACTGTGTATTGGAGTCTACGCTGCTGGATACACGGTAGCAGGCTAGCGCCAGAGGGGGCAGTGTAGTTCCTTAAAGGGACAGTTCTATTTTTCTGGTTACTTATAGTGTGGTGCATCTCACGATCCACCAGGGGGCAGTGTGACACGGTCACTCCTCTGCCCCATTTCTAGTTGGGCTGCTGGTTTTTGGGGCTTTCCTTTTTCTGTGGCTGTTTATTTGGCAGGGTAAGGGATTTTAAAGGATAGGGCAGGATTTAGGGGGCTAATTAAATAAATAGATAAATAAATAAATAATAAGAATAAATTTGGGAACAGTTTTGGTAGTTTATATTACCTGTTGGTTATAGCAAGTGCTCGGTTAAATTGGTGCAAAGCTGGTAGCTTGTCATGTGGGGTATAGGTCCACGGGTAGATTTTGGCTCGGGAGCTTAGGGCAGCTAGTTTAATATTCATGGGGCATATTTTAGCACACGTCCAGACATTTGGTGCACTATGGTGGGACAGGGAGCCAGCAAGAGGGGTCTGGTCGATGCTAGGGCTCTGTGGGAGGCCCTGGAAATAATTAGCAGGGCATCTAAGGCCCAATTGGAAGGGGCGGTAGGGGAAGTAACGGGAGAGGGAGAGGTAGGTGGGGGCAGGCCGCAGCGGAGAGCAGCGGCGGATGGGGCTCTCGCGGCAGTGGTGGCTTGCACCCCTGCGGCGGGGAGAGGGGAGGTTTGGGAATCCAGGGGCAGGAAGATGAGGAGGGAGATAGATAGGAGGGCATCCGGGGAGAAATGATTTCGGGTGGGCAGCCAGTGAGGGAGGGAGGGAATGATAGCCCTAAAGAAGCTGGGAGTGCTCAAATGGAGTTGGCTCAAGGGAACTACAGTGGGGCCAGTGAGGGGGCGCAGAAGGGGGTGATAGGGCAGAGGGGAAGAGGGGGTAAATACCTGCAGAAGAGTGCAGGTGGGAGAAGGAGGGTGAGGTCCCCATCAATTGAGGAGGTTAGAGTGGGGTGCAGAACAGCCCCCCTGGGTAGGAGGAGTGAGGGCGGAGGGCGCTGCGCAGCCCCCGCTGGTCAAGTGGAGGTAGAGGGTTTTAGAACGGCCCCTCCTCGGTCAGCGCAAGGAGAGCCTAGAGGGTGCAGCACGGCCCCTAGCAATGAGGATTCCAGGGTGGAGGACGGAACGCCTCGCCCGAGAGAAGAGGACCAGGCAGGGGTTTCCGCCGCCCCGCCGAGAAGACGTCAAAGGAGTGGCAGGGCGGATGCCCTGGGCTCGCAAGAGGAAGATCAACTCAACGCGGGCATGAGCTCGCATCCTCAATGGTATTTAAGGGGCGATGAAGTTGGTTTAGAGGATTATGGGCGGCAATGGGAGGTTGAAGGTTATAGGGCGGTAAGGGAAAGGGGGGAGGAGAGAAGGAGTTCGAGTTGGGATCTGGAAAGGCAGGTGCAGGGTGGTCGGGGGGCAAGAGGTCGGGGGAACCATTGGCTGGGGGAATCTGCTGACATGTTTTGTCCCCGCAGTAGGAGCCCTCTAAGAAAAGAGATGAGGAGCATCGGTGTGGACGCCAGACCGCAGACGGCCTGCGTGGAAAGAGGTGAGCGGGAAAGGGAATGGTCATCTGCATGGCAGAGAGGGGTCACAAAAAGGGGAACGGGAAATGAAGGGTCTGGACTGCAAGGGGTAAGGAAAGAAGTTGGTGTACAGGCCATTGGAGCCTTGGGGGTTGAGAAGAGCATTTGCTCAGCGGAGGTCCAAACTGACAAGGTGGTGGAGCCATTGGTGCTCAAGGTGCAAGCTGTAAAAGAAAAGGAGGTTGAAGTGCAAGGCAAGGAGAAAAAACGGCCATACATGGGGATAACAAAACTGTTGGGGGCGCACTTGATGGCAGCAACCAGGGAGAAGATTCAGGCGGGGGAATTTGTAGATGTTTTTAAATTGCTCCATAGGGAAGTGAGAGCAAAGGAGGGGTCTGAAGAAGAAGAGAGGGAACTGGCTTCGCGCCCAAGGGTCCCGGTGATTATTGAGAATTGGACGTCGGCATTTATCATTTATGCCAGTGTTTATTGTGAAAAGTTCCCGGAGCGTTGCGTGGCCCTGCTTAAATATATGGACGTAATTAGGAAGGCTTTCACGAGTTTTGGGGGCTTTGCCTGGGTAAGGTATGATGAGGAATTCAGAGCGAGAATGGCGGAGGACAGTCAGGCGGTCTGGGGGGAGATAGACATGGATCTTTGGCTGCAATGGATGGCTCCAACGAGGCCTGCCCCGACATTGCACACAGCAGGTGGGCTGCCTGTGCCTTTTCGGCCCTTTCTTGGTCGCCCCGCCCATGAGGAAGCAGGGGGAGGAGGCAGAGGGCAGTCCTCAGCAGCGTGCTGGGCGTTTAATAAGGACGGCTGCACAAGGACCCTGTGTAGGTTCAGGCACGAGTGTAGCAAGTGTGGAGGAAAACACCCTCTCACTCAGTGTTTCCAACAGGGAGACAGGGGGAGGGGGAGAGGTTCAGGTAGAGGGGTTGTGGGGAAAAGCTTTTACACCAATTAAAGTGGGGGTGCTGCAAAAATGGTTGCAATTCTATCCGGACAGGGAAGGGACTAAGATCTTGCGTGAGGGGTTTTGTCAGAGTTTCAGATTGGGGTACCCAAGGGTGCATCGGTGGGCTGAAAATTTGAAGTCAGCCAAAGAAAATGTTGAGGTGGTAAGACAAAAATTGAGCAAAGAAATAGCGGCGGGAAGGATAGTAGGGCCATTTGATGACCTGCCGGGTAACTTAGTTATATCCCCACTGGGGGTGGTGCCCAAGAAAGCTCTGGGGGAGTTCAGATTGATACACCATTTGTCATGGCCGGAGGGCATGTCAGTCAATGATTTCATTGCCCCGGAAGAATGTGGGGTTGTGTATGCAAGTGTGGACCAGGTGGTGGAGCTGGTAAGGAAAGAAGGGCGAGGGGCCTTCATGGCCAAGTGTGACATTAAGGCGGCTTTCAGGTTATTGCCGGTGCACCCGGAGAATTTTTGGTTGTTAGGTTTGCAGTTTCGAGGACCGCATTTACATAGACAAAGCCTTGCCAATGGGGTGCGCAATTTCCTGCGCTTTGTTTGAACGGTTCAGCTCTTTCTTGCAGTGGGTTTTTTCATTTAACTCGGGTTGGGAGAGTGTGATGCACTATCTGGATGATTTTCTGTTCATTAGCGGGGCAGAAAGAGAGGGGGAGTGCAAGGAAATGCTAAAGTTGTTTCAGGAGTTGATGGAGGAGTTTGGTGTGCCTTTAGCGGAAGACAAAACAGAAGGGCCGGCAGTGGTGTTGACATTTCTAGGAATTGAACTAGATTCAGTGGCCATGACCTCACGCTTGCCGCACGACAAGGTGAGCAAACTGGTGGTACTGCTGGAGAAAGCGGTAGGGGCCAAGAAAATGATGCTGGTTGAAATGCAGAGATTGGTAGGGCAATTGAATTTTGCATGCAAGGTGGTGGCCCCAGGGAGGACGTTTTGTAGGAACATGGCGAGGGCTATGGCGGGAGCAAAGTGCCCACATCATCGGATAAGAGTATCGGGGGCAGTGAGGGAGGATTGCAGAATTTGGCTGCGCTTTTTGGAGAATTACAACGGGGTGTCAATGTGGTTGCAGGGAGACCCGGTGACATGGGAAGTACAGATATTTTCGGATGCAGCAGGAGGTTTCAGAGTTTTTGGGGGGGGGGGGAAGTGGTGTGCGGAGAAGTGGCCAGCTCTGTGGTTGAAAGAGGGAAGGAGTATAGCATTCCTTGAATTTTTCCCCTTGCTGGTGGCATTGGAGTTCTGGGAGAAGGATTTGCGGAATACGAAAGTGAATCTCAATGTTGACAATGAATGCGTGGTCCATGTAGTGAACAGGCAGTCGGCAAGGGATCAGAGGGTGGCAAGACTGATGAGAGAGTTTGTTCTGCGCTGCATGGAATGGAATGTGGTGTTTAAGGCAACACATGTGCCGGGGAAGGATAATGGCATCGCTGATGCATTATCTCGTTTTCAATGGCAGAGATTCCGTGGATTGGCTCCAGATACGGATCAGGAGGGGCAGCAGATTCCGGGGGAGCTGTGGAAGATAGGAAGCTGAGAGCGCTTGCTTTGGTGGAGGGTTCATTGGCCGGGGCATCTAAGGAGTCATACAGGAGGGCCTGGGAGGATTTTATTGGAGGGGGAGCTTGTAGTTGGAAGGATAGATGGGATGCGGAAGAGCGGAGGAGGGACTATGTCATGAACTTCCTCCTGAGGTGCATGGACAGGGGCTGGTCAAGAGCAACTATAGCAGGGAAGTTAGCCGGGATTGCTTTCTACGGGAAATGGTTTTGGGGTTTTCAGCCGAGTGGGGGGGAAATGGCGAGTAGGATGTTGGAAGGATGGGCAAGGGAGGGTAAGAGGGGCAAGGATAAGAGGAGGCCGATATCGGCGGAATTGCTGCAGAGGTTGATTAAGGCGGTGGGAGGAGTTTGCTGGTCGGTATGGGAAGGGGAGCTGTTTGCGACCTGTTTTACTTGGTTATTCTTTGAGGCTTTTCGGGTTTCGGAGTTGGTGGGGGAAAAGGGGGGTTTGGGGGACTGCAGTGGGAGGATGTGCAAATGACAGAATTGGGTTTGGACATCAAGATTAATAGGTATAAGACAGACCAAAAGGGAAAGGGTTCTTGGGTTTTGTTGGGTCAGGGGAGCAAGGATTTATGCCCAGTTCAGACAGGCAGGTTGTGGAAGGAGTGTTGTGGGGGTAAGACAGGCTTAGTGTTTAAGCATGAGGATGGGACACCAGTTTCAGCGGCACAAGTCTTGGGGGTATTGCGTAAGGCTCTGGTAGCGGTAGGAGAAAAGGCAGGGGATTTTGGTACACATTCATTTAGGATGGGCGCAACATCTGAGGGTAATAGGCTGGGTTTTTTGGAGGATAAGGTGAAAAGTTTGGGGCATTGGAGGTCCGGGAGATACAAGGGGTATGTCAGGGAGTTTGATAAATGGGAATTTTGAAGGAAGGTGGCAGAGGACCTGGTTGACAACAGCGTTTGGTAGAATGTATTGATTTGTAGTAATTTTTTGTAATTTCTTTTTCAGATGCTGTGCGAAAAGGGGGGGGCGTTGGCGCAAGTGTGGATTGTCGGCCATTCATTTGTTAAGTGTGCTGGGAAAGAAGCGGAGAAAAGGGTTCTTGGTAGGCAACTGGGGTGTAGCTATAAGGATGTGGTGGTAAAATGGCACGGGCTAGGGGGTCTGCGCTGGGACCAGTTGCTTCCTATGTTGGCTGGGTTGAGGGAACGCTATGGGGCTCCAGAGGTGTTGATTATTCATGCTGGAGAGAATGACCTGGTAAGGGATACGGGGGTGGCTCTGCTAAGGAAAATGAAAAGGGATTTAGTCTGGGTGCGTGAAATGTGGCCTCAAGCAGCTGTAGTGTGAACTAAGTTGTTGCTGCAGAGAGTGTGGAGGGGAGCGAGAAGTGAGGGAGCGATAGAGCGGGCTAGGAAAGGGATCAACAGAGAGATGGTTAAGTTTTGTATCTGGCGGACCTGTGCTCTTGGCTGGGAGATTGGTTAAAGAGTTGGAGGTAAAGAAAAGTGGTGGGGGGGTCGGGCAGAAAGAACACCTCGGGGGAGGGTTTTTCTGGTGCCGGGGGCATGGCCCCTTTTGATGTGGGGGGAGGGAAGCACAATGGGGGAATGACACGGTAAAGGATGGGGTGGCGCTGTTTGCACAAGCGGGCCACCCAGGGGGAACAGGTATTGAGTCTGGGGGGGCATGGCCCCAGGGAGAAAGCGGGACGCCTGGAAAAGGGGTAAGGAGACGGTAGGGTCCAAGGGACAGTTAGGGAGGAAATGGCTTTATTTAATTATTTAATTGTTTGGGGAAAATGAAAATGTTTAATTAGTTAATTGGTTGTTTAAATATTTCTTTAGTTTGTAAGGCCATGGAGCCAGGTAAGCGTTTAATTGTAAGCTTTGGCCTGTCACATTAAAGCAACCTTTTCCACTTTTAAATGAGTCTGGGTTTTTGTGCAGTAAGCCAAAAGGAGGGTCTCGGGGGGAACGCAAAGCGTTTCCCCCCGGGGAGGTTTTTGGCGCTGCACACGGCCAGCGAGTGGCCGTGGGGGGCAGAGTGCCTCCCCGGGTATTTAAGGGTCCAGGGAAGGTTCGGGAGGCAGGCGACGGTTAGACTTGGCGATTGTAATTGCCCTCCCACCCCTTCATTTTGGTTTAGGTCTGGTGTCTGGATTATTAAAAGGGGGGGGCATTGTATTTTGGTTATGCAGGGGTTTTTACGTCCCATGTCAAGTTTTTAGGGTTTTTAAGGAGCTATTGGCTGGTAGTTTTGTGTGACAGGTCGGGGCATTAGTGAAGTTGTAATGTAAAATTTCAGTTGCTGATGTGGCAGGTCAGACTGGCTGCAGGTCATAGGAAGGGGGAGATTGGTGTAGAGGGGAGTCTGAGGGGTATTAAAGTGGTTCTGGTCGCCGGGGGCATGGCCCCTTTAGATGTGGGGGGAGGGAAGCACAATGGGGGAATGGCACGGGAAAGGATGGGGTGGTGCTGTTTGCACAAGCGGGCCACCCCGGGGGAACAGGTATTGAGCCTGGAGGGGCATGGCCCCGGGGAGAAAGCGGGACGCCTGGAAAAGGGGTAAGGAGACGGTAGAGTCCAAGGGACAGTTAGGGAGGAAATGGTTTTATTTAATTATTTAATTGTTGGGTTAAAATGAAAATGTTTAATTAGTTAATTGGTTGTTTAAATATTTCTTTAGTTTGTAAGGCCATGGAGCTAGGTAAGCGTTTAATTGTAAGCTTTGGCCTGTCACATTAAAGCGACCTTTTCCACTTTTAAATGAGTGTGGGTTTTTGTGCAGTAAGCCAAAAGCGTGGTAATCTAGGTCGTCCCAGAGTGTAGCGTGACCGTGATTCCACATTTTATTTTACGCCACTGTGCTTGCTTCCCCCAAAATAGCGGGTGACCGTTTCGTATGTCCTCCCGAACAGCTGCCAGGGAGCACGTGCTCACATAGCCTGGTGCCAAATCTCTGTGGGAATTCCTATCGTTGCAGACTCGGGTTTCACAGGAGATCGACCTACTTTGAGGGGCGTCCCATTTCGTTTTGTTAAATGCTTTTTTATTTTGCAGCGGGGACTCAAAAAGTTATGCCAGCCCTATTTGTAAGAACAGTTATGTTTAGGTTCGCACACGTTTCCTTAAAGCGAATCTCAAATCCCGGGGCTCTAGACAGGAAGCCTGACTGCAGCCAAAAAAAAGACAAAAATGCACTTAAGGCAGTGCCGCCGGGTGGGGGCGCATTACTCGCACGGTGCATTCCTTTATGAACAGTGCGCTCCTCCGACCGAATATCGTTACCAGCTGCTTTCATGACCGCCACGTGGATAAAAGGGCGTGTGATGGGATCGGATAAGATGAGCGAAACGCAACAGAAACGCTGAGAAAATAGATTGAATGTTCCTATTTTTGTTGGTGACTAATCAACTGTGTTTTAAATAATTGGTATGTTTTAATAAATATGCAACTCTTGCTCGCATATTTTCTGCAGAGATATTCTTTATTCGGCGTAAAGCCATTAAAGATCATCATAATACATATACAGACAAATAACATAAAAAGGGACAATGATAAGACAATAGTTCATATCAATAGCATATGATATAACTTTCAAAAAAATGTCATATCATTAAACGATACAAACAGCGCTTACCTTATATCTAGGACAGATTAATAAAAGTAAACATAGCATCAGCCTGACTATAATTGAAATCATGAAAATCCTTCACAGCCCCATACTTGAAGGAGCATTCAATGTAGGCAGTTGGCAAACAAAAGGAATCGTTATACAACACAGGGACAGATATATATTACTGTGGGGAGGTGGTGGGGGGAAGAAACTCGCATCCCCTGTAAATTAATAGTTGTTCGATTAATACAAAAATATCAGGACACCGGATAAAAACAATGGGCCAACTTCTTCTCTTGGTTCTAATGAAACCTCTTAAGTGGTGAGGACGAGTGTGCTCATCCTATTTGCATAGACATGCATAATAGCCCAGCAGTTAAGGGGTTAAGCCAAGCCCGATGGATACATTTCGGTACTAAGATGACAACGTCCGGTTCCTGAGTGGAGGACAGAAGGGTCATTGCATCACTGGCAGTCACTGCACTGGCCGCCCTCAAAATGGCCATTGGGTAAAAAGACCATGAATTTGTGACTTGGGCTAAAAAGCAGGAAATGATGAACAGTCGCTACATCCAGGGGTGGACTGGCCTATAGGGAACTCTGGAGATTTCCCGGTGGGCCTCTGCACCCTGGGCCTAATTTCTGTGGTATTTTCAAATTTTCTCATAGGAAAAGCATTGGGCTTGCTGAAAGTGTGTCATATGGGGCCACTTTGAACTTTATTTCCAGGGCCTCTTTTGGTCCCCAGTACTTATTTCCAGGGCCTTTTTTAGTTCCCAGTCCAGCCCTGGCTACATCCTAACTACACAATGGGCATATGTCTGTGCCACCACTACACCAAGATTTTGTGAACGTGGCCAACCTCAATGTGCACAAGTGGAAATTAAAATATAAGGCTCGTGTGTATGAGAGTATGATATAATCTAAGTACACTTCATGGCCGAATTCAAACTTCCTTCCAAGGTATTTCTCTGCCAACTTCCATTTTTGGCAGTAACCATAGTTAGCCTTATGTGGGAAATGATAGCTTTCTTGGCCCTGCCAAGGCTGACTCGAGTATTCTCTTGATACCTCTGCTCTGCTCCTTCAGTTCCAACTAACTCATTCATAGCCTCAGCTTTTCACTTGCAGGTCATGGGGTGCGAAGAAGTCGTTCAGCTGGCAGAAGGCAGGTTGTAGCAAGACCCAGCATCATACTAGAACAACACACAAATATCTGCATTTTATATTGCGTTCTGCAATATGACCAAGCAATAGCAATGCCATACTGGGTGATAAAGTTGTGAAACTCATCAGCTTTATGGTAAAGTAGAAATTACACCTTCCTCATCATTTGTCTTGTTTTGGCTATTAGGGAACACATTTGCTTCACCCATAAACTCAGACTATTATATTCATTAGTGTGCAGCAATGACAAAGATAAAATATTAGTATGGACACCGTTTGTGGGTATTGTTTGTTATTTACCGACCCATTGATTGCCCATGGCCGTGCTAATCCCTTTAGCCATACCCACCCAAAACACATCCTCCTGGTTTCTCTTTGAGCTAACTTTCCCAAGCAGTAACATCAAACTTTGGCCTGCTAGTATTATTTCTTCGCAGTAGGCTGAGAGTTACTGTCTTAATTGCAGCAGTAAATGTGTAAACATCTCTTAACCAAATGTGCATTGAGCTGGTTGATATATATATATGTGTGTTGCTTGCACGGAAGTCCTGTTAAAAACAAGCATTGATAAAGCCAAACGTTTTGGTCTGCTATCATATGCCCAGGCAATGAAACCATTTTTCAGCTGTTGCCATCTTATATCCAGGTACTATTATCATGGCAGTGCCTAGAAAATGCTTATCCCATGCCCACACAAAAGACAAGACAGAGGGCCTCATTACGAATATGGAGGTAGCCATGCCGCTTTTAGTGGCATGGCTACCCCCATACCGGGTACCGGGTCCGGGTTCCTGGAATGGGGAAATACTGGGCCATTCTGACCTTGGAGGGCCCGTTATTTCCCCATTCCAGGAACCCGGACCCGGTACATCCCCATTCCCATTGAGCCCTTATAGGCCCTTATAGGGCTCAATGGGAATGGGAGGATGCTAACAACGGGCCCGTTAATGACGGGCCTGTTGTTAGCATCCTGGTCTGCTAGCGGGTCCCGCTAAGGACGCCTGGTTTTACCAGACGTCCTTAGCGGCACCCGCCAGCAGACCTCGCAATGGGGTGGTAGAGGGATAACGGGCCCAGCAGCTCTACCAGCGCCGTTATCCCTCTACCGCATTATTCATAATGAGGCCCAGTGACTTTATCAGTGCTTGTTTTAACTGTTCCCTGCAGCCCTCAGTTTTTTACCCAGAACCCTAGCAAGCAGGAGATGTGGTTAACCAATAAACATACGCACATCTTCATCTTGGGCATTGATACTTGGATGTACCCCTACAAAAGAGTCACAGGTAGGGCAGCAGGCGGGTACATTGTTTTGCTGAATGTTGCTCTTCCACCGTGTAAATTGCACATTTTGCAATTCAGGGAGGGTCCAGGTTTAGTTTCATTTGGTGGCACAATCAGTTTCCAAATACTAGTTTTATGTCATAATGTCAACAACTGTTTGAAAAATATAAGCACATGTGATGTCTCAGAAGTGGCTACTGTAACAGATGGCCTTAATGACTCACAGAAACTTTGGGGGAAGTTTCAAGCGTTTTGATCTTCCGTTGAATCTCGAGCTCAGCTTTATGTAAAGAATTGTCAGATGGTTCATGGAAAAAACAGACCGGTTCTTCAATGAAACACACTGGGCTGGAAAAGGGCTTTGGGAAGTGGCTCTAGGTTCATCCATCTCTCTCTCTCATGTCTGTGGTAATTACCTCGCTATGAAAAAAAAGAAAAGTGTCTAAATCTAAAGACACTCCCGTCCCCTGCACACCATAAAAGCTGATGCAAAATCAGTCAAAGTGTTCATAATTTTTACTTCAAAAAAGTCAATATATATACACATCAGAAAAAAACTTGTCACAACATAAATTATAGACCAGAAAACATCTGGTTAACATTGAAATATCATTCAAAGATCAAAGAAGCCAACAAGAGATAAGTCAATAGTCCAATATAATGATTCTAGCCAAAAAAATGATAAAAGAAAGTTAGCAAGGAACAATATTCTTGCGATGAACTGAAGGGCTCTACGCGTTTCGGGGAACACCCCCTTCTTCAGGAGCAAAATGATCTGAAATTATATACATTAAGAATCATCAGTTTGAAAGAAACATAGCATAATATTTACAGAGTACACAGGAGAAAAGAACATAGAACATGTACTAAACATTTTTATGGAACAGCAAATTTGTATTATAATATTCATTAATAGTTATACAGAAAGTATTCTAGACCCTTTATCTAAATATGTAGATAGAGTCCTACAACCATTGGTACAATCAATACCCACGTATTTAAGAGACACTACAGATTTTCTTTTGAATGTGAATGAATTTACTTGTCTGTCATCAGAGTGTATACTTTTTTCAATGGATGTATGCAGCCTATATACCTCAATACCACATCAGGAGGGTATTGAGGCTATTGAGTGGATGCTATTACAATCAGATTCTGTGCAATGTGATCCACAATTGATCATCCAATTTATCACTATTATCCTACATAATAGTTTTTTTTCGATATCAACAAGAGTATTACTCACAAATATCTGGTACATCAATGGGGTCAGCAAGGGCCCCAGCATATGCAAATATATACATGTACTGGTTTGAAAAATTGTTTGTATTGGATAATTTGGAATGGTCTTCTAAAATCATTATGTGGAAAAGGTATATAGATGATATTTTTGGTGTGTGGTGTGGCTCTAAACAAGAATTGGAAGATTTTTTGAACTACCTCAATTCAGTACACTCTCGGATCAAGTTTACCTTAGAAATGGGGGAACCCACACTTCACTTCCTGGATGTTCAATTGGAGATTTTTGAGAACCAAATTAAAACATCTATATATCACAAACCTACCAATGTGAATAGCCTATTACACTATGCAAGTTTTCATCCCAATCCAATGAAGTCTAGTTTACCATACAGTCAAATGTTACGCTTAAAAATAATAATTACAGACAGTGAGGTCCTAAAGGATGAATGTATAACTCTATCCAAAAAATTCACCTCAAGAGGGTATCCTAATGAAATAGTAGAAGGTGCTCATGTTAGGACACTTCCCATCTCGAGGGAACAGCTATTAACTCCAAAACCCAAAAAAGACAATGTTTCCATTCTTCATATTTCTAAATATTCAAGACAATCATTCCACATCAAAAGAATTTTTCAAAAACATTGGCCAATTTTGCATTATGATCCTTCCTTGCTTGAATTGTTCCCTGAACCTCCAATGATGGTTTATAAACGGGGCACAAACATCTGTGATAGGGTGGTTAAGGCTGAACGAGTACCTAAAGATATGCAATTGACATTGGCCACCAAGAAGAGGGGAACTTTTCCCTGTCTATCTTGTAGCCACTGTAATAATGTCTCCAAGGGTGATTACATCATGCATCCCCATACAGGGCAAAAAATTAAATTGAGACATTTTGCAACCTGTCCTTCTACTGGAGTTATTTACAGTATTAAGTGTCCGTGCGGACTAATGTATATCGGGCAGACTGCAAGGTCTGCCCGAGAAAGGTGGTCTGAACATAAATCAAACATCAGATATAATAATGTTAAATCACCGGTTGCAAGACATTTTTCAGCCGCACGTCATACAATAGCCCAGATTAGATTTACCATTTTGGAAGTTGTTAGACGACCCACTAGGGGAGGTGATTACATGAGGATGTTATCACAAAGGGAAATGTTCTGGATAGACACCTTGGATACTATTTCACCTAGAGGACTCAATGAAGAGTTCTCCCTCAACTGTTTTGTATGAATCCCCACGGACATGTGCATTGTCCCTTTTTTTGGGACAATTGTTTTGATCTCTGGTTTTTACTTTCTTCATTTTTTATTATTTTTCACTTGATCTGTGTGACTCCTGTCTTAAGTTATTTTTATTCTACATTTTTTGCTTATTTATTGAGTTTGTGTTTGATTTTCCCCATTAGTATTCGTTTAATTTTACTACTTTTTGAACTTTTGTCATTGCCCTATCTCCTTTTGTTTATTAGGTTCTGGAGATTAATTTTCGAATAATCATTAATGTGTTATAGACATTTGAATATAGCATATTTTACCCCCCCTTCTTTTTAATCAATTTGTTTCTACTGGACTCCGTTTATACTTCGCTTTATTTAAGAGTTTAAGTAACTTGATTCCACATTTAATAGTTGTTGTTAGCAATCACTGCTTATATGTGTGCCCGCTCGAGATAGGGACTGCGATTCCGCCTCCATGGCAATAAGATATGGCCCGGCACTTTGTTTTGGTTTACACATATACGCACCCGCTGCGGCTTTATATGGGACATTTTTTAAATTTTTTTACTGGATTCACATATTAGTTCTGTGACGAACGCATTTCTGCGTCGGATCAGACTAGATTAGAATTGAATCTTTAAATTACAGAGTTGTCTCGAATAAAGTATATTCCTATTTCGATGAAGTGCGTCATTTACGTTTGTGTGTTCTTGCCATTTGACAGGAATACTTGTATTTTGAGTTGGATTGTGTTTCTGTGCAAACGAGTAATGCGGTCACATGTTCAAGCGACACGAGACTTGGCCACGTGACTTTTTATAGTCACGTGTTTAAACACCTTTATTCACAATATGTCACATTTTTTATCACGTGACTCGGTCATATGACTTCCAAATAGACGCTATTTAAGCGTTAGTCTCTCTTAGAGGCTTCTTAGTATGAGTCGTGGAGATCGTTGGAGTCAGTACTTTTTGAATCTGAGGTGAGTTTAATGGAGGGATTGGCGATCTCTTTGTAGATGTTTTTGGAGGTTAGAATTAGTTGCATTTATACATTCATTTTTAGGTTGCATTGTGCAACTAGTATTTCAATAATAATTGTTCCTTAAACCCCTCTTTTTTTGAGATAATTTTGAAATTTACTTATATTTTTTTAGAGATTGTTTTAAGAGTTGACTGATTCTTTGGTCTATTTATTTATAAACCTTGTTGCTTTGTCTTTTGTGTTTTCTTTCTTTCTAATAGATCTAGTGATTCATTTGGTATTTGTTGGTATTTCCCTGGTACCATGAACAGTGACAGTGGACTCATATGGGAGTACATCCACAAATGAGTGGGGAGTCATTGATGGACATATCGTCTGCTCATGGGATAAAGAATTTAGTGAATGCAGGGGTTTTTGCACCATTGGTAAGCATTATAATTAATTATATGGAGAACCTTAGGGTAGTTACTACGTGAGTGACAGTATTTTAAGGATGGATATATCTTTGATCTCTCCATGTAGGGTATCTAGAACATTTGGAAATTACCATTGTGCATCAATATTCTACCTATAGTGGAGTTTGTCCACTCCCGAATTAATTTGATCCATCGATGTGGTGAACCAAGCATTGCTGCCACCAAGTTCTATTTACTTAGGTACATTTTGCTTTTTCATTGTTTTCTCTTTATTTACTTTAGTACCTCACTTTTCGAGGTCATTTATGTTCTTTTTTGGAGTCACACTTACAGTATGTTGGATGATGTATTCAGGTATTTGATTTCCACAATTTACATTGCATTTATATAACTATTAATGAATATTATAATACAAATTTGCTGTTCCATAAAAATGTTTAGTACATGTTCTATGTTCTTTTCTCCTGTGTACTCTGTAAATATTATGCTATGTTTCTTTCAAACTGATGATTCTTAATGTATATAATTTCAGATCATTTTGCTCCTGAAGAAGGGGGTGTTCCCCGAAACGCGTAGAGCCCTTCAGTTCATCGCAAGAATATTGTTCTTTGAATGATATTTCAATGTTAACCAGATGTTTTCTGGTCTACAATTTATGTTGTGACAAGTTTTTTTCTGATGTGTATATATATTGACTTTTTTGAAGTAAAAATTATGAACACTTTGACTGATTTTGCATCAGCTTTTATGGTTTGCAGGGGACGGGAGTGTCTTTAGATTTAGAAACTTTTTTTATTTTTCATGTACTTCACAAGCCCCGTGTCAGGGCCTGTATTCCTCCCCAGCACCCAAAATCATTAAGTTCTCCATCTAATTTTGAATATTTGACCTTAAATTGGTTGTGCACCTATCCATTCCTATATTTGTAATTACCTCGCCAACCAAGAAGTGTCTAACCCCCTGTTATTATTACTACCGACTGGTACCCCCGTGCTGCCTAATCTCTAGGTTCGTTTAAAGAGGTCTTCTGTAATTGTCGGCTAGCTAGTCTCTCCCTGGGACTTCCTAACTGGCCCTTCACTATCAATGGTTAGTTCATAAGGGTGGTGTATGCGTGTGCCATGGAAGACTCAAGCCCCACTCTATCTCCCTTTTTTGATTACATCTGTTTATTGGTAATTATACAGTATCACAATACAGAAATCAAGGCAAGGATTGTATCACCACTTCAACAGTAAACACTAACCAGAAACAAGGCATCAAACCGAGATTATCATAAGTTATGTCAGAGAGGTTGGAAGTCATATACACCCATATAACCCATGTAGCCAGATGTGGGGGAGGCGGAGTCCCACACCTCACCAAGGGGCAACTCAGTAGTATTAGGCTGTGATAACTTCAGGGGAACTGGGGTACAGGGGGCCTAGCGTGTTCTCTTAATAAGTTACAATTTCTAGCAATGTAGCCTCTAGGTTTTCATGGGGGCTTTTCGTCAATTGGTCTGAACATCGCCAGGAGGAGTGCGTTCCACGCCTCAATGTTCTCTGTGGGTTCTCTAAGGCCTCTCCTCATAGACCTGTACCATGTTACGGTTTCAGTCGTGCTCCATAATGTAAGGTCTTTCCACCACAGGTTACATTGCAGGCCACCCTTTTGCTTCCATGCCATAGTTATTCTCCTCTTAGCGAGAACGCAAGAAAAATCCAAAAGCTTAACCACATGTCTAAATTTATCAGGCCTGGAGTAGATACCCAGCAGGCATTCCATCGGGGACCACTGATATCTACTCACACCTGGGTTCACGTGCGCCAACTCCATTTGGTTCCAAAATGCCTGCACAACTGGGCATCTCCAAAACATATGCATAGTATTAGCCGGGACTTTTCTGCACCACGGACAGTTGGGCAGCGCCTTATCAAATTTAGCAATTCTACTGGGGGTCCTACATGGCCTGTGCAGCACATTAAGTTGTAGTAGCCAAAATCTAGCATTTCGAGAGAACTTCTCGACAAAGAATAGTGTGTTCTCCCATGGTTTATCTTCTATTGCCTGACCAAGGTCTGCTTACCATGCCAGTCTCAGTTTCGCCCCTCTTTTACATTACACATTCAGCCTAGATACAGGTCTCCAGCCATCCTCAAGCTCATAGTAGCGTCAATGGTTTGGTAGGTTTGGGTTGAGCAACCTTAGCAAACTTCAGATATCTTAAGGATTGACCTCTGTGCAGCCCATCTACATTTACCCGATCTTCGAATTCCCTAAATATCCCATTCTTATACATGTCCCCCACAAAGAAATTCCCACTTCTTCCCATCTTCTGGCCACAGTTAAATCATCTGTGTTTTATGCATATGTCCGCCTTCAAGGGTACATGTGCAGAGTATATATTTTTCAGTCAAAGCACTTTCACCATTCTTGCACACACCTGCCTAGCCAGCCTTATCATGTGAGATGATCCCCCCAGGCGTCTGTTGGTAATCCACAGTTCCTCTCTAATCACTGCTGCATGTATGGTTCCTATCAACAGCCTGCAATCCACTGGCGGGTCACCTGCTAGCCATCCTACCACATATTGGAGCTGAGCCGGTAAATAATACAGCTCGAACCATGGGAGCTGTGCCCCGCCATCTTCGTATTTCATACAGAGTGTGGCCACAGCTATTTTGTGTCTATTGTGCCCCCACAGGAAGCCCCTAACCATAGAGTCAAGGCCGCAGAAGAAACCAGCCGCAATAAAAACGTGTACATTGCCAAAATAATATAGCAGCCATGGTAAGACAATAATTTTCACCAATGCTATACGTCCCAATAGTGGCAGGGGCAGTCTACTCCGGAATTTCATGGATCGTTTCACTGCATCCACCTCTTTGACAGTGTTGCGGGTGTGCATACTCTCCAGTTCATGCATAATGTGTACACCCAAGTACTGAAATGTATGTACCTCCCATTTTACTCTTAAATCCGGTAAGAATCGGAGGTCGGATTTCCACAGCCCTACCATGGGGAACACGTATGATTTCATCTTGCTAAATGAGATGTCAGGCAGTTCAGCAAAGGTATTTGGCACCTCTAGGACCAAAGGCAGATTGTGTTCGGGTTCGCATTGATACAGGAGAACACCATTTGCATATAGAGAGATCACATGTCTAGATCCTCCCACCTATATTTCTGCTTCACCAAATTCACTGTGTAAGAATACTGCCAGCGGCTCCAATGCCAATATACACAACATTGGTGACAGTCGGCAACCCTGTCTGGTGCTGCTTTGTATGTCCCAAGTTGCAGATATCTGTTTGCCCATTCTGACCCCGGCGACTGGTTCCTAATACAATAGCCTCACTCATCTAATAAAGGCCTTGCCAATCCTAAATCTCTGCAGCGCCACATATATCCCTTCCCAGTACACAGAATTGAAAGCATTGATTGCGTCAAGTGACGCTACCGCATACATGAGAGTTAGTCTGATCAATGATATATTGTAGTCGACGAAGATTCATGGAAATATTTCAGCCAGGGATAAAACCAGTCTGATCCATGTGTATCAGGACTCCAATAACCCGCATGATTTGTCCTTCCAGCAATGCCATCAGAATCTTAATGTCTTGGTTTAGCATTGTTAGGGGCCTATATGATTCGCATAAGGCCTGCGCTTTCCCGGGCTTAAGGATCGGGACTATCAGCTACTCCCTCAAACTGCTTGGCAGTTGACTGGATTTGTATGTCTCGTCAAAAACCCTGTGTAGGACAGGGGCCAGGGTATCTCCAAACTCTTTAAAAAACTCTGAAGGAAGTCCATCCCTCCCCAGGGTCTTCCCGTATTTCAGAGATGAAATCGCCGATGGACCTCTTCCTCTGCTAATGGCTCATCTAGGGCAGAGGCCTGTTCAATGGAGAGCTCTGGTAGCTAATCTGGGAGAGTGTATGGGCCATCATATCCATATTAATAGCCTCTGTGTTTCCGTATAGGTTATTTTAATACATGCAAAATGTGCTGTTACTGCCTGGGATCGCCAACACGCTTCTCATTCATCTCTTATCAATCTGATAGAGTGCCAGGGTCTTTCGTTCCTACATAGCCAAGCTAATATCCTCCCAGAGTTATCCCCTTCACTGTGCATTCGTGCCACGCGCACCTCATAGTCACATTTCCGAAGCCACTCCCATGCAGCAGTGCATTGTATTCTGAGTGCCATCAGTTCCAATTCTGTGGGTACGTCTAAGGTCCCTTTATTCTCTATGGTTTGGATTAGGTTTTCTTATATCTCCAGGTCTTCTCGTAAGGTTTTCTTAATACCCCTGCTTTGGCAATTGTCTCACCTCAAACTACCACTTTGAGTGTCTCCCACACCGTGTCCCATCTATCTACACTGCTCACATTTGTCTCTAAAAATTCAGTGAGGGTAGTTTCCATATGGTCTCTAAAAATGTCATCCAGCAAGATCTGCGCTGGCATGCGCCACATAGGTATAGGTGGCCTATCACTCTGATGATTCCAATGCACTATGAGCAGGGAGTGATCTGAGATCGACTGGCTATTATATGCTGCTTCGATATACTCACCCATGTGTTCAGACCCTACAAACACATAGTCAATTCTAATGTAAACTTTGTGGGGGTCAGAGTAGCATGAATAACATCTTTTATCAGCATTCAGCTCCCTCCACACGTCTATAGGAGATAAGTCACTCAATTGTATTAAGGGTCATCATGGCTGGTGACGGTCACATATTTCTGGAATCATACCCATCAGTAGAGGGGTCTAATGTACAGTTGAAGTTTCCCTCACAGAGTAAAGGCATATCCCTTAGGCGTGCCACCCTTCTGCTTAAGGAACAAATGAAGGCAGGTATTGCATGATTAGGGGAATAAGAATTCACAATATATATCTCTCCTTGTGTTCAGTGTAGCCATGCACTATAACAAGCCTACCCTCGTCATCAGTGTCAACGTCAATTGGAAAGGAACTGCACCGTCTATCCATATCAAAACCCCTCTGGAGTATTTTGAATATGTAGATCCAAAATCAACCTCCCCGCATCTGGCCACCACATTCCCTTGCTCTTCTGGAAATAAACAAGTCTCCTGCAGAAGTGCAATCAACACTTTTTTCCTGTATTATTAGGCTCCTATCCTATTTCTCCTAATATATGTATTCATCCCCCTGGCATTCTATGTCAGTACATTGAGCATCGCCATCTATCTTGTACAATCATTTTCCAACCAACTTCATCACTCAGATAGGATCTAGACATTTTACATTCCTGCATACCATACATATTGTGTAACTATTGAGGTCCCCTTTCCATAGTATAAATCACTGTTCTCGTTATCTCCCGTTCAGCCTCCCATGTGTATCGGTTACGTCCTCCCACAGTTTCCTAGATGCCTTCAACCAGACAAAACAGAGTAAACAGCCTTTCCATAACAAAATACACATGCCATAGATAATATGGCAACAAAAAGGCTCAACAGCATTGTGTAATTTGATCCAACCTGCCTCCACAAGGTGAAACGTCACCATAGGAACAGCAGGCGGTGGGTACCAGCACAATAGGGGTCTCTCCTTAAGATGTCAGTCTAGATGGTCCACGTCATGAAGGTCAGCATGATGCTCCCACTGCAGGACGTGTCCACATTCATTTGGTAGTGTACGTAATATCAGTCCAGGTAACTTGAGATATAGTTTGTGTAACAATCCAGCTTCAACAACAACCATGGGCTAAGGGACTCTTCCTAGGCTTGTCATATCCACCTTGTGCTGCTTATCCTTCAGACCATTGTGGTCCATCAAAGAGTTTGCATCTTCAGGAGTCTGAAGAAGATTGCTCTCTCTTTGTAGAGCACTTTTAATTTAGATGGGTAAATTAGCATGTATTTGGGACCTAGGTTCTGGAGTCTCACCTTTGCCGGGGTAAACATGTTTGTCTTTTTCTGTACAAATGGTGTATGGTCCTGAAATATGGCAAGCTTCTGGTTGCCATGTTGTATGGAACCCCCCTTCTCTAGAATTCTGAAGGATCACCTTCCTGTCCCTTAAGTTGAGGACCTGTGCAATGATGGGTCTTGGGTTAGCACCCGGCAGCGGCTTTTGCTGCAGGTAGCGGTGCACCCTTTCAATTACAAAGCCTTGGGACAGCTTCATCAGGCCTACCTCTTGTATAATCATTTTCTTTGTATGTGTGGTCGGATCATTTCCCTCCTTGCCTTCAAGTAGACCCAGAACACAAATATTATTTCACCTGGATCTCCCATTAGGGTCCACAACACACAGCTCCATAGTACCATTCTTAGCTTTCAAGTCTTGTACAGAGGTCTCCAAGGCATAAGTGGCAGTCACATTCTCATTCAGCAATGATTCAGTGGCTGTTATTCTTTCAGCCAGCAAGCTTACATCTTGGTGCAGCAAATTAATGTCAATTTTGACCCCATCTCTTTTGCCCTCTACTGAAGTGTGCAGAGCCACAATTGCTGTCAGGACTTTGTCTTCATGCCCCAACACCTGAGTCATCTGGGTTGTAGTTTGTGTTCCTTCTGTCAATGGTACAGGATCTCTTTGGATTCCTTAGGCTGCAAAGGATTCCATAATGCATCCTTTTTGTCCTCCTTTCTGTTTAGTAGTCAGCATTCCTGGGAAGTCCAAGCCACTGTGCGCAGAGCTGTGCGGTACCCCGTGGGCCAAGAAGCCGTCTGGCCTAAGACGACCGGCTATATCTGCAGCGGTAATTCCTCTGAATTACTTAGATCCGTTGCTAGGTGGTAGCACCTCAGCAGCATCTCCCAGGGTCTGTCCAAGTCCAGGGGTGGGAACCTAGCTCTCCCTCCAAGGTACTAACAAATGTCTCCATTCTCATGCATGGGGGCTCTCTCCTCTCACGTGGTAAGAGATCCAGAGCCATCAGGTGTAGCCAAAGTATGTCATCTCAGCCCATACGAGCACTGGGTACATCCACAATTGTAGTCTGCAAGCAGGGTAATCAAGTGTGTCATCTAATGTTTGATCCCGGCTGACTTTAACAAATCCAGGCACTCTTAAATCGTATGGTTTTATAAGGATCTACAGAGAGCCCTCCTCCTTCTGCCATCCGTGCAAGGTCTCCTAAATGCTACGCTCTCTGCTACATCATCTCAGCGCCCCCTGCAGCAGCTTGCTTCGCAGTGTCGGGCTCCTTGTGTCACCAGCACCATCTGCTTCATGCTCAGAGCTGCAGCCCTGTGTCACCACTTGCTGTCCAGTCTCACGACTACACTCGCCCATGCCTCGCTGTCCGTCATCTGCAGCCCATGGTCTCCATATCACTACTCCTCAGTCTAGGATTCTAATTCCCCTGAAGGTCAATGGGGACACGCACGCGTCACTTCCCAGCTGCTCTGCCCCATCCAGGTCCGGTCTTACACCAGATTGCACCCAAGACAGGAAGCATTGTTGGCACCCCCCCCATTACCCCTGACTGGCTCACGTCACTCCCAAACTACACCTCTGTCTTGCAACAAAACCCCTCCTCAATATGAATAAATAATTGCTATAAATTAAGCTAGTTTCATTACATTGTAATTCAAGTACTTTACAGAAGAATTCTAATGTGAAAACACAGCTGTTGCTGCCCAAGTAAAATGTTTTTTCTGTCACCTGCTCTTAGGGAAGGCCTTGCCTGAATGCAGTTTGAAACTGTCTGTACTGGCACACTGCAGTGTTACCAGCCTGCCGGGTCTTAGGGCACACTGACCACTGGCCCTGTGTTGCAGGTGTTCTGTTCGTACCACCTCAAATGTATTTCACAAGGGGCAATATTACACTAAACATATGAATAATTTTCTGATAGTAGGTTATCATTCAAAGATGGACAGTCTGGTACACTCTTATTGTACTCTTTCAAAATACCTCTCTGAGAGTGGGAAAGGGAACAAATAGCACCAATGAGGATTCCTGTATGCTTTGCATTAAATCACAGAGCATTTCAGGACTAGAGCAGTGATCAGAGATCTCTACATTTGATAAACAAGTCTGTGATAAAAGGATTGTATGTGTGAAAAAAGGATTGTATGTGTGAATCTCTAAATGCATAACCGATGCATGGCTTGGTGCTCACATTACGGTTCACAATACTCACCCTAACATTAACATTTTTGTAACCATGAACCATGCATGCTCATTTGGACAGCTTAAATTGTTGGATGTCAGTATTTAATGGCTGCAACATCAGCCACTCAAATGGGGTACAAGGGCTCTTTTGCTTCTTTTTTCTGAAGAATTTTAGATGAGGAAGGGCTGGTTCCCACTGTGGGCATGCCCAACCCAATACAGAAACATATTTTGGGAATTATATCTACAGACAGGATAGGATACCGCACAAGAGACATACAATAGAAAATGCACAGAAAGGCTACAGAGAAAGGATTGTACCTCTTACAAACTTTAGCCTGACCGGTAATAAGCTGATGAAGCGTTTTAAACTGCTTTCTAATGCATTGTAAATGGTCCACAGTTCCTCAGCCACTACCTCCTATCTATTACGCAGGCCTCATGGTTTATCTCGGCAAAAAAGAGCAGGCCCGTGATATAACAGAGCTGGAATTAGCATCTCTTATTAGTGCTGACATGCAGATAGTGAAAATCATGGCGTGGCAGTGTAGAAAGGGCGTTTGGCCTAGTGGATGTACAATTTGAAGCAACTTCTTTGATTGCTTTGTGTGTTTACATGTGGTTCACAGTATGGCATGCTCGTCAGAGTCACATACATAAAACATTCCAGTGTGCTTTAGTATGGACATTGGGCACATCGGACAACAGGTATATGTGCTGTTACATGCAGGAGCGCCACATAGATGTCATTAACTAACAGGGTGGCGACTTGGGCAGTGCACAAATCATTGCTGGACACATCACTGCACTGATTTGCCACGGTCTATGGTCTGCACAGTGACACAATAAACCCTGATTTCCTAGTCAAGGTGCCAAGTCACATTGGGTTGCCATCTGGTGTGCGTGCTAAGCCTTGGCTGGCTCTGGCTTGTTTAGAAAATTAAAAGACCTTTGATGCTGAGCTGATGCATTTAGTCCAAAGCAGACACTCCAATACTTAAGCAAAAACATTTCATTTAACCTTCCCAGGGGTGCACTATATGTAACTAAAAAGTAATATTGGTGCATCAAATAAAGAGACATGAAAATAAAGAAAATAGTTTTACTCTTTTCTGTGTGGCACGTTTATTCTCTTTGCAGAATGCATAGGTTTGATGAGCTAACTGATACTTGTGCTGGCCTGGTGAATAAAAATGCCCCATGTTCAGTTCTTAAGACTGAAATGTTAAGCACTTACTGTATACAAACAATGGCTTGTTAAGTGAGCCATCACTTATAAATTGCCCCACTTGAAAGGCTGTTAGCGCATTCCTACACGCAACACGTTACATGCCTTGTTACCCATTTAGCAGGAGGCTTTTGTTTACAGTCATTCCCGATTCCTATGCTTGAAGAATTCTTAATATTCAGCAGCTCACACCCTTGCTATTGGTAAAGTGAGTCTTCTGAAGGAATGTGAGCCGACGTTAAATGTGCCCCAAATGTGCTGCTTAAGTTTAATTTAATGCTGTATGATGAAATGATAACATGTTTTGGCCTCTACCCCATTAGCCTTATGCATCAGTCAAAGGACATAAGCATTGCTTGAAATCAAACACGATTCAAGGTTAGAGTCTAATGGATCCAAAGTAGATGATTAAAGTGGCGCAGCTTTGAGGGCCTGTGGCAGTTCCCAAAAACAACTTTGCTTTAAGGAGACTGGCAGGGGTTAATTGCCATTCGTCTGTTTTTTGATTGCACTTGGAGTTTAAACACACTCACTGTTCCTTCCATTGCTGAAGGGCAGACTGTTTCCATATGAACCGCAAGATGAAATGTTTAACTGTTGTTGATCCTTCGAAAATAATATAGCACTTGTTTTATATAGCACTTCATGGTGAATTCCTCCCACTATGAAGCGCTGTAATAAAGGATGTTATTAATACCCATGTTAATGGTACCAAATGTATCGACATCAGAATAGGGAAGGTCTACCATGCCGGGGATTCAAATTTTGAAGTGGTATCACAATTTGAGGTACATTCGTGAAAACCTGTGTGCCAACTGTTTCCTTCCTACTGAATGCTAAAGCTCGCGGGCTGCACCCATCAGTCCCACTGTCCAAGGGAAAGGGGGAGACAAAACCGGTGAATGTTCGGAGCAGGCTCTTCAAAACCTCCCGGTGAAGGCAAAAGGACATACATTAGACATATAGGCAAAGGCGAGACACAGCATTCGGCCACTGCACCCTATTGACACAATTTCAACATTAAGGTAAGTGAAGCGAACTGCTGCATCTTGGCACCCCTTGATAGTGGATAGACTTAAGGGTACGATACTTACACTTACCTTTTATTGATCGCCAGGGAGAAGCAATCGGCACCCGAAGTCAAGGTGGCAAAGGCAGGCTCTGGCGCACTGGGTCTGGCTGTGGCTGGTCCTTGATTCGATCCGTTTCACCCCCATTCTCCGTGTCACTGCCAACGGACACAGACAGGGAAAGCAGGTCAAGGAAGGGCAGGCTGCCCAGCCCTTATCAATCCCCCTGTGTCAGTCAATTCACTGTGCAGAGCATGAGTTGGAGGAGGGCATGTGCCCAGGCATGTGGCCTGCATATGTGGCGCAAGCGCCACCAGCGGAACTGAAATGAACCAACAAATATTGCTATTTGCTGGCCTGTGCTGAGACTGCAGTGCTAGCAATACATTATAATTTATATAAAAATTAACGTGGCTGCAGGAGATGAAATAATGCAGAGAAAGACTGCTGTCTCTGCTTGCATGCACTTGCCACTCAGACTGGCCCTGTATGAGTGGTGGTGGTAGGCCGGCCGAGTTTGTTGAGACCTATGGTGTCAAATGAAGATTCAGCCGCCATGATGAATGTCTGCTGGCATAGAGGTGTCTCATGCCACAAAATGAAACCAATTAAGCTTTCATGAGGTATCGGGGTTATGCTTCCAGGGGCCACTATTCTATGGAACATGACTTGGTTCCACTTATTCTCGCAGTCACTGCCCCTCCCCAATGGTCTGTCAACCACCATCTGTTCTATCGTTAACCGTGACCCTGCTCCCTCTCCGTGGCCCTGCTCCCTTTCCCTTTCCACCACTCCCCATGTTCAGTGTCCACACTGCCGTGCCGAGCTAGACAAGAAAGCTTGTCTGCGAAATTAAAGCCACGAAATGATGACTGTGTCCCGTCATGTTAGATTAGTCGGTACTGTGTTTTTAGTCATGTGTTTGCAGATGCACACGTATGGGAAATAGAAAATGACAACTACAGAAATGCGAGTGCTGATGGCTTAAACTTCTAGAGCTGTGTGAAGGCATCACACGTGACATGTGATGGCTTGCCAGCTAGTGTCTTCCTTCTGGAGGTGACGGTGAGTGTTTCTTTTTTCATAGTGGAAACATACAGCAAAGCAATGACTCCTCTTACAAATGTTAACTGACGCGTACTTATTTAGCACTCAGAGCAACTCTACTTTTTCCTGCAGGAAATTAATAGATGTTTCTTGCATTTGTGAAGTGAGGAATGTTTTCTGCTTTGCGTTTTGTATTGTGCTTTTTCCTTATTTACCTCGAGATACCTGTGACAACAAGGAAAGACGGGGATGAAGTTCTGGAAGCCCTGGGGCGGAGGGGAGAGCATCCTTCTACTCAACGTTATTAAGGAAATGCCAGATTGGTTTCATGGTTCGGCCCCAATTCAGCATAATTTTTCTTCACTCCCAAGGAAGGTCAGCGGGAGTTCAATTGAGCAGAAGCTTCCTTGAACCATTTAGTTTCATTGAAGGGGACACTGTCTTCACTTTTAACAAATATTTTCATGTAATTTAACTGCGAACTGTGAATTAACTATGCACTTGAGGCTCAGACACGGGGCAAACCTTCACATTGTAAGTTTAAATCCTGCGGTGCTACGTGGCGCAGCCAGTGTGCGTGTCATAAAAAGGTACGGACGGTTAACAGTGAAAGATACGTTTTTCACTCATTTACTTTTAACTTCGTTTTTTTAGGAAATGCAGACTAGCGGACTGCTGGTACGGCGCCCCCTAGAAACTGACTGACATCAGGCAGCCGCCTTATCTGCCTGACGCAAAGACCGGCCCTGGCCCCATCTCCACTAAGCACAAGACTCCCTTGAGGCTCTGCCATCCAAAATTTTTCTTCCCCAGTGCTTGATCTCAAGGCCCACAATCATGGCGGTCAGGAACAGCATTTCAAACCGCTCGATCGATTCCAAATTCTGCAGGCAAATTCTGCCAGCAAATTCTGCCTGCAAATTGCTGCGATTTTCCGACAGCCAGATCAAATAAAATCAGGATCTTGCACACTATAAGAAAGGATAAAATTCTGGATCCATGCAGGAGCTCATGCTGTAAACGTCTACACAGCATGGTCTACAGCCACACTCGCACCCCCCTCTAGCTCCTTACCACTCTCCTCCTCCCCTTTCTCATTTTTGTAACTATTTCTCATGTGCTTTATGTAGATTATTCTAGTCAGGTATGTGCTCCCGTTTTTTCATTCTTAAAGTGAATATTAGTATTTTCCAAGTAGACATTTCCATTTATGGTTTTTGTTTTTGAATACATACAGATTCTGTTCTTTGGCACAACCGATAACCATTTAAGTGCATCTTCTAGCAAGGTATGTTTATTGTTTTAAATAGGAACCATATTACCATCAATTGTTGAAATTCATAGGTATATACAAAAAATATTTGAGATTTCACTATTATTTGTGTACATTTTATGATGTTTGTAGATAGTGCCCTGATGAAAGATACCCATGGTCCCAAATGCATTGGCCCACAGTGTTTGCCTACTGGTAATCATTGTTGAATAAGATGTAACAAGATTAAAAGACCAATGAAATAATTGAGACATCAAGAGTGATTTGTTATTTGTTTTTTATTAGATTTAGCAGTGTTGACAATTAAGGTGCAATCAATACCGAGGATAACTACCTCTGTCCCTGTTAATAAGGCAAAGTTAGCCATGCAGTATACTTTGTATGCATATTGATGGCACTAAATCGTAAATTTCATTCTGTGACATTGTATCCTTCTCTTTTTTAATGTTTGCACAATCTACTTCAAATGATCAATTTTGAAAAGGCCAGTTTTCTGGCCTTGTTAAGAAAGGGTGAGAGCCTCTCTCAGTTAGGGTTGATGGCCAGGCCACAGAGTCATCCAGTGTTCCCCCATATGGGGATGACAACATCAGAAAAGATCTAATGTTCTTGACCCCGGCCCCGTCCCAGCATATTAGTGCACAAACCCTTACCTCATGCCATACATCTCAAAACAAATACTTGCCAGAATGTCTCTATCTTTCACAAGAGAGCTCAACAAGCGAGTCAGCAGACCCAGACTGACCCAACAGTGCACCACGTGAGCCAGGAGGAAATCAGAATGACCGCAACCCATGTCATAAAGGGCAACTCTCCCTGCGATCTTGTCAATGGTAAAGTCGCAGCTGTGGACAGCACAGCAAGAAAGGGAGCCCAGAAGCCACAACAATGCTCACACTTTGCTGCCGGACTACAGCGGAAGCCTGGCCAGCGATATGGGGAACCACTAGTACACCAGAGATAATTCCAGGGGACTCAAATACCCCTTTTGGGGATCTTACCATAGTCCCAGGGAAGGCAGGCAGGGATGCCCCCCAGACAGATGGGCATATTTGGAACCGCCATTTCTGTATTGCAACGGCCCCATACGAAGATAAGCACTGGGCTTAACAGGGATCTTTATTCATTTTTTCTCTGTAACAGTTCATATCCTGAACTCTATATGTAAATTGGTAGATCATGTTTTGAAACCGTGTAGCCAAAAGACCAGAACATACCTGCACGATACTAAATCAGCTATTAACATCTTTGAGAACTTGCCATTTCATAATGACCATTTTTTAGTTACAATTGACATCCAATCCCTTTGCACAAGTATTCCCCAGGATGAGGCAATTGATTGTACCAGACAGAATCTGTCTAGTATGAACCATGTGGAAAATATACCTGATGAATTCATAGTAGATGTGATGACTATTGCTGTGGAAAGGAATTACTTTCAATTCAAAGATAAGAATTATCTGCAAATCAGTTGTACTGCCATGGGAGCAGCTTTTCCTCCTTGTTTCGCCATCCTTTCTGAAGCTGACTTTGAAGAATTACATATTTGTTCCATAACTAATCCCTACCAAGGCAGAATAAAAATTTGCACAAGATATATCGATGATGTGGTCATGATATGGAAGGGAGAGGAGAGAGATTTACTATTATTTTGTGAATGAATAACCTTTGCAATAGACATTATCAACTTCACAAAGGAATATAGTAACTTACAGATACATTTCATCGATATACTATCAGGGCAGAGAACAAAAAACAAACATGTACATTGTATAGTATGTATGGGCTGGGGGATAGCACATAGACAATGCATTTGTCTCGGAAGTGAAATAAAGCAGAGCAACACAGGTTTGAATCCTGGTCCCGTGCTTAGAGACTGGTCTCCGGTATTAAGCGCATTATAAAAAATAAATTAACTATAGAAGGCCCACTGATTGTAACACCCTTCTCCATTACCAAAGCTACCAACTACACAATATGAGAAATAGCCTTCCTTATGGCCAACATCTGAGACTACACAGGAATTGCACTACCATAGAGGAGTTTCTTCTTCAAGATGAGACTTTGGATGAGCGGCTAACAATAAGGGTTTACCCTAGTAAACTCCTAAGGTACGCCAAAGAAGAGCCAGGAACACCCCAAGATAAGGAAATACATCAAGGCAAAGAGAAAATCACATGTGTGTCTGTGTTTGTCTGAACACACCAGACATTAACAGGGTAATTCATAGAATTTCGCTGAAAAGTGTCGCAAGCGGCTGGCGCAGAGTGTCCGCGTGCGATTGACTGCGCCAGGCACGTGCGCTAAAACCGATTTCCGCGCACAGCGTATTCATGGATTTCATGCTCCCAAACCAGCCGTGGCGCAGAGTATCGCAGCGACCCTGCATCAGCGCCAGTAACGCCCCCAAGAACGCCCTTGCGCAAGGAAAAGCCATCAAAATCGCTAAATCATCGCAAAGGGCTGCGCTAACCCTGGACCAGTTTACAGGGCTGCCAAACAAGGAACGCAAAGCGGGAAACGTGCATATCAGGGGTACACGTGAAGTCATACACGCGATTAGCCAGGGTACGTGTATTACAGGGGTACGCGGGAAGTTTAACACGCGATTGGCCAGGGTACGTCTATTACAGGGGTAAGCGGGAAGTTTAACACGCGATTAGCCAGGGTAAGTGTATTACAGGGGTACGCGGGAAGTTTAACACGCGATTAGCCAGGGTACGTGTATTACAGGGGTACGCGGGAACTTTAACACGCGATTGGCCAGGGTACGTGTATTACAGGGGTACGTGGGAAGTCTAACACGCGATTGGCCAGGGTACGTGTATTACAGGGGTACGCGGGAAGTTATACACGGGATTAGCCAGGGTACGTGTATTACAGGGGTACGCGGGAAGTTTAACACGCGATTGCCCAGGGTACGTGTATTACAGGGGTACGCGGGAAGTTTAACACGCGATTGCCCAGGGTACGTGTATTACAGGGGTACGCGGGAAGTTTAACACGCGATTAGGCAGGGTACGTGTATTACAGGGGTACGCGGGAAGTTTAACACGCGATTAGCCAGGGTACGTGTATTACAGGGGTGCGTGGGAAGTTTAACACGGGATTAGCCAGGGTACGTGTATTACAGGGGTGCGTGGGAAGTTTAACACGCGATTAGCCAGGGTACGTGTATTACAGGGGTACGCGGGAAGTTTAACACGCGATTGGCCAGGGTACGTGTATTACAGGGGTGCGTGGGAAGTTTAACACGCGATTAGGCAGGGTACGTGTATTACAGGGGTACGCGGGAAGTTTAACACGCGATTAGCCAGGGTAAGTGTATTACAGGGGTACGCGGGAAGTTTAACACGCGATTGGCCAGGGTACGTGTATTACAGGGGTACGCGGGAACTTTAACACGCGATTGGCCAGGGTACGTGTATTACAGGGGTGCGTGGGAATCATCACACGCGATTAGGCTGGGTGGGTCCTCACAGGTGTTCCCTGTACACCCTCCACGGCCCCTGCAGGCAGCCTACAAAACAGGGGACTACCCTGCACACCTGCTCATGTCCCCCTGCACCCCCACCCCCCAGCAGTGCAGGGGCAGCCTCCACCAGGCCCCCACTCATGTCTCCCACCACCCCCACCCTCCCGCCACCAGGGGCAGCCTCCACCAGGCCCCCACCCATGTCTCCCACCACCCCCACCAGTGCAGGTGCACCCTCCACCAGGCCCCCACCCATGTCTCCCAACACCCCCACCCACCAGCACTGTGGGGCACCTGGCCAGCAGGCAGTCAGGCAGCAGCAGATGGCAGGTGGGAGCGTGCTCAGGGCTCTGGGGGGCAGTAATTTGGCCTCCTGGCCAGGAGCGTGGTCTCTCGTGTGTGAACGCGTGGACAGCCTGATAGGTAGTGAAATCCCACACGTCAGCAAAGGCCCTTAGCGCGTAAACCCGTCAACAGCATATGCGCGCCTATAGTCACCTGCACGTGCAGGAAATTGTTGCGTGACACGTCCCAGTGTCAAAGCGTGTGATTGGTGAAAATGGATCTACACGCAGAAGTGACAAAGCGTGTGATTGGTGAAAATGGATCTACACGCAGGAGTGACAAAGCGTGTGATTGGTGAAAGTACACGCCGCGTAAGTGACGCTGTACGTGTGGGCCTGTATATAAGGTACATGTAGAACACCATTTCCTTGTACGTGCTTTTCGTGGAGAGCGAGTGGGTGAATTCTGTACTTCTTGTCGGTTCACACGCGATTTACTTCACGGCGTTTCCAGTTCGTATTCCCTGTTACCTCTGACAGCTTTTTCTCTTTTTTCTCTTTTACTGGTTTACCTGGGCCTGTTCCCTCAAACAGTGTCCCCTTCTACTGTTGTCCTGTCTTCTCAGACAGCGTACACATCTTCTTTTGGCGGGGGTCTAGCCAGCCAAACGCGCTCATTCTTCACGCTCTTTTACCTGGCAGACGGTGAGTCACGCACGTATCCAACTTCTGTGCTTGCCCCGTGTGTAGCCTACCCCTTCAGAGGTCATTCTAGGCTGTGTGTGACACGCATACGTTCATTCTTGTGTTACTGGGTGCCACAGCGTAGTGCAGGTTTTTCTTTCTGCACACGTGGTCTAGGAGGGGTTGCGTGCACGTCATCTCCCTTTTTTGGGCCACCTGTGCGTTGCGTGACCCGTCATCTTTCCCCAGGGGTTACAATCAGCCGTGCTAGAGCACTAGGGTACAATTACCATCTGGTACCCAACCCCTTTGACCCCCAATTGCCCAGGACAATTGTCTACAGCCACTCCCATACGCACATTAATATCAGTGCCATGGCTGGGAGGCGAGGATTCCGTAAGGGTGGCAAAGGTGGAAGAGCCACAAGTGGTGGCCGTGGTGGATCCGGTAGGGGACGTGGTCGTAACTTGCAGGGTGAGCCTGTCCCCCCATGTGTGGAGGACCAGTCAAGGGCACCCATCATCCCCCCCGCTCCCCCCCCCCCTCCCGTTGAGGCTGAAGTGGCTGACACCATCCATGCTCAGCCCTTGTTGGACCAGCCCATTGTGGCACCAGACCTGGCTGACTCCATGGCTGACTTCCAGGTCAGCAGGGCTACGACACGTGCGCTGGTGCACGTTGATGCCATCATGCCACGTGGATCTGGGGCAGCAAGGTCATCTGCTGCACCAAGGAGGCAGGGCGGAGTGGCTGCAGGGGCAGCTGCGGCTCCATCCACCCCAGCCCTCACACACCCAGCCAGGACAGTGTCGGTCCTAGTCCATGCTGCTGACATTCCCCCTGACACCATCACACTAGAGCCAATGCCTGCACCAACTCCCATGCTGAGTGTGCAATCCCACACTCCTGATACAGAGTCCACCAGGGCTCCTGCCCCTAGTGTCCAGAGCGGCGCAGGACACTCAGGATCACCACCACCTTCCAAGCGGAAGAGGAAGAGTGCTCGTCCGGCACAGGCTGATGCCCCAGACACGGCTACACAGTCCGGCCCGTCCAGGAAGCCCAGCTTCACGGATGACGAACTGAATGCACTTGTCCAGTATGTGTCCGGACATGACAACGAGATGGTCATTGTTGCAGGATCCAAGACCACACCTGCACAACGCCAGGCACACTGGCAGACCGTTGCGGACATCGTAAGTGCCCTTGGAATCGTGAGGCGCACAGCCAATGATTGCTATAAGCGCTGGAATGACCTAAAGCGCAGGGCAAAGAGTAAGCTGGCCTGAAGTCATGCCGCAACTCTAGTGACTGGAGGTGGGTCTCCAGTAGTAGACATGGAACTCACTCCACATGAGTCAGTCGCTGGGACCTACGTCACGGAGGAACAGATCCAAGGCGTGGGAGATCTGGCTGATTACGAGGCATTGTCCGGTGAGTGCACATGCATGTGTGTGTCATCCATGTGCATGGTGTGTGTGTGAGGGCTTCTTTTTGGGTGCCAGGTGAGAGTGTGTGCGCCTCAGTCGTATGGGTCAGCCATGTGCTTCATGCAATACTTCCTGCGCAGCTGCATTTGGCCATAGCAGTATCCCTTCTGCCAACAGTAGACATCTAGCACAACTGCACGCCAGTTGCCCTTGAAGTGTCACCTTGACACAACATATTTGCTTATTTTTCACTGTTCATTCAGTCAGTTTGTTTGCATTCCACCACTTTCACTAGGCATGTCGCTGTCCACTAGTCACATGTCTGACATGGGTATGGTAAAGGGGAGTGACTTTGTTACCTGGATATCATTTGTACACACATGTCCCTGTGCAATTTGACCATTACAGACTGGCAGCTCCAGGTGAAAAATCTGACCTGTTAGAATCAGAAAAGCTATTACATGCGGGAACTGGACTGAATGAATAGGTGCTGCCCTCCTCTCCATCTTCACTCAATAGCAATGGTACATGCCATCTGTGTGATGGCATGTGTGTTTCACCTGCCAATCACAGGCCAATGTGTGATGCCACTGCCAGGCAGCATGCAGAAAATTTGTTCATCTTCCATCTTGGTGTCATCAGTGTGTGCCGTTTGCCTGCACTTCATACGCAGTGAGGGTGCATGCATGGGAGGGTTTTAGTCATGTGGGACATGTGTCAATCAAGTACTGGTTCTCTTGCTTCTCAGCCCTCAATGTGTGCCATGGTGCTAATGCCTGTTTCCATTACTTTGTTTTCATGTCTTTGCAGGGGAAGACGCACCTGATACTGCTGGGGTTGTGGAGATGGTGCAGACCCAGGAGGTGTCCCAGGGCCGACCAACCACCAGTGAGGGACGTGGTGTGGTGGTGGGGGAGAACCCACAAGTGCTGCAGGTCGTGCTCTCAAGGGGTGTCTCTGGCTGCACCCCCCCCGAGCTGTACTCAGGTGTTGATTCGGATGAGACCTACGTGCCGTCGCTGGTGAGTGTTCCAGGGAGGGATTCTGTTCTGTCTCACCCACCTGCACCAGGGTCAGTACCCTCCATGGGGATGTCAGTGTTGGCAGCTACGCCTTCGGTGGTTACGGATGCAGGGTCACACTCCGCAACATCTGATCCTGTTCCTGGGCCAGCAGATCAGAGGGGGAATGCAGTCCTGCAGCCTCAGGCAGTGCCGGCTCAGCAAGGCGCAGTTCGCCTTGCCCCAGACAGGTGTGGTGCCCGCCGACGTGGTGGCCGTACGCCACCTGGCAATACCGCATGGGAGCAATCCATTTACGGTATGGCTACCCAACAGGCTGCATCATCCGAGATGATGGCTCAGGCCATGGATAGGGTGGCCACTTCCATTGTCCCCCCAGAAAGGCTGATGGAGCGACTAGAGCAGGCAACCGACTCCATCTGCCAGTCACACAGGGAGGACATGTTGGGGTCCAACAGGGACAGGCGGGCGGCACTGGCGACTCTGCAGGAGGCCATCTCCATTGAGTCCCAGGGCCACAGGGAAGCCCTGAGGCAGGAGCTCCTACACCTCAGGACGACTCTTGTTGAGCTTGAGGCTTCAACACACCAAAGGACAGAACAGCAGCTGGAGCGTCTCACCCGTACGCTCTCAGCTGAGATGCAGGCAACGAGGGCGGAGGTCCGGGCATCCCGTGAGTTGTTGCATGGGGACCTCCGCACACTCATCCTCCAGAACCAGACCTACCACACCCGCATGCTTGCAGCCATGGAGGAGCAGACTAGGGCCTTGCGTGGGCTGCCTCCCATAGTGCAACCACCTCCGGATGCAGCTGCACAGGGTGATAATAGCGACAGCAGTGACACTCCCACAATAGGGTAGCCGTGTGGGCCATGAGCCCATGGAGGTGTTTTATCTTCCCAGGATCCACGCAGGTGGGTTCTGGTGTGCATCCTGTCCTCGGACCTCCTGGGTGGCCTCCCCAACCCCCCCGGGCCCATCAATGGCCATTTTTGATTGTTTCTTATTTTTATTTTTATTTCTTTTATTCCCAATTTTTTTGGGAGGATCTGTTGGCTCCGATCTGTTGGCTCCGATCTGTTGGCTCCGATCTGTTGGCTCCGATCTGTTGGCTCCGATCTGTTGGCTTCCGTGGTTCCTGTGGGCATACGCTGCATTGTGGCTGGGCACATGCAGGCTTGTAATGTATTTGGTTCAGATGCTTGGGTTTGAGTCACACACACCCCTCCTGCTTCCCGTTTCCATGGGCTTGCAAAGGGTGTGCCCAAGTGACAGTGAATTACACAGTGACGTTGGACTCCCATGAGCTGTGTGGCCAGTCTGTAGTCAATACTGTGTATACATTCATAGTGCATATTGCTGTTGTGTTGTACACTGCATGTTGCATTGATGTGTAACTCTTCGTCTGTGTCTACCTCCCAATTTGCAGGTCCCTTCCTCAAGTCCACACAAGGACCTCTAGTCTGGCGATGGGGACCATGTTGGCAGCAGTGCACCTACAACTCTACATGGCGCCAACACTGCACAGTTGGTAGTGGTGGGAGTGCAGGCATTTCCAGGTGGTGAGACTACTAATATGTAACATTTTTGATGTCATGTTAATGGTACTACGTGCTCAAGTATGTTGTTGGTCCGGCATTGCTGTGAGCATTTCAGGTGTTGCAGGTTTCTAATAGTGCCACTGTACATAGTGAGAGTGATGTCATGTTGTGGGGATTACTTTGTTTACCTGCAATTAGCATGACATGGCACGGTGTGTCGTGTGGCAGTGCTGGGGTTGGGTTGGCTGACATGGCACTGTCCTCTTGTTGCATTTTGCAAGTGGGTATTCATTTTAGCTGCTTCAATGTGTAACTTCACAAAACTGCATTGGTGGTGTCTGTGTGGGTAGGGATGCACACATTGTGACACTTCCAGGTGAACAATCTCAGGCTGACATGGAATTCCCGCTTCATTCTCCACACATTCAGGATCAGTGTCAGGTTGAGTCATCATTGATTGTCAGATGGAATGTGCCAGGGCAGTGTGCACTCCACAGGGGTGTGATTTCTATGTGAAGTAATTAGCCACTAGCTGTGTACGGGCTGCCTCCCCCCGTGCCCTTTCACCTCCCATGCGCAGCGGCTGTACATGTGGTTGGGGATGTGGGGCCACCACCATGTCCACGGCCAGGCCCCGGCGTGTTGCAACGTTGTGCAGGACACATGCTGCCACTATGATCCTGCACACTACTGGGGGAGCGTATAACAGCTGCCCGCCAGAACGGTCAAGGGAGCGAAAGCGTGACTTCAGCACTCCGAATGTGCGCTCCACTATGCCCCTGGTTGTAATGTGGGCTGTGTTAAATCTTACCTGGGGTGGCGTGGTGGGGTTCCGAATTGGCGTCATCATGTGGGGGCTGAGAGGGTAGGCACTGTCCCCTGTGGAGGTGGGGATTGGTATCATTGGTGAGGTTGTGACCTTGCTCAGTATCCAACATGCATGCATGTGCAGTGGCATACATACTCACCAAGCAGCCATGTATCGCCATGCCGCCCAGCTTCTAGGTCCCGGCTTAGGGTGGACATTCGGTAAATGAAGCTGTCGTGGGTGGAGCCGGGATAGTTGGCATATACTGAGGTGATGATTCCCTTGGCATTACATGCTACCTGCACGTTGATGGAATGCCAGTGCTTGCGGTTCCTATAGATGTGCTCAGATGCCCTGGGGGGACGTAGAGCCACATGGGTGCAGTCGATGGCACCTAGCACTTTGGGGAATTGTGCCACTGCGTAAAAATCCAGGGCGGCAGCATGCCTTTCTGCAGGTGTTCTGGGCAGGTATATGTGCCTGCGGACTGATGGGCGTGCAGTCATGATGTTCAAGACCTGGTGTAGGCAGCGTGACTGGGTGGCCTGTGACACCCCAGCCACTATGGCACTTGTCCGCTGAAATGATCCAGTGGCTAAGAAGTGCAGTACATTGAGGACCTTCTCCAGGGGGCTGAGTGCTTGGGAGCACAGGGTGGGTGATGTGAGGTCATGCTCCCACTCACTCACCAGGTCCAGTATGATGTGTGGTGGAAACCTGTACCTCCCATACACCTGGTCATCAGGCATCCCGAAAAGGCTGGTTCTGGGTGTGAATATTCTGGCCCTGACTATCCTCCTCCTCCTCCTTTGGTAGCCCACTGCCACTGCTGCTAGGAACGGTATGTTCATCCTGGCGTCTGAGCTTGTCATTGTTAAAGTCCGCAATTTATGCTTAGCGCGTGTTCTAGGCGAGCGTGTGACCCGCGCAGCCCTGGAATCCTGTTCCCAGTCCAATAGCGTGTGGAAATTCACACGCACCACGGGATACAGCGTGTGACCCGCGCAGCCCTGGAATCCTGTTCCCAGTCCAATAGCGTGCGGAAATTCACACGCACCACGGGATACAGCGTGTGACCCGCGCAGCCCTGGAATCCTGTTCCCAGTCCAATAGCGTGCGGAAATTCACACGCACCACGGGATACAGCGTGTGACCCGCGCAGCCCTGGAATCCTGTTCCCAGTCCAATAGCGTGCGGAAATTCACACGCACCACGTGATACAGGTTCGCAAACGTACTTGCGTGTGTAAGTGGCCGCGCACCCATTAAATACACGTACATAGGCCAATCGCGTGTACGCGCACTTTTGTCCAATTACACGCGATGACACTCTGACGTGCAGTATCTTC
This sequence comes from Ambystoma mexicanum, assembly GCF_040938575.1. NCBI lineage: Eukaryota > Metazoa > Chordata > Amphibia > Caudata > Ambystomatidae > Ambystoma > Ambystoma mexicanum. The sequence goes on along the minus strand of NC_090925.1, from coordinate 1,152,178,352 downwards.
ACGTGTGCCCCGTCATCACGTCCTGAGTGGGGAACACCCGTGCGGGTCACGTCACAGACGCGCTTACGCGCTGAGGGACTCTGGTCCAATAGAATCGCGTATGCGTGCTGACGCGCTTACGCGCTAAGGGCCTTTCCTCGGATTTCACGCTGACGTGCAGGATTTTCACGTGCCAAATCACTCCGTATCAAGCTGGCCACGCGAAAACACACGGAAGCCCACGCTCCTGCCCAGAAGGCCGAGTTACTGCCCCCCAGTGCCCCGAGCAGCCTCCCACGTGCCATCTGCTGCTGCCTGCCTGCCTGCCTGCCTGCTGCCACCGTGCCCTGCCATTTGGTGCCTGCACATCAGCCATCTGCAGGGGTCCAGTTGCTGTGTCCACCCCTGCTGGAACTGAAGACTCCCGACTGGTATTACATCGCTCCACAGCCCAGCCCCAGGACCCAGTTGCCCACCCACACCTGCCTCTGGGGTTGCCATGTCGGGCACTTCCACATCTGGCACCAGTGGCAACCCCAGGCCAGAGGGGCAGAGGGGCACCAGCTTCACTGTCACCGAAGTTGGTGTCCTGGTGGAGCATGTCCTGGGGCAGTATGATGCCCTCTTTGGATCGTCCCGCGCCAGCAAGGAAGGACGGCAGAGGATCTTGGCCGACTGTGTGGTTGCCATCAACGCGGAGGGGGTGGCAACCCGCGACGTCCTGAAGATCAAGAAGCGCTGGGAGGACTTGAGGTCCAGGACCCTTGTGAAGGCCCGGCGCCTCGTGGAGGGGGGCCGGGGCCGCATGAGTACCATCCAGATGAGGGTCCTGGAACGCGTACGCCCAGCGCTCCACGCCCAGATCCTTGAGAGGGAGGCCCGTCTGGAGTTGAGCGGTAAGTGTCCATGCATTACTGTGTGAGACAGGGCATGTTGCGGTGTGCTGGTTCTATGATACTTGCCTGTATGTGTGCCATAGCCCATGTATGCATGTATGTGTGCAGGGACATCATGGTAATGCATGTGCGACCAGTGATGTGTGATGCACATGGTTGTTGCATGTGTTGAAATGCCGCATGGGGAGCCTTAATCAGATTATGAACATGAGAGCATGCCAGTCTCTGTACCTGAACATGGGTGGGGGTGAGGGATGGGTGCTGATGCCAGGTACATATATGGTAGCCATGTCTGTGTGCCTGACCTGCGTGTCTGTGACTTGTGCATGCCATGGATGCATGACACATGTGTGTGACAATGCAGAGATTCAGTAAAGCAGCAAAATTACCCTTGTATCCGCTGTGTTTGGTGTGTTTGGGGCTAGATGGATGTGACTGAGGTGAAGTGTGTGCATGTGATGGGCATGAGGCATGATGCATGTGAGTTACATATCATTGAATGTTTCAAGAGTCCATTGGACATGCATGGAAATGTCCATGGCATGCACCATGCCTGTTACTGTGTGTGTTTTGCCTGGACTGACCCATGTGTTGTGGAGGGACATGATGGAAGTGTACTTTGACAATGGTGCTCATCTGCTATTGCTTCCTGTCTAGGGGACCATTGTACAGTGCCCTGATGCTTGTGTTCTTTGTCTCCCTCTACGCAGCGGCTAGTGAAGAAGAGGGCGGAGACGGCGCTGTGGAGCAAGGCGGCGGGGATGCCCCCACGGCTGCAGCGGAAGGGGTGGGTGAGCCCCCACAGGGGCCTGCTACGGTGGGAGACGGTGAGGAGCCATCCAGGTTGGTGGTTTGCACAGAGGAGGAGGAGGCCGCCACTGGGGCACACATGGGGCCTGGTGGGGGCATCCCTGCTGGTGCAAGTGGTGCAGTCCAGGGCCAGGGGCAGGAGGCAGCACAGGTCACCGTGGAGGGGCCTGTGCATGTCGCTGTCCCTGACCCTGTGAGTGCACCACCATGCACCAGCAGGGATGCCCCGTCCCAGGCCCGTCCGCAGGTAGAGGGGATGTCCATGTCACCTGACTCCCCTCCACCTGCGGACGTGGGAACCCCTGGCCGTGCGGAGAAGGTCCTGATTGGGGTCGCGTTGCGCACGGCTGTGATTCGTGATGCCGTGCGTGCTTCCCGGGAGGAGCACGCACGTCATCACGAAGTGCACCGTGCCGACGTGGCCCAATTGGGATCGGCCATGTTCGGGGGTTTCCTGCATGTGTTGGCCAATGTGGCGGCCCTCTCCTCCTCTGTGCAGGCTATCCACCAGTCGTTCTCCTTGCCGTCTTCCAGCCCAGATGCCACCAGGGCCCCCTGTGGACCTGCCCCGACCAATGCAGCCAGCTCGGTGGGGATCCCATCCCTGCCACAGTCGGGAGTCAGAGATCCAGCAGGGGTGGACACCAGAGCAACTGGACCCCAGCAGATGGAGGATGTGACGGCATCATCCTTGCAGGGCACGTGCACGACGGCGTCGGTGGTTTCCATCAGCCTGGATGCCGTCGTGCTGGCACAGGCAGTTGCGTCGGAGGCAGCAGCAGGCTCAACGTGGGAGGCATCATGGCTCGGGGCCATCAACATCGGGGGTGCAGGCATCGGCCGGAGGGCAGGAGAACCCTGGAATGGGAGTGGCTTCCGTGTGGGAGAGGTTGTGCCAGCGGATAGGTGCGGAGCGGCAGCGGGCAGAGGAGGAACGGCTCACGATGGTCAGGGCGGAGGACTCCATGCGGAGGGCGCTGAGGCGGGCTGAGTGCCTCGAGGGTCTTCGCAGGGAGTTAGAGCTGGACACTGCGTTATCCCTGCGGGACCTCGGGGCCAGGGAACATGCCCGCCTCCAAGCCATTGACCAGGAGTTCGATGATGCCCTGGCCCATGACAACAACCAGTGAGCCGTCCGAATAGCCCGCTGCCTTTGTATATAGTTGTATAGTTAGGGTTAGGTTTCCTTTGTTTTTTTGATTTTTTTTTGGTTGCGATTGGACAATGCACCACTTTTTTGTATATAGTTCCCTTTTTAGTTAGTAGTCAGTTAGGTTTAATTTGGTAGGGCTCATGGACCCAGGATGATCTTCTTGATTGGCTTATTTTAATTTTTCATAATTTTTTCTTGGACATTCATCTTGTTTTGTTTGATTTGCTTTGTGTTTTTTCTTATTTGCTGTTCAATACATATAATTTTTTTATTCTTCAATGTGTCGTATCATCTCATTGCTTTCAGGCATGTCATGTTGGGTGTTTTGTCATTCACTTGCAGCCATTGTGTGTGACAGACATGTGTTAAATTGCATTATTTACATTGGGGGTGTAACATGTAATTGCCTTTGATATGTGGGTGGATGTGATAGTTGGTTGGGCCTTTTGGCAGGGGAGGATGGGCATTACGGACATGATTGGGGAATGTTGGGACCCAGGTGCAGGGGGGCATGGATTGGACATGGGTGGGGGCCTGCTGGCAGGTGCCCCACAGTGCTGGGGGGTGCGGGGGGTGGGAGACATGAGTTGGACATGGGTGGGGGCCTGCTGGCAGGTGCCCCACAGTGCTGGGGTGTGCGGGGGGTGGGAGACATGAGTTGGACATGGGTGGGGGCCTGCTGGCAGGTGCCCCACAGTGCTGGGGCGTGGGGGTGGTGGGAGACATGAGTTGGACATGGGTGGGGACCTGCTGGCAGGTGCCCCACAGTGCTGGGGGGTGGGGGTGGTGGGAGACATGAGTGGGGGCCTGGTGGAGGGTGACCCTGCACTGCTGGGGTGTGGGGGTGGTGGGTGACATGAGTGGGGGCCTGGTGGAGGGTGCCCCTGGTGGCTGGGGTGTGGGGGTGGTGGGAGACATGAGTTGGACATGGGTGGGGGCCTGCTGGCAGGTGCCCCACAGTGCTGGGGTGTGCGGGGGGTGGGAGACATGAGTTGGACATGGGTGGGGGCCTGCTGGCAGGTGCCCCACAGTGCTGGGGGGTGGGGGTGGTGGGAGACATGAGTTGGACATGGGTGGGGGCCTGCTGGCAGGTGCCCCACAGTGCTGGGGGGTGGGGGTGGTGGGAGACATGAGTGGGGGCCTGGTGGAGGGTGACCCTGCACTGCTGGGGGGTGGGGGTGGTGGGTGACATGAGTGGGGGCCTGGTGGAGGGTGCCCCTGGTGGCTGGGGTGTGGGGGTGGTGGGAGACATGAGTTGGACATGGGTGGGGGCCTGCTGGCAGGTGCCCCACAGTGCTGGGGTGTGCGGGGGGTGGGAGACATGAGTTGGACATGGGTGGGGGCCTGCTGGCAGGTGCCCCACAGTGCTGGGGGGTGGGGGTGGTGGGAGACATGAGTTGGACATGGGTGGGGGCCTGCTGGCAGGTGCCCCACAGTGCTGGGGTGTGGGGGGGGGTGGGAGACATGAGTTGGACATGGGTGGGGGCCTGCTGGCAGGTGCCCCACAGTGCTGGGGGGTGGGGGTGGTGGGAGACATGAGTTGGACATGGGTGGGGGCCTGCTGGCAGGTGCCCCACAGTGCTGGGGTGTGGGGGTGGTGGGAGACATGAGTTGGACATGGGTGGGGGCCTGCTGGCAGGTGCCCCACAGTGCTGGGGGGTGGGGGTGCAAGGGGACATGAGTTGGTGTTCATTAGTTCAAGGAGACATGTGCCTTTGCTGGGGGGCATGCCCATGGTGGGTGGGCTGCCTGCGGGACATGACCAGGGATGCAGGGTAGTCCCCTGTGGTGTGGGCTGCCTGCAGGGGCCGTGGAGGGTGTACAGGGTACACCTGGGAGGACCCACACTGTGAAATCACATGTGGAACTTCCCGCGCACCCCTGAAATACACGCGCCCAGGCTGTTCGCGTGTGGAACTTCCCGCGCACCCCTGAAATACACGCGCCCAGGCTGTTCGCGTGTGGAACTTCCCGCGCACCCCTGAAATACACGCGCCCAGGCTGTTCGCGTGTGGAACTTCCCCCGCACCCCTGAAATACACGCGCCTAGGCTGTTCGCGTGTGGAACTTCCCGCGCACCCCTGAAATACACGCGCCCAGGCTGTTCGCGTGTGGGACTTCCCCCGCACCCCTGAAATACACGCGCCCAGGCTGTTCGCGTGTGGAACTTCCCGCGCACCCCTGAAATACACGCGCCCAGGCTATTCGCGTGTGGAACTTCCAGCGCACCCCTGAAATACACGCGCCCAGGCTGTTCGCGTGTGGAACTTCCCCCGCACCCCTGAAATACACGCGCCCAGGCTGTTCGCGTGTGGAACTTCCCGCGCACCCCTGAAATACACGCACCTAGGCTATTCGCGTGTGGAACTTCCCGCGCACCCCTGAAATACACGCGCCCAGGCTAATCGCGTGTGGAACTTCCCGCGCACCCCTGAAATACACACGCCCAGCCTGTTCGCGTGTGGAACTTCCCGCGCACCCCAGAAATACACGTAGCCCGCTCCCCCAGACCCGATCGCGTGTGAAACTTCACGCGAACCCCTGTGATGCACGTACCCTGCTGAAATCGCGTGTTAGACTTCCCGCGCACCCCGGTATACACGCACACGTATTTTTTGTCAGCGGGTGTCCGTGTTTGTGGGTACCCCTTTGCACGTCTTTGTTCCTGGAGGGCCACAGTATGGGACATTCATCATGGCAGTATATATGTGCGATTAGTTGGCGCACCTTTTGGCGCACATTTCTTACAGCCGCAGAGACGCTACCGCCTGCTTTCTTGTGGCGGTCGTGTTTGTGCCTGTGCGCTGGTTTGAGCGTGCGCTTTTTTCCCCTATTCTATTCCATGAATACGTGTTGTAGGCGAGCGTGTGGGCGTTCCGCGCACTTGTGCCCTGTACTTCCCCCGTGACGCCCACGTTTTGGCAAGTTGTTCCCCATTCCGAGTGTTACGCCCGTGTTCCGCCTACTTTTTTTGCGTGCGCCGCGCTATGTGCGATTTTCGCTGTGGCCTGTGCGATTTTCGCATGACCTGGCGCACACTGTTAGATGGCCTGTGCGCCCACGTGCGCCACGCACTTTTTATCGCACATCCGCTGGTTTTCTCGCACACGGCCTTCCATGAATCGACGTGCGCTGCTTTTCGTGCGATTTTCGCAATTGCACTGCGATTTTCGCTATTCCACTGCGATTCGCACGTTTTTGCCCACTTGCGCCGCGCTAATTATTCCATGAATCGGCCTCTAAGTGTATTATTAAAAAGTATTTTCTATTCATCCAACTTAAACTCCCTAAAGAAGAGGTACCTATGTTTGCCCACAAAAGTTCTTGAAATATAAAGAATGAAGATTGCCCATGCATATTGCGCAAGGAGTCTTGATTCCATTAAAGACAAAGAGGGAAGCATTATGCTTCAACTTCTTTAATACCACTCTTCAGCAGTTTCAACAAAATAACAGAAGAAACATTGAAAATGACAACTCCTGATTTTCTTTTTTCGCTCTTTTCAAAAACGACATTTCCCTCTGTGCTCTGTTTATCTGTAGTCCTTGGCAGTCCTTGCCCTGTCTACATGTCACTTCCTGTCCATCAATTTACTGGCTCCCAGTGGCTGCGAGGATTAAGTTCAAAACCCTCTGCATTGTCCACAAGGCCTTCTGGGGCCTGGGGCCTAAATACCTTCAACTCTCTCTTCCTAAATATCTTCCTTCACGAGCCCTTCGCTCATCCGTCTCCAACTCCCTCATGGTCAGCCGCTTCTCGAAGAAACGAGCTGGGGGTAGATCTCTCTCCGCAGCAGGGGCCTCCCTCTGGAACAGCCTTCCTGCCTCCCTGAAACTTGAGGAGAACCATCTCCGGTTCCGGAAGCACCTCAAAACCTTCCTCTTCGCTTCTGCCTTCTCTCTCCCTCTCCCCTGCTAAACCTGCTTAACTCCCCACTGAAATTCTGCACTAAACCTGCATCTTGGCCACTCTCAGCGACCTCGGTCCAGGGCCCAGCCACTCTCCACTTGCACTGCCTCCCTTGCTCCCCCTGCACTGTGGGACTGTCACTGTATCCCTACAGCCCACTTCCTAGCACTTGCTCTGCACTTACCTGGCACTTGCCACCAGCTGGCCCTTTTATTTATTATTTATTATTTTATTACGCTACTTACCGTGTACTGCACTTTCCCCCCCTCCTCCTCCCCCTGCACTTTCTCCTTTTCCCCTTACCTCTGCACTTGCCCGATCTGAATGACACCTGGCCTAGTAGGATCGTTTGTCTGTCTACCCCTGGTTTCCCTCCCTCCCTGCCTCGTCGCGCCTTGAAACACTTGTGTATAGGCGCGTTACAAATACCATATCATATCATATCATATCAATTCCTCCTCTTTGGATGTACTGAACTGATCCATAACTGTAACTTTTAATTAAATGAGAGTTCCAACAAAATTCCAGCTTCCAACTGCCTTGGGTCCGCTGCCTGTCTGCAGCGTCCTACCGCTCTTTTAGCGCCATGTTGTCGCTCACTCCATCTCGCTTAGTTTGCCTTCAGATAATCTCCTGTCGAGCATACAAGGTCATTAGGGTAGAGGCAATGCACTGTCTCTCAAGTCATAATAAACATTCTCAATTTGTGCTTTATTCAGTGGATGCGGACGGTGGGAAATGAATGCCCGCCTCCTTGTCTTTAATAGAATCAAGACTCCCTGCACAATATGCAGGGATAATCTTCATTCTATGTCAAGACAGGAGGCGAGCTTTATCTTTGTTCGAAGCTTCCCATTACTGTTGTTGCCATCCCCTGAATCGGCTTAAATTAAAAGGTCTTAAACGCGCTATCGCTAGCCCAGTCTGCTGCTTGCATAATATCTTGCAGTGTCATCCCAGCTACGAACACCTTCGAGGCCATTGCCCCTCTTACTGAATATTCTTCAAACTTCTTCAAGTCAATACCTGCTAATTGCATAACCTCTTGCACCCATCTGGCTATGATGGCTGTCGCTATTGCCTGGTAAGGCTTCCTACGTGCTATTAAGAGTTGGGTGATGCCCGCTGGCCTTGCCTCCACTCTTCTATCCTCGTACTCTCTGATACGTGCTGCTATGCACCATTTCAGGTGTTCTGGTAAGTAGGGGTAATATATAGACGTGGAGTTTGTCTTTGTTCTCTTAGCTAGCGTAAAAGTCACTCCTTCCGGTCCGAAAGTTTTCCTATTCACCTCTAGGGCCCTGATGTCTGCAACTCACCTGCATGACACTAGACATAATAGCATGGCTAGTTTGCCTGATAGCTGCTTTAAGGATAGATACAATATCTTTACATCCCATAGTTGTAAATATTTTGGTTCTGGGGATGCTCTGAAATGGGCTCCTTTTACAAGCCTCTCTACCGCTGGTTTCTCTCCTATTAGAACCCCCTCTACGGGTAGGTGTCCTGCTGATATTGCTGATCTATAGACCCCAATGGTCCTGAAGGCCTTGCTGTTTTGTAACAGGGATTCTAGGAAATTCAGGACTGCAGGGGCAGAAACAGGATGAAAATGTCTCCCTCTGCACCAAGCTGACCATTTACTCAAAGCCGTGTCGTAGCTCCTCTGTGTGGATGGTGCCCTTGCCTCAGCGATGAGCTTTGCAACTTGTTTCGAAATGCCTGGCAATGCACAGTGTCTTCTGATATCCTACACGCTATTAACAGGAGAGTCCCTTTCACTCTCAGAGGACGAAATGACACAGCTGGGTCCGCGAGCAGGTGTTCTCCTGCCGGAAGGAGCTGCAGTCAGCTTCATTAGGGTTGGAAACCATACTTGAGACTTCCACAACGGGGCTACGAGTATCAGCTCTGCTCTTTCCCGCTACGATTTTGCTAGGACCCTGCTCAGCATCATGAAGGGGGGAAAGGTGTAGTGCAGCTCTCCTCTCCAATCCTTCAGAAATGCATCGGCTCCTAGGGCTGTCGGGTCTAGTGTCCAACTAAAGTAGCTGTCCTTCTGTGCGTTCAGTCGTGACGCAAGTAGGTCTGTGTGTACTGGCCCGCATAACTGGTCCAGCCGTTGGAATACCTCTGTGTTCAGTTTCCAGTCACTGGAGTCTGTCAGGTATCAGAGTTCCAGTGCGCTACTACGTTTAGTGTACCTCACTGACGTAACGGGGGCCAGCGGGGGCCCCACCAGCACATGTCCTGGGAGGGGGCCCCACTTGGAGAAAAAAAATATATATATATATATTTTCAAATCTTTTTTTTTCATTTTTGATTTCACTTTGCATACATAAAAGACATTATTTCTGTAACAGAAATAATGTCTTTATGAAGGCAGAGTGACTACAAAAAGAAACTTTCCTTTTGAAGTCCGAGGGATCCCTCCACCCCATGCAGTGGAAGACCCTAGGCTGGAGGCCTCCATGTCATGGGGTGGGGAAACCCTATGACTTCAAAAAGAAACAGTGGGCCTCATTATGAGTTTGCCGGTCTGTGTACAACAGTACCGGTAAGCGGTTTATAGTCATAATGTCGACAACAAAAATGTCGACAGTCAAAAAGTCGAAAAAAAAGTCGAAAAAAAAAATGTCGACTTTTTTTTTCAATGCATTTTTTTTTTCGAAATGGGGGGGTTCCCCCCCAGCCCCCCTTTTTTTTATTTTTTTTTATTTTTCCCTTTTTTTTTACTCCCGAACCCCTAAAATAAATATATAATTAAAAAAAACGAAAGTCGACATTTTTTTTTTCGACATTATTTTGTCGACATTTTTGTCTGTCGACATTTTTTTTTCGACATTATGACGACCCACCCCGGTAAGCTTGCCGGTACCATTGTTTTCGGACCGGAAAACTACAAGTTCTGCAAGCCGGTGCCTTTCAGCCCGCCAGGTATAACCCGGCATGCAGAACTCAACGGATGAGCCGGCACCATTCATTAATGGTGCCAGTGCATCTGGCCTCCCCATTCCCATTGAGTCCAATGGGACTCAATGGGATTGGGGAGTAATATTTTCCAGTGCCCAGGAATGGGCAATTACCGGGTCCGCCGGGGCTGTAAAGTATTGGTAATTGCCCATTCCCAGGCACCGGTTAATTCATGACTCCGGCGGCAGCTGTGCCAGTATTTACTGGCACGGCTACCGCCAGGGTTATAATGACCCCCAGTATCTTTTTGAAGTCACTCTGCATTCATAAAGAAATTATTTCCATTATGGTTCAGTCCTTAAAGGAAATCATTTCTTTATGAAGTCAACATTAATTCAAAAAGAAACAATTTCTTTTTGAAGTAATAGGGCTCCCCTTAATCACATGACGATTGCGTGTGTGAGTGTATGATGAAAGGGTGCACACTTAAATGTATGGGTGGGTGCCTGGGTGTGTGTGCCTGTATGGTGAAAGGGTGCACACTTAAATGTACGGGTGGCTGCCTCGTTGTGCCTGTATGGTGAAAGAGTGCACACATAAATGTATGGATGGCTGGGTGTGCATGTGTGTAAATGGTGAATGGTGTGTGTGCTTGTGTTCAGGGGTGCAACAAAACTTACATTTCGGGGGGCTAACCCTTCAAATGTTGGGAGAGGTGCTAACTTCACGGGCGGTGGGGGAGGGGCAAACTTATTTGTGTGGGGGAATCCAATTTCATTACACATTTTAATGAGACTATTCTAGTGCAGCTTCAATGTTACATGCAGTTAACTTTCTCCCACTTATGGACTGCTGCAAGAATTGAGTGGTCTCCTGTTCCCTCTCTACCCTTCCAATCACTCCCCTGGCATGCAAGTACTAAACCCACATCACGATTTCAATTGGCTAAAAAAATTGGCATTTGAATGCAGGTACTAACAGTGAAATGCTTTATGTTAGTAATTGCTGGGCTCTTGTTAACAGCAAAACCCAGGTGCCGTTTAACATCTTTGTCCTGTTCTGTCCCGCAACTGCTCTGAAGGTCAGCCAGGTCGAGTCAACATAGCCCAACATTTCGGGGGGGGGGGAGTGCTGAATCCCAGTCAACTCAATGGTGTTGTACCACTACTTGTGTTTAATGCCTTGATTACTTATTGCTAATCTTCATTACCCATAGCCCAATTCTTCTTCGTCCCACTGCTTGTGTATGAGGCACTCTGCCTCATACACAAGTACTGGGATGAGGTAGAGGTACATGGAGGTAATGCCTTGAATTAGCTACCTGTACTCTTCTTTACTCCTAGTCCCACTCTTCCTCATCCCAGTACTTACCTATGAGTGAAGGAGCCTCATATGTAAGCTCTGGGACAAGGAAGAGGGGCGTGGAGGTAATTCTGGGCCAATGAGCTGATTTTGGAGGTTGGGGTAGGGGTGGGAGGGAGAGGGGATGTTTGTGGGGGGGCGGGATTGTGTGACAAATCATAATGGTTGTCCATGTCCAGTCTAAGCAGGCATGATATGTGGTATTAGTGGCTAGAGAGGCATTTTGGTGCAGCCACTCAAGTCATTCCTCAGTTTGGTATGATTTTATTTTATAACTGGGCATTTCTGATAAAGTAATCCTGCTAAGTGTAATTACCTGGCTAGACTGGCATTTTGGTGCTGCCAGACTAGTCGTTTCTTACTGGGGCATTGTATATTTGTCTGGGAATCTGTGATAAAATGATATGATATAAGTATTTTATAACGCACCTGTACACAAGTGTTTCTAGGCGCGACAAGACACAGGAGGGAAGATAGAGGGAGGACAAGACAAACAATCTTACTAGGTCTTGTGTCATTCAGATCATGCAGGTGTGAGAACGAGAAGTGCAAGGGGAAAGGGAGGGGGGAGGTGCAAGGGAGAGGGGAGGGAAAAACAGGGCAGCAATTCTCTGAGTAAGTGCAGCCAGGGCAGTGCAGCTCTGAGTATTGCAAGGAGAATAAGGGACTGTAGGGTTACAGTTACAGCCCCTAAGTGTGTGGTAGGCCCAGTGGCAGTGCAGGGGTGACTGATCAAGAAAGAGTCTGGACATAGTGAGGGTAACCCAGCAACCAGTCAGTACAGCAGACAGGTAGGTCAGGTAGGACAGGAGGGGAGGGAGACAGAGAAAACAGAGGAGAAGAGGAACGTTTTGAGCTGCTTCCAGAACTTCAAGTGGTCCGGCTCAAATTTGAGACAGCAGGGAGGTCTTTTCAGAGGGAGGCACCTGCATAGGAGAGAGATCTACCCCCACCCACTCTCTTCCTGGGGAAGTGTCTAACCCTTAGAGAGTTGGAGGTAACTGAGCGAAGGGCTTGAGAAGGAAGGTATTTTGGAAGAGAGTGATAGATGTAGTGTGGGCCCGGGGCCAGAAAGCTTTGTGGACAATGCAAAGGGTCTTGAAATTGATCCTTGCAGCACAGGAGCCAGTGGAGAGATTTCAGGGCTGGAGAGAAATGATCCCTGGGCTTGAGGCCAAGCATAAGTCTCGCAGTCCTGTTCTGGATTCGTTGCAGAGGGCAGAGAGTAGTGGAAGGCAGGTTGAGAAAGAGGCTGTTACAGTAGTCCAGCCTATAGAGAACCAGGGCTCTGGAGACAGTGAGCTTCTGGGGGAATGTGAGAAAGGTAAGAGTCCCTTTGAGGAGGAGCAGCTGGTAGTGAGACTTCTTGGCGATGTCCGAGATGTGAGGAGAGAAAGAGAGAGTGGAGTCAAAGATGACAACCAAGTTTTTTGCCACGTAGGAAGGCGAAAGAAAAAGGCCCAAGGGGGCGGAGAGATTGCGAGAGGGAAAGCAGGGGCCCCAATGAGAAGGATCTCCATCTTACTGGCAGTAAGGGAGAGATCGGTGGATGCACACCAATCCTGAATCGCGGATAGACAGTCAGGAATAAGAGAGAGAGAGAGGAGTCTGAGGGGAGCCTCAAGGAAAGCTGAGTGTCATCTGCATAAGAGGAGAAGGTAGAGATCAGGTGGCCAAAGGGTCCAAGAAGAGTTTGAAAAACCAGGGTGAGGGGATGGAGCCCTGGAGAACACCACAGGTATAGAGAGATGTGGCAGAGAGAAAGGGACAAAGGTGCACCTGGGAGGGACAGTCCAAGAGGAAGAAGGTCAGCCACTCCAAGGCCTGATCCGTGAGGCCCAGGTTCTCATGGAGTCGATTAATCAGGATGGCGTGGTTGACCGTGTCGAAAGCAGAGGACATATCAAGGAGGATGTGGACAGAAGGAATGCTGTAATCAAGGTTAGAGAGCAGATCTTCACAGGTGTTCAGGAGAGCAGTTTCCATGCCTCTGGCAGCTCTAAAGCCAGACTGATTGTGATGGAGACAACCAACAGATTCAGTGTGGAGAGTAAGCTGGAATATGGCCAGTTTTTTTCCAACAGTTTTCCCAGGAAAGGGGTGGTGGATATTGGGCAATAGTTTTCCAGGCAGGCAGGAAAGGCAGACGGCTTCTTGAGGGGTGGGTGCACAAGGGAGTGCTTAAGGGGAGAGGGGAACATTCCAGTGGTGAAAGAGTGACTACAGAAATCAGCCAAGGCTGGAGCAAGGGTGTCAATATGGTCCTTGATGGTTCTAGAGGAGCAGGGGAGCACCTGTTTGGACAACACATTCAAAGATCGGACTTGTCTAGAAACCTCATCAGGTATTGTCAGCGAGAAAGAGGAGAAAGGAGGAAGAGAAGTAGAGCTGGCCAATGGGGGGGGTCAAGAGAGGAAGAGGGAGAGGAAGAGGAGATGGGGGACTGGATGTCCTGACTTTTAGCAGAGAAGTGAGAGAACAGAGCCATACAGAGGGCCTAGGAGGGAACAGGAGAGGTAAAGACTGCAACAGGATTGACCAGTTACTTACAGATTTTAAAGAGTTTGGCCGTGTTGTTAGATGCCACAGAGACGCAGGCTTGAATGTGTGTTCTCTTCTTGATGAGTGTTATTGCTTCGACTGGCATTTTGGTTCAACCAGTCTAGGTATGTCTAAATGTGGCCTGGCATGCTTCACTGAAATGTTATTACACTGGTCTACATTGCGTAGCCAGTTGGACATGTTTTCTTTGTGGCATGGCATTTTTAATAGCACAGCATTAATGTTCCTGTGCACTGTTGGTGACTTGCATGTATTGGATTGGTGTTACCCTACAAAACCATTTCAAACGCTCTGGCTTTTTAGCCAATTTTTCTCAGAAAGTGTGGTGTATATTGCATTAAAACACATATTTAAATCTTTCTCCTAGTGCAGTGTGTGGCATACCCCTTCAACAGCACATTTGTGCATATTACGCAAGCGTCATAATCTAGGCCGGCCCAGAGTGTGGCACGACCTGTAATTTGTTGCTGAGTTGGGGGGGCCCTTCAGCATGGCTCACAGGGGGGCCCCCACATTTTGTGTTACGCCACTGGTGTACCTGGCAGGTACTCTACTGTGACAGAAGACCCTGACAGGAGGCAAAAATGCCAAAAGTCCTTTGCCAGCTCAGCTAGGAGCCTGGATCTGGTTGCTCCTAGGGGATTGATGTACTTCACTACTGAGGTGTTGTCCATCTTCAGCAGGATGCACAAATGCAATTTCCCCTTCGTAAATGCTTTGATCGCAAAAGATCCAGCTAGTAGTTCTAAGCAATTTATGTGGAGCTGCAGCTCTTCTGCGCTCCATTTTGCCCCTGTCTTTAGTGAGCCGAATTGTGCTCCCCAGCCTATACTGCTGGCATCTGACTCTATAACTAGATCTGGTCAGTCGCCAAAGATGGCTCGCCCATTCCAAGCGTCCATATTCTTCAACAACCACTCTAGTTCTGTGATGGACTTGTGATCTAGCGGGATCGTCTGGTGATATTTCAACCCTTGTTGGAGGTGTCTTATCTTCAGTCTCTGCAGTGCTCGATAATGGAAGGGCCCTGGGAAAATGGCTTGGATAGATGACGCTAATAGCCCTACCATCCTTGCTAGGCCTCTCAGAGGTATGATTTGCTTGCTCAGGCATACTTTGATTTCTTTCTTGATGTCTCAGATCTTTTTGGTTGGCAACTCTAGTGTCGCTAAATTGGTGTCTAGCACGAAGCCTAGGAAGTCTAACCTTCTTGCTGGAGTCATATCTGATTTTTCTTGATTTACTAGGAACACCAGCAAAGCGAGAAGCTCCTTCACCCATGATATGATATGATATTTTATTTGTATCGCGCTCATACACAAGTGTTTCAGAACGCAATGAGGCAAGGGAGGGGAACAAGGGAGAACAAAACAATGATCTTACTAGGCCCAGTGACATTGAGAACACGCAAGTGCAGGGGGGAAGGGAAAAGTGGAAAGTGCTGAGCAAGGATAACAAATACAACAACAAGTGGTAGTGCAGCCAGCAAGTGGCAACTACTAGGTTTAAGGCACAGACAGGGGGTATCTGATTAATGCAGAAAAAAGAGGGGGTCTGTAGGGTTACAGATACAGACCCAAGTGCAAGGGTTTGCCAGGAGGCAGAGTACGTGCGCAGCAGGGTGGGCAAGTACCTCGGCCCGAAATCAGAGGGTAACCAGGTGCACGATGCTGAAGCAGAACAGATCAGCAGGTGAGAGGGGGGGAGTGGGCAGAAGCAAAGTTGAAAGTATTGAGGAGCTTCCGGGAACCAGAGATGGTTCTCCCCAAGTTTCAGAGTGGCAGGGAGGCTGTTCCAGAGTTAGGCCCCAGGTGAAGAGAGAGATCTACCCTAAGCTCGTTTCATTGAGAAACGGCTGACCCTGAGGCAGTTGAAGGTGGAGGAGGGAAGAACTCGAGAGGGAAGGTATTTACGGAGGGAGAGTTGAAGGTATTTTGAATCCAGGCCCCAGAAAGCCTTGTGAACAATGCAAAGGGTCTTGAATTTAATTCTTTCAGTCACAGGGAGCCAATGAAGAGATTTCATGGCTGGAGAGATACAATCCCAGGGCTTGAGGCCAAGGACAAGTCTTGCAGTCCTGTTCTGGATGAGTTGCAAAGGGCCGGAGAGTAGAAGCAGGTAGATTTAGAAAGTGGCTGTTGCAGTAGTCCAACCTATAGAGAACCAGGGCTCGAGAGACAGTGAGCTTCTGGGGGAAGGAGATGAAAGGCAGAATACCTCTGAGGAGGTACAGTTGGAAGTTTGACTTTTTAGAGACATCAGAGATGTGGGCAGAAAAGGAAAGCATGGAGTCAAAGATGACCCTGAGGTTCATAGCCTCGCAGGTGTGGGTAGGAGGAGGGCCAAGGGAGGCCGGCCAGATAGTGACAAGAAAGGAGGGTGAAGGTGTGCCGATGAGGAGAATCTCTGACTTGCTGTCATTAAGGCAGAGATAGTTGGCGGCACACCACTCCTGAATAGCAGACAGACAATCTGAGATGAGAGAAGGAGAAGAGGTGGCAGAGGGAAGCCTGAAAATGAGTTGAGTGTCAGCTGCATAGCACTGAAAACTGGAGCAGAGAGCGGCAATGCGATGGTCGAGAGTTGGGAGGTATTGGTTGAAAAGCCAGGGTGAGAGGTTAGACCCCTGGGGAACACCACAGGTAGAGAGAGAGAGATAGAGGAAAGGAAGGACCCAAGTTGGACCTGGGAGGGTCGATCAGAGAGAAAAGAAGTCAGCCAGGCGAGAGCCTGATTGGTGATACCCAGGTTGTCATGGAGACGGTTGAGCAGGATGGCATGGTTGACCGTGTCAAAGGCAGAAGAGAGATTTAGTAGAATAAGGACACAATGCCGTCTGGTACATCAGAGCTTCTCTGTTGTCTGCCAGTAGCAGCATGTCATCTAGGTATATGATCATACGGATCCCTTTCTCCCTGATCACCTATGCTATTGTCCTCTTGAGCTTGGTGAATGCCCATGGTGCTGAAGCTAGTCCGAATAGCATTGTCTTGAACTGCCAGAACTGCCCATCGCAGTCGAATGCCAGGAATGGTCAGAATTCTTCTTGGACTGGTACGATAAGATAGGCATCTTTCAAGTCTATACTGGTAAACCCTTCCCTTAAGGTGTCTCACAGCTGATGTATACCTTCCATCTTGAAGTGTCTGTATAGCATCCAGCCCTAGAACTCCATCAGGTTTATGACTGGCCTCACTTTCTCTTTCCTGTGTACCAGGAACATGTTGCTTATAAACCGTGGCGTTGCTGTGCATCGCTCGATTGCCCTTTTCTGCTCAAGCTGGCTGAACTCGTAGTGTAGGCTTTCCCCTTCTGCTTGTACTATGTGTATGATATGATATGGCATTTGTAACGCGCCTATACGCAAGTGTTTCAAGGCACAACAAAGCAAGGAAGGGGGAACAGAGGAAGGACAGAGACAATGATCTTACTAGGCCAAATGGCATTGAGATCGTGCAAGTGCAGGGGAGGGGAGAGGAAAAGTGCCAGTGGAAAGGGGAGGGGGCAGTGCTGTACATGGGATCAAAACAATAACAAGAAGTGCAGCCAGCAGGTGGCAAGTGCAAGGGTAAGTGCAGACAGCGGGTGTCCAAAAGTGCAGGTAGGGGGACTGTAGGGTTACAGATACAGACCCAAGTGAAAGGGTTGCTGGGAGGCAGTGTGGAAGTGCAACTAGGCGGGTAGGGAACTGGGCCTGAAATCAGAGGGTAGCCATGTGACCAGTGCAATATCAGACCGGAAATCAGCAGGGGAGAGAAAGAGAGAAGGCACAAGCAAAGAGGAAGGTCTTGAGGTGCTCCCGGAACCGGAGATGGTTCTCCTTGAGTTTCAGGGAGGCAGGGAGCTATTCCAGAGGAAAGCCCCAGCCGAAGAAAGAGATCTACCACCAACTCGTTACTTGGAGAAGCGACTGACCCAGAGGGAGTTGGAGGTGGAGATGCAATGAGTTCACCCATGCAGGTGGAGGAGCGATTAGTTCACCCATCGCTTGCGGGGTAAACTCTTGCACCGGCTCTTGCACCAGGTCTAAATGCAACCCTCTGGCTGTTTGCAGTATCGATGCATCGCTGGAAAGCGTGCGCCAAGTCTGCCAAAACTCTCGTGCCCTCCCCTTACGGGTGGGTATATCCAGGCTCTCACCTGTGGCGGGACCTGGACCTCTACATCTGCGACCTCTGGGAAATCGTCCTCTGGCGGGGAAGAAAGAGTATTGTTGCCTGTATTCCCAGTAATGGGCTCTGTTGTTCTGAGGCCTCCTCGCACCTTGAAATCGACCGGTTGCACGACCTCTATAGCGGCCGGTCCCGGCAAAAACTCTGCCTGGTAAAGATTTTCTTATTGAGGCTTGTGCTTGTTCAGAGGAGGTGTAGGTCCCTACGAACCTCCCCATTTCTTTGCCAAAAGTCCCTCCGAATAGGAGACCATGTGCTGTTTCTCCCTCCTCATCAGTGGCTAGGTCTCCTAGCTTCGTGTCTATTTTCAGCAGGAGGCCCCTTCCCTTCTCATTTCTGATGAAATTGCACAGTTCACCTTTCCTAGTAAGCAAACTGCTCTTTGGGCCCAGTTAGCTAGCATGTCCAGGTCCACCTCTTCCCCGGTGTCCCTGGCGTGCTCTGCCAGATCCATGATTTTTGCCAGAGGGCCTGTGAGATCTAGCACGTTCTCCTGGCAACTTCTCCAGGAACTGCCCATCCCTGTGTGTGGGTCCTTAGCTGTCTTAGTGACAAAAGCCAGCATTTTAGGATCCAACTCGGGTGCCTCTGCAACTTTGCCCAGGAGGTCTGCGCGGGGGCACTCAACCCTCATACACTGCCTTGTGTCTTTGTCTAGGGCCTTTCTGAGCCTATGGGTCATGTATTTTGACATCCTGGGTGATGGCTACCAGTCTGAGGACCTGGGGTTCCCAATGTTCTCTGGCTCAAATATGTATGATATCTCTTCACCCTCGCGTTCTGTGTGTTTTTCTTTCCGGGCTCTCTTGTCCCCAGCAGGCTTCAGCCAATTCTCCTCTGGCTTCTCTCCTTCTTCCTGTGAGGATATTTTGGCCTCCGGTGACTCTTTCTCTGAGTCCCGTCTGCATATCCCATATTATCATCCCCTAGGGAGGGGGTTATGAGGCTTGGCACCGCTGATTTCTGCAGAAAAGCATTTCTTAGCTTCCCGAACGCATCACAGCCTCTGGGGCCTCTTTGTTTGCCCTTAGGTACAACCCGGGGGTCAGTAGAGGATTTCCTCCCGCGGGTCTATTTACACACCTTAAAGCCTCCTTCCAAGGTCTTTTTGGACGTGCTTTGCTTTGTCTCTATGGCTTAACATTGATTCTTAGGTACCCAATCTATCATGCAAGGGTTTAACCCCTTGAGCTACTGCATCCACCAACGAGCTTCCTAGCACCTCCTTGAAGCTGTAAGCCAGGTCTTGTGCCTGCTCCTCTTCACTCCATTCGTATTCAGACATTCCACAATGCCTGGGTGCTCTGTGCCAGCACCTGAACTTGCAGACTTAACTGCATGCCCACTGCTGCGTTGTGCTGGATGTTGCACTGTTATATGCAAGGCACTTCTTGATTCCTTTCAATATTCCTTTTCCTTTCTTTTAAACATTTTTTTGTTTATGTGGCTAGCGTCTCTTTACCAGTTTTTTCCAATTCTAGAGGGTGCTATTTGGCACCCCTGTGAGGCTTGTCTTCTCACTGACTTGTCTTGCCTCCGTATGCTGGGTTTACCCACCGAGAGCTTCTGTACTCTCAAGCGTTAGCTGTCACGTTTTGTAAATTTGTGAGCTTGATTGATTTACTGTTCGCCCAACATTCTGAGTGAATAATTATTCTTTTAACTGCTGCAGCTGGGTTCTCCTTTCACTCTCCGCGAAAGAAACCCTGTCCTTGGAGCGCTAACGCTGCTGACGTGCATTCTACTATGAGGACAGGCAGTGCTTTAAGTGGCACTACAAATCGAGCCGGGGCTCATCGAGGGGGCGTGGCCTAACAGCGGGGGTCCTGCTGGCCCGTGAGGCCACGCCCCCTTGACAAGCCTTGGCTCAATGGGCTACTGGCACCCCTGCCAGGCAGCCTTTTGTAGAGATCAGCACCCTCTCCCCCTGGGGGAGAGGGTGCTGATCTCTGCATTTGTTTTCTATAGGCTTGCCTGGCAGGGGACAGCGCCTCGCCTATTCAGCCTTAATGGTGGCGCTGCCCTTCGCCAGCTGGGGAGGGGCAGCGTCGCCATTAAGGTTGAAAGGGTGAGGCCGCTGGAAGCAGAGGCCTTTTTAATAAATACTGAAACTCCCGCGAATCCGCGGTAGCTTCAGTATTTAGAAAGCAAGGCCTCTGCTTCCAGCGGCCTCACGTTTTCTCTATAATGGTGGCGCCGGCCCACAGGCATCCCTTGATTAAAGGGATGCCTCGCAGGTGCGGCGCCACCATTATGGCTGAAAGGCATTTTTTTCTGAAGCCTGAAGCTCTCGCACACGAGCGAGAGCTTCAGGTTGTAGAAAAAAAGCCTTTTCGTGTAGTGGCTGGGGCTGCAAGGGGAGATTAGTGGGCCCCGGCAGGGCCCCGCCTCAAAACGAAATTTCAGAGCCTGCCGGGGCCCAGCCCCGGCAGGCCCCGGCCCACTTAAAGCCCTGAGGACAGGCCCCCGCCAGGGAGGGGGCCTTTGCGCTCTTCGCCGCTTAGGCCCCACCCCAGCGAGGGAGGGGGCCTTGCTCGATCCTCTATCAGGAAGGGAAACGGGCCCCTGGCTGTGTCAGAAATGCAACACAGTTCCCGTTTCCCTTCCCTTGCTCGGGTCTGAATACTACTTCAGCTCCTGCCACGCTCCGCTTGCAAATGAACCCTGTGTACTAATATAGAAAACCACTTAAAGAGCTCTGGTATTCCGATCTAGATAACAATGTATGCTCTCCCCTTAGTGCTATAACTCTGTTAATTCGTTATCAGCAATTTCTGACAGAAATCATCTTGGTCCATGTAAATACCAACTTCACTAAACACTTAGAATAAGTGAACTTGTTCTGAAGAAAGAAAAGTGAACTTATCTTGCTGAAGAGCAGGAAAAGTAGAGGAGGAGTTGATGGACAGGAAGTGACATGTAGACAGGGCAAGGACTGCCAATGACTACAGATTAACAGAGAACAGAGGGAAATGTAGTTTTTGAAAAGAAAAAAAAAAGAAAATGAGGAGTTGAGTCATTTGCAACATTTATTCTGTTATTTTGTTGAAACTGCTGAAGAGTGGTATTCAAGAAGTTGAAGCATAATGCTCGCCTCCTGTCTTGACATAGAATCAACCAGTTAATTCCAGACATAACAAAATGAAGAAAGATCAGACACTTTGGAATTTGGGACCACTAATGGGACACCTTTTGTGTGGGACCTGTTCAGTATGTAAGTTTACAGACAAAGTTACAGAATTCAAAGTACGTAATAAATCAAAAGAATTACTAACTTTAAAACCTCAAAGGTAGTGTATTACATTTGATGCCCTTGTGGGCAAATGTATGTATGCTAAACTATGAGAACAGCACATATATATGGGTAGCTAAACATTGTTTAAGAATTAGATGTCAAAATACCATTGCCCCCATCGCTCAACACTTTATTTAAAAGAATCATTCTGCACATTAAATATTTTGGTGGATTATAGACACAAAGACTAGTAGCAGTAATATTGAGAATTCATTACTGCTCAAGGAGGCCCAACGGATATATAGACTGCAAACACGCCTGCATGGACTCAATGACCAGTTTATTATTCCAAGCTAAGAACCCTACTATCGTGTTATGAATTGGTTGAAGTTGAGTACTGAAAATTAAATCCTTTATCGACTTTATAAAAAGATGAATTAAAAAGTCCTGTATATTGATGCCTTTGTATACAGGTTTTCATTATTTACATTTATTCTAATATGTCAAAATGTAACTAGTAATGCAGTGAGTCATATAAAAACTACCAGAATGGCCTTCACGTCTGTCATGCAAGACATAATGATGTCACTAAATGTACATAACAAAGTACATAAGAACAATTCCAATATGGTGTCTTAGACACACTGCATAAGAGACGCTCACTAAGTATTGAAAGACCACTAATAACAGAATTGGTAAGCCACTTTTAGGATACCTTCTATTTTGCTACATCCTCTGTCATTTTGGATTTGATAATACGTTATTACAAAGTCCTTAATACTTCAAATAATTGTAATCTTGTAGAGAGAAAACCATACATAGAAACTGCATCAAGCAAATGCTTTTGAAGGTGGGCATTGTGAACAAAACAGGTAAATGAATGTATCACTTTTAGATTTTCTCCCACATACCAAAATGTTTTATTCGTAATAACCTTGACTCATTGAAATGGGTAGGGTGTACTTACTATTCTTTCCCCTCCCCCTCCTGAAGGGACAGCAGAGAAATGGGTGGGGTCAGAGAAGAGGTACAGTAGTGTGAGTAGAAAGGAAGAGGTGAGCTTCGGTATAAGTGAACCAGCTTGAATTCAAGAGAATACGTGCAAGGCACAATCCCAAAACCCTTTAGAATACTAACCATTTTTTAAACTAGGGACAGCTGGTACGTCTCTGAGGGAGTTCAGATAGCTGGCGTTTAGGAAAGACCTTTTGAGACACAGGTAGAGATTAGACAGTGGGGGATACCATTTGGTAGCACTAACCACAGTTACAGACAGCTAGGCCAGAGAGGCAAATCCCAAGAGAGACGAGAGAGAGGGGGAGTCCCTAAAGCCCACACAAATAAATAAAAGCCCTTGTACTGTCCTCGAGCGTCAGAGTGTTCTTGTGCCACCTGTGGCATGTGGTGTCAAAAGTGTGATTCATATCACACCTTGATATAGAGGTCGCCCACCGCCAGACACCATGTTGAGAATAATGTGGATAATGAGTATAGCAGGACTTCCCACCTAAGTCATGCCGAAGCAGTAGGATAGGGCCTATTTGCCGATGAGGAAGTAATCATCCCATGGCAAATCAAGGGTATGAACTGGACTGAAGATAGAGATTCCCGAAAGTACTGGATGCGGTTAGCCCGCTGGAGTTCTCTAAATCGGGCAACC
This sequence comes from Ambystoma mexicanum, assembly GCF_040938575.1. Classification (NCBI taxonomy): domain Eukaryota; kingdom Metazoa; phylum Chordata; class Amphibia; order Caudata; family Ambystomatidae; genus Ambystoma; species Ambystoma mexicanum. The sequence goes on along the minus strand of NC_090925.1, from coordinate 1,152,155,701 downwards.
ATTACATTCTTATAATTGTTAAATACAGGGCATGCTATCATGAGGCTTTCCCTGTGAGAAGGTACACCACTACAGCCATACTCAAGGTGATCATTCCATTCTTAACAAGCGGTGGTTTCCCCCAAGGAAATCTGGGCTGACCAGGGGAGCAGCTTTGGGTCAAGACTGATAGAAAAAATGAAGACACTCATGAGGATTTGTACATTGAGATATCTATCTATTACCCTCAGACTGATGGTCTGCTAGAGAGGTTTAACAAGACTTTGAAAATTGTCTTCTGGATAGGGTTCACGGAAGTTGGAAGGAATTGGGATGATCAGATTCAGTGGGTTCTGTTTCCCACAAGAAAGACTCCCCAGTCATCTACCGGGTTCTCCTGATTCAAGCTGGTATAGTGAAGGAATCCGAGAGATGAATGGGGGGGGGGTCAAATAGTCAACAGCCCAGTGACCACTCAATGATCACAAATTTACAGTAGTACACAGAATAAATCTCAGATAACTGGTAAATGTACATATGCAAGAAGCTCAAAGTTGACAAGAGAAGGCCTGCAATAAGGGGCAAAGTTATGCATATTCCAGGTGTGTGACCGTGTTATGGTCCTATTACCTATACCCAAAAACAATTATTGGCTAAGTGGCATGGACATTACTTTATCAAAGAAGTGGTTTCCCCCTAACATATAAAGTGCAACAGGCAGGAGGAGCTCAAAAAGATGATAGACCTCTGAGTCATCGAGATATTTCATTGTGCCTGGACCTCACTAATTGTCCTTGTTCTGAAATCAGATCAAATATAGCAATTCTGCATCAACTTTCAATGGCTTAATACCAACTCCCATTCAGATGCCTACACTATGCTCTGAATAGATGAGCTTGTGGAGACCAGCCAATTTCATATCTACCCAGGGTCTGACAAAATGGTACTGGAAGGACCCTCTGAATGGGGAACCAAAGCTTACAACAGACATTGCTACCCCAGAGGGCCTGTTTCAATTTACATTCTTCAGCCTACACAGTGCTTCCACAACCTTCCAACGGCTAATGACTAGCAAAGGCAAAATGCGTGTTGGCTCCCTGTAAGGCCTTTGGAAAAACTTATTTAAATATTGGTTCACAGTTCAACCTGGAAAGAACATCTTGAACATATAAGGCTGTCTGTGATAGATTGAAGGAAGCCATACTGATGGCCAATCCAGCAAAATGCCATCTGGTACAATTCTCTGTGAAATAGCTGAGGTTCCAGGTGAGAAATGCTTAAATCCTATCTCAATTTTCCAAATTACAGACCATACAGCAAGCGATGTTCCTAGTTACCAAAAGAGATATGCGAGCCTTCCTCTGTTTGGTCGGTTACTACAGACGCTTCATTTCTCATTTCTCTGACATGGCTGGCCCGGCTGACTGAACGTCAAAAAAGGGCCAACCCAGTCATATTCAGTAGGATATCTTGCCACAATGTTACAGTCTTTTCACAAATTCAATGGATTGCCTAGTATACTCTCTTGTCAGGAATCCTTTCTCGTTAGCTATTACAGATCCCCTGGTATGCTCCCTTGCTAGGTATCTTTTCCCCAAATGTCAGCTGGCTTGTGTCTTCTCTTTACCAGGACTTCTCTATGGGTTTTATTGTTTCTTTCAATATATCGCATTACCCTCTACTTTGCTCTGTGCAATGTATTTGCTTAGGGTAACACTTGTTTCAGCTCTCTCCCACATTGTCATTTCTTGTATATGTAATTATCCGAATCTCTTTGTTGCACTTTTTCTTGTCTGTATTCGAATCTTCTTCCTTTTAAACTTTGATTTAACGTTAGGTTTGTCCTACTTTTATATCGTCTTTGTGAATTGTCCATACTATCAATCTCACATATTTCATTCACTTGCTTGCTTATTTGTCGCTATGCCCCACGGTCTCCAATGGCTCTGGGCCAACTCACTGTTGATGTGTGGCATCCCCAACTTATGCTGTGTCTCTGTGGTGAAGCTTCCTTCCAGGATTGGCTTCCCAGGTTATGCAGGCATCTCTTCAGCATTCCTTGCAGCTCTGTATATATATACTTGCTGGCTCTCTTCTGTGGCCAGAACCGGAGGACACCTCCTTCTGACTCGACTGTACCACCAGGAGCTCTGCTGTGCTTCTCAGTGCTCCCGCGGTCCTTCAGGTATGCCTGCTGCACTCCTTCCTCGTTCCTGCAAAGTCAGTTTCTGAAAACTTGATGCGTTCGCGAGCCGCTGTATGAACGTGCTCGTCTTTCCTTCTGCGTTTCTCTCTCGTGCTGCTTTTCTCAATACTGCAGTTGCCATTTTTAAAGTTCCCGGGCAAGTTAAATTGAATGGAACAACTAGTCTGCACATTGTCCTTTGGACTTGGCTTAATCTGTATTAACTCTTCCCTCTTCTTCTTCGTCTCAATACTTGAGACCTGGCCTTATGAAATCTGAAGTCCATAGATGAAATTGGATTTCCAAAATGATGTTGTTCAATAACTTCACATACAGAATTGTCAGAAATAGAAGATGTTTTCTATGTGTTGTGAATATTTGAGATATACATGGAATTTTGCCTAGAGTGACATAAAGAAAGGGGTTTCCGTGTTATGATGAATACACAATGAGTCAATAAACATGCACAATGGACTCTTACCTGAGGCAGAGTGTTGAAGAGAGATGTGAGGAGGATCCTCCCACACTTCACGCCGATCCCAGGATTTAAGAAAACAAGAGACAGGGGTGAGCCTGGGAAACCCTCCTGGGTAATAAAACCCAAAGTAGCTTCTTGTAGCTGGGCTTCTTGACAAGGAGATGAGGTGAAAGGCTCTACACCGGAGCAGCAAGTCTGGGCAATCCCTCAGTAGTCAAATAATGCCTGCAGAAAGATATAAAGTCTTGGTAGGCATGAAGGAGAGGTTAGATACATAATGGTAGCAAGCGTTATATAGTAGAAAGGATATTCTGGATGGAATGCTAAGTGTCAGGAAACGAAACGTAGGTAGCAGGATAGAAGAGCATTATAGCGGTGGGCCAGAAATGCGAGAAAGAGCAGTTCTCCCCCACGGCTCCTCGGAAGGATGAAAGGCTGAGTTTGGCCTTGCCGGGATTCGAACCTGCATTAGCAGGCTCTGCACGGCTTGGCCCGGCACTCTGAAGGGTGGTACTCGCGGAAAATGCGTTTGCCTCGTTAGGTGATCTGATAACGGAGAGAAAACTCAAAGCTGCAACAGATGGAGCGGAGCAGCCTCAGAAGAGCAAGAGATTGAAACTCGCATATTTTTTTAGGTAGTGTCGAGTATGGTGAACATGTTGCACCAAGAGAGCACTGGAACTGGGGAACAATTTGTGCTTCGTGTATGCAGCAAATGGTGAACGTGTTGCGCCAATGAGGAAAGAACAAGGTCCTGAAGTCCCACAATGATCTGATCACAAAAGGGAAAGAAAGGTAAGGAAGCGGGAAGAGAGATGAGAAAAGGGGAATCAGAAAGTAGAGGAAAGTTTACCAGGAAATCCTTGGATTGAAGTAAAATACTTGCGTTCGAAGAGCGTAGCATCAAAGTAGTAGCAACGCCCCGGAGTGCCTTCTTAAACTGTCGCCAATTAACTGCTGGCCCACTGATTGAATTGTGTGTGGCCATTTTGAAAAAGAATTGTCTGTTGAAAGTTGTTTACTTTCAAGGACCTGTGTGGCGCCATCTTGGATGAGGGTACAACTGATCTTAAACCTACCCTTTTACATCTAAAACAGCCTCCATGAAAATTGAGGAGAACCATCTCTGGTTCCAGAAACAACTCAAGACCTTCCTCTTTGCTTCTGCCTTCTCTCTTCCTCTGCCCTGCTGATTTCCTGTGTGGCACCATCTTGGATGAGGGTAAAACTGATCTTAAACCTACCCTTTTCCCTCTGGAACAGCCTTGCTGCGTCTTTGAAACTTGAGGAGAACCATCTCCGGTTCCGGAAGCACCTCAAGATCTTCCTCTTTGCTTCTGCCTTCTCTCTTCCTCTCCCCTGCTGATGTCCTGTCTGATACTGCACTGGTCACCTGGCTACCCTCTGATTTCGGACCATGGTCCCTGCCCACCCAGTCGCACACCCCTTCTGCCTCCTGGCAACCCTTGCACTTGGGTATGTATCTGTAACCCTACAGTCCCCCTTCCTGCACTTTTGGACACCTGCTGTCAGCACTTACCCTTGCACCTGCAACCTGCTGGCCGCACTTCTTGTTATTGTTTTGATTCCTTGTACAGCACTGCTACCTCCACTTTACCCTGGCACTTTTCAGCCCTCCCCCCTCCCTTCCACTTGCACGATCTCAATGTCACTTGGCCTAGTAAGATCGTTGTCTCCGTCCTCCCTCTGTTCCCCCTTCCCTGCCTCGTCGCGCCTTGAAACACTTGTGTATAGGCGCGTTACAAATGTCATATCATATCACATGCCAAAGGGACCATGAAGCACGACGGATCATGACATTCCAATTTTTACGGGAAGGCGGAACTGTTGGGTGACAACAAGTCATTAAGAACTTGGCTATTATGAGATCTTGTTCAGTAGGAAGGGGAGAATAATGTCTCTTATCCGCTGGAGTCACCATCTTCCCCCGCCAGCCATCTCCTCCCATGTGATCCTCCCTCATGCTACCACCTCCAGGGTTAGGATCAGGTAGAGGCTGCCGTCCTTTGGCCACATGAGAGGAGGGATAAACCGGGGAATCAGTGATGACTCCGTAGGATTCGTCAGAGTAGAGAAACCCCACTAGAGTTAAGGACAGACAGGTTTATCATTCCCTTGAATAGACATTTATAGCAATCATCATGGCACAACTTGGTCAGTCTCTTCATTCCTTGTCACCACACCAGAAATAAAGGAAGAATAGAAGGACACAAGTACAGGGTATGACAGTGTACATTTAAATGGCCATACACAGATAACAATAATGTAAAAATATATCAATGTATAAAGTTCCACCTGAAAAACACAAATTCAATACACCTGGTCCTCCTTACATCTGAGTCATATGGTGCTGGCTTTAGAGTCAATATAAAGGTAGACACCTTTGGAACAAAAAGGATAAGAGAAGTGAAAAAGGCACACTATTGTAACAGGTAAAAGGCAAGTTTATGTGCACTGTACTCTGCATATGGAGAGACTAATAACTCTCACTTGTGACATGGTTGCTTTTAATAAGCCTGTAAACTATACCCATGGATTTGCACAAAGCAAACCATAGCAACATACCTGTTCGACTGGAGTGCTGTCGTATGTTCCATTAAGAAAACTTCCCATCACATTATCCTTCTTCGGGATAAGAAGTGAATAGACAAGTGTACAAAAGCTAAAAATAAAAAGATACAGATACACTATGGGCTGTACTTTTAGTTGGTTAGGCAGTATCTGTAGGAGGCAGTAAATACAGTGACGTACAATGGTAATATGCTATGTCTAAGCTTAGAAACGTGAGGTGGTATCCAAATTATGTAACTTTACCACATTATTATTGACATTTCATAGTTGAATCAAGATGTATTGAATAAATTAGCACGAGAAAACATGTCTGTGTGTGCAGTTTTTGGAATGTCATACAAGCATGTATTGCTATGTTTCCTTTCTTGTATGTAAAAATAGGACAGCTCTGTCTTCCTGCAAGACTAGTGGCACACCCACAGTGTCAGATCCTTGATGAACTGATTTTATACTACGAATCAGACAATGGTGTCAAAATGAAGTTGCCAGCAGGACCAATGACGTATGTTTCTTTGATGGGACACCGTGACTGCGGCGGCCAATAGACCAATTGCATGGTATACACGCATTTCGTGGAATGATTTTACATCGTGGAACTTTTCATCGCCAACCCTTCCATCGCCAAAAACTTTTTTTTAAAAAACTTTTTTATGGGGGGGGGGAGTTTGGTGCGGTTTGGGGTATGATTATTTAAGTAAGGGGGGGTAAATAAAAAAAGGAGTTTTGGGCGATGAAAGGGTGGCGATGAAAAGTCCCACGATGTAAAATCATTCGGCAAAATAACGTAGAACCCAATTGCGTATACACCTTTTTCCTTTGTGTTGCATATTGACTGTGAAAGGAGGGACTTTAATGCTTCCTTCAGTATCAGTGGGGCACCCACCCTGTCATATCCTTGATAAAGTGGCTCTCCACTATGAATTTGGCCATGGTGTCAAAATGAGGTGAGGAGACGTGTCTCGAGTGGCCAACAGGGCCGATGACATGGTGTTTCTTTGGTGGAACCTTCTACAAAGGACTAGATCTAGACCAGTGGTCGAAGTGTACGAAAAAAAGTAGTGGAGCTATGTTCCCTGCCGGTCTGCCCCAATCCCCACAAACCCCATCGCTGCGCCCCTCCCACACACAGTCGGAACCCCCAAACAAACATACATATTATTTAAGGGAATGTTCAGTGCAGTGCACTGAAGTGCAAGCTTCAACTTATTCCTACACTTTATTTTAAAACTAAACCGTTCCGGAACGGTTTCTTTTTAAAATAAAAGTATAGGAACGGTGAAACTGAAAAATAAAAAGTATAGGAGCACCGTGCCCAACCACTGCCGCCCACTTTGACCTCTGCTCTAGACACTGTGCCTGAGGAAGCCAATACGCCAATAGGCCAATAGAAATACACTTTTATTCCGTTGTGTTGTATCTTGACAGTGAAAGGAGGGCCTTTCTCACTTCGTCCAGCCCAAATGGCTCACCCACCATGTCAGATCCTTGATAAACTAACTCTACATTGCAAATTTGGCAAATGTGGGCTTTTCTTGCTTCCTCCAGGAGATTGTTGGATAGCTTGAAATGCAATTAGCACTCTACACCGTATAAAATGAGTATGTGGTCTCTAAAGGATTTCAAGCGAACAAAGCCCCAAAGCGGACAGGGCTGTTGTGCCTTTGTTTGAAGAATACTTCATTTCATGTGATTGTGTAAATACAATCTGATGACACAAAGCATTGTTGGTGTCTTCACAATGGATAACATTTTGAATAGTTTCTAGAACAAACACACAGAAGGTCATTTTCGAATCCCCCCGGGATTCTGAGGAGGCAGCCCCTATTCTGAAAGAATGAGTGCCGAAACCCTTGGGATCCAACCCAGCCCTTGTGATTGCTTTCATCAGCACCCCTTTGAATTGGTAGTGGCTTATTGCCGAAGTGTCCTTATGAATCAAGAACCTCCCCCCAACCTTGGGTCTTTGTAAATAATAGAGGTTGGTAATACATACCGGGCAGTTTACTGCCTCATCGATACAACAAATGTTGATGGTTCTTTTAGCCCCAGTTTTTGATTTTTGGATTTCTATGCTGATGCTCTCATTTTTGACCCTGACTTCCATGACGCCCAACCCGTTGCTGGCCTTGGTGCTGGACGCGATGAGTTCACTCACACGGAAAGCCCCAAAGTATGCCAGGAAAAAGGCTGTTCTGAACAGTCGGATCTCGTATGGATGACAGCATATGGCTTCTAGCTGGTTTGTAATATGTACCAGTTTGCTGAAATCAAGGGGGCGGCGGGTGTCTACCTGGGGGCCCTCTAATCTGCCCCAACCTTTTAATGCATAATTAATGAGGGCACTTTGGGTGGGGTCTGGATCACCCCGTAATTTTGAAAAATATGAGACTGCGACTAAGTGTCTTTTTGCCCAGTCTCTCTTAAAACCTTGTTCATGCGCCCATTTTAGGAATATTTCTATGTCTTTAATTGTTATTAACTCTACGTGTTCTATGCCTGTGGACTTAAAGACTGTTTGCAAGCACTTACTGTATTGAGCAGCGGTAGTGCTTGCCAGTGCTTTCCCTGCCATCTCTGTGAGGAAGCCTAGGGCGTTGTTGGCACCCGTTTTTGAAGTGCCTGCTTCCTGTTGGACATCCTGGCCCTGGCTCTCTGGCACTGGCGTTGGTGTCGTTCCTTTATTGGCACCCGTTTTTGAGGTGCCTGGTGTTTGTTGGGCATCCCGGCCTGGGCTCTCTGGCGCTGGTGTTGATGCCATTATATTATTGGCACCCGTTTTTGAGGTGCCTGGTTCTTGTTGGGCATCCCGGCCTATGCTCTCTGGCGCTGGTGTTGATGCCGTTATTTTTGATTTCCCATTATTTTCCAGCATTCCGCTAGTATCGGGGTCATCTGTTCTTGGCCGTGCAGCGCTAGCTCCCGGAATCTTGGCCACTGAAAGCGAGATAAAGCATCCGCTATGTTATTGTCTGTACCGGCGATGTGCTTTGCTCCGTGATTCCCGGGAAAACCAGGGTTGTAATGCCCCGGTAATTCCGGGAATCACGGAGGCGGAATGGTAATACGAGTCCGGCGGTAACCAGGCAGTTTTACCACCGCGGTTACCGCCGGACTCGTAATGATGCCCAATGTTTTCTTGTAGTGTGACTGCTGTGATGGCTCGTAAGACATTTAGCACTAAAGGGCATTTGGTAGACCTTCTGTTTATGGAGCCTACTAATGCCATGTTGTCGCACCAGACCAAGAGTTCCGTGTTAGCTAGCTGCCTGCCCCAGATGTATAATGTTAGCCAGATGGGAAATATTTCTAGGAGGGTGATGTTTTTTGTCCACCCTGCCTGGTGCCATGAGTTGGGCCAGTGTCCTGCCACCCATTCTGAGTCTAGTATGGCTCCAAACCCTTGCTCCCGGCTGCATCGGTGTAAAGGACCCTTTTTGACCATGTATTCAAAGGCGTTCGCCAAAGTGAGATCCCATTGAAATTATTGAGGAAATTCCTCCAAATTTCTAGATCTTGTTTCATCTCTGCGCCTAGTCGGATGTGTAAGTGGGGTTTGGTCAAAGATTTGGTTTTAAGGTCCAGGCTTCTGGAAAAAACTCTCCCTTGTGGGATTATTCTTGCAGTGAAGTTAAGCCTGCCTGCTAAAGATAGAATTTCTTTAACTGTGCCCTTGTCTTTCATTGTCAGGGCTTGTATTTTCTCCAGGAGTTCTGCAATTTTTGTTTTCGGGATCTTGCATAGTCCTTGTGCAGAGTCAATCTCAATGCCTAGAAAAACTATATTGGTGGCTGGTTTGGTTGTTTTTTCTATTGCCAGGGTTATGCCCCATTGTGCGGCCATTCTTTCTAGTTCCATCAGGGACCCATGGCATTCTTCTGAGTTTGCTGGACCCATAACCATGAAATCATCTAGGTAGTGTACCACTTTGGCCCCTGGTCTTTTTCTGAAAGGCCCATTGGAAAAAGGAGCTGAATTGTTCGAATAGGGCGCAGGATACTGCGCACCCCATGGGGAGACATCTGTCTACATAGAATCTATTATTAAACGTAAAACCTAACTATTGTTGGGAATCTGGATGGACAGGTAAAAGTCTGAATGCGGATTCAATATCCAGTTTGGCCATCAGGGCGTACCTACCACATTCCTGAATGAGTTTTACCGCCTCCTGGAATTGAGTGTAGGATACTGCGGTTTCTGTGTGTGGAATGCCGTTGTTTAGTGATTGGCCTTTGGGATATGATAGGTGGTGAATTAGCCTCATTTTCCCTGGTTCTTTTTTAGGGACCAGGCCTAAAGGTGATATTAAGTAATCTTTGAGGGGCATGTGATCCCAGGGTCCAGCAATCCTGCCCAACAGCAGTTCTTTCTTGATTTGGTTCTCCACTATTTGGGGGTTGTCCCTGGTGGACTTTAGGTTCAATGGGATGTTCTGTGATCCCGTACCCTTAAAGGGGATCCTGAAGCCCCTGGTAAAGCCCTGTAAGATTGCCTCACTGGTTGCTCTGTCTGGGTAGTTGCTGAGTGCTTTTCTAAAATTGTTTGGGTTGATGGGAGATCTGCCTGGTGTCAGTATGGGTTTTGGAGGGGATTGGTTGTTGCTAGTCTTTTGAATTTTTGGCTGATAGTTTGGTGCAATTACTTGCTGCGTGGTCGCCATTGCAGTTTGTGCAACTGTGTTTGTACCAGCATTCTTTGCCCCAGGTGCATTGGTTCTTTCCAAAATTCCTGCATGGAATGATGGCTTTTGCGGAATGGTTTTTGTTCTGCTTGTGGGTATTAGACTTTGCCCCCCATGGCTGGTTCTTCCTTAAAGGCTGTTCGCTCTTTTTGTGCTTGTCATTGTCATTGTTCCTAGCACCTTGGGTATTTTTATTATATTTGGAGGGGTTCTGTGTCGCCTCTTCTTCTGCTGGAGGCCCAGTGTTTAACATTTATAAATCATTTTGGTCCTCGTCCCATTCAAAGGTTGGCCTCCTGACATGCTTCTCCTAAATCTGATGTCATAAGCTAGCCAGGTCTTCCCTTTCTGAGCGACTTTTACTTCCCGTATTTTATCCATGTAAGCCCATAATTTTCTGCCATCATTCGGGAATTTCTCCTCATAAATTGTTGCCTGGATGGCGAAGGCCTGTAGACAATTGTCCCAGTTTGTTCTACTTGGGCGTTACTGGCTATGGCTTTCTCTTCAATCATTTTGGGATCCCTGAAGGCATCCTTACCTTTGCATTGCGCTTCTATCAGTGAAAATATTTCTATGAATTATTTTGCCCAAATGGCTTCCTTGATTGTGATATCAATATTCCATGCTAGGCATCTTTTATATCTATTTAGTATCTCCGTCTGAAAGAATTTAAATTTTACCTCTAATTGGTCATTGCAGATCTTTGCAATGTCTGGATTGCAATTGATTTGTCCAATTGGCCCCGCAGGTTCTGTGCTGGGGTTGCCCATGCTTTCAGAGCACCTGTTGGGTCTGCCGTGGCCACTGCTGGTGCAGTTGTGGTAGCTGCAGCTGGCATTGTTGGCACTTGTGTCACTGATGTGCTTGGGGCTTTTATTTGTGCTGTTGTTGGTGTAGTGGGGGTCACCAATATGAGAGGTTCAGAGTTTCTATTGTGGTTTGTGGGCCCCAGCTCCCCTGTTTGGGGAACTTGTTTCTCCCTCATTTCCCACAATAGCTGTTGCATTTCTGACATATTATTACACAATTTTGCTAGTTTTTTGTTACCTTTTCTGGGGCAGTCTGTCAGTTTCTGTCTTTTTGCTGGAGGTATGACGTCATCTTGACTGGGCGGTACGGGGATCCCGTCCCATGGTAGTCCGTACATGTTTTCTCTTACCCATGGCCAACCGTAATGTTCAGCTGCCTCGCGGGCTGCCAGCAGGTGGGGCGATTTCGGTTTCTGTGCTGGTGTTTTGGGTTCCCGTGTTTTTCGTTTGGGACCCATGCTTTCCTTTCCGCCTGTTTAGATTAGAAAGGGAAAAATATAAAAAAGGGGTTTTTTTTGTTTTTGGACCTGTAAGGGTTTGCACCAGTGTCCGCGGTCTCTGCACGGATGTTAAATTTAACTTTGTACTTGCTAAAAATTGTTATGGTTATCCTGTGCTTGTTTTTTATAGTTTGGTATTTAAATAGATGTTTTATCTAAAAACAACTGGCTGGAATTTTCCTGGCCGGGATTCAAACCTGTATCAGTAGGTTCTGCACGGATGTCAAAAGGCGCGACATCTACTCGCTGTGCTATTGTGATGTTTTGAATTTTGTTGCTGGGATTACCCGTGTGGGTAAATGCTATGTTGTTCAATACGATCATTCAGTTGACTTCCCATCCCTTGTCATGATAAATCGTGCATGCCCGTTTTTGGGCTGGGTTCTAGAAAAACCCGATCGTTGTATGCCGGCAGTAGTTAATATAAACAGTGCACATTATATGCTTGAAAAATTAAGCAGTAGCCTGTTGCAGGGACATACGAGTAATGTCCCCGGTCCAGGGTTTCCTCGCGGCTTCAAGTTAAATACATTCGCTGCTTTAAAATTTAATGATACATGCTACGCGTGCTCAAAGACGCCAGGCACAAGCGGCTGTCTGCGGATGTTTAATTAATCTGTTCGCGATCGGAAACAATGTTCCTTTTTGTGTGCTCGTCGCCTGGCGAGGTGGCTCACCGTGGAGATTGACACGTTCTTTCGCAGAGGCTGCCACCGCCGGGCTTTGTTGAAAGTTTCTTAGTTCGCGCTGCTGGTAAGTGGAAAACCCCGCTATGCTTTCCGCTTCTGTGTTTGTTTTTTCAAATCACTGCTGCTCGTCTCGCGGTCGTGAAAAATTTCATGAGCAGTACAATGCTCACAGGAATAAAGATGCTGCGAATACAGCGAACTTCAAAGATTGCAAAGAAGCAAAGGTTTTGGAAGGCACTGAAGTAAACAGTGCACCTCCTGTGTGTTTGGGTCCCCGTTCAGGGTCCACAAACTGTTTGTGTTTTCTCAGAGCATGCTGCTCTGTATTTATAAGACCCAGGGAAGTCCTGGGTCTTTGTTTTGCATACTAGTGGGGGCTGTTATGTTTCAGCCCCCGGCCGGATAGCCGACTATCTGGCCCCCCGGGGGGGGGCAGGTCTTTGAACGTGGTCCCTGCCTGCCTGTTGGTTTCCTTAGGTGCTTAGCACCTTGTTGCATGAAAGAAGGGTGAAGTGATTGTTCACACTTCACCCTTCCTCAGCATTGTGTAGGTCAGACAGCGTGTCTCTTCGACTTGGGGGGGAGGAGAGGAGCAGTAAAGGGAAAAGTTTTGGCTGCCCCTCTCCGGGCCTGCTGAATGGTGACAGCAGTTACCCTGCCTCGCTTTGTGAGGTACTGCAGCATTGCCCATTGGATTTAAAAAGTCGTGTATTAACAAGCATGAAATAAGGTGTCAATACTGGCAATTTATTTGGCAGATAGATTTTGTGATAAATAATGTACCGTTGTCACATAATCATGAAACATTAGACAAATAATAATTGTATAATGGTGCAACCTGCATCACCATGAGTAATTATCACATAATAATTATTTGTTTTATATGTTTTAAAAAATCATGAGTTCACAGCAGAGTGACAGTGCACACATCACTTGTGTATCATGTGGCAGCATAAGGCGATATGTCGGGACCTGTAATAATTGGAAAAACAATAACATAATTTGAATGTAAGAAAAAAAATCAATTTATACAATTAATACATTTTGTAAATTTTTAATTCACACGGTTAAAGCAACCAAAAGTAAATTGAAAATGAAATAGAGATTTATTTTAACAAAAAATAAATATATATGTTATATCCTAAATTATTGACCTGTTGTGTCCACAAACCCTCTGTATTCACCAGTCGCACTTGGTAAATCCTCCCTGGTGGCTAACGCAGCACATGCTGGTACAACTCTACGGACTCTGACTCCCACCCTTCCATCCATGAATCAACCATGTATAGGATCTCTACTCCACGAGTCTGTACCATCTATTAAAAAAATGTAAATTGTTTAATTGATAGGAAAGAACTACAACATTTTTGCATGTATTTGTTCATTTTGCACTATGCTAGTTTCAACAATAAATAGATATAAAATAAGAAACATACAAATTAAATACAATGTGATATAAATCAGCAGGGGACAGTATACAAAGGAATATATTCTTTAGAAATGTATTTCTTGCTGAAATTTTGGTTGTAAATAGAAACTTTGTAAACTTATTGTAAAAGAAAGGACCGTGTAAACAACAATTGGCTGACTGTAATAACCAAGAAATATTATATACCAAAGATGAAAAAATGTGATCTTGTTGGACATATAGATTGTAACTTTGAAACACATCACAAGTCAGTTAATCAGTAAAATAAATAGACACCATACTCACTAATTGCTGGGAATACGTCGATGAACAGTGCCACAAAGTTCATGCATAAGGATCATCAGCATTTGAAGAACCCAACGTGTAAGGCACGCTGCCCTAAAGTGAACTTGCTGTGTTATGCATAGTCCTGCAGGCAGAGCTTTCTTGGCAACATGTATTTTCTTCCAAAGTTAGCATTACTTGACAAGGATGATAGCGACATCAAGTGGAAACATCTTCAGTTCCATTAGCTTCTAGATAGGGGAAATCGTCCTTGTATTAATGATCCCCTCCACTTCCTCCTAGTTTTGCCATGATTCCATTTCTGAACCCCTGAGTACCGGCCATGGTTCTTGACGACAGAAACAAAAAATACAATTTCTTTTTAAAGCCAACGCGAAATCTACATTCTGCTTCAAATAAAAATGAAGTAAAGCCAATCGTGCGTTGAAAAAACCCTTCAGCTACGAAGAGAGCGGATAGGAACAAATTATGCAAGAAAAATAACTTTGACTGCAATAAACTTTGAACTTGTCAAAGGATTCATTGTGCAAATAAAAGCAGTGAAGTCATATTGAGATAAATAGCTAATTCACAAGGTGTAACTGCATCAGTATATACCCCTGCATATACCCTTGGAGGCCAGCAGTTTGCGGTAACAGAAATAGAAAAATAAACATACTTGTTTCAGAATGGACGACGTTTGAGCTAATCGAAGTTTACCACAAATTACAACTCTGGCCAGTGAGAAATAAATTCAGTGAACACAAAGTGGCACAAGACTTAAGGGCCTCATCACGAGTTGGGCGGTAACGCTGGCGCTCTATATGCCCTACCGCCAAACCCACCGGCGCTATTAGTGCCGGATCACGGGTTTGGCGGATTTGGAATTCCCCATTGAGCCCATTCAGGAATGCCCCATTCCCCATTGGGCTCAATGGGGAAATTTCGCGCTCATACCGCTGGCGGATTTCCCGCTGGCGGTATGAGCGTGAATTTTCGGCGGATTTCCCCCCAGCTCAGAGCTGGGGAGAAATCCGCCGAAGCCGTGATTTGGCGGACCCTTAAATCCAGCGGTAACAGCGCTACCGCTGGATTTAAGGGTTACAGCCAAACTCGTGATGAGGCCCTAATACTGGTAAAGGAGAAAGGCTTTGCTAAAACTTAGAGAACACTAAATCGTCTTGTGCTCTTCTATGATGACACATGAATATATTGCATATATATATATATAATATATATATATATATATATATATATATATATATATATATATATATATATATATATATGTATATATATATATATAGTTGCTGCCTCTTCTCTATCCCAAAAACACCACTGGAGGAGAGGTGGTGGACATATGAAAGGTAGTGTGGGCTAGAGTCTCCTCTCTCTCCCACACTACCTTTCTTATGTCCACCACCTCTCCTCCCAACCATTCTACTCTCATCTACATCTCCTCTATCTATCCCGCTAAATTAACACCCATCCTATATTGACCTCTGTTGAACCCGTTTGCTTTCCAAATGGTCAAAGTCCCAATCATAAGCCCTCATCTCGCTGAGCTCTTTAAACTATTTCTACACAGAACTCTTCCCTGACTCCTTCAAATCTGCAACTATCCCTCACCCTTTTAAAGAAGCCCTCTGCCAACCCAAACATCCCAGCGAACTACAGCCTGGTTTCCCCCCTATCCCATTATTCCACAGTCCTTAAGTGGGTGTTCTTCAGTTGATCACGAGGTACCTTATGGATAATGGCCTTCTTGGAGATCCACTTCAATCTTGCTTCTGCAATGAGCACTCCACTGAGACTACACTCATGTAAGTCTACAACTTTTTCTCTGTTGCTTATTGCTCCAAACCCTGCTCTATTCTCTTCCTTTTGGACCTCTCTGCCACATTTGACCCAGTTGACCACTCCTCGGTCATGTGCCAGGACCTTGGGATTTGTAAATATGCTAACTTGGAGTGTTACCTACTAGGACCATTGCTCCTTTAAAATCTCCTGGAACCTGCAAACCTCCAATCACACTTCTTTCCCTCCTGGTCTCCCTAAAGGATTAGTGATTGGACCTCTGCTCTTCACCTTCTATACCTCTTCCCTGTGTAAACGAATCTCCTTTGGCTTTCACTACCACCACTTTGCTGATGACACTCAAATATTTTTCTCCTTTCTCTACTTTACCCCAGCCATCATGGAAGGGATTAGCAGCTGTTTCGCCACAATCTATCCAAAGTTGGCTTTCCACTGTGTGGCGAACCAGAAGAGGGAGTCAGACTCAAGGACATCACTTTTTTAAAATGCCTATCCGTCCCGATTTCCCTTCCTATCATTTAAACTAAGGGTGCTCGCCTTTCATCAAACAATAAAAATGGTCTCAGTTCAAAACCTATTAACTATCTGGCCCTAGCACTTTAAGAAATAGAACATAAATATATGGCAGAGTACTATGCCCTCTGCTCAGGCTTCTTTATGCCAGTCTTAATCTGATAACTCAGGATTTCTACCAGAGTGTCACATTCCCAATGCTCGTGTTCACAGTACAAGTTCCTTAGTCTTTCCTTGGGCTCCTCAAAGAAAATGATAAGTCTATAAATAAACCAATAGGTTCAAGTTCTTTAAACTGAGGGCTGATTCCGTTAATCCATCCCCACCAGTTGGGTTGCTCACTTTCTTGTTCTGATTGTATACAAAGGGAGTCTCCCCGTTCCCCTTTGTTTCTCCTCTTGGCTTGGCTGAATGAACCCTCCAAGTTCCCCTTCACTTATAGCTTGCAATGTTCCACCTCTCTCAATGGGGCTCTCTACACCGCTCTGGTCTTCTGACTGTCTTAACTCTTGGAGCTGTCTCTGGAGCCTCTACCAATGTCCAATACTTGGGATTCTAGGGCTTCTGCAACCCTCTAGGATACTCCGTTTCTGTGGGTCAGACTGACCCATACGTGGTTTTATTCTACTTATCTTGATAGAGCTCTCTAGGCTCTTCTGGCCCTCTGAGTTTCTTAGCTCTTGGGGATGTCACTTGGGCTTCTGCCGATATCCAATACTCAGCTTTCTAGGACTCCCGTAATCCCGTAGGATATTCTGTTTCTGTGGGTCGGACTGACCCGTCCGGGGTTTTACTCCATTGGCACTTCTTTCCCTTTTCCGGTTTTGTTTAGCTCGCCTCACTCCACCCTGTGCAATCCTGGTACCTTACATGTCTTCAGGTGTGCTCCAGCGAGGTGGCGCTTCCGAGGGAGCGTTGCCGTTCTTTGCTCTCTTCAGTATCTCCGTCAAGTAAGCGTTTCGGCTTTCTTAGTCTGCCCGCATCAGTGTTGTGATGAATCCTTTGAAGTTGTTTGCTCTTCCATAGGGGGAGCCCCTTCCCATGAGGCCACGGAGGTGAGGTCGCTACCTGATAGTCCTTATGGGGGTGGTACACAGCAGGAGGATCTCATGGGGAGAGACTCCCACTCTGGGGACAAGGATGACCATCTAGGGAGAACCCTCATCCAACAACCTGCACACCTCCATACCTCATAAAAGCCAAGGGCATCCCAAAACAACCCAAGTATATGTGTAGGACCCTGGGGTTTAACTCTACTGAGACAAAGAAGAACATACACCAACTTAGTGAGGTTTGTCAGATAAATACTGAGATGAGGAGGCGGTGCAGAGTAATGAAGTACACCCTTTGGAACAAAGATGAACATTCTAGTCCCCCGCGGTAGAGTGTGCAACCAAGTAACCATTTGTTGAACAATAAAACAGAAGAAGGTCTACGGGAAAGAGAGCGTGGATCGGAAGACACAAGGAAGGAGAACGCAGATCGAGATGCTGCAAGGAAGCAGTCTGCAAGTAAGTGTCCTGTCCTGTTAGGTGGAGCAGCTGGTGTCCAGCGCAAGAGTGGAAAGCACGGAACAGTAACTGGGGAGAAGCAGAGTACGGTGGGAAGATGCCAAAGAAGTTCTCAGTTCACCATGAGAAGGCGAACCAAATCCTGAAGCCAGGAAGGCACACAAGCACCACGACTGCAGCAGAGACCAGCCTGTGGAGCCGCAGATGTGCCCCCTAAGCACTGGAAGGCCCAGCGCAGTATCAACACCCCAGAAGAAGAGAAACAGGGGTCTGGGACCCACACCTAATAGAAAGAAGAAATAGAAACCATCTTCCTCATGGAGATAATTGGCAGGAGAGTGAACCAGGTCTGCCCAAGTCTGAAGAGGAGGAAGCCAGGGTCTGCGACCCTCAAAGTAAAGTCAAGAAAGGCCAGGGGAAGGGAGACATTCACCCTGGTGTTGTCAACTGTGCAACTAAAGTCAAGGAAAGGCCAGGGGAAGGGAGTCATTCCCCCTGGTGTTGTGATGTGATAAACCCAGTGTATGACAAGCCACAGGAAGGGAGTCCTTTCCCCTGGTATCGTGAATTGTAAAACCAAGTGTGTGAACTGAGAAACCAAATATAAGAGAGAGCCTGAGGAAGGGAGTCATTCCCCCTGGTGTTGTGAACTGTGAAGCACAGTGTAAGAAAAGCCAGGGAAAGGGAGTCATTCCCCCTGGTGTTGTGAACTATGAAACAAAGGCCCTCATTCCGAGTTTGGAGGTAAGTACCGGTTATTACCGGCATGGTGCAAATAACGTGTCTGAGCTGGCAATAGACCGCTAAAAGCAGCCTATTACGACTTTGCAGGCACGAGCTTTGCGCCATGCCGGTAACATACCTAGCGCCTTGCCGCAAAAGGGCCACAAAAAGCCCTTACCGGCATCAAGCACACCGTACATAACACTACCTGCATAGAGCAAAGCAGCAATAGCGGTGACCGTAAATAGCGGTGACCGTAATCAGCGGTCACCGCTATTTACGGTCACCGTTAAATAGCGGAACCGGAAACAGTGTCATCGCACAGGAACTGGAAGGAGCACTGCGGCCATCTTTAAAAATACAATCCATTGCCATCCTCACCGCACAGGACCCGGAGCCATCCAGTGAATACAGACATCTACCATCAACACCAGCATCATGCCGAAAGCACCAAAAAAGGGAGCTGCCCGCCTCGGGAAGGAGCGCTTTAGCCCGAAGAGCTCCAGATGATGGTGGACACTCTCCACGAGCATTCAGACACTGTTTTTAGCAGTGATATGCGGCGGGTGACGATTGTAAAAAAGAAGGAGATCTGGGTCATGGTAGCACAGAAGGTGAGCGCCGTGGCCAACACCCCCCGCACCACCAAGGACTGCCGAAAACGGTGGGACAACCTACGGCTGATGGTGCGGAGCATCCTCTCGGCCAACAGATGCCAGGCCCTGGAGACAGGAGGAGGGCCAGGTTCCCCCATCAAATTGATGCCGTGGGAGGAGACGTGTGCGGCCATGATTGGCCCAGAAGCCATTGAAGGGGTTGGCGACATGGAGTGCGGGGCAACGTCATCCGTCGATGCAGGTGAGTGTCCAAAGTCAATACTGACAACGCATTTGTAATGAAAGTCTGTGCTGCCAAGGGCTGGCCAAGGTGTCACGTCATGGTTGGCCAAACCACCTCCCCCCCTTTCAATAATGCCGAAACAAGTGAGACCCAGGCTAATGCCAGGTGCAGGGCCGTAACCCATATGGCACATACCACACGAAGAGGCCCATTCCGTGAGGCACACAGGGCAGGTGATGTAAACATTGTGCATGTGAGCCAGCACACTACCCGGCCAACATAAGTGACCCATACATATGCATGCATTTACCATCCAAGCATGGATCAATGCGCCGCTCACCACCCAAATGGAGACAACCCACTAGAATCCCATTGTGATATTGTACGTATGTCCAAATGCAGAATCTAAAATCATCGCTCATGCCGTCTCTCTCTTTCACCCCCACAGGCAGCGAGCATGACAGCGAGGACCAGGCAGCCAACCGGCCCAGTACCTCCAGGGGCCAAGCCAGGGCCCGCCGTCTACCTGCAAGCAGGAAGACACCGCAAGCCACACCACCTGCTCCTGCAGGGCCCATGGAGGGTGCACAACCCCCACCTCTACCCCACCCTGCACTGGCGCAGGACACATGCCCCACGCCGCACACTGAGGAGACCAGTGTGGCTGGGGAGGATGCAGCCACGGGCCCCCTCGATGTCCCTGACAGCCCCTCATCTGTATGCGTAGCTACTGAGGAGGACACTGATGTGAATGCCCACACCCCTGACGCCCAATCCAATCCCCAGGTGTCATACAGCGACTCCGGTGAGAGCGATACATCAGGGCATGCAGGGCAAGGAGCCACACTGGAACATGCAGGTCCTGTATCCTCTTTCCTTACTGAGGCAACGGAAATCCATGCAAGCCCAATTCCCAGCAGACCAACCACATCTGCCACATTAGCCATGGATACAGAGCGCTATGAGCAGCTCACAGGCCTCATTAATGAGTTCATCCGAGACAATCGGGAGTTCAGGGAGGAGTGGCATAATGAACTTAGGGCACTGGGTGAGGTCATCACAGTCAGCACGAACCGGCTCTGCGAAGTCCTTGGCCGGATTGCAGACACCCTGGAGGCTGCACCTCCTGCACGACAGCCCCAGAAGGAGGACACACATTCTCAAAGCTCCTCCACCCAATGGCATAACGTGTGGCCTATGTAGTCCATATGGGACTAGTGTCAGGTTGTTGTGGGGGGAGGTGGTGGGGGGTGAGGGTGTGTTTGGGAGTTGTGGGGGTAGGGGGAGGGGAGGGGGTGAGGCTGTGTTTGGGAGTTGTGGGGGGAGGGGGAGGGGGTGAGGGTGTGTTTGGGAGTTGTGGGGGGAGGGGCAGTGGGGTAAGGGTGTGTTTGGGAGTTGTGGGGGGAGGGGGGTGAGGGTGTGTTTGGGAGTTGTGGGGGGTGGGGGGAGGGTGTGTTTGGGAGTTGTGGGGGGAGAGGGGTGAGGGTGGTGGAGGGTTTGTTTTTCACATTTGAACCTACTAATTCAATACACCGGTTGTTCATCAAAAAAACAACAGAGTGGACATTCATCATTGCGCATGTGTCATTTAATGTTTCACAGTGCATAGTGTACATGTATCCCCACACCCAGTGCCCGATGTCCTGACATCCTCACACCCTCTGCTGACTTGTGTGTCAGAGATATCGTCCAATCAATGATTGCCACACGGCATGTCCCTCCTGTGCATCGGCACCGTGATGCTGTCCTGCCACTTCTTCCTCCTCCTCCCCTTCATCATCATCAGGTGGTTGCAGCTCCATGTCATGGGGCAGGGGTACGTTCCGACGGATGCACATTCGGAATGACCCCCATTGTGCAGCATTACACATGCCATGGTGATCTTGGCCACTTTCTCATGGCTGTAGATAAGTGCCCCACCTGACCGGCTGAGGCAACGAAATCGTGCCTTCAACAAGCCAAAGGTCTGCTCAATCACCACACGTGTACGGGTATGGGAACGATTGTAGTCCTCCTCATGCCTGTTCTGTGGGTTTCGGACAGGCATCATGAGCCACGCCTTCAAGAGATAGCCACCATCACCTGCATGAGAGGGGAATGAAGGTAAGTGTTTGTACATTCATGGCGGACAACTGTACTAGTCTTACATGGCAGCAGGGAATTTCTGCCCATACGCACATGTCCCTGGATGCATTGGCTCCATTTCTGACCCCGCTATGTGTCCTATGCAATGGGATGGTGGAGTGGGTAGCATCCTCAGTATGGTTTATGGTGTGCACCCACATCTTGTTGCATGTGCATCGTATATGCATGCAGCAGTGTTGGAGTGTGATCATTGCTGTGTTGTGTTCTGTGAGATTTGGTATTAGGTAGTGTTGGCTGTTGTCAGTAGCACATTCGTACCACGCTGTGGTATCCCTGTTAGGCTCAGTTCGATGCACTGCCAGGGATGACTCTCCGGTGTGGTGATATGCTGGAGGCAGTGACATAGTGCATATGCAGTGCATATTGCTAGATGCCCTTACGGTGTGTGAGGGCTGCCGATGAGTGGTGCATGTGTTGTGGGATGTCGCCTGGTCACCTGTTGGTCATGTAGTGTTAGGTGTCGGCCTTACTTCATCACTGTGGGATTTGGTAGTAATGTGCCGTTTCACTGGCTCTGGGGCACTGTGTTCGGTGAGGTGCTCATCGTGCACTGGCGTCATCATTTCCACCCAGGTGGAGTATGCATCTCCCCCCCCCCCTTCCCACCCAGCTGGAGTATGCAGGCATCCACATCATAACCCCGATGCACTGCCATGGGCCAGTCAGGCAACTCACCAAACAGCCAGGCACGTCGTCCAGCATGTCGCTCCATGTAGCATGGTAGCGTGGTGTTTCGAGGACCAAAGAGTCATGAGTTGATCCTGGATAACGGGCACAGCAATGTGTGATGATCTTGCTTGCGTTGCATACCATCTGCACGTTGATGGAGTGGTATTGCTTGCGGTTGCGATACACCACCTCCATGGCATGTGGGACCACCAACTCCACGTGGGTGCAGTCGAGGGCACTGATACAATTTGGCATGCCTGCCAGTGCCTGGAAGGAAACTTTTGTATCGAATATCTCCTGGGGAGTCCGTGGTAGGGATATGTAGTCCCTTGTGTGCTTGAGGAGGGCAGCCAGCACTTGGTTCAGTATCCGGGAAAATAAGGGTTGTGATATGACATGCATGTGCCCCACTGTGTGCTGGTAGGTGCCTCTGGCAAGGAAGTGGAGCACAGACACTACCTTCAGTGGAAGGGGGGTGGCGGTGTGTATTTCTATGAGGCTCACTATGTCGTCATGTATCAGGTCCACTATGGTGGTGATGGTGTCACGGTCATGCCGGTACAGGGTGTGGATCTGCTCTGGTGTTAGGTTGAAGGGGGTGGCTGTGATGCGAGGGATTGGGGGCTGCCGGCGTGGTGACGGTGGCTGCACTGGTGGGGCATGCTGGGCCTGTCTCACCCTCCTTCTCCTCCTATGTATCCTCTGTGGTGGGGGCTGTGGTTGTTGTTGCTGTTGCTGTTGTTGTTGTTGTTGCTGCCTTGCAAGCAGGGCCTCCAGCTCCAGTAATGCTATTACTATTGGTATCATCTTGGTGTGGGAGGGGGTGTGCTGTGTGGGTGTGCTCCTTTTGTGCTGTTCCAGACTCCATTGCCTCCACCTGTGCTGATTGTGTGCACCTGTTGCTCTTGGAAACACTGCTCAGGGTTCTTAACACCTTCTCGGAGATGCCGGTATATACTCCATGTCGGTAAGGTACTTTTCAGGCTTCAGTAGGCCGTTATTTGCATGTTCGCATTACTTGGGATCAGCTACGGTTTACGGCATGCCGCTAATATCGGCACGGAGTGTTGCGTGCGCGACCCTAGACCGCTATTTACGGCATTGTACTTTACGGTGCTGTAAATAGCAGTCTGGTTGGTCAGAATAGCCGGTAGCGGTAAGCGATGCCGGTAATCCTTTACCGGAATCGTTTTTCCCTTACCTCCAACCTCGGAATGACCCCCAAAGTGTAAGAAAACCCAGGGAAAGGGAGTCATTGCCCCTGGTGGTGTAAACTGTGAACCACGATACTAGGAGAAGGGAGGCATTCTCCTAGTGACCAAGAAAGACCAGCGTAAGGGAGTCATTCCCCCTGGTTGTGTAAAACTGGAAAGTTAAGAGACCAGGAAAAGAGAGCCATACTCCTGATAACCAAGGCCAGGGGTAGGGAGTCATTCCCCCTGGTGAGGAGCTGTAAACCTGAACTGTGCTACCCAGTCCAGTAGGAGGGAGACATTCTGACAAACTCATTAGTACTTTAGTTGAGACTGGGAAACCCCTCCTAGACGTAGGGAAAGATAGGTTTTCCCTTTTTTTAATACTGAATAAAGGTTTATAGCAAATACTATGCCACCTGTGTATCAGTGTCCTCCTTCTGCGGCCTTACAGTGTCTTCTTCAGTTCCGGCACCGAGAACAGAGGATTTGGTCTGCCGTCGCTCTCTGGTCTCAGCGCTTGTTTGTGGGTTCCAGACCCACCACAGCTGCAGTGTGGGCACGCCACCAGGTGCCACAGTGTTTCTCCTGTCGTCACCTCTGCAATACTGACATACTTCTCTTCTGCGTCTTGGTCTTTCCACACCACTGCTAGCTCCGCGGTGCAGCAGGGCTCTGCCCCACCAGGACATTGTGTCATCAGAGGATTGCCTCTGCGCAGGATTTCTCACCCTCCATTCATGATTGCCCATACTTCCTGGGGGCATGTGGCTTCTCATAAGCTGTTGTGTTTTGGGGAAGTTCAGCATTACCTTGAGCCAAAGGTATGGAAGCGATGTCAGTATGGTTGGAGTTGTTATCACTGGATATAGCATCAGTCTCTTCTAATCCCATATAGGGAGCTGAGGTTATCCTTATCAGGAGTTCCCGATAGAAATGGGAGTCCTTGTCCCCTTGAGGGGAGTCACTCCCAGTTTGGTCCCGCTTCCCGGACCCCTAAGGTGGGTTTTGCTTAGCGGGCTCACATCCCTAGCCTCAAAGGGGGTGGCTCCTCTCTGAGAATGAGAGACAAATACCCTGGATTCTTTTTCTGCTAAAGTCTTTGAAAACTGTCGTTTTTTTAATCTCTTGGCTTCCAACGTCATTCCTACCCTCTTCTCGACTATCCTCTTTTCATCTGACCATCTTATTTTCTCAACTAAGCCTCCGAACCTTAGAGTCCTATTTTCTAGCGACCTCAAACTGCAGCATTTCATCAGTTTGCAAGTAGAGTTTGTAGTTGAGTTTGCAAAGAACAAGGGTGAAAATTAGAGTTCTCTCAAAGTGGTGAGTAAGAAATGAATGACTTTCCTGCATGTTGAGGTTAATACAAGCAGCAGAGGTAGCGAGAGTGGTGAAATGCTTAAATGTTTATCCTAATATTGTCCTTTTACCTCTCTTCCCTATTTGGGTCAGTTCTTAGAGAAAGTGGTTGCGAACCTGTTAAATATTTGGATAAAAACACAGAACTTATTGGCAGTTTTTTAATGTAGTTTTAGAACTGGCTGCAGCATTCAAACAACAGCCTTACACATTATTGACAATGGCCCTCATTATGAGTTTGCCGGTAGGCTGCCGGTAGTAACGCCAGGCTACTGGCAACCTCGGCTTACCGTTTCCACCACCCGATATTCTGGTAATACCAGGATATTACGGGCGGTGGCGGAACAGGAAGTTCCCATTCCCATGCCATGCGAACGGGAACACTGAAGCACCAGCACCATTGTTAACGGTGCCGGTGCTTCAGCGATTTATTTGCAGTAGTGGCTTGAACTACTGGCAGGTCAGGCCTGCCGGTAGTTCATAGCCCCTTCCGGCAAACATAGAATGAGCCGGTCCGGAATAGGTTAGATGAAGGGGGTTAATGTCAGTTGGTACTCTTATAATTATCATCAGCGTTTCACACAATTGACCATGAAGTACTTCTGGAAATGTTAGAACAATGAATGGGAATTAGGGGAGTGGTAATGGATTGGCTGTGTTCATTTTTAACAAATCGTCACCAACTAATATCAATTGGGCAAGCATGTTCTGTCCCATATGGCATGCCCCATGATTCAGTTTCATTGCCTATTCTTTTTAACTTATTTATGATATGATATGATATGATGTGGCATTTGTAACGCGCCTATACACAAGTGTTTCAAGGTGCGACGAGGCGGGGGGGGGAACAGAGGGAGACAGACAACGACCCTACTAGGCCAGGTGTCATTCAGATCGCGCAAGTGCAAGGGTAGGGGGACTGGGAAAAAGTGCAGAGGAAGGGGAGAGGGCAAGTGCAGTACATGGTTAGTAGAATACAAGATAAATAATAGGGCCAGCCGGTGGCAAGTGCAAGGAAAGTGCGGTACATGGTTAATAGAATACGAGATAAATAATAGGGCCAGCTAGTGGCAAGTGCAAAGGTAAGTGCTGGGAGAAGGGGCTGTGGGATACAGAGACAGTCCCATAGTGCATGTAGGCAGTGCAAGGAAGAGTGGCTGGGCCAGGACATGAGATTGGTGAGTGGCCCAGTTGCAGATTTAGTGCAGGTTCAGTGATTTTAGCAGGGGAGAGAGGGAGAGAAAGCGGAGGCAAAGAGGAAGGTTTTGAGGTGCTTCCGGAACCGGAGATGGTTCTCCTCAAGTTTCAGGGAGGCAGGAAGGCTGTTCCAGAGGGAAGCCCCTGCTGCAGCGAGAGATCTACTACCAGCTTGTTGCTTGGAGAAGCGGCTGACCCTGAGGTAGTTGGAGGTGGATGAGTGAAGGGCTCGAGAAGGAAGATATTTAGGAAGAGAGAGTTGAAGGTATTTCGGCCCAAGGCCCCAGAAGGCCTTGTGGACAATGCAGAGGGTTTTGAACTTAATCCTTGCAGCTACTGGGAGCCAGTGTAGTGATTTCAGTCCTGGAGAGATACGGTCCCTGGGCTTGAGGCCAAGGACAAGTCTCGCAGTCCTGTTCTGGATGAGTTGCAAAGGGCGGAGAGTAGAGGCAGGAAGATTTAGATAGAGGCTGTTACAGTAGTCCAGCCTAGAGAGATCCGGAGCTCTGGAGACAGTGAGCTTCGGGGGGAAGGAGAAAAAAGGAAGGATACCTCTGAGGAGGTGTAGCTGGTAGTGTGACTTCTTAGAGACGTCAAGCATTAAGCGCTATTGTGTCAAAATATAATGTGCATATGCATAAATACTCTGATGATATTGTGATGAGTGGTGCAATTCAAACTCTTTCTCCCCCACAAGCATACTCTCCTCACCTGAGCTGTCCGAGTTGACGGTTTCTTGTAGACGTCGTCGTGCAAGGTAGTCTCTTTCCTTCTTGTGATGAATGTGCTTGTCATGGAGAGAAGCCACATGGATAAACAGCTGTCCCATGACTCCCTTTCCGGAACCAAGCCGGAATCAGGGAAACACCCAAAAGGGAAAAAACCCTGCGGAGCAGTGTTGACTCTTCAATCCCAGAATAGTCGCTGATGAGAGCAATGGAGCGAGGCTGATTGTTGAGTAGAAGAAGTCCAATCGTCGAGTCAGGAAAGACAGAGGCTCCTTGTGGCAGTTAGAATAAATGCAATGGTTCCAGAAAGAGGAAAAATAGTAGCATAGCTAGCCAGCTCGTAGGAGCCAACAAAAAGAGAAAAACGGGAAGAATTCCCAGAAATCAGAACAGAGAGAAAAATTGAAAAAGAGGCCCACCGTAGACCCGCCCGGAGTAGCAGAAGGAAATGGAGGCGTTCTGAGAAAGGAAATAGGAAACACAGGAACAAACAGGAAACCCTCTGGCAGATCCGGCAGAGGATCGGAGCGAGAAAACCCGGAAACAGGAAGTGTCCAAAGTGGGTTGCAACGCAGCGACTACCCGGAGGCGGGGAGTTTAAATACTTCCAGCGGCGCTGCGTCACGTAACTGGGACTGGTGACAGGAACACAGAGAAAGGACTAAAACACTCTACCTCTGTGTCTCCAGCTCCAACGTGGATACAACCGCCAATTACGGCAATGGCCGTGACGGCGGATGACAGTATGCCCCTCCCTGGACCAGAAACACCCCGGCTTCCCCGGGTGCAAACGGTGGAATCTGGCAAGTAACTGGGGGCATGTATCTGGGAAGCCGGTTCCCAGGAGTCCTCCGACTCCGGGTAACCTTTCCATGACAACAGGTATTCCAATCTACCACGACAAAACCTAGAATCTCTAACCGCAGAGACCTCATACTCATCTTGAGTGGATGTAGGCACAGGAATTTGTCGGGAGAGAGACCTGTGGTGGGGATCGTAGGTTTTGAGGAGAGAGGAATGAAAAACAGGGTGAATGCGTTTAAGAGAGGGGATGAGTTGAAGACGATAGGTCACAGGATTGATCTTTGAGAGAATGGAAAAGGCCCCAAGAAGCGTGGTGACAGTTTGGAAGGTCTCCTCCATCGGGGAAGGTACTTAGTAGACAACCACACCTTATCTCCTGGCTTCCATGAAGGGCATTCTCTACGGTGCTTGTCAGCTCCAACCTTATTTCTTCGTCTGCTATCTTCCAATCCTTGCAATGCGTTGGTCTGTGCCTCTTGGATACTTCTCAAAACCTCTTCAGCTGCTGGCGAGTTGGAAAAACAGGGTACATCTGGTATTAGAAATCTCGGGTGAACTCCGTAAGTACAAAAAAACGGAGTAAGGCCTGTGGCGGAATGTTTGTAATTGTTGTAGGAGAACTCTGCCGTGGGAAGTAAAGAGACCCAATTGTCTTGGTGCTGGGAAATGAAACATCTCAGATATTGTTCGAGAGTTGCGTTGAGACGCTCAGTTTGTCCGTTTGATTGCGGATGGAAACCGGAAGAAAGGGCTCTTTCTACCCCTAATCGGTTACACAAGGCTGTCCAGAATTTTGAAATGTACTGACTTCCCCAATCAGAAATGATCTTGTCGGGGAGACCATGTAACTTGAAAATGTCTCGGGCAAAGGTCTCCGCCATACTAGTTGCAGTGGGTAATCTCGGAAGGGGCGAGAAATGTGCCAATTTGGAAAAAACATCCACCGTCACCATGATACAAGTACATGATTCGGACTCCGGAAGATCCACAATAAAGTCCGTGGAGATGAGTCCCCATGGACGAGTCGGCTTTTCCACCTGGGTGAGGAGTCCTAGAAGTTTGCCCGAGGCATAGTTGGCCTTGGCACAAATTGGACAAGATTTCACGTATTCCAACACCTCCTTTCTTATGTTGGGCCAGAGAAACGACCTTGAGATGAGTTCTAAGGTGCCGTCTACACTCCTGTGTCCCACCATGCGTGAGTGATGACACCATCTCAGAATCATCCTGCGTAGCAGTCCTTCTGGGATGTACCACTTCTTCTTATAAAACACCCATCCATCCTTTACTTGAAAGGGGGAATCATAAGAGAAGGAGATTTGAGGCAATTCTTGCGTGACAGCACCCTTCACCTCTTTCAGAAAAGAACCCACCACTGCTAGAATCTGGTTTTGGTGGAACATGGGCTCAGTCTTGACAGACACTGTTTCAGTATGGGAGTCCTTACGAGACAAGGCGTCAGCTAGTCGATTGAGTGACCCCGGAATGTATGTGATCTGGAAATCATACTGTGAAAACAGATAAGCCCATCTTGCCTGTCTGGAGTTTGAACATTCCATTTCTTGTAAGGCTTTCAGATTCTTGTGATCTGTGCGAATGAGGAACTGATGACGGGCACCCATAAGGAGGTGCCGCCATTCTTCACAAGCCAATTTCATCGCCAGTAACTCCTTTTCAAGAACAGAATAATTGAGTTGACTGGAGGAGAGAGTCTTAGATAGGTAGGCGACCGGGTGTTCTACATCCTGGAAGTTCTGAAGCAAAACGGCCCCAACAGCAATGGCAGAAGCGTCCGTCTCAAGAATAAATGGTAGAGCCTGAGTAGGATGTTGTAGAATTGGGGCTGAGCAGAAAAGACTTTTCAGATGACCAAAGCTCTCCTCTGCCTCAGAGGACCAGGAAAAAGGGTAGGCCTCTTTTTTGAGCAGTCGGGTAATGGGATACACAACTTCTGAAAAGTTCGGAATGAATCTCCAATAATAATTCGAGAGAACCAAGAACCGTTGCACCTCCCGAACTGAAGTAGGGGCCGACCAGTTGAGAATGGCGTGTACCTTGTCTGGGTCCATGGCGATCCCTTCCTCAGACAGTACTTATCCCAAATAGTGCAATGAAAGAACAGCAAACTTGCATTTTTCTGCCTTAACCAGAAGATTGTTCTTTTGCAGGCGATTAAGAACTTGCTTGACTTGTTCGATGTGATCCACCAAGTTAGATGAAAAAATCAAGATATCATCCAGATAAATGATGACTGATATCAAAAGCATGTCGGAAAACATCTGGTCCATAAATCTCTGGAATACCGCTGGTGCATTCGCCAAACCAAACGGCATTACCTTATATTCAAACAGACCCAGAGGTGTACGGAATGCAGTCTTCCATTCGTCTCCTTGGGCAATCCTTAGCAGATGGTATGCATTTCGAAGATCAAGCTTGGTAAATACTTTAGCCCCTTGTACAGCCTCAATGATATCAGTGATAAGGGGCATCGGATACCTATCACGAATGGTAACCTTATTCAAACCCCGGTAGTCTATACAGGGTCTAAGATCAGTGGAGTCCATCTTCTTAATGAAAAATAAAGGGGCTCCTGCAGGGGATTTTGAAGGTTGTATCAGGCCATTCTCCAAATTTGTATCTAAGTATTTCTGAAGAACTTATTTCTCCATTTGTGTGAGAGAGAACATCCGACCAAACGGAACCATAGCATTGGGTTCCAAGTCGATGGTACAGTCCTCTGGCCGATGAGGCGGCAATTTGGCATGAAGGCACTCCTGAAAAACTTCAGAAAATCCTGAGCAAAAACTGGGCAATGCATGGACTCCCACGTGATTGTTAGAAAATATCTTGACTGGCTGTAGATCTCTCCTACTCTCTAATCGAAAACAGTTGGTAGCGCAGTAGGGGGATTTGAAGCTTAGCTTATTCTCAGACCAGTTTATTAATGGATTATGTCTGCAGAGCCATGTGATGCCCA
Organism: Ambystoma mexicanum; assembly: GCF_040938575.1. Lineage (NCBI taxonomy): Eukaryota > Metazoa > Chordata > Amphibia > Caudata > Ambystomatidae > Ambystoma > Ambystoma mexicanum. Next base: position 1,152,125,615 of record NC_090925.1, on the reverse strand, counting down.
ATATAATGGGAAAATGGGCAGCTCTGATGATGTCAAAACATAAGGTTTCCTTGTGTTGGTCTATTGTCAAAGAAAGCTCTTCCGTAGTATGGGTAATGGGACCAGAAGACAATGGTGTCCCATCTACTCCTTCAACCTTCTGACCTTCTTTCCGTGGTATCCGGCGGAGACCCACCTTGTCTGCCCACAGGGTGTCAACACAGTTTCCCGCCGCTCCACAATCCAATAGGGCTAGGGTCTCAACTTGTCTGTTCTCTATGTCAAGATGAACAGGAATCACCATGAGTCTGGAGTCCTCTTTAGACTCGGAAGATGTAACTGAAAGAGAGACATAGGGACGGTGAGAAATGTTGGGAGACCCCCGGTCGTTTGTCCCTACTGACGCCGAGGGTATTCGTTTCCCGACCTCTTGTTTGGTAATTCGGTGCAGTCCTTGAGAAGATGTTGGTCTGAACCACAGTAGGCACATAATCCTTTTTCTCTTCTTCAACGTCTTTCAGCAGCTGATAACGGTGCTCTAGTGGCGCCGATCTGCATTGCTTCTTCGGAAGAAACAGCAGTGGAGCGCCCAGAGAGTGAGTGTGCAGAGGGTTCTGAAAGATAACCAGGGCTTCTTTGTTTGCGACGTTCCCCCCTTCTTTCCTGTAAACGATACTCTATGTGAAGAGCAGCCGCTAGTAGGTCTGAGAAAGTTGGCGAACGAGGAGACCTGGCCAGTTCATCTTTGATTTCTTCCTTCAATCCTCTCCTGAATATGGCATATTGTGCTGTCTCAGGCCACCCCGCTCCAGCTGCCAAGGTTTTGAAAGAGGAGATGTAAGATAATACATCTAAAGAACCTTGTTTGACATCCAGTAAATCTTCGCAGGCGGTAAAGGACAGTTCCGGTCGTTCAAAAGTCTGTTTCAGCCAATTTTGAAACCCTGAAAAATCTTGCAAAATGGCGTTTCCACTAGTCACCAATGGTGTAGCCCAAGACAGGGCGTTACCTGTCATATTTGAAATTAAGAAACCCACCCGGGCCTGATCGGTAGCGAAGGTACGAGGCCTAAAAGTGAAATAAACCATGCAGGCTTCCAGAACTCCTTCACCTTTTTGGGAGATCCATCGAATTTCCCAGAGGACAGCGCCATGGGTGGTAATTCTGAGGGGGCAGGTTCTCTAGCTGATATGATCTGTTTAAGCAGAGCATTCTTACTCTTCACTCCTTGTAGTTCTTGAGACATTGCTTGAAAAGTCTTCCATATATCTTGATCCGGATCCTCAGCGGACATCCTTGAAACTTTTGGCGTTGCAATCTGTGATGAGTGGTGCAATTCAAACTCTTTCTCCCCCACAAGCATACTCTCCTCACCTGAGCTGTCCGAGGTGACGGTTTCTTGTAGACGTCGTCGTGCAAGGTCGTCTCTTTCCTTCTTGTGATGAATGTGCTTGTCACGGAGGGAAGCCACAGTGACTGCTGGATAAACAGCTATCCCGTGACTCCCTTTCCGGAACCAAGCCGGAATCAGGGAAAAACCCACAAGGGAAAAATCCCTGCGGAGCAGTGTTGACTCTTCAATCCCAGAATAGTCGCTGACGAGAGCAATGGAGCGAGGCTGATTGTTGAGTAGAAGAAGTCCAATCGTCGAGTCAGGAGAGACGGAGGTTCCTTGTGGCAGTTAGAATAAATGGCAATGGTTCCAGAAAGAGGAAAAATAGTAGCGTAGCCAGCCAGCTCGGAGGAGCCAACAGAAAGACAAAAACAGGAAGAATTCCCGGAAATCAGAAGAGAGAGAGAAATTGAAAAATAGGCACACCGGAGTACCGCCCGGAGTAGCGGAAGGAAATGGAGGCGTTCCGAGGAAGGAAACAGGAAACACAGGAACAAACAGGAAACCCTCTGGCAGATCCGGCAGAGGATCGGAGCGAGAAAACCCGGAAACAGAAAGTGTCTAAAGTGGGTTGCAACGCAGCGGCTACCCGGAGGCGGGGAGTTTAAATACTTCCAGCGGCACTGCGTCACGTAACTGGGACTGGTGACAGGAACACAGAGAAAGGACTAAAACACTCTACCTCTGTGTCTCCAGCTCCAACGCGGATAAAACCGCCAATTACGGCAATGGCCGTGACGGCGGATGACAGATATACAGCTTCATTTAAAAATCACTTTTGATGGAGACCTTATAGGGCTTATGGAATGTCTCAGAGAAATGCAATTATGGATGGCATCCAATTTTCTAAAGTTAAATTCATCCAAAACAGTGTTTTTATTATTCTCTCATTCTGCACTGAACCCGTTGCTCATTGAATGACGATGCAATGCAAGAGCGTAAGGGCATCCTTAGAGTTTGGTACTCAGCACACTATCATTTGTTTTCATTGAGAGCAGTGAAACCCTACGTTTACGCCATGGTGGTTGGCGGACTTACCGCCCCATTCCGAGTTTGGCGGGGCGGTAAGTCCCCAATCCCCATTTACCCTTCCCCATTCCCATTTTTGCCCCATAGGGCATAATGGGAGTGGGGAAGGAGTTAATTACGCCACCGTAAATTACGGTGGCGTAATTAACGACAAGGTCCCTTAGCGCCATGGATCTTAACGGCTGCAAAAAGCAGCCGTTAGGATCTCCATGGCGCTAAGGGACCTCGGAATCCGGCGTTAAGGGTCAGCGCCGTTTACGGCGCCGTAAAGCCCTTAACGCCGGGGTTGTAATGAGGCCCCATGTTTCTCCAATTTTGAAAAGTTTGCAAGGGCTTCCAGTTGATTAGAGAATCAATTTTAAAATAATGTATATTGCATATAAATCAATGTATGTTACGATGCCCCCTCCCGCCCCCTCTTATTCATATGACAAATTGAACATTTCTATAGGCTCTCGAGCCCTTCAAAGCCTGGTTCTGCTTTGTTTTCCAAGTTCCTAGGTTGAGATAATCAGTGACCCAGAACAGCTCCTTTTCTGGTGCTGCAGTAAAATGTTGGAACTCGCTTACCACGCAAATCCATTTGATTCCAGATTACTTGAAATTCCAGAACGTTTTAAAAGATTAGTTATGGAATATGTCTGGTTTTAATGGATTTTGATCTGTGTTTATACTCTTTTTTTGAGTTGTTTCATGTGTAATTTTAAGATCTAATTTAAACTGTTTTTAATTATTGTTTTTACTATTGTACGGCTCTCTGGCACATTTTTTGGCCATGTTCATGCTTTATCAAAGATTTAAATTAAATAAAATACAATAACTCAACCCTACCAAAACTGAACTGATGCTCTGCAATCCAACAGCTTCCAATGCCATCAGAATTCTTTGGCCGGAAAAGATGGGCCCATGCTCAGTAGCATTCACCATGGTAAAGAACCTTGGAACCACAATGGACATTACCCTCGCCGGACCGCAGGAAATAGTCATCATGTGACACTGCTTTGTCCAACTCTACATGCTACGCCGCATCTGACCTTACTAAACATTCAGCCACATAACAACAGTTGTGATTTCACTACTACTACTATCCAGACTATTCAGGGGTCCTTCTTCCCCCTTCTTCCTCCTTCCACCTCCTCCCCGCAGCACTTGTACGCTCTCACTCTGAACTACACTCCCTTTCCCTGCTATCATTAGCGCATTCCGTTCTGACCAGCACTTACACCCTCTTCCCCAATTCCCTGCACTTCTTGTTACTGCACTTGCACGATCCAAATGACACATGGGCCTCATCATGAGTCACCCGGTAGGGAAATAGCGGTGGCGGTAAATCCGCCGCCACCGTTGTTTCCATACCGGGTGATCTCGAGTTCTGCAGGCGGAGGTGTCATTACCTGGCGGGTTTAACACCACCCGCCTGCAGGCGGACGTGGAAACACCGGCACCATCACAAGATGGTGCCGATGTTTCCACTTCCCCATTCCCATTGAGTCCTCTGGGACTCAATGGAAATGGGGATTTACCAAATTCCGCCTCCGGAATTCCTGGGTCACTGAGGTCGTAATGCCCCGGTAATTCCGGGAATCACAGAGGCGGAATGGTAATATGATTCTGGCGGTAACCTGCCGGAATTTCAGGCACAGTTACCGCCAGACTCGTAATGAGGCCCGTGCTCTAGTAGGACCGTTTGTGTTATTCTTCATCTGTCCCCCCGCTACCCCTCTCTTCTGTCTTGTTGCGCCTTGAAACACAATTTGCTGTGTAGGCCCATGCTATACTGTGCTAACAGCCTCTACCTCGGACTTTCAGATTATTTGATGAGGAAATGACAAGGAGTCCATAATGCAGCGGCCAGGGTACTATATGAAGAGCTTTCAACATATATCAACAGCACTACATATTCTCCACTGGCTGCCCTTCAAGAAAAGTATTAATTTCAAAACCTTTTATACCACACATTGCTCCTACCATATAAGCCCCACTCTCCTTTAGAAGGAAGTTATTAGTATCAGGGTATTTATTAAGCGTGGACCTGGCTTCGGGAACCAACAGATCGACTTACAATTATAGGGGAAAGAACAAAGTGAGGGAAGCAGAGAAAAAGGAAGTGGGGAGTTAAAGTCATGGCAGGGCTGGCAATTGGCAGCAAGGGATCTACAAGCAACCAGGGTAGGAAACTGCGAGAAGCAGATCACAAAGTTTTAGGTAGGGTGGGGAGTGGAGGGTGTGTGGACCTAGGTGTTAGGGAGAAGCCCTTCCTTGAAGAGGAAGGTCTTGAGCTCTTTCCTGGATGGTATAAGCGATGTGGTGAGTCTGATGGTCATGGGGCAGAGGTTCCGGAGTCTTGGGGAGTATACAGAGAAGGCCTATCTTCTGGGTATTTACTTTCTGCACTAGCAGATTTCAAGTCTGGCATGTCCTTACTTCTGTGGATCACAGGCCTCAGGTGATGCTGAGTTTCTCAGTGAGGTTGCTTGGGGACTTCAGTGTTGCACCCTTATTTATAGATGATGCAAGGATTTGCAGGGGGAGCTAGTGAATTTTGATGAGGGTCGGGTGATGTAGTTGAATTTGTGGAGTCCTTTGATGATTCGTGCTGCTGCATGCAGGACACATCTCTGGGGTAATAGGGCAGTCGCTGGAAGGCGTTCCTAAAGGGCATTGCCACCATCCAGGAGGGAGAGGACCATGGCTTTGACAGTGGATTAAGTTGTTTTGTGGGATGAATGGCTTGATGTCCCACAGGAGAGAAAATTGATATCAATCCATTTGTGTCTTCCCTGCTATGTGCTGTTTGAAGGTGAGGTGTCTGTCGATGTGAGGGTCTTGGCGCAGGTGGTCAGCTGGGGTGTGACGTCCTCGAACTTCATAGCAGAGATCTGGGTCTGGATGTTAGGGTGTTTGATGTTGTTGGTCAGCAGTCAGAATTCATTCCTGGAGAGGTTGAGCTTCAGGTAGCACTGGACATCCACGACTGGATCATTGTGAGGCAGGCCTTGAGCCTGGTGGTGTCTTCAATGGAGGATATCTTCAGGTAGAGCTGTGTGTCATCTGCATGTTGGTGGATGTTGTGTGGAGCGAGGGGGGTTCAAAGAGGTTCCATGTAAAGATTGAAGATCACAGGGGACAGGATGTATCCTTGCAGGACTCAACATGTGATTGGTAGAGTTGGTGATCTGGAGGAATCCATTTGTACAAAATGTTGGCAATTAGCAAAGTAGGATTTGAACCAGCTCAGGACGATCTTTCTGATCCCCACACAACAATGTACATTGTTGTTGAGTGTCTACTGTGTCAAATGCTGCTGAGTGGGCCATGAGAACCAGGAGGCAAGAACGGCCATCATCGAGGATTTTAAGGGCATGGTCGATCACCTTGATGGTAGCTGTTTCTGTGCTGCATCTGGGTCTGAAGCCAGATTTGTAGGACCGAAGGAAGTTATTAGCTTTGATGTGTTGGAGGAGTTACATGGCTACTGCTTTCTCAAGGATCTTACCTACAATGGGAATATGGGTGATGGGGTGGTAGTTGCTGAGGTTGTCTGGGTCCAGTTTTGGTTTCATGAGAAGCAGGGAGATGTGTCCGGTCTTGTAAGTCGAGGGGAAGGTGCCTTGAGTTAGAAAGCTGTTGATGATTGTCACATAAGGGAGGAGGGCTTCAGTTGGAAGGGTCTTCAGTACAGCGGCAGGGAAGATGTCACCCACATACGATGTGGTCTTAGGCGATCCTAGCATGGCAGTGAAGTCTTACATAGTTACTGTCTTGAATGTTGTCCAGGTTGACAATCTCAACAAATATAGTTCTTTGTGCAGTTAACTTCAAAATGATTTCCATAAACTTCCATAACTTTTTACATGACTTTATCACAGCATATCTACAGTTTTACTTAGCTTGCATCCTCTTTTCTTAGGTTTTCTTTCTTTATATCCGGAGCTTCACTTACTGTGACCTCTCAGGATCTGCTCGGCGGATGAAAGGCAGTTTAGAACCTTGGTGAAGTTGTGTCACAGCTGCCCTTCCTCCAATCAATCTCAAATAGAAGCTTCTCCATCTTGGAAATGGGATAATCCCATTCCCCTATAAAGTTTGTTAAGGAATTTAGCAAAAGATGTTTGACAACCTAAAGCACTACATCCCCAGTAACATTATTGGACCCTCTGCGACCTCTCCTCAGTACCGTAACCCTTCCAGTCAACCAGATATTGTACCCTTCCATGAATCATTCTGGAATCTAGGATATCCTGAACCTCATATTAATTCCCCGATCATTCCATATTCACAGGACCTGGAGTTTCCAGAAATCTAGTTCCCTGAATACAAGGCTTTAACACGTTTACATGAAAGTTAGGATGAGTACTCAAATTAGGAAGCAATTTTTACTTCACTGTTACTGGTGTAATAATCCTCTCAATTTCAAACAGCCCAAAATACCTAGGGCTACATTTGTTCTTTCCCTTTAAGGCTAGGTTCCTGATAGACAACCAAACCGACTCCCCAACAAAATACTTTGGAGTTCTCGACGATTGATATCAGCGTATTTCTTGTAGTTAATCTTACTTTGTTGCAACGCACGCGAGTAGAGCGCTCGCTTTGACATCCGTGCAGAGCTTACTAACGCAGGTTTCGAATCCTGGCTGGGCCAAACTCAGCCTTTCATCCTTCCGAGGTCGATAAATGAGCACCACACACCGTGGGTAATAATAAGCAGCGCTAAGATACCCAAGGGTTTGTAGCGCTATATAAATGCCAAATTATTATTATTATTATTATTATTATTATTATTATTATTATTATTATTATTATTATTATTATTATTATTATTATATTGCCCTACACAAATTCTCACCCATATTCTTTTGCCTGTCCTCGACTTCAGGTACTTGAACTAACTCAGGCATGAGCTCACACAGAAACCTAGGATGAAATCCCTGAGTAATGAAGAAAGGCGACATGGAAGTAGAATCCTTCGCAGAGTTATTATAACAAAACTCTGCCACCCACACTAGATCCACCCAACTCTTCCCAGCCTTCAAGGAGAACCGTTGATCCTTCTATAATTCCAGATTAAATCTTTTGGTCTGCCCATTGCCCTCAGGAGGATAGCTTGTAGTCAGATTCATCTCCACACCCAGAGCGTTGCAAAACTCCTGGCAAAATTTCAAGACAAATTGTGTTCCCCTATCCGAGATCACCTAACTAGGCAGTCCATGTAATCCTACAACCTTCTGAAGGAAGGCCTGTGCCAAGTAAGCTGCTGAAGCCCGTCTCTTAACTGGAATGAAATGCCCAGCCTTAGTTAGAACATCCACAATCAACAGAATGTTACAGCATCACTGATCAGGTGGAAGATCTACCATATAATCCAATGATATAGGGTGCCAAGGTCTCGGTGGAACCGGCAAACACATTAACAAACCTGCTGGTCTCTTATTTTATGACTTAGCATGAGCATAGGTCTCGCAACTCTTCACAAAGTTGAATGCATCAACTCTCATGCCCTCCCACCAAAACTGGCATCGTACTAACACCACCGTCTTCCTGGAACCTGGATGTCCCGCTAACAGAGAATCATGACACTGTCTTCATACTTCCTCTCTCAAGTCTGGAGTTGGTAAGTACATCTTGGCTTCAACATAAGGTACACAATCTTGAACCCTTCTAATAGAATCTGTTCGCACCCACTCTTCCATTTGTTTCACAGTCATCTTACGGCGAACTTCTTCGTCAAACTTGATTTTTCCCTCTCCTGTTTTTTCTACTCCTCCAATCAAGAAATTCTTTTCCTCAAGAAGAGGAACCAGTGAAAGAGGATCCGATTTTTCTAAACCAGGCAAATATCTACATACTGCATCTGCTTTACCATTAAGGCCTCCTGGTTTAAAAGTGATTACAAAGTCATATTCCACAAAAAATAGTAACCATCAAAGTTGCCTAGGAGTTAAAGTCTTAACAGAAAGTAGGAAAGTCCGATTTCTATGGTCACTTAAGACTGGGACTTTGTGTTGTGCTCCAAGGATATAATGCCTCCAGTCTTCAAACGGGGCCTTGATCGCTAACAGTTCTCGATTTGAAATGGTGTAATTTTGTTCTGCCACTGACAACTTCCTCAAAATATAAGCCACAGAATGCAATTGACCAGTAGAATGATGACGTTGAGACAGCACAGCTCCCATGGCCAAATCTGAAGCATCTGCCTCTACAAAAAAAAGTTGATCCACATCTGGATGTAATAACACTGGATCAGTAGTACATTTATTCTTCAAAAATTGAAAAGCCGCCTCAGTTTCTGTGGACCAGAAAAATGTTGTCTCTTTTTTCAACTGTCTAGAAATGGGGGTCACTACCTGTGAAATACCCTGAATGAATCGGCGATAAAAGTTTTCAAACCCCGAAAAGCTTTGAATGTACTTCACAGAAGTGGGGGTTGGTCAATCCTTAACTACCTGAATCTTTCCTGAGTCCATCTCCAGCCCTCCTGGAGGAATTACAAATACCCAAAAATCTACTTGAGTGTTATGGAATTGGCTCTTCTCAAGTTTTGCGTACAATTGATTTTCCTCAACTTCTGCAATACCTTACTAATGTGGTCCTCATTCTGCTTCAGATTGTGAGAGAAAATCAAAATGTCGTCAATGTACACGACCACGAAAACATCCAGGAACTCCCTTAGTACCTCGTTGATAAAAAAAAGGAAAGTCGCTGCAGTGTTGCAAAGTGCAAACGGCATTACTTGATACTCATAAAGTCTAAACTTTGTTTGAAATGCTCTCTTCCATTCATCACCTTCTCTGACCCTCACCAGATGATAAGACCCTCTGAGATGAAGCTTGGAGAAAATCTTAGCTCCTTTTATCCGATCTAACATGACTGATATTAGAGGCAGAGGATAACGGTTTTTGATGGTTATCTTGTTTAATGCAAGATAATCGATGCAGGTACGTAAAGTCTTATCATTTTTAGGAACAGAAATAAAGGCGAGGCCACTGGTGATTGTGAATGCCACATGAAGCCTTTGGCCAGATTTTTCTCTAAGTAATTCTTAAGATGTTCGTTTTCTTTCTCCGTCACCGCATATATCCGGATTACTGTGATTTGATCGAAAAAATTGACCTACTGGAGAACTGACCAAATTATTTTAGTTCGATTTGTTTTTTAAATAATGCAGGGGGACACCCCCCGCCCCAGCGACCTCCCCCTACCTTAACCTATTCCCTTACCTCACCCCACATCTATATTTAATACAAATTAACCAAAATACCTAACAAATTCGACCAAAAGATTCGGTCAATTCTCCAGTAGGTCAATTTGGTTATCCATGAATTTGGGTAATACACATATATCCTACTACATGGAATCGGGGCCCCAGGCTCCAGTTCTATCTTACAATCAAACGGATGGTGTGGGGGTAACTCACCTGCCTCCTGTTCATCAAGCACCTCCTTAAATTGTTGATAGCAATTTGGTAAGGACCCCATTACTGCCCCATTAGTATGCCTGCCTTCCACTCCTTGCGCCAAACAAATTCCCACCTGTATCTCCCCCTCTCCAACAGACTGGTAAGGATTCATGTCACTAAGGCACTCTGAAAGACAAAGCTCCGAACGAAATTCTGCTGTTCTTCGCCCCCAGTCTATGAGAGGGTGGTGTAACATCAACTAGCGCATACCCAAAATCAACTGTAGTTGTGGGGCATCAATAAGTTCAAAGACTATCTCTTCTCTATGTACTCCTGCTTTGATCAGCTCCAACATCCTTATTTCATGGGTGATTGGACCTGAGGATAACTGGGTACCATCTGCAGCCCGAACCTGCTAGGGATTCAACTTAGGAGCAATGGGACTTTCTAATGTAGCCGCTAACTTGCTGTCAATAAAGTTCCCTGTGGCTCCAGAATCCAACACACAAGGGCCTCCACACCTCTCCTTCCCATCCCAGAACAAGGATACATTCAAGGTGATGTGGGGAACTGCTAACTGTAAGGTATTCACCACCTGCTGACCTCTGGACTGATGACTCAAACATATTCAATGAGCTTGCTGACATCTTCCAACGAAATGAGTACTATCCCCACAGAACAAGCACAATTTTTCCTTCTTTCTCCTCTTCTTTTCTTCCTTACTTAAAGGTGCTCGAAGTTGGGGGGCATTGTTGCGCGACAACAGAAATGGCTGCACTCTGAGAGTGCTACGGCTTGAGCTCACACATCCGTTCATATATCCTTGCCTTCCTGATGTGTATAACCCTGCTGATGGCAAGATTTTGTAACCGCGTGCACTGTGGTTGCTAAATATTTGAAAATCGGAAACCAGCGGTACTGCCAGCGACAGATCGAACGGGGAAGCTAGAGGTGCCACCTGCGAGGGGACGGGAAACTGGCGCCATTGAAGTTTCTTGATCGCTGCACTGTGATTCCTGACCTGCCACTCAGACGGATAGGAGAGGGGCCGTGATCCCGGACGGTCAGTCCAGCTGACTCCATTTCCCATGCATAAAGGTTGCGGCTGGTTACTGGCATCCACTGGGTTCTGCTGCCAAACTTCTGACTGCTCCAAAATGATTGCTGTGGCAACCCAGACTGGCAGCGGAGTGGGTGTGTCAGATTCTGGACCCCATATGGAACTTGACCAGACAAGGTAATTCTGAGGGGTGTGATGACTTTGGGGGTCCCTTGAAGAACTGATTGATAATCTGAGCCCCCGCCAGTGGTGCGCTTGCATCGCAATCATCTTCTCTCCCACACATATTGTGGTTGCAGGTGGGGTGGCGCTCCTGCACTCTTCCCGCCATTATAGGTGATACCACGACTGTAGCGGCCATCCTGAGGACTCTGGTGTGTACCCGATCGTGGCTGGCCCACAAGCGGATTTGGGGAGCGACCAACTGGAGGGCCCAATTTATGCATGCAACGTGCAGAGGAACAATCATTTACGACACGCTTTATTGGCCATATTTATAAAGTTTGATCTCTGTGGCTGCGAAGTGGAGGACAAGACCGATGTGATCCACCCCCATCCCTGGAACTTATCCTTTGTGAAGACTGCACAACTCGAGGGGTGCAGGAGTGGCGTTACTTCACCCTAGACTGTGTGGATACCACGTGAAGAGGTGAGGTGTGGCAATGGTGATCGCCTTGAGTGAAGGGCAACAGAGATACAGGACTGCACCACTAAAGTCCTCCAATGCACCTAAGAGTTCAGCATACCCTGTAGCAAGGTGTACCATGGTGAACCCCAAGAAGCAAGCTAAAATGAATCCGTTCGCTAGACCAGAAGCGTCATTGCCTTGTCAATCTGCTGATCTAGGCCTCTCCCAGTTGGATGTTGCAGCTCTTAATCAGACCTTGGTGGCTACAAGAGTAGTACAGCTACACTAGGCACAAAAATTGACGCTCTTACCTGTAAGGTCGATATCTGTGTGGTACAGATTGATAAGTTATGTAGCCGTATTACAGAGAATGGAATCAGCTAGGGTGAGGACAAAGTGTTGATCCTGCAATGGGAAGTCTCTCTCCTGCAACAAACTTTATAGGAAATTGTGGCTAAAAACAATGATTTAGAAGGGAGCTCTAGATGCAATAATGTGTGCATCCTTGGGGTGCCAGAGTCCACCCCCATCGAACACATGGAACAATTAATTGAGAAATTGCTTTTGGAGATCTTGGATAACCCCCCAATATCAAAAATGTTCCTTGTAGAACGAGCACATCGCTCCCTAGCGGCTAAACCCCACCCACCTGGGGCACCTGAAAGTCCCATAATTGCACTTATTTTTAATGGTTGTGACAGAGACGTGCTACTCAGGTCGGCTAGAGAGAAGGGTGAACTACACTGGGGCTCTGCAATAATCCGTCTATTTCCGGACTACAGCCCTCAAGTACAAGAACAAAGGAAGACCTTTCAATCTGTTAAAAACACTCTGAGACGGAAGGGCATTCATTATGCAATGTTATACCCCACCAAACTTCGTGTGACACACAAGGGTAAAACAACTTTCTTCACCATCCCTGAGGCTGCAGAATGTTTTGCATTGGAACTGCCTGACTCTCGTGGCTCCCCGGATCATTCATCAAGCACCAACTGGTCGATCGCTTGATGTATTCTGAGGTTCAAGAAACTACCCCTGATATTCTGCTATACCCCTGATTGGGGTCTACACACTTTGCTTCAAGTTTGTCTCCTTTTACAGAGAGTAGCGTTATGAGCACACTGCCTTTTGGAGCCTGGCATTGCGGTTGTTGTGTGTTACTGTTGTTATTGAGTTGATATGGGTTTGTGGGTAATGCTGGTATGTTTTGGTTTCTGGCATGGCTGAGGGTGGTTTGGGAAGTTGAGGGGGTTGTGTGTGATTTGGGATAGCAGTATTAGTACATCAATCTGCTTTACCACAACCTCGAAAATGTATGTACTTGCTAGGTCTTCATTGAGCATTGAGTTCTTTTGGTGGTGCAATGAATGGATTTGTTGTTATGTCGGTAGGCGACAATGTCGTCACAAGGGGTGAAAATGGGAGATAGTATCTCACTATTATCATGGAATATACAGGGTTTCACAAATCATAATAAATCTCGAATAATAGCAAACTATGCCAAGAATCATGGGATAAATATTATGTGCATACAAGAGCCGCATTTGGCCCCAGATAGTGGGCTCCCCAATATACCTCGGTGGGGCATGTTATGTTATGTTATCTGAATTTATAGAGCGCACGGTCGCCCAGGGACATCATGGCGCTAAAGAGGAAGACTGCTCAGGTAGGAGAGGAAGCCATGAGGAAGAGAGCTAGAAGAGAACGGTCTTAAGTGTTCTTCTAAAACCAAGGTGGTTGGCGATTGTCCTCAGTCCTGGAGGAAGGCTGTTCAAGGGCATATATAGATATGGCTTCTGATTTAGCACACACTCACGGGGAGTCGCTACATATATACACTGATCTTTAGCATTTAAACTGCAAGAACGGATTGGTGATGAAGAGGCCCGAATACTGATTCTCCTGATTTCTTCCAAAATTGTGCCAACCACTGACACAGACTTTTGGATTATGAAATCATTTGGCCAGGCAATTTTAACATGGCTTTGTCACTGAATTTAGATAGATCTACGACACAGCAAACCATATTGCCCAGGGCAGCTGTGAAATGGCTAGATATTGCAGAATATCACAGGTTATATGATGCTTGGAGAGTACTGAACCCCACTTCTAGAGAATACTCCTTTTATTTTGGGGTCCATGGTAGTTCATCTAGGATTGACTATGTCATGGTTACATTAAACTTGCTCCATGGTATCAGGGACGCTTTGATACTGTCACGTTCCCTTTCAGATCATTCCCCAGTGAAAATCCTTTTTACCTGTCCCGCACAACCTCCAAGGTACCTGCAATGGCGTTGAACCCTAGAGGCCCTTTTACTCAAGGTAACATGTTGTACTATGGATGGAGCAAAAACTAAGAGGTGTTCGCTGGAAGGTTTAGAGTGAATCTTAACCACTGGCTTTGCTCTGGGCAACCCTCCAGACCATCGTTCTTCGCCTGCCAGACCATTACAGAAGGGGAAACCTTCCAGCCATCACCTCTTTGTGCTTTGTCACCCCGAGTGGGACGGGTATGCCCAGACATGGGTCCCGTGCCTGCTGGGCCTAGAGACCCAAGCTACTCCTCACTGATGATGCCCAACAAGGCTGAAACATGTTTGGGGATGCTTGTGGTCTCGTGCAGAAGGGATGTGACCTAGCAATTCGGGCTGGACGCCCCTTTTGGGTTGGGACCAAGCCTGATTTGCATATGGTCTTTCCCCTTCTGTAATGGCTTGGCAGGCGAAGAACGATGGTCTGGAGGGTTGCCCCGAGCAATGCCAGTGGTTAAGATTCAGTCTAAACCTTCCAGCCATCACCTCTTTGTTTGAACTATGGATGGGATAGATAATAACTTCTCAAACTAAATAATAAGACCGACTCAGGAAATTGACAAATATATCTCATCACTTATGCCGTCTGCCATTCACTTTGTCTTTGAAGTCGGCCTTTTAGTAGCTTCTCATCTCTGGGAGGGAATATAAGGGAGTGTGAGCACTCGCTATCTTCAATCTGGTGCACCATGCTCTCATCTATTTTCATCCTCAGCTCACGTGATCAGAGACTGTGAATTCTGCTCATATTATAGCATTAAATAGTCTTAATGAGGAAGCTTGGCACTCGTAGTGTTCTCTCTTTGCAACTTATCAAGGGATGCCTATGCTTCTCAAGTTTTACTGTTCTTCGCAGCTGATAACCAATTCTAGGCTGCTTCCAGTCTTTGACATCAAGCCAGACAGCCTCTTTGGTCTTGCTTCGAATTTGAGCCTATTCTTTGCTGCAATACACATAGCGTCCAATCCGTCTTCCTTCATGGAGACTCGCTTACTAAAATGAATCATCGAATGTCCAGAACTGTTATATACATATATGTTGGTGGCACTGTCTGCAGTTTATATACTACGTATAACCAGGCTTACCAATTCTAAGTCTACATGCCGTTGCAGCGTCTGTACAATTGTAAAACGGCTTGTGTTTTCTGCAGTTCTCTTCACACATGCAATCCTTATTCCGCACATAAAAGCATTCACAATTCTTTACTTTGCCATCAGATTCTATATTACCTATATATTCTCTTCCCTGGTCATCTTTCCCAATGCATCAAACTCATCTTTCGTGATGTCATCAGCTTCTCCTTTTCACATCTTCACACTTCTTCAGGCGTTCCTCTTAGGAGACGATCAGTCTTTCAGGGGTACTTCTCATAGAGTCTTCTCAACAGATACCTTGTCTCAAAGATGCTTTGTGGTATAGGTACCATGTATGGCGTTGCACATGTCGCCATTTCTGGTTTCCAGCATATAGGCAAAATAGGTGTGGGACATCCAGTAGAGGTACTCAGTTGCTCCTCTTCACTCCCCCCTCTGGTCGATTCATCAACCACTCCTTCATCAGTTTCCACATCTGAGCATCCTTTTTTTTTAAAGTGCTTCTTTGGAGTCCAAATTTTAATTCCTCCTTTCAGAGATCCTGCTGATTTTACATGGTCATCAACAATCCAGGTCATGTGACTACATTGTCCATTCGGGCTACAGTAAATCCATCATCCCACATATTTCTTGTCGTTCCCTCTGGTGCTAATATACTGGCCTTTATGTAGTCTCTGATTTCTTCATCTGTCAACTCCTTGGTGCAAATCCTGATTCAACACCTATCATGATCTTCATTCCTACTGCTTTCTTTGCTGTCTTCTTACACTAAGTAATCATTATCCTGATTACACAGAATCCAAACATCACCATTACGAGTATAGCTCCCAAGAGCTTACAGATATTCGCCATCCATTGTGGAACCCATAAGAAGATGGACGCGAACCAGCTATCATCCGCAATGTCTTCTGTCTCAACTTCCATCTTATTGTCTAACTTCGTTAGCAGCGTTATAGCCTCCGTCAATGTCCCATTTTCGTCATCGTGAGAAGGTATAAACGTGCAACATGATGGCCCAATCTTGGTGCAAACATATCTGTTCTGGAGGGTCATCAACCTTATGGCCCTCAATTCCTCCTTGATCGCATTGAATCCCTTTTTAGTAGTGTTGATCGTCTGGAGAAGTTCCCATTTAGTAATCTGTAACCATTTTGAACTAGCCATCGTCTGGATCCCTGACATGAAGATCATCGTAAAGATTGAAGCAGTCTTGCTGAACAGCCTATGTTCATACGGAATAGAATTGAAGGCTTCTATTGATTTAGCATAGACATAATTCTCCCTCTTGGTTCTATTGAGGAATTCAAGTGATCTCCTCCTCCTCAAATGGGCATCTGCTTTCAGAAATTCACCAATATTCAGGTCATTCTTCGGAATCACTAATGCTGGAGCATGGACAAGCACTAAGGAACATGTTCCTCACCAATCCTTGGGCAACTTCATGTAGGTTCTGGGAACACAAGCCCTACATCGATCCATCAGGACTGCTGTTCCTGTACCGGAAACATCAACTATAGTCTTGCAACCTATGTTATCTACCACATGTCTTTTCTCTTTTTGCTGAAAGCACAATGTCGCATTCGTCAGTGGGATTACAAACATTGGTCCCGATTCATCTTCTACCCATGTCAGCAGCTTGGCATGTTCGGGCCATGACTTTAAACATTCATCATTCACCTTTTGTACTTCTCGTACGTATTCTTTATTTAAGAGATGAGCTTCACATGACATCAATCCTTCTTCCCATCCTTTTTTGGTCCTTACTTGTTCATAGACTAGCATATGCGTTCTCTTCCAGCATCCAGAAGTACAGGCCAGCTCATCTTCATCAGGACAGTCCATCCTCTTCATTTCTGTTATGACTACTTCATCCTGTCCTGCCCTAGAGTATGTGAGAATCTTGCTCTTCCATGCAGGCTCCTTTTCCATCTATGTAGTCTAAATATAATCATCTTGGAATTGGAATGACCATTTCGATCTCCATTGCAGGGTGGCCCAATGTCCTTGGAACTGTCCTTGGGTCATGCATGCTGCAAGGTGGACAAGACATACAACATCATACTCTAGTACGTCTCTGGGAATGAACATTCGGGCAGCACTCGTGGCATAAGGTACAAGAGAGCAGACGTAGCAACCCACCTTAGATGTCCTTTCACCCACCTTTTTCATGTGCTGATACCACATGTTATTACCCAAATGTCCTGTACTGTCTAAATATATGTTTATCCCATTATCATCTTCTTCTGCATTTCTCGTGTCTTCCCAACATAATGGTTGCAGCCCATGGAAACAACTCTAAAGCAGCTCTGCTCCGGGCAGATGGCACTCAAGACCTAGGCTCATCTAGAATGGGCAAATCAGCACGAGTTCCTAGAGTAGGGAAAATCAAAGGAGTTTCCACGGTTCCTAGACCAATAAAGTAAAAAGTGTGGACCAGGAGAAACAGGAAAACAAAGATAGACACTGCACATGCATATGTTAATACACCAGAATATTAATACACGCCATTTGTTCCACTCCAGTATTTCTTGAGTTTGCTCATTCTCTGAAATCGTGCCATTTTCAAGATTCCTCATTATGCCTGTATATTACTTTAAGGAAGGAAAAAAACTTTTTAATCAGGCAATTCAGGTAAATCATGAAGCTGCAAAATCTGTTCACTTATCGCCCTAAGTAACCTCCTTATAGCAGGGCCATTTTTAGGATCATGCAAAAAAGTATGCATGTTGACACTACGCCCAACAAGAGCAGGATAAGCACGAAGAATATATATAAAAAGAGCAACTAGGATCCTATGGGCATCATCATTTGTCAAAACCATAGATTCAACCAAAACATTGCGTTGTACGAAAAGAATCAGCGTATTGCTCATGCTTCCAATTTTTTATCAAATGTTGCCGCTTAAACATATTCACAATATGTCAACGAAGTTCTAAAGTTCATTTTCAAAGAACTCTGTGGCTCAAGAAAATGGGATTGCATGCCTGCTATAATATCTCAATTAACCTGTTGGTTTATCGTCCTTCTTCTTCGTCATCGATTGAGTCTGCATGTGCTGAAATTCTTCTTCTTGTGTTGCTTCCGAATCGATCGTTAGGGGTGTGTTGGCCTCTCAAATGCAGGTGTTAGAATTGTTGAGATGGATCCAGGCTCTCCTGCCTTGAACTTTTACTGCATAGGAAGTAATGTCTTCCACGATAAACGGGCCAACAAATCTAGGTTCGTGCCACTTTCTAGTAAAGTTCCGGATCAGCACTGGGTCATCAATAAACAACCTGGGTGTTGATAATAGTTTAGAAACTCCGGCTGCTCAATGGTCTTCATCTGTGTTCTGAGATCGACCCCCATTGGTGCTTGAGTTGATGTGAAATAACAGAGGTACTAGCGGTCATACATGTTAAGTACTCATTTAATTCATTTCCTAACAGTTTTGCAGAACTCTGGGCATCACTTCTGCTCCTCGATGGAGGAGTCAAAGGCATTCTCATTCGTCACCATGTCACTAATTTGATGGGTGTGAGGTGATGGTCCAAACCAGGCTGGTTCCTTAGGGCATATAGCGCTAATGGCAAGCAATATAGCCATCCCTTCTTCAATGTCAATTTTAGCTTGGCGACTCTTTCTTTTAGGAGGATGTTGAGTCTCTCACATATTCTGTTTGCTTGCGGGTGATAAGCAGACAAAAACGTATGTTTAATATTCAATAACAATCCTATTTGTTCAAATACTTCATTAACAAAATGTGACCCATTATCGGATCTCAGCACTTCACACACTCCCCATCTTGGAAAGACTTCACATACTAAAAACTTTGCTGTGCAAGTGGCATCAGGGTGTGTACAAGGACCTGCTTCGATTTACCTAGAGAAGGGACACACCACCACTATCAAATATCTATATCCACTAAATACTTGCAGCATGTCAACATAATCAATATGTAAATGCTGAAAAGGACAATTCAGTTGAGGAATCACTCCTCTAATTGTTCGCAGTGTATGTCCAGCAGTAAACTTTTGACATATGGTGCAATTTACTACATAAAATGCAACATGCTCTAACAGGTTCGGTATGAACCAGTCTTCTGTAATAGCTACTGTGAGACTTTCCCTAGTTACATGCGCTGGGTAGTGCAGCTGTTCAAGCGCTACCCTCAATAATGCTACTGGCATCACCGGCTTTCCGGTACTGCCCTGTCACCACAATGCTTCTGTGGGGGATAAAGAGCACCCCCTTTGTTTCCATAACTCTTGCACTTCCTGTGGTGTACTGCCTTGAATCTCCATTAACTGAGCTCTTGATAAATGGTTAAACCCCTCTTTTACCATCATAATCTTAAACACCTTTCCCTTAATTTCTGGAGCATCAGAACTTGAAATATCTGGTGCATTTGCAGCTCTTTTAGCTTCTGCGACTTTGTTCCCGCAAGAAATAAAATCAGATTGCTTAGTATGTGCTGCGCAATTAACTATCGCTATGGCTACTGGGAGTTGTAGTGCCTTAATAAGCCTGTCCAATGGTGATGCATACTGCACTGGAGTGTTGTCCGCTCTGAGGTAGACCCTCCTTTTCCAATGGGCTAACCCTGAGTGCACAGTTGACGTCACATAGGCGGGGTCACTATATTTCATCAATTCCTGTCCTTTATGTTTTTCAAGCGCCGCAATAAGCGCTACAAATTCTGCCACTTGTGCTGAAAAGTGAGACAGTAGTCTTGCACTTGCCACAACCTCAAATTCACTGTTTACCCTATGCCTCACTACAGCCGGGCCGGAATGTATTTTCCCACTTGTCTGATCAATTTTCAAAAAACCATCAATAAAGAGAATCTCCCTCCTGACAATGCATTTTCTTTAACGCGTGGTGTGTTATCATAAAACTCCTTATAGTTTGCGCAATCATTCACATGCTCATTCTCTGCCACTGACTCAGCTACAAATGTGTCAAGGTTCACTATTTTACATCTGACCATTTTAATTGCTTGATTAAATATAATAGCTTTGTACACGGAAGCCCTCTGAGATGTCAATTTGCACTTAGGTTTGTCCAAAATGGCAAATAAAGCATTCTCTACGAAAAGTGTCATGGAACAACCCATTACACTGCTTGCAGATTTCTCAATTGTGAATGCGGCAGCTGCGAATGACTGTTCGCATGGAAAATGTTCTTTCATGACTGGGTCTAACATCCCACTGTAATATGCTAGAGGTGTGTACACTAATGTAGTTCTCTGTGCAAGCACTGCAGTCATAACTGTCCCATCAGTGTGTGAAAATAAAAAGAATTTGGCAGCATAATTGGGAATTCCTAAAGCTGGAGCCGTACAAATTTCTCTCTAACTTTTCAAATCCTTCCTCTCCTTCCTCAGTCTATTCTATTTTCTCCTTATTTACCTATGCTTTCTTTAAAGCCTGCAACAAGGGTATGAGCTATAGTCAAATACTGATGCTCTCACATAGTTACATAATCCCATAAATTGCTGCATCTGCTTTACCGTATTCGGTTTTGCAGTTTTCATAATTGCTTCAGCTCTTTCAGGTGTCACCTTCTTTCCCTCAAGTGAGATTAACTGGCCTGTATACAACACTTCTTCTTGGCAATACTGTAACTTCTCTTTATCTACTTTGTATCCATTGTCTGCCAGGATAGTCATTAGTTGAATCAAATCTTGTCTACACTCATCTTCTGTTATGCTACAAATCAGAATATCATCTAAGTTCTGTATAACAGTACTTTTCAAATCAATATTGCCTTTAAAGATCAATGGAGACTCACAGTACCGTTGAGGCAAACAATGTTTCAGTCGAATTTGGCGAAACTTAAAGCAAGTTAAGTCTTGTGAGTCTTTGTGCAACGGAATTAAGAAAAACACATTTTT
Organism: Ambystoma mexicanum; assembly: GCF_040938575.1. NCBI lineage: Eukaryota > Metazoa > Chordata > Amphibia > Caudata > Ambystomatidae > Ambystoma > Ambystoma mexicanum. The sequence goes on along the minus strand of NC_090925.1, from coordinate 1,152,104,845 downwards.
CAAGTCAATCACCATGAAATATTGCGCTTCTACTGGGATACTGCACAGGATCGTCACTGGATTTGGATCTAAAGGAAACTCTGCCTCTAGAATGTGGTTTATCAGTCGCATGTCTTGTATGAATCTCCACAACCCTCCTTTAATTTCTTCACAGGGTACATCGCGGTATTACACGATGACTCTGACAGTACCAAAATACCTTGCTTTATCAATGCTGAAATAGTGAAAATAGAAAAAATGCCCTTATCTGCCTCTCGAGACATTGGGTATTGCCTCACTCGAGGTAAGATTGCTCCTGGTTTCAGCTTTATCTTAACCTCTCCCACTCCTTTTATTAGGCCTACATCATAAGGGCCTGTAATCCATAAAACAATTGGCACCTTTTCCGAGTCCTCATCAAAAAATGCTGGACGCTGTCGCCTTATTGCCATGCTCTGTTGGATCTCCTTTTTCTCTATTCTGATCCAATACGTAATGCTCATAAAGAACACCACTTCATCATCTGCTGGATCATCTCTAAGCATGTCATCGTCAGTGACGTCAGTCAATCTGCACTCCTCCCCAATGGCAATTACTGTTCTCCATTGTCTACCCTCATCATCTGTTCCTTTGAGCATTACCATTTCCCCTCATACTATGGCTGCATCTAATTCTAAGGGAATAGTCTGTCCCCCCTCTTCGTCTATAGGTACCTGTGGTCTAAACAGGAATTCATTAGGTATCCTCATAGTCCTTCCCACTAAGCCACGTAGCCATGTTAACAAAATGCTCACCGCATAAAGGAAAACTTCTGGCTCCATCGGCACCCCTTGCACAGCCATTTGCCCTGTAAATGCCAAGACAAACTCACCCACATTCATATAGTGTATCCCAGGAGTGGAGCACACTATACCTTCATCAGTAAAAGAAATGGTCATATTAATTTATGTCATTAAGTCTTTTCCCAGAATATTAACTGGTGTCTGCCGTGAATACAATAATGGAACAGACATATCAAATTCTCCTGTAGAGACTGGTAATTCGCCAGTGAAAGGAACTCGACTTGTAGCTCCAGAGAATCCCTGAGCATTCATGGCATTTCCCGATATTGGGTATTTTCCCCTCTGGTATACATGAACCAGGAGCTCCAGTGTCAACTAAAAAAGAAAAGGATTTGCCTCCTATCGTCACATCAACCCTTGGTTCCTCTTGGGAGTCTGGGGTCACAGATAGTACTGAACACATCAAGTTACCCTGTGAGCTGTCCTATTGTGGATACATACCCCTGTACCTTTAAAAGGATTCCCTCCTACCACTGTGACACCCCCTATTCTAGGTGTCAATAATTGTCCCGTATTTGCGTTCTGCTGTATCTGCATGGGGGCGTGCTGCGACTGCCCTTGTGGTGGATTCAATCATGCTTTCTGTAATTGCTGTGGTTGCTGTACCTTTAGTACCTGTGGTGTTTGTGTCTGATACACTGTCCGATCCTGGGCGAATCCATCCCTAGCCTGTGAGCTATATGCTGGAGGATAAGCTGTCCCCCCACTGGAATATTGACCATTTCGTATATATACCCTTACTCCTCATGTAAGTGCAATGTGTCCTGCCATTCCACATGTCCAACATATAGGAGGGTTTCGTCTAATTAACCCTCCTTGATTAAATCCTCCTTGCACATTCTGATTCTCATTCTGCCAATTCTGAAACCCACTTTGAGTGTTTTGAAATCTACCCCTTCCTCTGTAACCCATGCCTCTACCTCGTGGTATAAACCCACTTCCCCCTTGATTCATCGGCAGCTGATTATCCACATGTGATGTGTCCACTACCTGCTGCTTCTAGCCATTCTCCGCTTGTCAATACCGCTCCTTCTAGGGCATATTTTGACAGTTTTCTCTGGACTAACCTAGCTTCCTCAATTTCCCTAGCATTGGCTTTCTTTTTGTTCTTCTATTGTAACAGCCGACAGTGATGCACTATAGTCAATTGTATTTCAGGTCACGGTTTTGCTTTCATCGCCACTAATTTCTTTAGTTGCCTTTGTACTGGCTCAGGCAGTCCCTGACACAAAATGTGGTAAAATACTGCCACTGTTTTACTCCACGGCTCAGCCGTTTCAAGAGACCAGCGCTCTTGAATGTTTTGAATGTAAGCAAGCGAATCTTCAGCTTCTTTCATCTTTCGTGTTATAATCCCACCCATATCTGATACATCAGGATATTGTACTGTAAGGGCTCTCCAAACAACTGCCCTACAGTTATTAAATGGCGCTTCATCATGCGCCTTGTTTTGTGTTGTGACACTCAAATAACCTGTTCTCGTCCGAATGTCATCTGCTCTTTCCCCAAGAATAGCTGCTAGGAGACCCTTGATATCCCCTATTGCCAAGGTATTTCCTCCTGTCATTTTCTCTAACTCATAAATCCATTTTCCCGCATTCGCCGTTAAGCTGGGGAGTTTGCACCTAAATTATACTTGTCCATCTGTGGCCATGGAATATACTGTGTGTCCTCCCTTCTCCAATAGGGGAAATTGCATAAACCTTATTCAACAATCCGCTCCCATCATCTGCCTATCCATGGTAGGAACAATAGTTCCTGATCACCTTCTTCCTGGCAGGAACCTTAACCAGTTTACATATAGTGGCGATTCTCCCCTTTCGCTATACGATCGTCCTTTAGGGTGCTCTGGACATGCTATAGGATCTGGTGTCCTATCCTTAGGTTGTTCTAAATCAGACCATCTTACTCCCTTTTCTACCTGTAAACCTCCCTCGGGGCACACACGCTCCTTCCCTCCCCACTGAAGGATTCTCTCTCTTCCTCTGACATGTCTGGTCCCCAACTAGTATGGCTCTCCTCTCCTTCACCCTTGTCAAAGGTTAACCTACTTAAAGATAAAGCTCTTTGTTCAGAACCAAACAAGCTTCCCTCTTCACCTTGTGATTGGGAGATTATAAATCAATCTCCCTTTCCTCGGCTTCCCGATTCACCTCTTTCTCTTAAATCCTGATAGGCTTTATCGATCCTATCTCCAATGCTCCCTATATCGAAATCCTCATCTAATGTGACTTTAGATGGTCCTGATGTTGCTCCCTGTAACGGGAGGAACTCTTCTATGTCGCTCCATTGTATCACTGGACTTGGCTCCATTAATTCATTCTAAACGCGATCAATTTCGCGTTCTCACTGTCTTCTCTTTCATTCTAATTCCTCAACTGCTTCTCTGCGCTTTCTTGCCTCCCATCTAATTCTTTCTTCTTCCTTTCTTATTTATTCTCTCCTTTCCTCTGCTCTTCTTTCTTCTTCTTCCTTTCACCTCTGTATCCTCTTATCTCTTAATTTCCCGTGCTTCCTCTTCTTCTCTCTTCCTATCCTGTCTACCCCATTCTTCCATTGCTCTCAGTCTGTTATCATACTTCCTTTGTTCATCTGCCCTTTCTACTTTCCTTTGTTGCTCCTCCTGATACAGCTGTTCTCCCCGCTGTCATGTCTTCCTTTTCTGCTCATCTTCTTTTAATCTCTTTTCTCATTCCCTGTCATTTCTATCCTGCTCGTCTCGATCTTCCCTTTGCCTAACTTCCCCAATGCTTTTCCTGTCTAGCTTAAGCAATATCTGTCATCCTATCCATTCGTTCTGTACGAGCGTTACCTCGTCAGCTTTATCCTTTTCTCCTTTCCATCTCTTAATTTCTTGTTCTATATCTGTTGATACGTTTGATCGCTCACCTTTCTCTTCTCTGCTTTGTAAGGCCTTAAAAATCTCCTCTTTTCTCTTAGTCTCCTCTGGACTATCGTCACTGCTATAGGCAGGCGGTTCGTATATTGAATTACTATACCCCATCGCTGCTTTCGGTTCTTTTATTGGATACAATCGTGTACTAACGCTTTTTAGTTCAAGCAAGGCAAGGGGAGCAGAAGGCTCGACACCTTCCTCTTTACACTGATTAAGCATCCAATCCTCAGGTGCGGGATCCTCACTCTTACTGGTACATCTTCCAAAGCTCTAAAATAGCTAAACGCTTTTCTAATTTCTTTCCTGTGTACGCAGCATGCAAGTATGTGGTCATGGGTTGCAATACCGCCCTTGCCAAAGATCCCCATTGTGGCCATTGCAGGAACCTCTTATATGCCGTGCCTTTCACCCATTCTGCATTATACTGTTGGAGCTTGGGCATGTGTTTTGGCAAGGTTTTACACAAGTGTATCAAAGGAGTAACATCTTCCATTGTGACAAGTCTCAATTGACTATCAATACTTACCGATGCTTTACAAAAAATATGTAGTAAAAAACAACAAAGATGTCCGTGCTCCAACAAATTGCCGCTCAAACCCTCTATTTTCCAATAGTCTCAATTTAGCTTTAAATCGGTTCCGACAACTTCTCTAGCTAGATACTATGGGCCTCATTACAAGTCTGGTGGTAACAGTGCCAGTATAACCGGCAAGTTGCCGCTGGACTTGCAATATTTACTGGCGCCTGGCTTGCCGGAATCACTGTGGGATTAAGACCCCGGAATTCCGGGAAGTCAGGCACCAGTAAATGTAATTTGCCGGTGCCTCCGTTACGGTCTGCTTACCATGGTCGCTGTGCCTGGCAGGGCAGACCTGCCGGGCACAGCGACTCCGGCAGGCAGACACCGTTGTTACCGGACCGGCACACTCATAATGAGGCCCATTATTTTACAGGGATCCATCCGCTGCGTAGCCTAGATTACTTCGACTGAACCAGGATTTATGGTGTTATCTCTTATCTATATACACAAAAAACACCACTCATTGCTTTTCTTACACTATTTTCTAAGTCCCCATTACTTTTAAAACTACCACAATCCCATCCCCTAACTTTGCCATTTCTGTTATTCTAATCACCGTTTGTTCTTTCAGGTCAGTATCGAATCCCCTCTCCAATCGACCACTTTTACCTTCCATCCGCAAAGCGCCTGTGGAAACCAGGAGGGGTTTCGCCAAAGAGGGGCCCGTCCCACCTGTATCGATTTTCTTGCAAGAATTCGATATCGGCCGCTCTCCACAGGAAACCTTGTGATCTTCCGGCTAGATGGCGAAGGGCACTCCATTGCCCGAAGCACTGGAGTCTACTGGTGGATGGGTCTTTACATCAAACATCCAACATGCTACCACGTGAACCCTAGAGACCCTTTTACTCAAGGTAACAGGTCATACTATGGATGGGACAGAGAATAACTTCTCAAACTAAATAATAAGACCGACTCAGTAAGTTGGCAAATAATATTAATTGTCTAAAACAGGGAATGCAACGGACATCAACCGACGTCGCACAGCATGATCTCGAAACATTTCATGAAAAACAACACATTTATACTAAAATTTCGTCATAAGTGACGTCATACTACATGGCAAATTAAGGAAACCTATGGGAGATTGTGGTTGGCTCAAGGGGAACGTCTAAATATACTTTCTATATGGGATATGATTGAGATTGGGTCTCTATAATCAGGTGGGAACTCATGCCCTCCCTTAGTGCAAGTCATAGTACACGTCATTTGACAGTAATTAGAACCATAACACTTCATTGGCTCTTACACTATAAGGCTCCTCGTTATATGGCCTTCTACAATTGGTTGGCACGCTTGTACCCTTCTGGAACATTCGATGCTTGTACCCCAGGTACTGGTGGGTGAACTTGACTGTATCGCCTCACCGAACTAGCCTGACATCTCTCATCACTTATGCAGCCTGTGATTCACAAGTGTCTTTCAACTCTGCCTTGTAGTAGCTTCTCGTCTCTGGGAATATAATGGAGTGTGAGCACTTGCTATCTTCAATCTGGTGCACCATGCTCTCATCTATTTTCATCCTCAGCTCACATGATCAGAGACCGTGAATTTTGCTCATATTATAGCATTAAATGGTCTTTAATGAAGAAACTTTCCACTCGTGGTGTTCTCTCTTTGCAACTTATCAAGGGATGCCTCCGCGTCTCACGTTTTACTGTTCTTCGCAGCTGATAACCAATTCTTGGCTGCTTCCAGTCTTTGACATCAAGCCAGACAGCCTCTTTGGTCTTGCTTTGAATTTGTGCCTATTCTTTGCTGTGCTTCCAATCCATCTTCCTTCATGGAGACTCGCTTACTAAAATATATCATTGAATGTCCAGAACTCTTATATACATATATGTTGGTGGCACCGCCTGAAGTCTATATACTTCGTATAGCCAGCCTTATGAATACTTACTCTACTTGCATTGCAGCGTCTGTACAATTGTGAAATGGCTTGTGTTTTCTGCAGTGCTCTACCCACCTGCAATCTTCATTCCGCACATAAAATCCTTCACGATTATTTACTTCGCCATCAGATTCTTTATCACTTATACGTTCTCTTCTCCGGTCATCTTTCCCAATCCATCACTCTCATCTTTCGTGACATCAGCTTCTCCTTTTCACATCTTCACATTTCTTCAGGCGCTCCTCTCAGGAGACCATCAGTCTTTCGGGGGTACTTGTCATAGGGTGTTCTCAATGGATACCTTGTCTCAAAGATTCTTTGTGGTATAAGTACCATTACTGGTGATGCACATGTCGCAATTTCCGGTTTCCAGCATATAGGCAAAATAGGGGTGGGACTTCCTGTAGAGGTACTCAGTTGCTCCTCTACAGTGTTTTAGAGCTTGCACATTGGAGAATGCCTTCTTTCGCGAGAATATTAGGCTAGATATACAAACCTTTTTTTAAACAAATGTGGGGTCTCTTCCCGGTAATAGAATAGTTTAGAAATCCTTCAAAGTGTTCATCAGGGGTTGCTGCATGTCTAGAGAGGGTGGAGTGCTAAAGACAATCCGTAGATAAATATCCAGTAAAGAGCAGGAAATTAAAGATTGATGCTCCCTTGACTCGGGAGACCCTGAGGACAAAACGGGAAGAAATGGGGCTCCTCATGGAAAGGGAATAGAGGTTCCTGGAATTGCCATTAGGGCAGCTGCATATGGGGAGGGGGTCCCAGCCGCACACTGGCATGGGCAATTGAATGAGAGCGCCAACCAGATAATATTGTCGAGATTGAACATCCATATGGGACCTCCAGCATTTTAGAATGTATTATGAACAATTGTACACACCACAACTACAAGTAGGGCATGGCTCTAAATCATGGTATTTGGACCAGGTGTCCCTGGGTTGGCTTGACCCTGCACAAGGGGAAAAACTGAAATTCGCAAAACTATCCTATCCCTCCCTAATGGTAAAACACCTGGTCTGGACGGAATCACGGTGGAGCTATATAAGGAATATGCTGACCTAATAGTCTCACACCTTTGTTGTATGTATGACGAAGCCTTTACCTCTGGGATTCTACCCAAATCTACTAGAACGGCTATTGTGACAATACTGCTGAAACCAGACAAAGATCCATTAAAGTGCTTGTTGTACAGACCTCTATCTTTAATTAATGTGGATAATAACATTTTGTCCAAAACTTTAGCGGATCGTCTCCTCCCATATACGCCCGCTCTTGTCCTGGAAGGTCTATGCAGAACAACTTAATGTGACTATTTACAATCATGCACAATGTGAACCCGGAAATTCCCATAGCAGTCGCCGCCCTAGACGCAGAAAAGGCATTCGACTCAGTGGAGTAGCCCTTTTTATTTGACGCCCTGAGACGTTCTGGCATGGGTCTTGTTTACCTGCACTGGGTCAGTTTGCTATATAATGTGCCTCGAGCTGCGATATACACAAATAGAATTATGTAGAATACATTAAACCTACCCGAGGCATGAGACAGGGGTGTCCCTTGTCCGCAATCCTTTTCGCCCTCAAACTCCTTGCATGCTACCTTAGGAAATACCACATACATCGAGGTGTTAAAGTTCATTCTCATGTTTCCATTATATCGTTATACGCAGACGATATGTTACTGTACTTGAAACATAACTTACAACCTGTTGTGTTGGCCACGCAACTATATGGCAATATCTCCAGACTGAGGATCAATTGGTCTAAATCGGAGGTATTGCCCTTGACCCCTGCAGTTCGTCAAGAGGATATTGCAAAGGATGTTAGATGGTGCCATTGGGGTATGCAATATCTTGGAATACACATTACTACCTCCTTGACAGATTTATTTGAGAAAAATTATTATAGTTCTGACATGCCTGGAACACAGAGTTGAGGCATGGATCATCTTACACATTTCACAAGGTGCCCGAATGTCTCTAGCTAAGATGGTTATCCTACCAACATTTTTATATATATTTAACAATGCCCCAACCTGGCCTCCATCTAGCTTCTGGTCCAGGGAACGTAGATTACTGATACGGCTAATTTGGGCAGGTAAGCAAGCGAGCATATCGTATAATGTATTAACATCACTCTATGAACAAGGTGAAGGTGGTTTAGAATATCCAGATTTATACCTATACTACTTGTCGCACAACTCCAATGCTCCATTTGGTGGTGGTGGTAACCTCAGCTGACCTTCCACATGTTTCCTTGGAAAGGATGATTACTTTCCCAGATGATCTAAAAGGGATGTTATGGCCGGGACCTGTTACGGGAAGCCAGTCGGCAGTCCAACCAATAGAGGTCACATAAAGGGCATGGAAAAAACTGGTGGGAATTTCCGGAGAGGATAATCTTTATTCCCCCGCATTTGCTATATACAAGGTCAGTGGTATACCATTCACTCATGAAAATATTTTTCATATACACTTTGAAAAACCTGGGATACATTCACTGGGGGATCTAGTAGTGGATGGATGCTTGATCACTTGGGAAGTCTTGGAAACCAGAGGTGAATGGAACATGGTGACAATGTTTTTATATTTCTGTTTACGGGAAGTACTCAGGACTATGTGGCCAAACTACCCGTTGGCTCCTGTGACCTCCCCACTGTTACAATATATTACCACATCTATACTCGCAGAGTCTATGGTCTCCATAATATATAGGGGTATTGGAGTAGAGAGATCTCTTCAGATTAACACATTTCCGATCACATGGGAGTTTGCACTGGGTCAGGAATTGACAGACGCCCAGTGGAAAAGGATCTGCCAGCAAACAAAATCTCTCTCCTTGAATAATCATTTATGTTTAACCCATTACAAATTGCTGCACCCAATGTACTATTCCCCATCAATGTTACACATATTTTCTCCTGATAGATCATCTAAAGGTAACGGATGTGCTCAATAAATGGGTGACCTTTTACATGAAGCTTGGTCCTGCCCTCAGGTACGACCATTTTGGTCAGCGATCGAAGCGGCTATGTCTACCATGCTATGTAACTCTTGGCAATATTCCCAGGAGTTTTGGATGTTGACAGTGATGGATACTGGGTCTAGAACTGAAAAGAAACTAGCAGGCATTGCATCAGTTGTCACCAGGACTATAATAGCCAAATTTTGGGGGAAATGCAAAGCCCCAACATTCTGAATATGGTTAGCCTAAATGAATATGTGTGAAAATAGGGAAACACTGTATGCAGCAACCTTATCAACATGTGGTAGACCATTGGACTACTGACCCCCCCCCTTGAGAACTTATTTGTCTACTGATGCTGATGACCAGATTGATCTTTCACAATCCTGAATGAATAGACGACACTTGATATGTTCATGTCAATAACAGTACCTTTGAGTTTTGATGCTTGCTATAGGGAAACGCATCATAGATTTACCATCAGGGAAAATGAAATGCTTGTCATACCTTGTATACTAATATGAAATTTTGGAATTTCTTACCTAACTGCACTATATTGCCATGTATGTTTGTTTTGGGATGGGTGGGTATTGGGGCGGGTTGGGAATGTTGCTTGTATGTTTTGCAAATTTGCAAATAATATATATATATATATATATATATATATATATATATATATATATATATATATATATATATATATATATATATATATATACATTGTTTTTTACATTTTTTTTTAATTTATTATTTTTTTTTTTTTAAACAAGGTGTTCAAAGTTGACTATCTCCATCACCTTTTGTCTTTAATCACTCACTCCTTACCCAAGTTCTACCTTCTGGCACTCCTCTTTTACGCTCAGAACTTCTTTCCCTCTGTCTAGCATCTAGCCGCATTACCAAGGTAATAAGATCTTCACAATTTGTAGGTCCGTCAGTTAGGATGGCCATTGCATCCTTGAGTTCCTCTCTAAGCACTCGGTAGAAAAGAGAGCCTCTCTTCTCTGCCAGCTGACCACTTTCCAACACCAATGGTCTAAATTGTGTGATGTTAGCGACTAATTCCTTATTTCCCTGTTTTTTCTCACACAACTCACCATCAGCACTTTGCATCAATAAATGTCGATCAAACATCTTACTAAATTCTATTTTAAACAAGGTTACATTCTTTAACTACCAAACTGCTCCTTTCCAATAACCGTACTCTATCAATTCACCTGATATATAGACCCCCTGGGCCGTTAGGCATATTTGAAGATGACTTAATTAGTTTTATAGCCAACAATACAAAAGACCACTCTCAAACACTACTGATGGGAGATTTTAATCTTGGCTTTAATGATACTGACAACAAACATGCTGACTCAATTGCAGCTTTGCTAAATGACCATGGTTTTACTCATAAAGTCCTCTCCCCAACCCACATTAAAGGTAGGACCCTCAACTGGGTATCTGAACTGAACTGCAACATTAACATCACAGATATTGTCCCCCAACCATGGACAGATCATTACTTAATAACCTTCTCCGCCACACTAGATCTTCTCAGCCCTAAGACTAACAACATGGTACCCCCTCTCCCGACCAGAAGCAAGAAGGATATTACTGTCAAGGAGTTCCCCCCTTCTCACCTGGGTCCTATGTTTGCCAGTGACTTCGATCGCTGCCTTCTTGCGAACGCTCCTGGTCTTGAACAGCGCTGCTCGAGATTCGTCTGGTTCCAGGTTGCGTTTAGTTCCGGGATCACAGAGTCCAGGAATCCGGGAGACTGGAAAGGCTAGAAAAGCTCGGAACCAGGAAGGGGGAAAGGAAAAGGAGTGGGAATTAGCACTGGGACAAAAGGAAACAATACTGCGAGCTACGAACACACGTCTGAGCTACTCTGCAATAGCATTGAGACCCGCGTTCAGCGCATGGAGCGAGCAAGGGCTTCAGCTCTGGACGGCCATGTTGGAAGTAGTACGGAATGCAAGCCCCATTGGAACAAGGGCCAGGAGGTCCAAAAGGGGCGTGATCTGAAGTTCATGACAATTACTGCTGTAAAACATCTCCCTCTCCTCATTCCTGCTATCTCTGGATTGGAAAGTAACAACCCTGACACCCTAGTAAATACCTTCAATAATGCTATGACCAAGGCACTGGACACGATCGCTCCTGTCAAACTGCGCAAAGCTAAACAGGAAGTGCACTTGAACGCCTGGTTTACTCCACAACTCAAATCTCTAAGATTACAAAAAAGAAAGCTCCAATCTATTTGGCGTCACTCCCCCTCTGAAAATAATAAAAATAACCTAACTGAATTTGCCAAACTATACAAAAAAGAAATAACCAAAACTAAAAAGAACACCTTGCGAAAGCCAACTCTAATACAAAAGAACTATTCTCCATCCTCCGCGAATTGGTATCCCCAATCCAACCGATAGACAATGCCCCTAAGGACAAAGTATGGTGTATCAACATACAAAATGCTCTATCGAATAAAATCTCTTCTATCCAATGCAAAATTGCAACAACAAAAAAAGGCCACACTGCCACCTTCTGATCAACAAACATCTCAACCCCTGGAGGCTAGGACAACCACACCCTTTAGATTCAAGACTATCGCCATAATTGACACAGAAAAAATAATACTTTCCCTTAAACCCTCAAACTGCAAGGGTGACACTTGCCCAGCACAAATAATAAAGGATGCATCTAGGGACCTAGCCCCCTTTATCTCCAAGCTTATAAACTCCTCCTTTAAATCAAACACGGTACCCGCCAATCTCAAAGAATCCTGGGTCCTCCCATTACTTAAAAACAAACCTTGGACCCCACCATCCCTACCAACTACAGACCGATCACCACCATGCCATTTCTACTTAAAATCCTAGATAGAGCTCCCTACACACAAATCCAGGATTACCTGGAAGCCAACCACCTACTTGGCTCACAGCAATCTGGCTTCCGCCCCCTCCATGGCACGGAAACAGCTTTGCTAGACCTTAAGACACAAATTGAAGAACTAAAGGATAATGGAAAAACAGCTTTGCTTCTCCTACTGGATTTGTCGGCAGCCTTCGACTTGGTAGATCATGCAGTTTTATGCAACCACCTTAGATCTGCCGCCAACTTCACCGGAGATGCTATAGCCTGGGTCCAATCCTTTCTAGCTAATCGCACTATGAGAGTCTTCTCCACCTCTGCCTCCGCCGACCCCATCAATATGACCTGCGGTGTCACACATGATGTGTCTCCCCTATCATGTACAACATCTTCACCAAGCCTCTGTTTGACAAGTTGGCAGACTGGGTGTCACCTACACTAACTATGCAGATGACACCCAGATCTTCATACCCCTTTCGGGCAACTTCGAGGCGGACTCAGCCTTGGTGAACAAGATCTACACCCTCATTCAGGCATTGATGGCATCCCATGGCCTCTGCCTGAATGACGATAAAACGGAGATACTAATCCTAGGCTCTGAAGTCAACATCCAAAAACTCAGCCCTAACTACGCATCCTTCAACATTGATAACAACTCTATCAAGGTGATGTCTGTGGTTAAAGCTCTAGGATTCTACTTGGACTCCTCCCTCACACTTAACAAGCAAGTCAACTCCCTTGCCTCCTCTACAACTTACACTTGCAAACTAATCCGAGCATCCAGGCCGTACCTCTCTAGTGCTAGCTGTATCACACTAGCCAATGCTCTTATCATGTCGAGATTAGATTATTGCAATGCCTTGTACTCAGGAGCTAACAAATATATCACAGATAAAATTCAAAGACTGCAGAATAACACCCTGAGAGCAGCATTGGATATCCCCTATAGAGCACATCACCAAATTCAGGAAATAAGTTAACTGGCTGAAAATAACAGATAGAATCCTCCTCAAAAAAGCTTCTCTCACTTCCAAATGCCTGAACAACCTAGCACCTCCTTATTTAGTGGAAAAAATCACTAGGAGAACAGCCACCCGCCCTACGAGATCTGCTAACACATTCATGCTGGAGATCCCTAGATTCAAACGATCGACAGCGGGAGGAACTAGCTTCCCCGTTAAAGCTGTGCAATGCTGGAATAAACTACCACTTGACCTCAGACTAGAACAACACTACCTTAAATTTAGACATAAGGTACTCAAATGGTTGCACACTAACGACACATAACCTGATCTACACTGCTCCTACCACTGCTGGCCCTTATGCGACCTTTGCATCCGCTGAATCATTCTGTACTCTAGGCAATTGTGCAAGTACGGTTATTTATTATGTTATATATGTATATGCAATATAGATATGTGATTTTGTATATGTGTATGGCTGTATATCTGTATATATAGATATACATGTCAGTGTTTCCTTGACCTCCAAGGCTATGCTCTGTATTTTTATGTATTCATGCACCTGTTGTACATATTTGTGTTAAGTACTGTAACTAAGCTGTAAGACTTCTTGTGTACTGCTGCGCCCGGGTACCTAAGGGTTTGGTGCGCATTACCAAATAAATAAACAGACAAACAAACTCCGGACCCCCTCTAGCCAGCAAGGGTACAGGCCAAGCTGAAGCTTCTCTGATAAATATGATACAATGAAAACTACCTTGCAAGTCTTGGCGGGGAAAGCCTACAGCCTGCACAAAAAATGCAACTCACATTACATCCAAAAAGTTCTGTACTTCCGCAAATCTCCTCCAGAATGCTTGGGAGGTGCCAAAGGAGTCACCAACTGAGGTGGACCCATACCTCGGAAAGGATTAGCTATTTATAAGTCTACTCCATCCCTACTACTACCTCCTGCCCCCGACTCCGGGTACAGTTCAGGTGGCTCCTTGTCTGAAACTACTCTTGGTGCCCCTTGTCCTTCAGCTACTCGCAGACTAAGTTCCTCGAATCTTGTGGTCAAAATTGTAGTCTTGCTGCGAGATTCTTTTAGTTCTTCTCTCATCTTTCCTGGCCTCTTTCCTAGCTTGCCCAGGCTCAATTCACAATTGGGCTACATCTCAATCCAGGCAGGATAGTTACTGTGAGCCTTTCATACTGTGAGGTCCCAGCCGTCGGTCCTGCAGGAATTGAAGATGAACCCATCAACCCCTCCCAAACCGTCTGGCCAGAGGAAATGTGTAACTCACTTCTGACCCAACAGCTCAGGCGGGAAAGGGGAATTGGATAAAAAAAATAAACAGTCAGATCTCCGCTCCTACTCTGTGTTCTTCTCTGTGCTCTGGAATTCTTTTGCCTCTACTCTTCTGGAGGAAATCTACAAACAAACACACGACAGGTTAGATACATTTCCACTCTTCACTGGTTCCCCTTGACTCCCTGTGCTATTGCATCTCTTCCTATTACTTGATTGCTTTCCTTTCTCTCTAGAAGGCTGCTGACCCTTGTACTCAGGAACTCTCACTCTAAGATCTGATTATCTTCATGTACTAGTCTCTTTCTCACTGTCTAGTAAGTTTATTCTTAAGTCTGTTTTTGTGTTCACTGTGTCTTCTGTTGTCTTGATAAAAGTCAATAAACCTTTAGTCTCCCTTGACCCGTTCACTCTTCTAACTGATGATCTTGTTCCTTTCTTTTAAATAAACTTTAACAAGGACTTAAACGTCTGTTTGTCTTTCTTGTCTTTTTATCACTTCTTACTGGTGTTAATTCTTTCTTGAATACTTTTATAAGAGGTTGTTGAGTCCTTTGTCTCTCAGTGGTGCTCTTCTCAACTATTTACCACTTCATATGCTCCAATTATCTTCCCTCGAAGACCCGCGCTCCTCTTATGCTGAGACCCACGCCGCTGCTAACCTGAAGTGGACATCTTCCACACCGAAGTCGTGCAAGCCTTCACTGCCACTACTCGGGCTGATTGCCTGGTTTTCGCTAGTGGCGGGTGTGCATGGTGCTTTCCTTTATCCTGGCTGCATCTTGTGTTACCAGGCAATGCGTGTAGCTTCCATCATAGATGCGACAGCTCCCAGATGACACACCGCTTTCTGGCGCTGCTAGGTGCTTTCTTCCAACCCAAATTGCACAAAATCTACTCAAAAAAGAGTAAAGTTTTTCAATAAGCAGAATGCTGTGCTCTGTGCGCCAGACTACCTTCACAGCAGACACTACTGTCTCAATTGTTTAAATTTCGTCTTGAATCTTTACAGTTCTCAAATGCTATGTAAATGTGTCAACTTTGGAATGTTCAGTATCAGTTTCAAAGATTTCCTCCTCCTCCTCACCTGAACTACTGTAGCTTGGAGTAGACAGCTTTTCTGATCCGGTAGTCCTTTTTTTATGGAGATAGGGTCTACCTCGAAAGGAAGCCACAGTGGCCGGACAGATAACTAGCAAGTCAGTGACCTCGCTTCCGGGATAACCGAAAAGGGGAAAAGCCTCTTCAGGCATAAAAAAAGCCTGACTGTAGGGCGAGGAGCCGCTTTGAAGTATCCCAAGATGAAGCGTAGTGGAGTCAGTGCCACAGAGGACCCTTGAGGCAGGTAAGTTTCTAAGTCTGACAACAAGAGATCAAATACTGGGGAAAGCAGCAAGGACGTATGAGAACCTCAGAGTAAATGGAATGGCAACCCAAAGCGTGAGGTACGGGATACTCGCGCAATAGGAAGTGCTATCCAAAGGGAAACCAGGGCCTGGCACAGCCGAAAGGCAGCCCAGTGCAGAGGGAGCGAGGGGGGAATAGAATTCCGCCAAGGAACAATCCAAAAGAGAGAGAAAGAGAGAGAGAACAGGAAGGTAAAGAGAGAGAGAGAGAGAGAGAGAGAGAGAGAGAGAGAGAGAGAGAGAGAGAGAGAGAGAGAAAAACAACATAGCGGGCAGAGGGAGTCCAGCCATGAGCGGGAGAGAAGCCAGAGAGAAAGCAGGCAAAAAGGCAGGAAGGATCGGCGGGGAAATAGCATGTAGACCCAAAGGGAAACAAACAGGGTTGCAACGCGCTGACCGCAGGGAGGGGTGGGAATATGAATGTCCCAGCGACATCCATGTTGAAAACAACTAGACCACGCCAGCAACGCAGTGATTAGCATGATGGCACAATCAATGGAGGCGAGTCCTCCATTGATTCCACAGGCGCCAGACAACAAGGCGCATGACAGTATGCCCTCTCTTTTACCCCGGGGGCTTCCCGGTTTACCAGGGTGTGCCCTGTAAAATTTGCGAACCAAATCAGGAGCATGCACAAACGACCCCGGTTCCCAGGAATTCTCCGAACTAGGGTAACCTTTCCATCTCTCAAAGTACTCCAATCGCCCCCTGCGATACTGGGAGTCGCGAATCTGGGAGACCTCATACTCCCCAGGTACCTGCACAGGCTTGGTGCGATTGCGGGGAATGGGGCGTCAGCACATCATTCAGTACGGGATGCAAGAGGGAAGAATAGAACACTGGATGGATGCGTCTCAAACTCCTGGGAAGCCTGAGTCGAAAGGCCACTGGGTTTATCTTGGACAGGATCTCATAGGGTCCCAAAAATCGAGGTGACAACTTGGAGGGGCGAACCCAACGGGGAAGATATTTTGTGGAAAGCCAGACCTTGGAACCAATACCCCAATCAGGGCCTCCGAGCGATGTCTGTCTGCCTGAGTCTTGTAAATTCTTCTACTGCTTTATGTGCTCAGTTCAGCGGTCTTGTGGGCATCCATGATCGGAGCTAATGAGTCCTCTGAAGATGGTATATTAGAAGACCAGGAGAACACAGGTAAGATGCGGCGAGGATGCTGACCGTACGTGCAAAAGAATGGGCTCATGCCAATGGCGGAATGTAAGGTGTTATTATACTATTATACCTCTTCCATTTCAGATGCCGAGGGCACACCAGAGAGAGGAGAGAAATTTGCCAGTTTAGAGAAAGAGTCCACTGTAACCATGATACAGGAACAACCATGCGAGTTCTGTGGATATGTGACTCCAAGGATGGGAAGGCAGTGGTCCTTGCTCAATGACCCCAATAGGTTTTTGATTGCGATGTTTGCTTCGGGCGCAGATGGGGCAAGCCTTAGTGTATCTTCTGCATAGGTAGACATGCCCGGCCAGTAGAACGAATGCCTCATGAGTTCCAGGGTACACCTCTTACAGTGGGGACCCACGGTACAGCTGTCATGACACTAGGACAATACCGACTGCCGTAAGCTTGTTCCTGGAACATACAGGCGCTGGTTGACAAAGAGCAGACCATCTTTCTCTTCTACCTTGTCCTTGAGAGGGTTAAGCCTTAGTAATTGACTCCAAACTGTGGCTTCTTTGACTTCTTGGAGAAAAGATAAGACTAACAATACAATCCTGTTCCTTGGAAATAGACGTTCTGGCGTGATGCCTGATGATCTATCGAGAGTATGGCGGCGAGAAAGAGCATCGTCCAAGGTATTCCAACTCCTGGGCACGTAGGTAATCGAAAAGTCATATTGTGGAAACGCACTCCATTTGTTGGAGTACCTTTAGGTTCTTGTGATCCGTGCAAATGAGAAATGGGTGGACACCTCCTTGGAGCAAATGCTGACATTCTTCACAGGCCAGCTTCATGGCCAACAGTTCTTTTTCGATTACTGAATAATTGGCTTGGCTAGCAGTAAGGGTTTTTGAGAGGTAGGCTATAGGGTGCTCTAAGCTCTCGTGTTCCTGAAGTAGGGCCGCTCCAGCCACAGCGGTGACGCATCAGCTTTTACAATGAAAGGTCTGGTCTTATGAGGTTGGCGTAGTATGGACCTGAGCAAAAGAGAGCCTTGAGGCGATCCAAACCAACCCCAGCCGCCTCTGTCCACTGGAAAGGTGTTGCTGTCTTCTTAAGCAAGCTTGTTATGGGCAACATGATGTTGGAGAATTCTGGGATAAACTTATGATAAAAATGCGCAAGACCCAGAAATCTCTGGACTTCCTTTACTGACAACGGGGTGGGCCATTCGAGAATGGCGGAAACCTTCTTAGGATCCATCATGATCCCTTGACTAGAGAGGATGAAACCCAAAGACGGGATAGAGGATGCTCCAAACGGGCATTTTTTGGGTTTAACCAGAAGTTGGTGAGGCTGTAATCTGTGGAGGACTTCCTTCAAGTGGGATTGGTGTTCCTGCGGTGTTGCAGAGAAAACCAGGATGTTGTCCAGATATATGATGGTAGAGTGAAACAACAAATCTCAGAAGAGCCTGTCCATAAATCACTGAAAGATGGCCGGGGCATTGACTAACCCAAACGGCATCTGCTCATATTCATAATCTCCTAAAGGGGTCCGAAAGGCTGTCTTCCATTCATCTCCTGCGCATATTCGGAGGAGATGATAGGCGATCCACACCTCAGGACCATCTTTGAAAAAACAGTCGCCCCCTGCAGAGCTTCTAAGATGTCAGCGATGAGTGGCATTGGGTAGCGACCCCGGATGGTAACTTTGTTGAGTCCCCGAAAGTCTATACAAGGTCTTAACTCCTCGGAATCCCTCTTGGGAATGAAAAAGAACGAGCCTCCAGCAGGTGAGCATGAAGGTTGAATCAGGCCATTGGTGAGATTGGCATCCAAGTACGTTCGAAGTGCATTCTTTCCACTCAGCGAGAGGGAATACATCCACTGAAGGGAACCAAAGCTCCAGGAACTAGGTTGATGGCGCAATCTTCGGGTTGTTGAGGAGGTATGTATTGAGGAACCTTGTCAACAAAAACTTCTCGGAATTCCAAGAGTTCAGTAGGCAAGCAATGTACCCCTATGTATTCTGTGATGGACACGGCTTTTACTGTCTCGTACCCTGCTCCCTGTAGACAATTCTGCTTACAGAAGGCAGAGTTGAATCTGAGTAGGCTGTGCGTCCAGTCGATCGTCGGATTGTGCTTGCGGACCGACGAGATACCAAGTATAACCGGAAAATGGGCAGCACGAATAATGTTGAATCTGATCCTTTCTGAGTGTTGAAGGACGGATACTTGGAGGTCTTCCGTGGTGTGGGTGATCAGACCTGAAATAAGGGGCTTGCCATCAACCCGTTCCACCTTCTGATCTCCCTTCCTCTTGATTCGATGGAGCCTGACTCTATCCACCCATATGGTGTCCACAAAGTTTCCAGCAGCTCCGCAGTCTACGAGTGCAAGTGAGTCAATCTTCTGTTCATTTATCATGAGCTGTATGGCCACTACCATAAGACGAGAGTCCTCAGATGTTTCTGGGGAAGAAATTGTGAGAGTAACATACGGACTGGTGTTGAATCCTCGATAGCCTGTCCCTCCTAGGACCGAGGTCACCTGTTTCCTTTCTTTATATCTGGAGCTTCAGTTACTGTGACCTCTCAGGATCTGCTCTGCTGATGAAAGGCAGTTTAGAATCTTGGTGAAGGTTCTAAGTTGTGTTACAGTTGCCCTTCCTCCAATTAATTTCGAGTAGAAGCCTCTCCATCTTGGAATGGGATAATCCCATTTCCCTATAAAGTTTGTTAAGGAATTTAGCAAAAGACGTTTGACAACCTAAAGCACAACATTCCCAGTAACACTATTGGACCCCCCTGCCCTGACCTTGACCTGACAGACCTGACACACACAGGTCCCACCATTTAAGAAGCGAGTGCACGTTTTGTACATAAAACAAGTTTATTGTACAATCGTCCGGGGAGGAGCTAGATGACGCTCTAGAGTCAAACTAACCAGAGTCTCACCGAACCACATAAGTTGACACATTATGTGAGAAACCTAAGGTGTTCCTCCCATGCAATTCCCGGGGATCCCTGACTCAGGTGACCTGGGAAGGGCCATCGCTCTTGGATCCCAACCCTGGGGGCAGACACGTGAGGCAGGATCACCTGGGAACGGGACCCTTGAAAACCATGCGAGGAACACCCTCGGGTGAGACATGGTATTCCCCCCCGTTCTAGTACATCCTTACCTGACGTCCCCTCTGTCATTATGGGATATTATTGCCAAAAATACATGTGTCCACAACACTACACTTACCCCCTTCACACTGACAGAAATCCACATGGTTTTTCAATGATCCCTCGGAAAAACTACAACTCCCATAATCCCTCCACACTGCTTTTTCCTAAAACCACTGAGACGAGGAAGAGGCAAACCAGAGTCACAAAGAGTACCCATAGGAACCAATGTACCATGAGTTTGTATGGGTAGTCTCCATTTTGTCCCGTTAATGAGGCCAGGCAAGGTCAGGCCTCCCTTTACAATCATCCCCACCTGAAATCTGTTAAACCTCCCAGTCAATATAAAAGGCAAAGCACACAGGCACACTCTGAGCGTGTTGGGGAGGCTGCATGCTGCACGCTGCACAGAGGCCAAGAGGAGTGAATTCAAGCTGGAGAGACTCTGGAAGTTCTGGAGGAAGGAGGACTGCCTACTTGCTGGGCCTGTGAGTACAGGGAAGGCTGCAGTATGGAGAGGAAGGTGTGACTCCAGACAGCCAGACCAGGAGCAACTGGAGACTACCTCGCAGCACCCAAGCCAGAACTCCTCCCCTGGGCACAGAACTAAAGCCCAGGCCTTTGAGCAGCAGGTGGTGAGACCCTGACCACATGGACATCTCATTAAGACCCACAGCAACTCTCAAAATTGGCAGAGTGCCATAAAGGGAGCTACCGAAGTGTGAGTGAAAACAACTATTGCATTCTGGGACTTGAAGTCATTTCTTTTTGATAAAAACAGAACAAGCCAGTGCACGAGAAGGAGCGGCTGTTCCAGAGCAGTGGCATGCCAGGTAGAGGACAGCAACAGGCCAGAGGGCTAGGGCCAAGAATCTACAGGCTAGAGATCCCTTTTGGAAGAAACCATTGTGTCTAAGAAGCTGCTAGTGCTACACATGCCAACCCAGCTGGAGAGAGATGAGCGTCTGAAGTGCTACAAAGTTGCAAGCCACCCTCCTGGGTAAACGGCAGAATTGGGGAGGCAGGGATGCAACGAGACTGATAGCCTTCATTTTTGCATCAAAAGACACGAAGGCAAGGAGCCTCCTGACATGTCTGTTGAGTCAAGAAAGCACAATGAAAGTCTGGTCTGTGTGTTGGAGTGCTTGCAACTGCTACCAAGAAGTTAAAGTTACGTGCAAGATAAGACATGAGAGAAAGAGAGCCCATTGTTGTGAACTATAAATCACAAATGCTAGTATCAGCGTAGTCCGGCAGAGGACGTATGCCCAATCGAAAGTCTCTGAGAAAGGTTGTGAAACTGCAACTGCAACGCAGCAGGAAAGCTTGAGACGTCCGAGCCCGACAGAGGGAGACTTGTGAATTAATGTGATTTGAAGCTTGGGGAAGGAAACCCCTACAAGTGCTGCAATTGCAGTGTCTGAGCCTGGCTGAGGGAGACCTACGTTGAATCAGGTACTTATATGTTGAAAGAGGTCTGAGGCTGATTGAGAGAGACCTATGTGAACTTGTGATACCCTGAGAGGTCCGAGCCCGACTGAGGGAGACCTATTGAGAACCTTTGCTTTGAGGGGTCCGAGCCCGACAGAGGGAGACCTATGATGACTGTTAAAGCTTTGAGAGGTCCAAGCCCGACAGAGGTAGACCTACTGTGTTTAAAGGGGGTCTGAGCCTGGCTGAGGGAGACCAGTGGTGAACAGTGAACTCAAAAACTCATGAACGTGAAACCCCTAAAGAGAAAGGAACTTTGTTGTTGTGTGTCCAAGGCATTCTACGAACGAGAGACTTTTGAATGGAAAAGAAACTTTATCGCTGAAGGTCCTGGCTTATGTCCCAAACTGCATCCCCATGCCAGAGAAGCCAGAGTGTGTTCAAAGCTCGAGTTTGCCACCTTGTCCCGTGCTGAAAATGCATGGAAGGGAACCTCACTGCTCAGTCATCCTGATATATTACTTTTGAACGCTATTTTTCTTTGCATACACCGTTTTCCCGCACATATTTGTTATAGCGTAAGGGCAGGCAATAGGTTTTGTTAGTATAGGCCATTTTGGTTTGACAGACACTACTAGGACAGCGTTATTTATTATTTGATGGCCAAGCTTGCTCCCATCCTTAGATATAGGGCTAGATAGGCGTTCTTCCAACCCTCATGTTGTTCAATAAAAACCCCTGAACTGTCCATCACTTGTGTCTGTCTTCACTAATGATACCATGTCTTCCTTACATTACATACCTTTTTGCAACAGTTTAAACACTCCCATATATTTTATTACAATCCACCGCCACACCTGATTGGACAAGACATACACAAAAGAAATACAATATGTCTCCAATTCTCTCATTCTCATTGGCCATGAAAATATTAACTGCCTTCTTCAGGTCATATTCATAGCCCACCCCTTACTAGGATTTGTCCATGGTAGGTCATGACATCATCATACAGTTACACATTCACATACAAACATAATTCATTACAAGTCCCAGCTGCTCTGAGGCCTCTTTACCCTAAATGTAATTGCACATTGTTTGCACAAATACTTCAAAAACATGAGGAAGAGCAGAATGAACAGGTTCCCTTTGAACCGTCGATAGCCATCTCACCCACCCTGACTTTACTGGTGTCCCAGAACATTCTAATCTAAATGACTACCATTTCAGCATGCATGGCATATCCTGAGAAAATAATCAAAATCCAGGGAGTATCAGTCACTCTAGCCTCAAGCGTCACGTCACCCCACGTTTATTGTTAGTTAAGCAAATGGCTGGAACCCGCTGCAAGCTCCTGTGCACTTAAAAGAGATTACATTTGCCTTCTGTGAAACTAAAAGGCCATAAACACCCTGGCCGGTTTGTTAGCTGGCCATTTGCTCAGTTAATCATTACTTCTCCTCCGGCCTCTAAAACCCTACAAAACCAATTGTTCCTAAACGCTCAGAATTCACCCTGAAAATTCCTGGCTGAAGAGTTTCAAGAAATGTATACAGAGAGCACACTAAATGTAGATTTATAAAAGTCCATATTTATGTATCTCTGTGTGCATGCATGTTTAATAACTGTTGTCTCTTCTTCACAATGTATTCTCAATGACAGGCCCCCTTCCTCGGATGTGCATTATAAAACTCCTCGTCGCCCAGCTTCTAGGCACTTACAAAGTAACACTTGAAATACCTCACCCGATACATATTTAACTACACAGAATACATATGAATTCACAACATTGCCCCCATTTCGCTGTACACTCGGTCACAAATATGGCATGCGCAACATGAACCCCTCTTCGTCTTTGGGACCTTTCCCGACCACCCCAAGAACCCCATGAATACTTTTTTAAATACTGTATTCTTCAAAACATTTTACAAGCAATTTTAAAAACACATCTTTATATTGCAACAACCGAAATCTATAGAAATAGCATCTGAGGTACGGTATATATAGCAAGAAACCAAATGCTGCATGGCTGCTGTATTAGTGGGATACCTTGCAACATAAAGAAGCAGCTGCGCACGGGATAGAAGGGTTGGTTAACTTAAATATGTTGAATAGTGTAATCACCACTACTGAGCTAGTAGGGCAGTTTCTTTACATGTGGGTAGTGTAAGGAAGGCATGGTATCAAACAGTGAAGACAGACACAGGTGATCACAGTTCAATGCTGTTTATTGAACTTCAATGGGTTTGTTGGTTTGTTGAATGCCCATCTAACCTAAATCTAAGGAAGGGAGCAAGCTATGACCATCAAATAATAATAACGCAGACCTAGTCGAGTCTCTGTCAAAATAAAAGGGCTGATACTAATAAACCAATTGCCAATCCTTACTTCTACATACAAACGGATGTGGGACAATTGTGTATGTAAAAAGAAAAGTGTTCTAAAATTAATATGTCAGGACGGTTGAGCAGTTGGCTTCTCTTGCCCATGTTTTTAGCATGGGGCAAGGCGGGACATTCAAGCTTTTCACACACTCTGGCTTCTCTATCACAAGGATACAGTTCAAAGCATAGGTATCAGGGCCTTCTGCCAAAGCCTCTTTTCCAATAACAGTCTCTTACTGCAGAGGGCCTGTCATAACAAACAAATGTCAAAGTTCTTCTTTTATCAGGATCTTCACATGAACACGTTCTCACTTCCAGTGTTCATCATGTGTCTTTCTCCTTGAGGCTTGGACCCCCGTTTTAGCACAATATTCACACCTGGTCTCCCTTGTTCGGGCTCAGACCATGGAATCTCACTTTCTACGGTTTCCTCTTGATATCAAAATGTAAGACTTTCAAATATGCAAAGGTGTTTTGCTTAAACCGTTGCAGGACCACTTCTATTCACTTCACACAATGTTCTAATTAATCTTCAACTTTCGTTTCTATCACTTCTTGGTGGGGTACCTTACAGAGACCTTCTATTGAGCACATCCACAGTGCGGGACCTCTCTGTCAATGGTATCGTATCTTTCCCTCTCAAGTTCAAACATTCATCAGCAGTTTAGCTTTACTTGCGTCTTTCATCACACGTGTTTAACAATGTTAATTCCAGCTTTCGTTATACAATGTTGCTGCTTGCAACCTTGACTTCAACAAAGATCGGTCTTGCATCGTTCTCCCCAACTCACTGGCCGTGTTAATCTCTCGGGTGCTTCTTTGTTCTTGGAGCCAAGGACGATACCACAGCGGCTGCTGCTTCTCCCCGCCTTGGTCGGTTATGCGGGAGGGCCTCAGGTATTTCCGACACACAATGCAGGATTCTTCCGTTTTTTTCCAGGCCTTATACTTTCTGACTCAATGGTTTCTTGAAGGTAACAGGTTTCCAACTTAAAAGGTCAAGGGTATTTCCCTTCTTAAGAACCTTTCTTGGTTTGCTATCTTTCTCTCCTCGTTCAGCTGCTGACTCGAAACTGCTGTTCCTTTGTATGCTTTGTCTCACTCAGAGTGTGCTCTCATGCTCCGCCTTTTATCAGTGTGGGGAGGTTTAATGGAAGTCAGGTGTGAGTGATTGTCAGTAATTGCCTGACTTCGCCTGACTATAGTAGCGGGACACGTCAGGTACACTGCACGGGTGTGAGTCTGTTTTCTCCCATAGTGGGCTGTCTGTGTGCAAGTGCTTGTGAAGGGAAAGGGGGATAGAGTTCCCACGGATCCTACCTGGTAGGATGGGGTAGAGGTGTTACAGGGGAAGGGTCACTGCATCTCGCTATCCGGTGTCACACTCCCTGAAGACTCCTCACTCAGGTGATCCTCCCGCCCTGGTCCACCCCCAGGAACTGGATCCAAAAGCGATTGTTGTGTCTTGGCCACCTGGATGACAGATCCCTGTGGACTAGCGGGTGAGACACCTTCTGGTTTCTCACATACCCTTCCCCTATGCAAGGTGGATATACTTGGTCTTTTCCGAGGTCCACTAATCTTAGTACCCTGGAGAGAAGGAAATTATATATCCAGGGGTTCTCGCATAATCCACGATTTTCTTTTCTTTCTTTCTGGTAGAGGTTGGGTGTTCTTATTTGTCCTACCGCCTGGATGAAAGATCATTGGGGACCAGCGGGTGAGACACCTTCTGGTTTCTCACAGTAGATGCACACTGTACCACTGGGACTCATTTGGATGCATATAGGTTGTGTAAACAGATCTGTAGTCTTTAGGTTTAGGGCCATTTACCACAAGCTCTCTAAATATGCCTTAAT
Source organism: Ambystoma mexicanum (assembly GCF_040938575.1). NCBI lineage: Eukaryota > Metazoa > Chordata > Amphibia > Caudata > Ambystomatidae > Ambystoma > Ambystoma mexicanum. The sequence continues at coordinate 1,152,079,196 of NC_090925.1, read as the reverse complement.
GTTCATGGCACTAAGCAAAATCTTTATACCCTCTTTGTAGATTTGGGCCTGATTTATCCATCCATTTGATCGATATTTGCCATTTCACAATCAGTAAGCTCAGACCCACAAATCTGCATACTTTATTTGGAAGCTTGTAGAGATTTCCCAACAGGCAGATCACGGGTCCACACAGGACTTCCTCCTCAATTATTACTGACAGCTTATAGGAACCTTGAACCAGAATGGGGCAACTCTTTCTCATGACCAAGTCATATGTAGAATGTCAGACGAAGGGCCATTGCATTTAGGGCAATTGTCGGACTTGCTTGGAGCAAAGGGGTTGATTTTTGCCAGTGTGAAATACACCTGATGTAGAAATGTATAATTTGTAATCTGTCTTACCTTAGCTAGCAAGCAGTATCTCATATTGGACATTAACATTTCATACAGTGTTGTGATCGTATGTCTTGAGGTGTCAGGCACCATCAACCAGGTGACCATAGGGGCTGGAGGGAATGTGGAAAAGATTGCTGCTAGCTCCCCTTTCATTTGATAATACAACAACTTATGCATAAGTGATATGCCATCTACTTCCATCAACTCTTCGAGCGTATTGTACCGCCCTTCATAAAATGGGTGTGGCTTCACAAGTACGAGTTTGGCCAGTTACCTACATATACTTTTATCAAAAGAAGAATAAATATGTCAGATCTTATCAATGTACAGGTTTAGGCACATCGGAGGGACCAAACCATCGTCTTGAAGAGTTTTTGGAGTGAACTGATGAAGAGTTTTTGGAGTGGACTGATGGCTGTGCACACCATATATATGTTTGTTCTTGGCACCCGGGGCATTCCCAGAATGGCTGCTGTTAATTTGACAGACATAACCACTGCCTTCTCAACTGTATTCCGGCCTGTACCAGGCCTTTATGTGGCTGATTTGTGCTGCGTAATAGCTGTGTTTGTGGACAAGAACGCCCATTCCACCCTTCTCAGGTGATAGTGTCAAGGTGCTCCATGATACTCTTGGAGCACCCCCTGCCCACACCAGCCTCAGTATTATGGAGCTTCCCCTACTATAATAGGAAGCTGTGACAGCAATGGGAACATTGAAAACATATAAAGCATCTTGGGACTTTCCATCATTATTATTATTCATACCCAGCAATTATAGACAAGGCTATTTTTTATCTATTTGTCAACTTGGGTTTCCAAGGACAATAGTGCATTGACATAGTTGTCTTGTATCAACCTAGAAGGCTCCTTTAAGAGCCATATCCCCAATAATGCATGCCCTCAGGGACCAGTGGAACCCCCATTGGTCACCCACACTTCTGCTGTCTCAGGTAAAAGGAATTTATTCAGTCTTGGGCCTGTTAATATTGGCCTGAAAGGATGCCAAAATAATTTAATGCGTTTATGATCGGGTCCATATTTTCTAGGGGATTTGTAATAAAGATCAGTAAATTGTTAGCGAGTAGTGACAAAATTGTGGTCTGGGTGTATACATGAATTCTCCTATCACTTTGCTTCTCCCTGTGGTAGTAGGCCAAAGGCTGTATGGCGAAAGCAAATAGTAGGGGATAACTGACATCCCTGCGGTGTGCTACTTTCTAATGGAAATGGCTTGACATAGTGTCGGTTAGCTTGAACCCTTGCCATGGGGAGTGTACAAATTAGTTTACCAACGTGAATAATAGGCTCCCTACCCCCATTCTGTGCAGGATGGTGAACAGGAAAGGCCATTCTACAGAGTCAGACATCTTTTCCCCTCTAGGAACAGGGCGACAGTTAGATCCACATGGTCTAAATTGGAAAGAATGGCAAAGAAGTGCATCAGGTTATGGTGAGTGGATCTCCTCGCCACAAAACCTGATGGATCTTGGAGAACCAGCTTGTCTATCATGGGTTCGAGGCATCCAGCCAGTAGTTTTGCCAGTATTTTATTGTCAACATTCAATAAAGATAGCAATCTATATGATGGACACAGCTTTCTGTCCTTTCCAGGCTTTGGAAACACTACAATAGAGGCCCCCTAAGCAATGATGGCAGTACACCATTTTACATAGACTTCGAAAATAAATTTGTCACGAGTGGGTCCACAATGTAGCTAAACTCCTTCTTATAAAATTCTGCTGTAAAGACATCTGGCCCTGGTACTCTCCCACTTCTAAGATGCGCTATGGTCTCAGTGATCACTTTAGCTTTTATAGAAGCATTAAGAGTTCATGGGTTTGGACTTTTATAGCTTAGAAATCACTCCCTTTAGCAGTGTTTATCATTTCTCTATTTTGATTGGTCAGTCTGTGTGAATGGGCAGTGTTCCAAAAGTGACATCACACTTAACCATCCCCTTTGTACTCATTGGACATATTAATGAGGAGAGCAGGCTAGTGGAAATAACTTCTAAACCCACTTTCCCTCCCATTTGATGTGTCATCTTGGAAAGTTTACAGTCAAAAAGTGTTATTTTCTAAAAACAGTATGTTCCACACATGTGATTAAGTTATTAATTAGTTTGCCATATTGATCTCACTCTGCTGCTGGTCTCATCTGGGCATGTCATGTGATGTGTTTGTGACAGAGTTTTGCTTTTTATTATCTAATACTTGCACATACTTTCACATAAATATTCACATATATATTCAATTCCCATCTCATGGATGCTAGGATATATGAATCACTGACGTCCAACATTTCTGTGCAAACATATCTACATTTGTATAATATGCATAATTAACAAATATTTTTAAAAAAATCATTTTACATTCAGCTGACAGAGTTTTTCACCCGGAACTATTTTAATAAATATATGTTTCTGAAACATTCCTATCAAAAGATATTCAAGAAAATGTGATCCCATATGTAAAATTTAAAACTTCAATTGTTTTCCTTCCCATGTGACGGGTTCACAAAATTAGAATGGTATATTTCCAGTTATTGGCCTGCCAACATGCCATATGGGTTTGGTCCCTTTGAAGCCCAGAGCCCATTAATGACCACAAAGAGGGTGGTTGCCATGGGACTCTTTGTCAGAAAGTTCTTTGAAGATAAGGTGCTCAGAGCGATTAAGCAAACTTGCTGCCACAAATGCCAGACTTCATATCTGAGTAAGCGTGAATTTCATTCATAATGTAAGAACTAATTGATGAGAATTTTCGATAATTTTGGGCAAGACCACTGTGAGTCCACTTCTAAGGATATATTTCTCTGTATTTTTAGGGAATTGTTGGTTAGACCCAGAGACAAATGTAAACAGTTAATGAGCAGCATTTCTTTTCCTCAAAAGGCCTGTTTTGGGAACAAAGGGGGCATTTTACTGTTCAGTGAATCCAGGCAGTGCCATAAACTTTATAGTCCAGTAGTCCAGCATCTAAGGTCTGGGTCTTATATCCTTGGGAAAACATCTCCCCAGCACTGTAGCTGGAATTGGCTAAAACAAATAATTGCTTACTAGCCGTTAGTTGCTGGTTTAATTCACAAATGTAGCATTTAAAGTTTCTTTTGATTCCACATTTCCTAATTGGTTCTGTAAACAGAGGCATCATTACAAAATGTTTGCAATCAAGATATTGTAAAAGACATGGGCTTCAAGTCTCTGTATGTTTCATTTTGTAATGTTGATTCTCAGTCCTGCAAAGAAGAAAACTGAGATAATGTAGGTCTTAATTTGATTTTTTACTTTTCTATAACATGCTATGTTTTGACACCCCAGATATGACTGTTTTCCCTTCAATAACGGTTACTGGATACTTCCATATAACTGGAATTATTTATTTTAGGCTTGTCATTGTTCTTTTATAATGCGATTAATACCGGAGACCAGTTTCTAAGCGCGAGACTGGGATTCAAACCTGTGTTGCTATGTGTTGTCTTGCTTCCAAGCCAAATGTGTTCCCCCTGAGCTATCCTCCCGGCCCCTGCGGACAAACACACTCTTTTTGTAGATGAGCTGCTGACATCACAATGTTTCCAAACTTATGCTTCTTTCAAATGATTTGCAGAGGAAGCAGTCTATATATTTATTTTTAAATGTAGTTTTCCTTTTCATTCTCTTTTTGCATAGATTTCCCTACAGAGGACAAGGCAAGAGACATTCTTGGTCTCCTGGAAGACTTACCTCACAGAGATCAGGCTTCCACCAGGAAGCTGCTAAGACTGCAGGTCTGTCTGCATGGCAACCTCACTGTTTGTGATTCCCTAGGGGAGAGTGCATACAGCTTCAATGATAAATCTATTATAAGGGCATAGGGATCTAGAATCACAGGAATGTGATGCACATGTTCCAATCATAAAGGGCCAGAGGGACTCGCTCAGGTGGCGGTTAAACAGTGAGAATCTATTTAAAGGATTTGCCCTCTCTGCCCCATCAGAGATCATTCTTAACACTGATACCAGCACCCTAGGATGTGAAGCGACTCTGGGTAAAGAGCAATGGTAGCAACACTGTAACCAACAGGAGTATGACAGATCGTATATATTTAGATGGAGCTGACAGCAGTCTACAGAGCTATTCAGTTAGCGGTTGCAAAGATCAGGGGTTGTTCAGTACTTGTGGAAACGAACAACGTGGTGGCAGCGGTATATGTCAACATATATGGGGGCTGCAACTCCTCAACAATGTTCACACAGTTTCATGCTATGGCTCTTGGAGGAGGAGTTTGACCTGGGGCTCGCAGTGTCCTCAACAAGATCACAGTGGGAAGAAATCTGGGCATTTAAGGAACCGTGGGGTCACTTAGAAAGGAAAGGTTTTGTAACCAAGCTCTTTAAACATTTCTCTCAATCCAGGTCAATAGCTACAACAGGTTCTCCAGCATGGGATCTCTAATCGTGAAAGTGCTTCATGTGCCTCCGTTTGAACCCCTTGGAGACGTGAACTTGAGGTTCCTTTCAATAAAGCCAGTATTCCTGGTAGAAATAACCTCAGCCAGAAGACTGGGGGAAATAGGGGCATTGTTATGCTGACATCCCTACCTACAGATCGGCACAGACACATTGGCTTTCAGGTGTGAACTGGAGTTTTTGCCAAAAGTATACTATAGAGTGGAGAAATGTCTGCCATGCTTGATCCAAAACGGCCAAGTTGGATATATAAAAAGGAGGCACGCCAATGCAAACACTAGACTTGTATCTGACATTCTAGCCCTCTTTAATCCTAATCTAAAACCCAGACATATAATGGCTCTAGACGAAGAAAAAGCATCTGACTGCCTGGAATGGAATTTGTTTCTTCAGACACTGAGATGGCATGGCATCAGCTATCCCTTTTTTAATTTGGTAAAATGCCTATATAACACTCCCAGGGCCTCAATCGCAGTCAACAATAGTGTTCCCTCAAAACCAAAGCACCAGACAAGGCTGTGCATTATCCGCAATACTGTATATCTTGACACTTGAACCCCTGCTGGAATCCATGAGAAACGACACGAATATTACAGGTATTGAATCAAATCATCATTTTAAACTAGCTGCGTATGCAGACGACTTTATTCTATTTCTCTCTAACACCTACCACTACAGTGCGGTGGGCGATGCTCCATATAGAGAACCTTAACATCTTACAGTTCCCAATCAAGACACCAACAAGGCATATAATGGGTGACCAAATGTTTGGTACAGAACAGTAGCTGAGGATTTATCTTGTTGCCTTAATGGAATTGTATAAAATACAGATACCACAGCATTTACTATGCATCTGTTATGTATGTCATACTCTCTGTCTCAAGATGTTTGCTCTGTTTTGTATCATACCAACACATCTGTCTAGCCGAATATTATTCCACCGAATCCTACACACTCTTCCACTGTTTTTTGTGGGCGACAATGCTTATGATGTAATGTTTGCTGTTCTCTTGCAAAATCTCAATAAAATGTTTTCAAACCAAAATTACACTATAGATTCCACCAGTCACAGTAAGTTGTACCTCCAGCCTTTTTTCAAGATTCAGCAGCTCCAGAGGATGAACTCTGGCATATGCTGGATGAAAAGAGGGGTGTACTGACCAATTTTGACAGGACTCAATCTTTTCCAATGAAGTTTTAAACGCTGGGGGTGGAGTTTGACTTAGTTAATTAATTGGTGGGGGAGTGTGTTGCCTGCATTTATAAAGTGATCTCTGTGCTTGTTGTGACAATTCACCAGGTCTCGTCACTTCACCCCAAGGGGAGCCCTTTCCTATGAGGCTCGGGAGGTGTGGCTGCTAACCAATAGTCCCCCTAGGGGTGGTAGTATGTGGGAGGACCTCATAGGGAAGGACTGCCCTCCTGGGGATAAGGACGTCAACTTGGAGAATAGCCTCCATACCACCACCACAACATATGAACCCCTACACTCATGGTCACACTTTTCATCAACCCTTGATAGTAGAACCATCTGCTATTGTAAACCCATGACTGTGAAAGGTATAAGACCTACTGAGATGAAGAAGAATGTGAGAGGCATATGGAATGACTAGATGAAGAGTCAGCCAAGTACTGTAATGAGATTGCTCACTGAAGGCATGAAGAGTGCCAAAGAGACTTTCACAAATGGTGTTGACTTTACGCGAGCGCCACGTCAACAATATAAAAAGGAAAGGGAGAACGGACAAAGGAGATCTCATTGCGGAAGCCAGGAGCACACAAACAAAGCCCGGGAAGTTCAAAATTGGAACGCTGCAGCCGGAGCAAGTGTGTCTCTCTCTGGGAGCGAGAGAAGAAATACAGGACGTTGCTGGAGAGTCCTAAGAGCCGGGAAGGGAGCCGACTCACTTGGTGGTGGCGTGACTGCTGGAAGGCGGGCCATCGGGTCCAGAAATGATGCCGATACTAAGAGCCTGTTGCAGAGCCGCGCAGTGGAAGAGAAGGAGACTGAAGGCACCAGTGACCCCAGAAAGAACCAGAGCCGTGTCCCCAAGGCACCACAGGTAACAGGAACGGCAGGAATACCAGGTGGGGTCTGGGAAGAGGCCCAGCTCACTGCAAGTGTGTTGGGAGTCATCTCTCTCATTGCAGTGGTCAAACCCATACCACTGCTCAAGCAGAGTGCAATGGGAGTCATCTCCCTCGTCTCAGTTGCCACACCAATACCACTGCTCCACCAGAGGGCAACTGGAGCCATCTCCCTTGGTGAGTGGCCGAACCCCTATCACTGCTCCAGCAGAATGAAACGGGAGCCATCTCCCTCGCCGCAGTGGCCAAGCCAATGCCACTCCTCCAGCAGAGTGTAACGGGAATCATCTTCCCAGTCGCACTGGTCAAGCCTATACCACTGCTCCAGCAGAAAGCATCAGGAGTCAACTCCCTTGTTGCAGTGGCCCAACCATTACCACTGCTCAAGTAGACTTGCAAAAGGTCTACAAGCAGGACACAGAGGAACCTGGAAAAGATCCATCCAGACATTAAAGGGCGGCCAAATAAAGCCATGGGATGTATACTTCCTGGAAATAGTTGAAGGGACTGATACAAGCTTTCTGTAGAAGTGCTGAAGGATCAGTGTGGAGAACTCTGATAAAGGAACCAGGGTAAGGGAGTCATTCCTCTGTCCCTTTTTTGAAGGGACATTGAAAGAATTACTATTATGAGAAGACTGAAGCAGGCCACCAGAAGAAGGGAGTCATCATCCTGGTGAAGGAACTTGACTTTTGTAATCCACTTTCGGTTTAAGTGTTACTGTTAGACTGTTAGGTTTCTGACAGAGGACGTAAAACATATTATTTTGGATGGACATTCTGATAGGTCATTAAAGGTTCCTAGGTTGAGGCAGGGCAAGCGCCTGCTCCCAAAATGTTAGCTACATGTGTCCCACAAAGCATCAGCAAGGCTTTTCAGAAATGAAAAAGCCGCCATTTTTGTTTTGCTCGATGCAAGCGATTACTGCGGTAATAACCATGGTAATGCTAAAAAACAGAAAGTTGAAAAAAAGCTATTTGGAGGAGGAAAAGGGATGACATGGCATCAGGCTAGAGTTGGGGAATGGAAAGAGAACACCATGCGAAGTTTGGAAGTTGGAGGTGGTCTGTGGAGCCAGCTGCAGTTCGAACGTTTTTGAATTATCCGGGTAATTAGCGTAGTAATCCAGGTTACTGTGATAATGGTGGCGCAGTAATTGCACAATAAAGGGACTACATTAATCTGCTGTAATTGCGGTTAGATTATCGAGTTAATTAACGCGGTAATTATGGGGGTAATGGAAACTGGGGAAAAATAAATAGGGGAACATCTATTGTGATCACATCTACTAGGCAGGGGGGAATGGGTCTTTGTGCCACTGGCCCTGGCTAGTGGGCCCCAAGGAAACCTATAAGTGGAACATGTACAGTAGCCATGGCAGAAGGCCATGGCTACTGGGCTCCAAGGCGACCTATAGGTGTATGGTGATGGCCACAGTCCATGGCAGAAGGCTATGGCTATTGGGCCCTAAAGAAACCCTATTGGTGCAACATGCACAGTGACCGCATCCAAATACTATGGCTAGTGGGCCATAAAGAAACCTATGGGTGGATGGCCATGGCCATAGTCCATGCCGAGAAAGCCATGGCTAGTGGGCCCTAATGAAATCCTATTGGTGCAACATGCACAGTTGGCTCTGGCCATGGACGAAAGGCTATGGCTAGTGGCCCATAAGGAAACCTAGAGGTGCAACATGCACAGTGGTTATGGCCGAAGGCCATGGCTAGTGGGCAGTAAGGAAACCTATTGGTGCAACATGCACAGCCGAAGGCCATGGCTAGTGTGCCCCAAGGAAACCCATTGGTGCAACATGTACAGTGGCCATGGTCAAACGTCATGGCTAGTTGGCCCCAAAGAAACCTGTAGGTGGACGGATGTGGCCACTGTCCATGCCGAGGAGGCCATGGCTAGTGGGACCTAAGGAAATCCTATTGGTGCAACATGCACAGTGGCCACGGCTGAAGGCTATGGCTAGTGGGCCCCAAGGGAACCAATAGGTGGAACATGTACAGTGGCCACTGCCGGCCACTGGTCATGGCCAAATACCATGGCTAGTGGGCCCTAAAGAAATCCTATTGGTGCAAAATGGACTCCAGGGATGTTATCAATTTGGTTGAAGCATGCCCTTTTGATGCCTCCACACAAATTCTGGTCTCTTTGGATATTGAGGTGCTTTATAGCAACATCCCTCAGGATAAAGCTGTTTCTAGTCTACTCATTATGCTAGACAGACGGCCTCTTCCTCACACTGTCCCTACTGAATTCCTTACTAACTGTGCTGAACTGGTCCTGTCTAAAAAAAAAATAAGTTTAAGGATACTTACTTCTTGCAAACCAAGGGCACGGCGATGGGCTGTACTTTTGTCCCGAATCTGGCGATTATCTTTATGTTTTTGTTTGAGGAAAATCATGTGCCAAACATATTAAATTGTACCGTCGTTACATAGACGACATCCTATTGCTTTGGGAGGGTGACTCTGCTACATTGGATAGATTTATGGTTTGGCTCAATCAGGTAGATTCCAACCTAAAATTCACTTTTGAATTTTCCACCTCTAGGATTGCCTTTCTCGATTTATCCATCTTTGTTTATGAAGGGTTTCTACAAACAGAACTATATAGAAAACCGACAGAACCCAATACAACTTTGCAATTCAAGAGTCAACACCCTCTTCTTTCATTCTGTGTGTGAATGGCTACTCATGTGAGGTTTGTTTTGCTTACCATATTAAAGCATGCCTTCCTCTTTGGGATTTATTCAGCTTTCATCTGGCCACGTCATCTTTCCTGCGACTCGTGGGCTATTTTTGGTGTCTCAATTAACTCTATTAACCCTGACCTTCTGGCCTCCATGGTGCCCCTAATTTTTGCTACTTTGCACACTCCCGGGAGTCGGTTTCTTTGCCTCTGATTTTTAAATAAAACTCTGCCACTGGGGTCGTTTTTGACTTTGTCATACTTCCCCAGCACAAATGTTTATTTTTTACTGGTCTATAATAAGTGGCACATGGTGGTTATACACCATTTTTGTTGGGTTCAGTTGATGAGATGGGGCACTGCCGCATATTTATGCAGTAATGCTTTTCTCTTGCAGCCTTTCGCCTTGCATCTCCTGATGAAGACGTTGTTCATTACACACTCTACGTCGAAACCGGTTGAGTTTACTCTTTAGGGATGTGATCCACACAATATTCTTCTTCTTGGATCCACCCTTGCAATAGATTGTTTTTAATGGGTTCTATTGTTGTATGTTAATCAAATTTGAAACATTAAAATAATCAGACGGGATGTGATGAATGTTTACCCCACTCCCGATTGTTAATCAATGTTAATCTATTTTGTCATTTTTAGCTATTGTTGGTTGGTTGAATGTCACTATGTATGATGTATGGTCTGAATGGTGCACTATGAATGGTTGTTTAGATGGACTAATTTTAGCCATGTGTTATGTTTACCCATGTTGTCGTGTTATTTGATTTAATGATGTTCTTTAAAGTAATATGTCATTAATTGACTTTTTTGAATATTTTTTGTATCATGGTAAATAAAAATTTTGATACACTTTTGTAAGCAACATAGTTTTGCTCTCTGGACATTTCTTCAGATTCTTGCAACATGCACAGTGGCCACAGTCGAAGGCCATGGTTAGTGGCTTTGAATAAACTATGCTATAACAAAACCTTTGAAAATCACAGCAAAAAGCTTAGTTAAGGTACAGTTAAGTTGTGCAGATTTAACGCAACAAAACCCTTGAATTTCAGCGGATGTGGGAAATCATGACCAGCTTAATTTGGCGAGTTGCCATTGCAAAGCCCATGAGCACATATATATTAAAAGAGAAGCGATTCACAATGACATAAAGCATGGCATTATGGGGCAAATGGTATTGTGGGGGTCATCAATGGGAACGTGCAGAGTTAAGCTGGTCATGAAGGGTTTTGTTGCGGTAAATCTGCACCTTAACAAAAGCTTTTTCAGTGACTATATATATAAGGGCTCTGTCAATCTAAGCCAATATTAGCCATTCCATTCGGTAGATGGAAGTCCAGTCCTGATTTTAACTTTGCAGTCTGGTACTTGTAGTCCTGGATTTTTCCATTATACTTGCAGGACTACACGTCACAGAGTACAAAATTAAAACCAGTACTAGATTGGCATCTCCTGAATGGCATGGATAATGTTGGAATGTTTGGAACGTTTCAGTTTCTTTTGTAAGCGTGGCTCTTAACTGGCCTTAACAACGTACTTAAATTCAGATCCACTTTTCTTGTATCAAAATTTTGAAGTGTTGCAACAAAAACATGGCTAGCCTGTAAGTAATACCGGGTGTGTTGATTGAGTCTCGCGAGAATGGCTATGGCCGAGATCTCGCAAGACTTCGGCCCAGCACAGCGAGTTTCCGGTCGTGAGAGAGGTGCAGCGAGCAGCAGCACACCAGCGCTCCTCCTATGAAGGAGCCCTGCATGCCGTATGACATTATTGCAAAAATGAAGACAGTGAAGCTGTCGCTTCTAAATAGTTTGTCTTGTTTTGAAGCGAATTAAACAAATAATCAGCACTTATTAGTGGAGTTTTATATTGAGCCACAACATAATTGGCGATGAGCACGAGGGATTTTTCCTGGTGCTGAAGTTATGCAAGGTGTGACACCACCGACAGCCATCCTGCGGACTCCAGGTAGGCCAGCAAACCCCTGGCCCAATGGAAAACCCTATTTACGACCTACATGTATGCCTTGCAGGGGCGTATTATGCCCCGGGAAGGAAGAAGGCCATGTTACTCAATGCTATGGGGGTCGAAGGTCAGAGGATCTTCACAGGACTGAAGCCAGAGCCCAGTGAGGATGAGGGAGATGATGTGTACCAGTAGGTCATCAGGAGAATAGGCAAAGGATTCTCAAACAAAGCAAACACTGTCTTGCACAGAATACGGTTCTACAAGGATGTCCATCACTCCTTTCCTCAGCAAACTCCTGGAGAAGTTGGCTATCTCTCAGCTTACCCTCCACAATGAATCTGTTGGTTGTCTCCATGACCATCAGTCTGGCTTTAGAGCAGCCTGAAGCACGGAAACTGCTCTTCTGAACACCCATGAAGACCTGCTCTCAAACCTTGACTCTAACTCTCCCTCTGTACTTATTCTTCTCAACCTCTCCTCTTCTTTCGATAGGGTAAACCACAACATCCTGATCTCCCATTTCCATGATACCCTCGGCATTACTGATCAGGGCCTGGTGTGGCTAGCCTCCTTTCTGTCTGACCATCCTTCCCAGGTGGAACTTGGGTCCTTTCTCTCCGCTATCACTCTCTCTACTTGTGGTGTACCCCAGGGATCTAATCTATCCCCATGGTTTTTCAATGTCTACATGGCCCCATTGGCCCACAAGGTCTCTGCGTTCACCTCCAACGTTCAGTGTTAAGCGGATGGCACACAGCTCTCTTTTAGGCTACCCTCAGCCTCTTCCTCCTCCTTGCTCATCCATGGCTGTCTGTGCGCAATTCAGTCCTGTGTGTGCTGCTAATGATCTCTGCCTTAATGCCAGTATCGTCCTCATTGGGACCCCTGTTCCCACCTTCCCACTTTCACCCTGGCCAGTCACCCTTGGCCCTGCACCCTCATCCACCACTGAGGCAAAACCTCTGGGGGTCATCTTCGACTCTACTCTCTCCTTCTCTTCCCACATCTCTGACATGTCCAAAAAGTGTCACTACCAGCTTCACCTTCTCAGAGGTATTCTACCCTTTCTCACCTTCCCCCAGAGGCTCACTGTCTCCAGAGCCCTGGCTCTCTCCAGACTGGGACTACTGCAACAGTCGCTTTCTCAATCTTCCTACTTCTATTCTTTGACGACCCCTTCAACTTATCCAGAACAGAACCGCAAGACTAATCCTTGGCCTCAAGCCCAGGGACCGCATCTCTCTGGCGCTGAAATCCCTCCACTGGCTCCCTGTGGCTGCAAGGATCAAGTTTAAGTACATCTGCATAGTCCACAAAGCTTTCTGGGGCTAGGGCCGTACTATCGACAACGCTTGCTTCCTAAATACTCTCCTTCCAGAGCCCTCTGCTCAGCCTCCTCCAACTCTCTGTGGGTAAGCCATTTTTTCAAACAGATTTTGGGGTAGATCGTTATCCTCTGCAGATGCCTCCCTCTGGACAACCTCCCTGTCTCTCTCTGTTTTTAGCCAGATCACCTTAAATTCGAAAACCTCAAGACCTCCCTCTTCTCTTCTTCTTTCTCTCTCACTCTCCCCGGCTAACCTCCTTTCTCTTCTCTCCTGCCTCCCTCCCTTTTCTCTTCCCCAACCTGCTCAGTTCGTTGACTGGTCTCCTGGTGCACCTCCAGAGCCTCACAGGTCGCAGGCTCCACCGCCAGTCCTGACTTGCCTCTGAGCCCCTGCAATCTGCTTTGCACTACTGCACTCGGAACACATTCCATGAGAGTGGCAACCACTCTGCACTTAACCCAGGCCCCTGCTGGACTGGGCTCACTTGTCCCCCTCCCCATCCCTCACATTCCGTCTGCAAACTTGCATGACCTTGAATGTACTAGGCCTGGCAGTTTGTTTGTCTGTCATGTCCTCCCTCTGTCTCCCCTCCCTAGCTTAGTTGTGCTTGATATAGTCAGGCATAGGCGCACAGACCAACCTTTTTGTTTCTGTATGTCCTTCTTCTTCTCCCCTTCCCCTCCTTTCCTGTCTCATTGTCACACACTTATACCAGTAGAAATGCCTCTGGCCTAGTATGCTAGTATTCTAGTTATTGTTGTTAGTTGATTCAGAATCTTCAAGGCCTAAGAATGACTACTTTATCCCCATGTTCCCTTCCTGCCTTGAAGCACTTTGAAGCACTTCACTTGTGTATAAGCGCTTTTCAAATAAACAATTACAATTACAACAGGAAGCCGGAGAGTGCAGAACCAGTGGATGACTACAACACGAGAATGAGGGAAATGGCGGTGCTCTGCGAATTTGGGAACAACATGGAAAATATGATGTTCTATGTTGATAGTGCATACCAACAGCAGGAAGATGCAAGAAAAAATGTATTTTGTAGAAAGAACTGAAGTTAGACACGGCCATCCAGATCACCAGAGCGGTGAAAGAGACCACGCTCACATGCAAAGAAATGTCAGTAAGCTTGCAAAATGCAGAAGTGCAAGCCGTTCAGCACCGAGGGAACAGAGAGAGGCCCAGGAGTGATGTCAGGGAGGCGAAAGGCTGGAGAAAGGAACCCCTAAAATGTCATGAGTGCACCAGCACTCAACACCTGGCGAGTGATAAGGAATGTCCGGCCTGGAACAAAGAATGCACATACTGCAAAAGATATGGACACATTGCAATTGCTTTCAAGTGGGGAGGAATAAATGTAACATCCATAGAAGTGGCTGGATACACAGGGGGCCACAGATCCTCCGAAGAAGACAGACCAACGATTATCATGTAAACAGGTCACAGACCAGAAGGAAAATGCTGCATTATGTAATCACATGGCTGACTCCGACTTGGACCTAACCATACTACCCACAAGCATCTACAAAGACATGGTAGGTCAAGAGACAGCAGAAGTAAGAAGTACAAAGCACGGATCCCTGGTGTCCGGAGGGGCCGCAGTGTGGCTGATAGGCTTTATCCACGAAACCATAGAATTTAAAGGCAGACAGAAGGAAACCATAGTGTACTTCTCAGAGGAGGGTCTGGCAGTGCTGGGTTGGGATGATCAGACAAAGTTGGACATTAAGCTGGATCCCAACATGGAAGACCAAGTACTATCCATAATAACAAGAGGAGGGTCGCTGTCAAGGGACAAATTTCCTAAGCTGATTTCAGAAGGGCTAGGAAAAATTAGGAATTATGTACACAAAATTCAGCTGCGACAAAACACAGTGCCAATCAAGAACAAAGTTTCACCTGGTCACAAATCACAAACCACTGGTGCACATGCTGAGCCCAGGTGGTACGAAGATGTCCACTCCCAGATTTGCACGCATAGTGGCTAAACTTCAGGAGTATACATACAAGATAGTACAAATTTCAGGATGGAAGGATTCTCAGGCGGACTGCATGTCATGCTTACCTGAACAAGGAGGTTGGGTGACCACTTTTCTTAAGTGTGTGGTAGCATCTGTGGGAGACCTCAGGAGTAAGGAGTTCTTAGATTTTAGTGAGAGTCACTGGCGAGAAGAATCGGCCAAGGATGAAACAGTGACCAAATGTAATACATAAAAAAGCCTGCCACCTGCATCTGCGTGCCTGGGGTGTTTGTATTGAAAGTGAGATGAGGGTTATGTTTGGAATGGATGAGGAGCGGGGAGTTAAAGTGAGAGACTGGAGGAGGCAGACGCAGGCCAGGCACCGGGTCTTGTAAAATGATAAATCTTAATTGGAACTGCATCTCAACAAGTGTTTTGCATACTTCAAATGGCTACGAGGATGACCCGGTGCAGAGAATTCATACACTATTGAGAGCTGATGCTCGAATGGGCTGTAACGTCCGTCTGTGCTGACAAAGAGGAGGAAATTCATCACAATTCTCGGGAGAGCTGGCGCTCCGGACAGATACTGATATTCTGTCTGCGCTGGTAAGAAAAGAAGGCATAAAGCGACGCAAAGAAGAGCTGTTTGTTTCTTACTTTTCATCCGTACTGATAAGCGGAGGAAAGTTATACTGCTCGCATTGTTCTCTTTCTCAGCTCGTACATTACTGGAGGTATGATCAATTAAGTACTTTGGAGGCACTTAACTCATAAATTGATAAGTAAAAAGTAGGAACGAATTAACAGCAAGAAAGCAACGCGTCAGTTGAAAAGATGCACGGCATCATTGAAACATAAACATTAGAGGAAAGGACATAAGGGCGCTCACCTGGTATCCACGGGGACGTCACTCAGCCTGTTCTGACCTCTTACGACCTTGAACCCTTCCCTGGAGTCTACTCGACTGGAGACTGGGCCTGAAACACAGGATTGGTAAAGTTTAACTCCCTATTGTCTCTGTGTGCTTGAACCCCTTCTTCCCCGCGGTCCAACCCTTCCCTTTGATCCACAGCTCACCTTGTTTTCTTGGAAATTGTGCTCACCATCCTGCTTTCAGCGCAGGGGCGCGTTGATTGATGCGGGCTCGTTGCTGCCTAGTTACTTCACTGGCAAGAGTCCGACAGGTAAGTATAATGAGTCTTTTGAACAGCTAACTTCGTTCCTTTCCTTCCGTAGATGATGGCCGGTGTCCGGGGATGGCGACGTGCTGCTGAGATGAGTAGCTCTGAAGGTGAGTGAGAGCGCGATGTGCGATGCGACCCTTTCATATTTGTATTGAACTGAGTTCTTTTTCTGTGTCTTTTAGGTGCCGCAACGTTTTCAGCGTGGATGCCGGTTATGAAGAAGAAATGCGGTGAATAAGCGCGATATGCGGCGCCTCTTGATGTTTCCACGCTAACCTGGAGTGTCTTTTCCCTCTTGCAGACGGATGAGAAGTTCCAGAGACAGAGTTCCCCCAGAGCGGCTGGGATTCAGGTAAGAGTTTGAAACTCGTACAGTCTTTAAAAATAAGCGAAGATTTGCTGAATGCTTACTAATGCCTTTTTTCTGTTCTTTTCCCTTTTCCTTAGGAAGCGGCGTACCGGGATGGGAATGACACCGCCGAAGATGCCCGAAGAACAGAAGTAGCGATGAATGATGGGCAGAAGCGCCGCAAGGTAAGGCTGTTCCTAACGGTTTTCTTGTTCTTGCAGGAGCTGAGCGCAGAAGAAAGATGCAGGCTATTGTAGACCGATCCGAACACGGTGAGTGTCACGCTGCAGGTGCAGAAAACACAAAGCATGTTTCGCAGCCTGGGCGCGGCTTAAATAGTCTCTGGGTATCCCAGGTGTCTCTGGGCTGAACCACACCCAAAAGACTAGACTGCACATGCAGTTCTGGGAACCAAAATATATGGGGGCATCCATCTTGTCCCTATCAATGCACTACAAGTCCAATCCCCAATGTTATCCTATGGGAGTAAGTGAGTTTGGTGCCACAAGCGTCAAGTCTGACTCCAAGTGGGTCTTTGGAGGGATGGAGAGGCCCTTGAGGGCCATTTAGGTGATCGTGGCCTGGCTCCAGCCTGACATCTTGGAGGGCTGGGGACATGAGGGGCAGGAATCATGAAACCACTCCCCCCCCGCAAGGCCCCTCTCAAGGTGGCATCTTCTGTCTGGTCCTGGTTTGTTTGGATGGTTTTGATGAAATCGTCTAAGCAAGCGAGGTGCATGGATGAACTCACAAGGCTCCCATGTCCTGTCTTGTGGACCATACCCCTTCCACTCTACTAAGTAGTATAATTTGGATCTGACGTATTTTGAATCCAGGATGTCCTTGACTTCGAATTCTGGCTCCCCGGCGACTACTGCTGGCTGCGGTGGCGTTGCTACCCGGGTCCCAGGTTGAACAGGTTTAAGGAGAGACACGTGGAACACATGATGAATCTGCATGTTTGACGGCAAAGCTAGTCTGACCGCCACAGGATTTATCACAGAGGTGACGGTGAATGGAGCCAGGTATCTTGGACGGAAAGTTCGGGTTCCTTTAATGGACACGTGTTTAGACGTCAGCCAGACTTTGTCTCCCACTTGATAGTTGGGGGCCTTTGCTCGGTGTTGATCTTAGGCGATTCTTAGCTTGAAGTAGGTGTTCAGCTGCCCTTTTAAAGGTTTGAAAAATGGTTGTGTGCAAGGTTTTGACTGCTGGCATTTCCAGGGTTGTAGGAACGTCCATCTCAGAAGTACATGGGTGCCTGCCATACATGGTATAAAAGGGAGTCTGCCCAGTGCTGGTGTGTAGGGAATTATTATAAACATATTCAGCTGTCCATATTAGGTCGAACCAGCTTCCTTCAGCTTGGTGTAACATGCAACGCAGATACTGCTAGAGCGTCTGATTTGTCCTCTCAGTTTGACCATCCGTTTGGGGATGGTGACTGGTGGATAGCCGGATGGCGATCTGGGCCAGAGAGCAGCATTTTCTCCAGAAGTTAGATACGAATTGAGTACCTCGGTCTGAGACTAAAACTGAAGGAAACCCATGGAGCCGTACGATGCCTTCAAGAAATACCTTTGCCAGAGTGAAAGCATTTGGAGCCCCTTAAGAGGAATGAAATATGCCATTTTTGAAAATAGGTCAACGACCACAAGAATAGTGTTAAACCCTTGACTGGGTGGTAAGTCAGTATTAAATCGAGGGACAACGTGTGCCAGGGTGCTGGTGGGATTTCCAATGGTTGTAAATGCCCAGCCGGTTTCTGCTTGGATGACTTGTTTTGAGTACACACTCCACAAGATAGGATGAATTGGATAATGTCTTTATGCCACGTGGGCCACCAATAATTTTGTTTTACCTTGGCTAGGGTTCTAGTGATTCCGGGGTGGCCCTCGATCAAGGAATCATGATAACCGGACATGACTTGTTCTCGTAGTTCTTGGTTTGGTAAGAATAAACGATTCCTGAAGTAGGGCAAATGATCTTTTATCATGTAATGTTCTCCTTGTGCCCTCCACACTTGTAATTGCTCTGGACTCATCAGGTTTTGGATTTCTTCATGTAATTCTTTCTGAGTTATGGTTGCTGTGATTCCTAGGAGCTTGTCACTCGGGATGATTGCTATTGGGTCAGGGGTCTCATACCCTTGCTCTTCCACCCCCATACGGGAAAGGGCATCGGCCTTCCCGTTTTTCACCCCTGGTCGAAATGTAATCACATAGTCATATTCAGCAAAAAAAAGAGCCCAACGTAGTGGTCGTGAGTATTGGGCCTTTGCCGTTTTTAGGTACTGGAGGTTCCGGTGGTCAGTTATTACGGTGATTGTGTGTCTGGCGCCCAAGAGGTAGTGCCGCCATGCCTTAAAGGCTGTCTTAATGGCCAGGAGTTCTTTGTCTGTCATAGCTTAATTGAGTTAAGGGGGTGTGAATTTACGTGACCAGAAGGCAACAGGGTGTAACTGGCCTGTTTCGGGGTCCTTTTGTGAGAGGACGGCTCCCATGGCCATGCTTGAGGCGTCCGTTTCCACCAGGCATGGGAGATCAGGGCGAGGGTGGCGTAAGATTGGGGCAGATGTGAATCTTGCTTTGAGTTCCTGGAAAGATTCCTCGGCTTCTGTTGTCCACTGGAACTTTTTGTTGCTTTTCCTTAGCAATGACGTGATGGAATGCACGATTTGCGAAAATCCTGGGATGAACCGGCGGTAGAAGTTTGAAAAACCAAGCATACTTTGAACCCCCTTGAATGAATTTGGGGATGGCCATTTCAGGATAGCATCTACCTTGTGTAGCTCCATTCGGATTCCATTCGGGCTGAGAATAAAGCCCAGGAATTCCACCTCGGAGACGTGGAATGAGCACTTTTTGAGCTTGGCATAGAGCTGGTGTTGACGGAGTTTCTCCAATATGGATCGGACGTGTTTAACGTGGTCCTGCTTTGATGCGGAATATACTAGAATATCGTCAATGTACACTAGAGCACAGACATCAATCAATTCCCGTAGGACATCGTTCATGAAGTACTGAAATGCTGCAGGCGCGTTGCAAAGGCCAAAGGGCATTACTTGATATTCGTACAAGCCGTATTTGGTGCGAAAAGCGGTTTTCCATTCGCCCCCCTGTTTTACGTGAACAAGGTGATATGCCCCCCTCCGGTCTAGTTTTGTGTAGATTTGGGCATATTTGACTTGATCAAGCAATTCAGGGATCAGTGGCAGGGGGTAGCGTTTGTTTACGGTAATCTGGTTCAGTGCGCGATAGTCGATGCACGTTCTCAAGTCCCCCTCCTTTTTCGGTACGAAGAATAGAGGACTGGCTGCTGGAGACTTCGAGGGACGGATGAACCCGTTGGCCAGGTATTGGTCAAGATAGGCCTTCAGGTGCTGGTTTTCTGGTTCTGTGAGTGTGTAAATTCGCCCACAAGGGATTTGTGCACCGGGTATCAGGTCGATTTGGCAATCCTATGGTCTATGCGGTGGCAGGGTATTTGCCTGTTCTTTCTGAAAGACACCTTGAAAGTCCTGGTATTCACTTGGTAGGGTGCCGATTGCCACAGTCGCAAGCATGGAGGTTCTGGTGTCTGTGTCTATTGGTTGTTTCTCTTGGCGATAACATGTCTCGGGAAAGGCCAATTCTTTTGCTTGCCAATCGATTCGAGGATTGTGAGTTACCAACCATGGCATTCCCAAAATCAACCGGAACTGTGGTGCCTTAATGAGGTCAAAAACGATAGATTCTTGGTGTCCATCCTGGCACAGAAGGGTTAAAGCTGCAGTGCATTGGGATACTGGACCAGAAGCTATTTCCGTGCCGTTGACAGTGGTAACAGTGTCGGTGGTTGATTTAGAGCGTAACGGAAGCCCCATCTTTGCCGCAAGATCCTGGTCGATGTAATTCCCAACATATCCACTGTCAATGTACGCTCTTACTGCGTGCATCCGAGATGGTTGTTGGTGATTGATCAAGACCACAGATAGTGCAAAATGGGAGGTCTGTAGTTCACTTTCTTTGCTCGACAAGTGGATCCCTACACTTGCCGGGCTGGGGAGTTTTCCGATTCCTTGATGGTATCTTCCTTGTCCGTGGCCCCTACCGTCCTCCTCGGTGGTTTCACAGGGCACTCTTTAAGGAAATGACCTGACCTTCCACAGTACAGACATAACTGCTGCTCTCTCCTTTTATCTCTTTCCGCTTTAGTCAAGGGGGATCTGACACCCCCGATTTGCATTGGTTCTCCTGAGCCTTCCGTTGTGCGGGCAATATTGTGTCCTTTGAATGCACATACATAGGGCGAGGGTCCGGTCTGGTTCGATCTGCTCTTTGGTCCTGCAACCTATGATCCAGTTGAACAACAAGGTCAATGAATTCTGAGCAGTCTTTCGGGGGGTTCACTACTTGTGCGAGAACATCCTTGAGCTCCCCCCGCAACCCGTGATGAATTAACGTGGTTCTCTTCTCTACTGGCCGTTCTGCTTCAACTATGTGTCTATTGAACGTGGCTATGTATGTTAATAGGTCTTGATTCCCTTGGCGCAGGGACAGAAGTTCGTTTTCTAATGCCTGCCTATGAGTACGACGGGCGAACAGCTTTTCCATCTCCTGCTGAAAGCCCATGAAGTCATGCAGCAAAGGATCATCTTGGGCCACAAAGGGTACAGACCAGTCCGCGGTGCTACCACTCAGGTAGGATAGCACAAAAGCGACCAGTGATTGGTCATTCGGAAAGGCCCCTGGTCTACTAAGGAAGTGCAGGCGGCAATGGTTCATGAACATTGCAAACCTCTTGGGATCCCCCGTAAATAGCTCGGGTGGGGCCAAGGGAACTGCCCCAGGAAGGGTTATCTGAACGGGATTGGCTGATGGTGCTGGCATCGAAGGCACGCTTCCCGGCAATGGTGCATGCCCTGCTTGTGACTGGAGAAGTTGCCGGCTTCAATCATCAGTGCGTTCTTTGGTTACTATCAGCTCTCTCCTCGGGGTGTTGGTCTCCTGCCTGGCTGTATGTACTTCAGAACTTAGCTGCCCCAACATGTGGGCTAACTGGTCGGTTTCAGACGTTTCCATGACGCCCAGGTGGATTTTGATGTGAAGCTTTGTGTCTGTAACGCTCACCTGGTATCCACGGGGACGTCACTCAGCTTATTCTGACCTCTTACGACCTTGAACCCTTCCCTGGAGTCTACTCGACTGGAGACTAGGCCTGAAACACAGGATTGGTAGACTTTAACTCCCTATTGTCTCTGTGTGCTTGAACCCCTTCTTCCCTGGGGTCCAGCCCTTCCCTTTGATCCACAGCTCACCTTGTTTTCTTGGAAAGTGTGCTCTCCGTCTTGCTTTCAGCGCATGGGCGCGTTGATTGATGCGGGCTCATTG